>NC_132855.1:27792887-28429971 GCF_048164855.1 Canis lupus baileyi
TTCTTACCTGTGAAAAGAGAACAGGAAGGTCATATGCTTTAACAGAAAGAAAGTGGGCTTTGATAGCACAGTCAGATCCGAATTCAAATCTTGGTTTTATTGCTTACTGGTCGAAAGACCTTCAACAAGATACCTAACACTTAACACTTGTTAAGCCTCAATTTATTAATGAACAAGATGAGGAAACTATTCATTACAGAGTTGTGTAAGGACTAGACATAATATATAAAAATTTAGCAAACGATCTTCTCCTGTACTTGACTTTCTAACACACCTTATCTCAGTGAATAGTATCAAATGTGTGTGTGTGTGAAGCTCATCCGGGTGCTAACAGCTGAGTGTACAATCACAATGCATTCTTCTTAAAGAGTGTTCAATTCCGGAAACATGCATAGTTCTATTTATTCTTGTGGTTTGATTAGTTTTGCTTTAGTAGAACTCAAGTGAAACAAAACTCATAATTACAGATGCAGTTGGAATAAAAAAAACCCAGGCAGGTTAAAACTCTAAGCAGATAGCAAATTTTCCTTTCAGTTTTGGTACATTCTAGTATTAGTGTGCCACCAAACAATAATCGGTCTCAACATTTTAGGAGAATGGTTAATTAGAAGTTCAAAATAAACTTTCAAAGACCCCCATGTACAAGTTTGGCCTGGATTTGATGCAAGCAAGGTTTCGTGGGGTTAATAGTGGGAAAATGTTTAATGCTGCTTTTCTTCAATGAAGGTCTGCCTGGCCCAGGGCTGCAACGTCAAGGCCTCTGTCTAAGCCAAAAAAATCTATGACAAATAGCAGCTCACACCTGACAACAGTCAAGGTTTAAACTCAACAGGGCAGGGATTTGAAATTCTGCCAATCCTTGCATTTTTCTGTGATTAGATGTATTTTGCAAGTTTACAAGGGGCTCCAAAGTAGATTCATAGCTCCATGGCTCCTTGTAATTTGGCACTGCCCTCATAGAACTGACTAAACCTCATTTAACCAGAACTTCCCAAACTCCAAATCTTCAGTTAAATTGATTTTTTTCTAAACATGTCATTTTTTGAAGAAATGGAAAAAGTATACACAAAAACGGCAAAATGAATGAATTTGTGAGATAGAATGACACATTGGCTAAGACTATAGACTGAAGCTAGACTGCTTGATTTATGATGTTGCCTTTACCCACTTGTTAACTATATAACTTTGGGGAAGTTAATTGACCTAGCTATGCCTCAGTTTACTTGGCATAAAATGGAAATGAAAATAGTACCTACTTCATAGGGCTGTTAAGATTAAATAAGTTAATTTATAGTAATATGAATGCTTAGAACAGTGCCTGGCACACTGAAAGCACTCAGCAATTGTTACTTTATTATTTGCTAGCAGTTTACAGGGTTTGCATTGTGTGCATAATTTAATCTAATATCCCCCAATAACTTCACTGTAGTAAGAAAACTGGTATTTAGGATAATGTTGCCTTCCCTCCTAACTTCAAGCATTTAATCAGCAGAAGTTCTTCTTATTCCTCTCCTTTTTTAGGTAAACTCTACGCCTGACATGGGGCTCAAACTCACAACTCCATGATCAAGAGTCTCATGCTCTACTGACTGAGCCAGCCAGGCACCCCAATTTTCTTCTTCTTAAGTATAATATTTTTCATCTTTCTCTTCAAACCTTTTTTACCTGCACTGTTCCCTATCACAGGTGACAACATCATCTACTCAGTTGTCTAAATCTGAAACCTAGAAATTGTTAATCCTCCCCATGACAATTAATTAACATACCAAGTCAATTCTACTTCTGAATTAAACTGCTCACATCTGACAATAAGCCATACTAACTCTCCGGTCCCTACTGCAGACGTAATAATCTTTTGAAATGCAGATTTGACCAAGTTCTTTCTCTGACTGAAATGGATCCCCCAAATCCTTGAGTTAAAACTTCCTTTCCAATATTGTGGGTATCTCTTATTCTTCTCCCCTGGATCTCAATAGGATGGTGATGGAGGAGAGAGGAAAAGAGAAAGAGATAAGAAAAAAAAAAAAAAAGGTAGAAAAGCAAAATAAAATAAGGAAAAAAAGAGAGAAGAAAATGGAGTGTAGTTTAGGATTTGGGTGTGGAGTTAAGAAGCTAGTAAAGCTTTTAAGATGATTTGTGCATGCATGTTGCAATCTGGGGAACAACTCTAATCGGTGTGCATAGCCCCATGAGGTCAATATATTGGACAGTTCCCTCACAAGAGATGTAAACAAATTCCTTTTTTTTTTTTTTTTTAAGATTTTATTTATTTATTCATGACACAGAGAGGCAGAGAGAGGCAGAGACACAGGCAGAGGGAGAAGCAGGCTCCGTGCAGGGAGCCCAGTGCGGGACTTGATCCCGAGACTCCAGGATCATGCCTTGGGCCAAACGCAGGTGCTAAACCACTGAGCCACCCAGGGATTCCCTCAGATTCCTTTCAGTTTAGAAACAATCTGGATTTTCTCCTGATTTGTCTGATGTGAATGTCTCTTCTCCTTGATAAGGGAGTAGATAAAAGGTATTAGGCTGATAAGAGGAGATGGCTGAGAATGGCATTTCGCTTAAAGGAAAACAATGGTTGTTTCTTTAGAACAAGTCTTACCTTACTTTAAGAGCTTTGTTTCATTAATTACTATCTAGATCTCTTAAATGCCAAGAGAACTGAATAGCACTCCTTCGATTATCCACCTGGTACATCAAAAGTGTTTGTATATTGGGACACCTGGGTGGCTCAGCAGTTGAGCATCTGTCTTTTGCTCAGGGCATGATCCCAGGTCCGGGTATTGAGACCTGCATAGGGCTTCCTGTGATGAACCTACGTCTCCCTCTATGTCTCTGCCTCTCTGTGTGTGTCTCTCATGAATGAATTTTTTAAAAAAAAATCTTTAAAAAAAAAAGTGTTTGTATTTTACCAGCTAGTTATCTCCATTGGAAATAGAGTAGAAATGAAGTCAACAAAATTAGCTTGCCTTTGGTTTGCTTGTAAAATCATTTGTTACTTCTTATTTCATTGTGGTACTTGAAATAGTGGATACTGACTACCTAAGTTAATTATCTGGTTACAAGGTATATTCTCCTGGAATGAGAAAATCATATCCATCTTCATACTGGCCTCAGAAACTGGATTAATTCAGAAGATCCCAAATTCATTTCTCATTGCCCTAAATAACTCTGTGTGTGTGTGTGTTTTAATAAATAGAGATTTAGCTATCCTGACAAATTTTATGTGTAGAAAACATAGATGTTGTTTGACAAAAACATAAATGACAAATACTGTCCCTTCTTCATTCTGGCCTATGTAACCATTTTGCTGTGATTGGCATGATAAGAAATTTTAAGACTCCAATCCACTAAACAAGAGAAGAATCCCTAGAGTGGGGAAAAGATGAGAATGGAGGTGAAGGGGGAAAATACTAGCCAGTTTTTCTTATGATCCTGCTTCTTATTTCCCATTTTGTTGTCACAGTAGATCCAACTTAGTGAAGTAGTATGGTGATATGCCATATTGAAATTTCTCAGAAAAATTAACTGGCTTACTCATCATCATGGCTTGTGAGTGGCAGAGAGGATTATATTGGAGTTCCTGTCATTTTTAAATCCTCTACACTAGTGTTTTTCAACTTATCAGCTACAAACCACTGGAGGATTGCAGCAAAATTTTTAAAGAATCCTCAAATCTTTGTGTACATATATATTTTTCTTGATCCGCAAATCAAAAGATATATGATTATCACTATTATCATGCAGGAGGTCTACAAAATTGGTTGACACTTAAAAGGAGTACTCTTCTTACTAAAAATTTAAATAAATAAAAGGAAACCATGGCTCTATACTTGTGGTTTTCATATTTTGGGGTTTCACAGATCAATATCAATATCATTCATTATATGTTTTAGAGCTTAAAATTACAGTCTTCAAACTACATGAATTTAGTTTTATGGAAAACTCACTTCATGGTTCCTCCCTTCAAAATCAGTGAAAATGTTATGGGCAAGGACTGGTGTGAAAAAATGGCATTTGGAAACCTTTCTCACCTTGTAATGCAAAAGAAGAAATGAAGAATGCAAAAGACTCTGTAAGTTGTTGCGATAGGTTTTCAGAAAGGAAACATACATATGAGGATCATTTATCCTTCTCTGGGCTGACTTACTTGGCATCACTTGGTGATTACAGCCACCAGCTGACAATTAGTTTCAACTCTGAGAATTGGCACTTCAAAGATTAGTGATGGAAATGGTATCTCACAAGTAATTCACGTTCTTTCTAAGTTAGAAATGATTCATCATTATGGGGTATGGAAGATAGAAGAAAAGAGCTCATGTATATTTTTTCCCATTCTTTTTAATCTCTTGTCTGCACGGGTTAACCAAGGAGTATAATTACCTTAGATAGTTAAAAACAAAAACAAAACAAAGCAAAAAACAACCTGGGCTAAGAAAAAAAATGTGGGGATCCCTGGGTGGCACAGCGGGTGCCTTTGGTCCAGGGCGCGATGCTGGAGGTCCGGGATTGAATCCCACGTCGGGCTCCCGGGGCATGGAGCCTGCTTCTCCCTCTGCCTATGTCTCTGCCTCTCTCTCTCTCTCTCTCTCTCTCTGTGTGTGACTATCATAAACAAATAAAAATTTTTAAAAAATGTGGCAAATATTGACAGATCAGCTGATTCATTCATTCAGTAAACTTTGGCACAATGCCTACTATGTGCCAGACACTGTGCAAAGGATTCAGTGATTAAAACCAACATCAGCAAAAACAATCCCTACTATGAAAACACACAGGAAATGTACTAAATCTAGAGTAACAGTGAAGGGATACATGACTTCCCAAAAGAGATAACATCTGAGCTAAGTCTAGAAAACTTAAAGAGGGATGAAGCAAAACACTTGTCAGCCGAGTGAACTGCATGCGCAAACAAAGCTTCTTGACCATCTCTTTTGTCATCTCAAAAATGGTTGATCTTCATATACATCCACCATCTTGAGAGTTAGGAGGGTTCTTTATTACCTGTCAGGAGGAATGGTTGCCCTGCTGTGTCACCTTGTAAGGTCTTTTCTTCTCAGTTAAATGAGTAACATAAAGAAGGACAGGACAACCAGGATGGTCGTGCTGCCAAATATTCTCATACATGTGGCCAGGCAAAGGGCCAATGCTAATCACAGCCTCCAGCACCTGCATATCCTCAGCTGGGGGGCTCAGTTCTCAAAGAAAAACTCACATAAGGCCTGTCAGCACCTTGCTGTCTGCCTCAGGACAAGGCTATCTAGGAACTTGCCTGAATGTTTCCCACATGCTACAAATCCTGCTTCTTAACATTTACATAGTTTTCTGATACTGTAGTCCCAAACTGTAGCACAAAAGAAATCCTTTACAACCTATACTAGGAGGTAGGCTGAAATTCAAACTCTTCCCAAAGTTAAAAGGAGGCACCTGTGTGATGCTCAGAGACATATGTGAGGAGGATTTCTTAAACAAAGGCTACCTTAAAGGCAACCTGTGTAGTTGCAAAGGACACCCATGCACAGAAGAGTCCCCATGTTTGATTCAATGCTCTGTGGTCACCTTCTTGAATTATGATAATTTTTTAACATGGAAGCATTCATACATTTTCATCTTGCACTGGGATCCACAAATTATGTGGCGAGTCCTGACTACTTTCCCCACCAAAGGGGAAATAGGGAGCCCAGTCAAGCACCTGGAGTCCTATAAGAGCACTTGAAATGGAAGAGTAGGTTATAAAACAGAGAAAAATAAGAGTACAATTTTATAGTTTGTAAGGAAATCTAACATTGTTTGCTAACCTAGAAGCCCATAATTTTAATTTATCAAGCCATTATATGGTTTGTTACTCGGAAACACCCACTTTATTTTATTGCCTTATGGGCCTTATGCAGCCCCTTTCTGTTTCTGTAGTCTGGAAGAGTGGCTCTAAAGACATACAATTAAATACCCCCAAAAGACACACAATTCACAGAACTACATAAAAATGTACCACATAGTGTCAAAGCAACAGTCTGAAACAACTTTCTTTGTACTGATTTCTACTCTATGTCCCAAATGACAAGAGATCACTCTCATCTTGATTTGTCTTTCCCTTTACCTCAACTCACCATTTAGTTCTTCTCAACCACAACCTTAGTTCTCCCTGTGGTCATGTTAGTATTAGTCTTTCTTGGCAAATATCTTTTCACATCACTAATATTCTGAGTCTTATCAGGACTGGCTGCATAATTTGCAGGGTTCAGTGCAAAAATAAATGTGGGTCCTTTGTTCAAAACTTAGTAAGAATTTAAAGGCAGCAATAATAAGAGCATTAAACCATGCAGAAGGCCATTCTAAGTGTGAGGCCTATGTGACCACACAGGCTGAACACCCATGAAGCCACCTCTGATTCTCATTGGCCAAAATTGGATCATGTACCCACTCCTTAACTAACCACTGTTAAGTGGGTTGACTAGCCTTAGACTATCAACAGCTTCTCTGGAGCTGGGCATAAATTCATCTTCCCCTGAGTTGCATGGCATCTGGTGGCAAGGACTCATGACTAAAACCAGGCTTCTTTTGAGTGGAAGTGAGGAAGGTACTACTGCTGAGTAGCCAACAACAATGCCTACTACATCATATGTCCATGACTAAGAAAGAGGAAGTCCTCTTCAGAAGCTCCCTTTGATGCAAACCAAATTTTTGTTCCCTAGAGCCTTAAAGATCAAATCCTACCTACTTAAATCTGCCTACCCTCAATTTCCAGGCTCACATGCACTTCAAATCTCTCCCCTGCTGCTAACCCTTTCTACAGGCATCTGCAGGGATGAAAAGATGTGATTCTCGTCCTCCTGATGGTTATCATCTAAGGAACCAAAATTAACAGACCATAAAACACACAACAAAAACCTCTCAAATAATAGAAAAAAATAATAGAAAAATGCTACTAATTAAAATCCACATGTTATTGCTGAGAGTTTGTGGAAGTATTGGATTTACAAATGCTGGATGCAATCCTCAGTAGTTTAGAAGGAAATGGAATTTTAAATGCAGTAAGTGGTCAGTGTTGGGTACTATGAAATGCATTTTGGAACAGAAGACTAATATTCACAATCCATAGTGGTAGAATTGTTATACAGCAAATTTTGATAGAATGAGCCTTTTTCAAGAGTCAAACAGGTTTGTTTGCCTATAGTAGACTACAAAAATCACTTGAAAACATCAGTGGTAAGTAAAAGGAAGAAAGCCATGCAGTAGAAAGTCCTTACTAGGAAATTAGATCTAATATAAAAGGCAAAGTACAGTTTCTGAAGATACACACAAACTATGCTTTTTCACACCTATGCAAAAATTGAGATCTTTGCTTCAGTTATTCTCTTCCAAACATTCACTCTTCATCTGGCCAAAATCCTGTTCAGTCCTTAAGAACAAGCTCTGGCCCTAACATTGCCAAGAAGCCTTCCTTGAACATTCCTCACTCTAGCATCTCTCAACCCAGCTGAAAAGGAATTAAGAAAGAGGATGCTCTTTCTCCATGAGCTCAGTGCTCCTCATGGCCCTGCACTGGAAGGATCTATTTAAGTGTCTCTCACTCACTGGACCATAACTCTTTGGTGCCAGAAACTACCTTATTCTTCTTTATAACTTGATAACTTATCAAGTTATCTTTTATCAACATGTCATAAGTATTCAAGAATATTTATTGAAAGTGATATGATCAGAATATATATAATAATAACTTTTAATAACCTGTGTATAATGGCAAAAGAATGCTCAGAATAAAAGAAAATAATATATATAAAACTAGATATTTTTATACTATTGATGACCTAAAGGAGGTATTAGAATATGAGAAGGCTATCAAAGATCACTTCAAGATTCCTCTTCTTGAGATCTAGAATAACATATAATAGAGCCTCTTAATTTACTTTCAGTGGAAATGAGCAGTTACTGTAATGACAGGATTTTGTACCCAAGCTTATAAAATCTTCTCCAGTCTCGCCTTCTTCATCTGTCAGTTCCTTTATCTCAGTCTTTTTTCAGAGGTTTTGGTCCCCAGTATTTGAATGTTTACATTCTCTGAAAATCTTTGAAATATGGACTATTTTTTTGAAATATGGAATATATGTTTTTCATGTGCTTTCATTTTCAGTATAAGTTTAATTAGTTTTACCTGATTAGAAATTAAAAAAAAACTTTAAAGACATACTTTGAATTTCAATGATCTTCTGTAAAGAAATAACAGCATTCATATTCGGTGTTTGGTGGAGAATATCTTCGGCAAGGGGTTCCAGCTGCAAGAACAGTAGATAATAATGAGCAGAATATTATGACTTTATAGTAAGTCTGACAGAAGCCAAAGGAAACCAAAACAACCAAAAAAAAAAAAAAAAAAAAGCTTTCTCCAAGAACTAGTTAATATTTTCATTTTGCTGATAGTAGTTATAATAGTGTAGCCAGTTTTATTTTCTGTTTTGCAGCCGTGTAATTGAATTCCAAGGGGCTTTTCTATTGGTCACAAAACTAATCTGTGAAGTCCCTGAAGCAGGTGCATGTCTGTGTATTATTCATTAAAAATCTGAGTTATTTGTGTCATTTTTGTAAGTTCTTCACAAACCAAATTCCATCATGTCTGTATATGCAGCTGGGCCCTGCAAACAGAACCTCAGGGAAGCTGCAGTAGACAGAAACTGAGCAGTCTATTATCCAGACTTTTGGAGTGTTTTTACAATGAACCACCTCACACTTTTGGACACTTCACAAGACAATAGAAAGCCATGAGACACAGCTGCTCTTATTCAACGGCTATTCAATAAATGATAGAGGAAATGTTCAAAAAAGACCAAAGCTAAAATAACTGTGCATTTTTAAGGGGAAGTAACTGTGCATTTTCATTTAACTTCTACTGTATTCATAACTATGCAGATGTCCATGTAGAAGCACAGGACAAATTCCTGTCTTGCAAATCTATCATGATCTTCTGGAATTACACTGATTTTCATGGATAAGCTTAGCAAATGCTGCTTTGCAAGAAATGAAGAGGAACTTTAAATAATTTATGGAGTGTTTTGGCAGAACTAAATCTGATGATGCATCCTGGGAATACCTTGATGATGTAGCTTGGTGTACGGCAGCAGAAACTGTGGAGCCAGACCACTTGCAAACAAAATAGCTAACTATTGTGACCCAGAAAGCAAGGAAAATAATAGTAACAAAGACATTAACAAAAATAGAGTTTTCTTAGAAAATTTAAAGTTAATAGTCTCAAATTCAAACTGATGGTCAATATGGCACGAAAAGTAACCGATGTCACTAGACATTGTACTGAAACATAAACTCATCTATGTCTCTTTATCTGTAGAAAAAAACCTAAAAACTCAGGAATTCCAAGTTTCCACAGCATATGTGAGTGAATCTTCCCCCCAGGGTCTCTCTGAATTGATTATTCTATACTTCAATCATGGAATCTAAAACAATAGCACCTTTCTTCCAGATGCCATAGGATAACCGACTAGCTTAGGGATATTTATACATGGGTAAATTCACTAAATACAACTTTCAAGAGTGTTTTTCTTAGCTGCCAAAGAAAAATCTTTAAAACATCAAAAGGTTATTTGCAATACAGTTTAGAGAGAGAGAGAGAGAGAGAGAGAGAGAGAGAGGGAGTCAGTGAAATGGTTCTATAGTCTCAAATTCTTAAAATTTGTTAAAATCATCTTTTAAAAAGTTGGTATTTCAGAGAGTATCTCCAAGAATATGTTATCCTAGTAACACACTCCTAACTCAGAGGAACTAGTGAATCATAGGCAAAAGGTTACTTGGAAAACTTACTCAAGATTAAGGTTGAGTTACCTTGCTTATAAATACTCTTTCCTTTCACTTTGGTCTCAGAGATTAGAGAAAATTTTTAATAGAAATAAAGTAGATTTTACTAATAAAATGCGTTGAAACATCACTCAATATTCAAATACCTAAGAACAGAAGAATGAGGTGATTTCAGCATATTTAGCTCTTCAAAAGCTTTCCTGGGACATTAGAGTAAAAATGCTAAGAAACTGAAAGGTGCTGGCTACTGGAAAGAAAACTACAGGCAGATCATTAATGTAAAAACCTCACTTCTGGAACTCTCTTGCATTGAGGTTTGTGAGCTATTTTTAAGACCTGGGTTATATAGAATGTAAATATGATTCAGGGTATTGAGGATAAAAATACAAACAACCCTTAACCTCCAGTTTGGAATTGTCAGTTAGAGATGATAAAGTTGTATCTAGTTATAAAAGCAACCTAGAGAATTAAAGCAATTACACTGATAATTTAAGCTTCCCAAACCATTTCCCTGCATGTTTTAGGTGAACACCATTTAGAGGATTTAAACTTCAATAAATTGCCCCTATTTGCTTCATTTTGAGGGTATACACACAGACAGAGATGAATTCAGAAAGTCCTCAATGTAGGTTCTTTATTTTTTCTTGGGTAGCTCTGCAAGAAGGTAATAGGTAATACTCTGAATTGGCAAGAAGGCAAATGGCCTTTAGAGTCCTGTTTTCATAAAATTAAAATCTTGTATAGAGGGATCAGAGAATTGAGTTGTCTTTTCTAGAGTGTTTGTTGACTTAATCACTCACAATTAAAAGCCCTAAAAACATTTGAGTGAAGCAGCTATTTAAGAAATATTTATGAGTATTGGTCGTTATTAGTAATCTAATAACTAGCTGTAATGAAATAATATTAAATGAATAGTCCTTTTCTTACATTTGGGGCAAAAACTAAGAATATGCAGTAAAGCTGTTATATATTTAGTTCAGCTGATAAGATGTATTGAGGCTAATCAATGTTAGTTATTCAAAGAAAAAGACGTAATTTACGCAAATCAGAGTACTTTTGTATATAAAGCTTATGTGAAGATAAAGCAGATGCAGACATAGGAAATATCACACACCCATCATGCTACCATTGCTGAGCAATTCCCTCAAGTAATAATAATTATCACAGAGCAATAAGATACACTAGATAATTTTAATACAACCTCTTGACACAATAGGTCCTCATCCACCCTTATTAGATCTAAAATGTAAATGCAATCATTACTTATAGAACTCCTTTGTACATATTTTCTGACTCAGTGACAGGGAAACTTATTTTTCTATACTTTTTACACAAAGTGGCAATACCATATTGATGTAATTCAGATGTTTGCTAAGTTTCACATATCATAATTTCTAAGCATACAGCTATTTTAAAACACCATAAAAATTGTGGCCATCATCATGTTGCAAATAAGTAATTTTCAGATTCTTTAAAATCAGATCATTTAAATAATCAAAAGTCATTGTCAGCTAAATGCATTTATAGAAATAGGCAAGTGTATCCTTGGAGAAGCTCTTGAGTAAGAGTTGTAAAACTTACTCTGTACTCATGAGACATGAAAGTCAACTTTACTATTTTCATATTAAGAACAGAACAGAAAAAAAGCTAGAGATTTTGCAAATAGGTACTGAGGGTAAATGTATACATTAACCAAGCAAAGGATCTACTGGCTATTCTCGTTAGCTTTTATGTTTCCCAAATATACCAAGTATTTTCACACTTTTATGCCTTTATTTATTCTGTATCTTCTAAATCTGATTTTTCTCTATCCTTATTTGAATTGGTGAAACCTTTCTAAATCATCCAAGACCAACACGAACATTGCCTGCTCTGTGAAATCTTTTCTAAAATTCTTTGATAGAGCAAATTGCTCCCACCTTTGTGCTTCCTTTCCATACAAATATTGTTTTTTACTCTACACATCACTGTAGTAAGCCATGTCTATAACTTTCTACTTTGTTTTGAGCCATTTAAAGGCAAAGACAGAGCCTGGTATATGGTGAGCATTTAAAAAACTGTTGAGTGAATGAAGGAAAGATTAATTGAAAGAAGCATGAAGAGGTTGCCTTTATTTAGGACTTCAGAGCTAACACACCTAAGTGGAACAGGTTCTTCTCTTGGTTGCCTGCTACAGTCAGGGCATGGTTTAGGGTTAAAGATTAGGAAGAACAACAGTGATAATTCATTTTTAAATCAATATAATTGATAGTAATTGAAGTTTTAAATGATCTGAACTTTAACTGATTTTTAAATTGATCACTTTAAACTTGGTTATTAATTCCAGTAATATGTATTTATATATATGTATGTATGAATAATTTTGTATACTTTCTACACACACAATTATATCATCTGTGAAAAATGAGAGATTTATTTCTCTCCAAACTTTTTACTTTTTTTCTTACCCTATTGCACAGTCTAGGACCACCATTAATGTTAAAATGAAGCAGTAAAAGTGAGCGTCTTTGTCTTGTTTTTGATTTCAAAGAAAAATTCCCATATTTCACACTTAGATCTGATGCATACTGTAGGATGTTTATAGATACCCTTTATCAAGTTAATAAATTTTCCTTTTATTCCCAGTTTGCCAAAAGTAGTTAACATAATTGGGTATTTAATTTATCCACTGATTTTTAAGCATCTACTAAAATGGTCATATTTCTTCATTATTCTCTTAATGTAGCAATTATAATTACTTATTTTGGAATTTTAAAAAAGATTTTATTTATTCATTTGAGAGAGAGAGAGAATGGGGAACATACGGATTAGGGGGGAGAGGCAGAGTGAGAGGGAAAAGCAGACCCCCTCACTGAGCAGGGAGCCCAACAAGGGCTTGCTCCCAGGACCTGGAGATCATGACATGAGTGGAAGAAAGATGCTTAACCATCTGAGCCATCCAGGCGCAATCTTATTTTGGAATGTTAATATATTATGTTCCTGGGTTAAATACGATTTTGTTACGGGTTTTTAAGATTTTGATGAATGGCTAATATTTTGTTTTGTGTTTTAACTGCTATGCTTATGAGCATGATTTTCCTATAATATTCCCTTCTTATAATGTTCTTTTAAGTTTTGAGGTACCATATACTCAAAAAATCATCTATGAAGAGTTCTTTCCACTACCTCCCTCCTTTTACTCTAAAACAGTATAAATTATAGAAATCACTGATGAAGCTATATCGGTCTAGTATTTTCTCTTGGTAAATTTGGCATTCAAGATTCAATTTTGTTAATTATAGTGGCATTTAAATTTTCTATTTTTTTAAAATTTAAATTCAATTAGCCAACATATACGACATCATTAGTTTTAGATGTAGTGTTCAATAATTCACCGGTTGCATGTAACACCCAAAGTTCACCACATGCCCTCCTTAATGTCTATCTGTCAATTACCCCATCTGCCCTCCCACCTCTCCTCCAGCAACACTCAGTTTGTTTCCTATAATTACGAGTCTTCCATGGTTTTTCTTCATCTCTGATGACTTCCCAATCAGTTTTCCCTTCTCAAATTTTCTGTCTTCTTGATTCTGTTTCTGTAAGGTTGTATTTTTTTTTAAGATTTTATTTATTTATTCATGAGAGACACAGAGAGAGAGAGGCAGAGACATAGGAAGAGGGAGAAGCAGCTCCCCACAAGAAGCCCGATGTGGGACTCGAACCCGGACCCTGGTATCATGCCCTAAGACAAAAACTAACACTCAACAGCTGAGCCACCCAGGCGTCCCAAGGTTGTATTTTTATAAGAAATTTTCCATTTCAAATAAAATTTCAAATTATTCTAACATAAACATTTTTAATACTCTCTTGTAATCCACACACTAAAATTTGTGGTAAAGTTCCCCTTTTCATTTTGAGTACTAGTAATGCATAACCTTTCTTAGTCAGTCTTGCTAAGCTTCTGTCGATTTTGTTAATTATTTCAAAGCACTAAACTTGACTTTTAAAAATCGTATGTTTGTTTTTTATTTCATTATTTCTTCTCTTTATATTTGTTTTGCTTACTTCATGTTTAATTTATTGCTTTGATTTTTTTGACTTCTTCAGTTGTATGCTTCTATCTTTAATTTTAAACTTCATTCTAATATACATTTAAGAGCTTTATATTTCCCCCAATTCAGTTTTATATACATAACACAAATTTTAATGTCTCAGATTTTCACAATCATTCAACTCAAAATATTTTTGAATTTTTATTGTTATTTATTTGGTTCATGAGATACTGTATTTTGAAATTTACGAATAAATGAGACTTTGTTTTGAATTTCAAATTATATAAGGGTTTTTACTTTTGTTTTTATGCTTCATTTTATTTTACATCATTGGTATCTTACTTTTATTTTATTTTATCATAGCAAAAACACTTAACATGAGATCTAACCACTTAACAAATTTTTATGTGTACATTATTGACTATAGGCATAATGTCATAGAGCAGATCGCTAGAGCTTATTCATCTTGCTTAACTGAAACTTTATGCCCATTGATTAGTAACTCCTCATTTCTATTTCCCTCTAGCCCTTGACAACCACCATTCCACTTTTTGATTCTATGAATTTGATTATTCTAGAAACCCCATGTAAGTGGAATCATGCAGTATTTGTCTTTCTGCAACTGGATTATTCCATTTAGCATAATACCTTCAAGGTTCATTCATGTTTCACATATTGCAAAATTTCTTTCCTCTTAATAGCTGAATAGTATTCCACTGTATGGATACACCACATTTTTTATTCATTCATCTGTCAGTGAACATTTAGCTTGTGTCCACATGTTGTCCTTGGTAAATAGTGCTGCGATGATCATGGGAGTGCTAATATGTCTTCAAGATCTTAATCTTGATTCTTTTGGTTAAATGTCGAAAAGTAAGATTGCTGTATCATAAGGCAGTTCCATATTTAATTTTTTGAGAGTCCTGTATACTGTTTTCCAGAGAAGTTGTACCAGTTTGCATTCCTACCAACAACATGCAAGTTTCCAATGTATCCACATAATTGCCAACACTCATCTTTGGCATTTTTGATAATCACACTGACATACTGACAGATGAAAGGTGATATTTCACTGTGGTTCTGACTTGCATTTATTGATTATTAGTGACATTAAGCATTTTCTCATATACTTTGTGGCCACTTTATTCTTTGGAGAAATTTTTGTTCAAGTCCTTAGCCCATTTTTTAAATCAGGCTATTACTATATTTTACTACTCAGCTGTTAAGAGTTTTTATATATTTTAGAAATGAACATCTTATCAGATATATGCTTGAAAATATTTTCTCCACTTCCATAGATTACCTTTTCACTATGTTGATTTTTTTTTAAGATTTTACTTATTTATTCATGAGAGACACAGAGAGGCTGAGACATAGGCAGAGGGAGAAGCAGGCTCCCTACGGGGAGCACAGTGTGGGACTCAATCCCAGAATCCCTGGATCATGACTAAAGCCAAAGGCAGATGCTTAACCACTGAGCCACCCAGGTGTCCTACACTCTGTTGATTGTTTCTTTTGCTGTACAGTTTTTAAATTTGATGTAGTCCTACTTGTTTATTCTTGGTTTTATTGCCAGTGCTTTTGGTGTCATATTTCTGAAATCACTGCCAAGACCAATGTCATGAAACCTTTCCTGGTTTCTTTTAGGAGTTTTACAGTTTTGGGTATTACATTTAAATTTTAATACAGGGGATCCCTGGGTGGCGCAGCGGTTTAGCGCCTGCCTTTGGCCCAGGGTGCAATCCTGGAGACCCAGGATCGAATCCCATGTCGGGCTCCTGGTGCATGGAGCCTGCTTCTCCCTCTGCCTGTGTCTCTGCCTCTCTCTCTCTCTGTGACTATCATAAATAAATAAAAATTAAAAAAAAATCTTAATACATCTTGAGTTTATGTTTGTGTATAATGCAGATATGAGTCCAGGTTCACTCTTTTATAAGTGGATATCCAGTTTTTCCAACACCGTTTGTTCAAGTGACTATCCTTTCTCCATTATGTATTCTTGGGACCTTTGTTGAAGATCAGTTAGTTGACCACATAGTGCTTTCTATTCTGTTCCCTTAGTCTACAAGTCTGTCTTCATGGCATTGTCATTTCGTTTGAATTACTAAAGCTGTGTATTTTGAAATTAGGAGGTATAAAGACTCCATCTTTGTTCTTCTTTCTCAAGATTGATTTATTGCGGTCTTTTGTAGTTTAATAGGAATTAAAATTTTTTGTTCTATAAAAAATGCCACTGGAATTTTTTTAAAGACCTACTTATTATCTATTCATGAAAGACAGACAGAGAGAGAGAGAAAGAGAGAGAGAGATAGGCAAAGGGAGAAGCAGGCTCCCCACAGGGAGCCCGATGAGGGACTTGATTCAATTCTGGATCCCAGGATCACATCGTGAGCCAAAGGCAGACGCTTAACCACTGAGCCACCCAGTCCCGCCACTGGAATTCTGATGGGGATTGCACTGATTATGTTGATCAGTTTGTGAAGTATGGGCATTTTAACAATATCAGGTATCCATAAACATGGAATGTCTTTCCATTTGCTTGTGTTATGTAACTGATTCTGGTTTAATTCACTGTAGTAAGAGGTTATACTCTGTATGAATTCAATTAGTTGAAATTTATTGGAATTCACTTTATGCTCCCAAATACAGCTTGTTCTTGAAAACACTAAAGGTGTCTTTGAAAGGAATATTACTCTGCAGTTATCGGGTAGGGCTTATATATTTCAGTGAGGGCTAGTTTATGAAAGTATCTAAATCTACATACCTTCTTTTTGTTGTCTTCTTCCTCATCAGTTTCTGAGAGAGGTGTGTTAAAATCTGTCATTATGATTGTGGTTATGATTGTTTTTTCAATTTTTGCTTGATATGTTTTGAAGTTATATTATTAGATGTATAACTTTTGAATTTTTTCATCTTCTTAGTTAATAGAATATTATACCAATATTATCTCTATCCATATTTCTTTTTTTGTCTTAAAGTCCACTTTATATGATATTAATATAGCTACATGAGCTTTCCTTCAGTTGATTTCTGTAGTTCATTTTTTCTTCACTTTTTAATATTCAAACTTTATCATTATATTATAGAAAGTGTCCCCTTAAACAGCATTTTTTAATTACAATGTGATAATCTTTGCTTTTCTTGATTAAATAAATGCATTTATATGTCTTTTGTGGAGCTGCACAAGATGATTCTAAAATCTTATATGAAAACATAGAAGGGACAAATGTAGCCAAGACTATCTTGAAGACAAAAAATAACTGAGGGATTTGTTCTAACAGATATCAAGATTTCTCATAAAACCATAGTCATTAAGACATCTAATAATATCAAGAGGATAGACAAACAGATCTGTGGAATAGAATAGCATCTCCATGAGTATACAGACAAAGATACTACTGCTGAGTCAAAAAGAATAGATGATCTTTTTAGTAAATGGTACAGGATCAACTGTATATCCACATTAAAAATCCCAAAAACCTTGACTTCTACTTCATGCTATATACATATTCAATTCCTGATGGACTGTGTAGCTAAATGTTGAAGTGAAAATAAAGCTTTAAGGAAGGAATGAGGAGAATATTTGCATGACTTTAGGTATACACAAAGAAAACTTTAAAGGAATACAAAAAGAACTAATCATAAAGGAAGTGATAGATTTGTACTACATTAAAAATTACTTTTATTTATCAAAGGACATGATTAAAAGGGTAATTAGTCAAGATATTTCAACACATGAAACCAACAATAGAATCCATAAAGAACTGCTCAAATCAGTAGGAAAAATAACAATCTAAAAGTGGATAAAAAGACTTAATAGGTATTCATAAATGTTATATACAAATAATCGAAGAGTAGATGAAGATCTGCTTTACTTCACTAGCATTCTGCCAAGACAAAACCAGGATGAAATACGATCACACACCCAAAGAATGTTTAAAATTTTCAAACACTAACAATAACAAGTGTTGGAAGTATGTAGAGCAACAGAAATAGTCATGGGCTGCCTGTAGGAGTATGTATTGTGATAACCACTATGGAAAACAGTTATTATCTATGACTAATAAACATATGCAAATCTTTCAACCCAGCAATACCACTGTTATATATATATATATACAGTCAATAGAAATGTGTGTACAAGTGCATCAAGAAATATATATAAAAAGTCAATAATAACATTGTACATAATGACCCCCTAACTGAAAAATTCCCTATATTCATTAAAAGTAGAATAAATTAAAAATTAATAAAAAATAAAAGTAGGATAAATAAACTATGGCATTTTCCTATTCTTTTTGTTAAGTGTAGTATTATATAATAGTACAAATGAATGAGCTACAGCTAGTTGCAATAACATGGGTGAATCTCACAAACAGAATATTGAGCAAAATAGGTTATAAACAAAGAGATGTATTTTTATGATTTAATGTATAAAAAGTTAAAAAATAGGTAAATTAAAATTTCACGTTAGAAAGCATAAAATTGGTTACTTTCAGAAAAGAGAAAGGGAGTACTAATTGGAAAAGGAAATACGGGGCCTCCTGAAGTGATAAGATTATTTTATTTTTTTGACTTGGTTGATGGTTATATATGTGCTTGATTTGTAGTATTTCATTGAGTTGTACATTCATACCTTAGTTTTCTGAATATTATACTGTACGATTAAAGACATTTAAAAAAGAGAGTATGTTTTCTGGCATAAGGGAATAGGGAAACTAAGTCTGAGTCCATATTTTCTCTACTATATTATGGCACATTTAAGGAAAAAAGTGAGATTGTAAGTGTTTCAGCAAAAACAACAAATTATATTCTTAGATACAGACTACAAGTTCACTTACAAACCAAAACAAAAAAAAATGATAGAGGGTTCAGTTGTCAGGACCAAAGATATTACAGAACTTTGGAAGAATATGATGATTAAGACCAAGAGGATAAGGGAAGCAGTTTGCTATATAGACCTGACCTTCCATGCTGATGAACTATTATCAATTCCCTAGTGAGGAGGCGTTGGTAGTTAAAACTCAAGTTCCGTTTAAATAATTGTCCTAGAGATGTATGCAATTAGTTGTATATGTTTAATTTGATTGCTTAAGTAAATCTGGTTATAATTTTATCCATATTGTGATTCATGAGTCATTCTCAAAATAATCCCTTTTATTCATTTAAAGTCATTAAAATCCTTGACCAAATAGATTGAAAAAAAAAGTATATCAGGATTGATTTCATTGATAATCAAGTAACTACACTGACAGACTACTGAGATTATTTAGACTGAGTCTGCCTGCATCCTACCTACATGTGGATGATAAAGGGTGACATCACATAACAATAAAGAAACATCTCTGGTCAAGAGGAGTGATAAAAATCTAACAAGTCTAATGAGAATATCAGGAAAACCAAGAAACAAAGGATAACAGCTATGGCCATGCAGCCCACGTAAGATATTGAAGGAATACTTGAATAAAATAAGAGGGACAAGCAGGTTAGAATCTGAGATTATTACTGAGGTTATTGCTTTATTTATCTAGTTTCATCCAAAGCTACCATGACACTGGGGCACCTGGGTGGCTAAATCAATGGAGTGTCTGCTTCTTGGTTTCGACTCAGGTCATGATCTCATGGGTTGTGGGATGAGCCCAGCCTCAGGCCCTGTGCTCAGTGAGGAGTCTGTTTGGGGATTCTCTCACTCTGCCCTTCCTCCTACTCTTTCTCTCTCTAAAATAAATCAACAAATATTTAAAAATGACAGCAAATCTATGACATAAAACATCAGCTAATAAATGGAAGTGGGAAGACTGTGAAGAAGTGCCTCTATTCACTCTTATATCCAAATAGTATCCCATAGTTTCTATGACATTGAACTCTGGTAAATTTGTACTAAATGGCATAATTAAACACCTGTAGCAAGAACTGACTAAATAATTAAAAATGAACTTAAAGGTAAAACAGAGGCATAGTGGCCTATTGGAAAGAGGATAATGAATGAAATTAGTTGGATAATTCACACTATCAATAATTTTAAGACTTGAGGTAAGATTATGGATGTTCAATACAATGAGAAAACATTTCAAACCACAGTTGAGTTAGAGAAATACTAGATATATGGAAAGGTGTTTATGTTAAAATGAAGTTTCAATAACATTGAAGGGATGTTTGCTCAGTCCTTTATGTATAATTCCCTAACACAATGCCCATAGTTGAGATATTAGTTTTTACAAAGAAGATTTAGTTCATTCTGTTTGCCAAAAACCTTGTTTCTCTGTTCCTGTTTTTCAAATAAGCTTAAATTTGATAGTTATACTTGGTGAGTCCTCCTACTTCATTATCTTTGATTCTCAGTTTTCTTCCCCCCCCTTTTTTTTAAATTTTCTCTTCTTTAATTTGCATGTTTTTAAACTACTTTTTCTTTTCTTTTTCTTTTGTTTAGTAAAAAGATTTGTACTATACTCTTTTCCAAAAGTCAATTTTTCTGTTAAGAATACCTGTTTCACATCATGTAGCAGCGGTGTGCTGGTAAATGTTTAACAGAAATAGCTGTAATTTGTAGCATTTGCTAAATTCCATGCTGTAAATATTCCCACCAAGGCCTATTTCAAGATACAAGTGTGATGTCACTGAACTCAGATTTGAGTAGAGATATATACTACTCAATATTATATAACAATTAGCTCTCACAAGTCATTGAGAGCCAGCTCCAACATAACACTGATAGACTATTATTTTGATTATTGATAATCAGGGGAAAACTCTTCTAATAATCATTTGCTTAAAAACTTTTTTTCTTGTATGAGTCTGCCCTTTTCAAAATTTACACACTGTTTTATTATTGTTTTACCCCAAAGCATGGAGCTTAAGTCTTCTATATCTTCCACAGAAATTCCAGTTCCTTATCATATTCCATTCTACTGATCCAACCCCATTACTTACCTTATTCCACTCAAGTAGCCTTTTCTCTGCCAAAAACAAAACAAACTCAAAACAGAGCTACTCACAATTCCAAGAAGTTTTAATGTCTTTTTGTATTTTAACTACAACAGATATTTTCCTTTGATTTTAGCTTTTCAAAATCTTATTCAAGACCAAGGTTAAATATTACCTCTATTAAAATATTCCTCCATCCTTTAACCTTAGTTAAAAAGAAAGGGTCCTATATTACATTCCCAAAGTACTCGGTTTATATTGCTTTTAATGTTATTTGCATTAGAACTTTTGGGAAAAACATAGATGTCCAATAAAAGACTATTGAATCAATGGACAGATAAATGAATGTCACAACATGCTTGTTTCACCACTGAAAAGAAATGCTTTCTTTCTTTTATTGGTAATTGGAATCCTGTAAGGTACCTAGGTTCCCAGTCCATATTCCTTTTAACACCTTCTGGAAAGCCTAAAGATAAACCGTATATAAGATCTACATGATGGAGTTTTGAATTATCCAGATATCTTCTACTTTATTTGGCATTTGTGAAAACAGATAAACAAACAAAACATCCTATACCACTTTGGTTCTGCTTCTCATAAACCTTTGAAGAATATAAGAAATGCAATATCATAGGCCATATCTACAATGGAAAATATCTTCAAATAATATTTTCCAAAACATTTTTACTCTCTTTATATTATTCATACATTCCTGTTAAGAGCATGGATAGGTTTTAAAGTCTAAGAGAGAAACCACAGAAAAACTTATTCTGAATTATCTGAATTATCTGAATTATCCTGAATTATCATATATTGTCCCTGTATTCAATTCTCCTTTTCTCTACTCATGAATTCCAAATATTTAAGAGTTTGCAAGCTTCGCCAGATTCACACTAATTCCCCAATGGAGTCAGTCATATATAATGTGAAGGATGAAAAGATGGCAAAACTTCTTTGTTTAAAATCTAAAGCAAACAAATCCCAATAACCAACTTGGACAATACCATCTTAAGAGTTCACCTAAGGAGTGGTTGTCAACACCTATTAGAGTCAATACAAGAGATTCTTTTAGCATCCTTATGAGGCAAAAAGTCACCTCGGGAAGATTATCAACATATATAACCAACATATATAACCAGTAAGTGTAGCCATTGCTCTGATATTCAAGTCAGATGAACACAGGTGAGCCTACTCAACAAGAGCATGCAGTTATTACAAAGAAGAGGAGAAAGAAGAAAAAGAAACAGAGGAAGGCAAGAAGGGAAAGAATGAAAGAAAAAGAGAGGGGAGGGAGGAAGGAAGAGGGGGGCCTGGGTGGCTAAATTGGTTAAGTATCTGCCTTTGGCTCTGGGTCATAATCCCGGGATCCTGGGATTGAGCTGGAGCACTAGTCTCCCTGCTCAATGGGCAGTCTGCTTCTCCCTCTCTCTCATCCTTCTTAATGCTTAGGCTTTCTCTAAAATAAATAAATAAAATCTTAAGAGAGAGAGAGAAAGAGAGAGAGAGAAGGTGAGAGAGAAAGAGGAAGGGAAGGAGAAAGGGAGCAGGAAAGAAGGAATGAAAGGAGTAAAGGACAAACCTTAATACGAGTGAAGGAGATTTTAAAAAGCTATAGTCCATATTTTAATAGCACTGTACGGTGATGGATGGTAGCTACACTTGCAGTGAGCTAGCATTAGACAGCAAGCTGACACTATGTTACACCCTTGAAACTAATGTTAACATTGTTTGTCAACTGTACTCAAATAAGAAACATTTTTAAAAAAGTAAAAAACATGTCATAGACTCAAATATAAGGGCTGAACTTTCAGTACTAGAGGCTGTAGCATCATCCCAACAACTTCCATGTTGATAGCAATTTGTTTTTTTCCCTAACAAGCTTAAAACTGTCATTTATTCTGTTTTGACAGGTGGCCTTTTAATAGCCACGGCCATGTTTTCAACTTACTACCCAAGGCTCTTCTTACTATATGTCCTCTTCTTTCTTCTACCTGCCTGAAGTTTTTCAATGTTTTCGTTTTAGATTCCATAGGAATGCCAACAGCTTAAGCTTTTCTCACCTCTTGGAAAAATTTCTTTCAGGGGAAGCAACCCAGGGTGCTGCTAATTGGCTTTGCATAACAGTAGGCAAATCTGGCCTTAAAATAACTGTGTCATTGTTTGCTGGCCCGTACAAAAGCAGACTACCAAAATGATTTTTCCTGAGAATCTCACAGGCATTTCTATTGCTGATTCTAAAAATGATGTAACTATTCACGTAAGGATCTCTGATGCCATTTCAAGCAACCTGACTCTTCTGATTTGGATAGTCACTTCAATTTCTTGCAAATCTCAAGCTGGTGTTTCTGTTTCACTTAATAAGTTCAAAAATATTCATCATACACTGATAGGGCTGATAAATCTAAGTTCTGAACTTTTCCAAGAACAAGAAAAAAATGGACTTCTGGTATGTCTTCAAAATCAGTTGCCTCAAGGAATTTTCTGTACCATGCTCAAATTAGCTTTAATCCAATAGTATATTATTTTGACTGACCTTTTGCATATTTCCTAAAAGAATAGCTAAAAGATGTTTTGCTAACTAGATCACTTTCATGAAAAAGGGATTCTTTAAAAAGAAAAATACCTATTTTGAATGCATCATTCAGATAAACTTAATTTTTAAAAAATCAAGTTTTTTTGGTACCCATCTATATATTTATACTAAGATGCAGAGTCAAGAGTTCCTGCTGATTTTATAATTCCTTTGGGTTATGTAATACACATTATTCTGCTGATAATAAGTTCTATGAAGCAGCATTTGCCGTATTGACATGGCCTGGCCAAGAACAACAAGGAAAAGAAATAGCATTCAAAAAACTGGCAAAATGTTTATGAATTCTAATCCTCTGCACATGAATAAATACATCTGACAAAGTGCAGAGTCCCTCAAAAAGGCCCTTCTTGACCTTCCTAATTTGAGTTCAATTGCATGTTCAGTGTTGAGAAGCCAAAGTAGGTTCTGCCAATGTTTTAAGCTAAAGCTTTACTACATTTTGCTATTTGTAAAAGTGAAATCCCAGATAATAAGTTATAATTGCCCTATTAATCACTTGAAAAGGGAGTTTGGAGGGAAACTGGGATTTGAAATTGCAATAATTGGCATTTGAAAGATTTTTAAAAAAATTTTTCTTACCTAGGCCTTACTACATAAAACTACTGTGAAAACTACATGTATGCACTTTTTAAAATGATAAGGTACATGCAATATGTCTTATTATATATTACTTTTTCTAAAAGAATGAAATTTAAAACTTCAATGTAGTCATGCTGTTAGTCATAATGACCTTTGAACTGGAAAAAATATATAGAAAGCCAGACCTTGGATTATAAATTATATTGTCAATGAAAGTGAGAAGAACTCTTTGTTTCTTAAGTTGTTTCAAGTATTACATTTTCATTTCCTTTTTTCAAATGAATTATAATGCACAACACACATGTATTTTTCTTCCATTTTTCATTAGGAAAAGAAAATCCTTCTTTCTCTAAGCTTTGTTCCTCTGCATATTGATAGACATGACACACCAAAATTTACCTTTCAAAGTTCAATATACCAAGTCCATCTGTTTCTCTTAAGTATCTTGTGGGAAATTTTATAATCTTATTTATATTCTAAAGAAATATCAACAGAAAAACACCCAGAAAACTAGAGGTTATTTAAACTTATCTTCCTTTAGTTCACAATACCCAAATTTTAGATTGTGCTCATGCAATTAAAGGTAGTCATTGAAAAACAATAAAGTGGGTATTATAATAACTAAAGCAAATTTACTATAAGATGTTCAGATAGTGTAGTTGATTAAATTGTCAATATAGTCAAAAATAATCATTTCAGTTATCATTTATAGCACCTATACATCCATATGGGCATGTTTAAGATTCACCGATTACATTTTTATTCCTTCCAATATCTTAACCCTGTTCTTTCTAAAAATACAGAGAAAAGGTATAGAGTAGGTTTGAGAACAGGTCTCAAATTTTAAATTAGGGGATGTTGTTCTAATGTCATTAACTGCTTTATGTAAACAGTCTATTTGATCTCTAGGAATAGCCTATATAATAAAATGACCACAGACATCCCAGTCAAAAGGTATGAAGTGGAAGGAAGGTACAAAACACAACCAGTTAGCTTTTTAGTATACCCAGACAAATTAAGAAAACCAAGCAACTACATACAACTGACTTGAATGTGTTCTAAAATACAGTCATCCCTTAAAGAAAGAGACCACACATGCAAAAATATTATTCCATTCTCACTGGAAATCCTTCCTTGGAAGAATAAAGTAGGCCAAGTGTAAAGATTACCAGCACATAGAAATAGAATCTCATTTGAATGGATGTGCTCAAAGAGAGCCAGTGAAATCCATAATTTCCTTTCACATATTTGGAAAAGTAGTTGGCTTTTGCAACTGGGTAACATTTTTTTCTGGGCAGGTCAATCATCCATGGAGCCACAATCCACAACCTACTGTGATTTTCTGCACATCTGGCATAAGCCTTTACAATGTAAATATTAAAACCAGTCTGCTTTTCTAAAATGTTTCCATATTTAAAATCAAATAAGTAAGTTGAGACTGTAGGTGAATATGCAAAATATGTTTTCTGGTAGGCAAATAGAGCAGCTTAACATTAACTGACAAGATAGAAGTAACTTTTATTTTTTGCACTCCTTTATTCCTATACATACACACAAAAATGTCCAGCACTATTTTTTAAATCGTTTGTTTATAGGGAACTAAGGCTCTAATATTTAGAAAGTCTTAGACACCCTGACTATGTATGCTCTGAAATAGCAATTTACTAATAAGAATGCTAATCATTAGATAGTTATATCCTTGGGTTACCGTGCCATCTAAAATTATGCAACAGAGTAAAGACTTAAATATTGCTCAAGTTTTTTTCTCATATTTTCCTTAGAAGAAAAAAAGTAAGTATTTACTTCAATAAATAAGGCACAATAATCATGATGAAGCACTATAGATTTGTAAGATAAAGGGTAACAAACAATAAAACTTATGTGCTTAGCATGCAGAAGAAAAAGTACTTTTTTCCCCTTCATAAATACTACAGGCAAAATCATAAGTCACCAGTAAAAAACAATATGCATGACAGATTTAAAAAATGATTTTGTATATGTTTATTTTGTCAGTGGTCACATTGCAAGTTCATGTAAAGAAAGGAAAACATCTAAAACAGTCTTAACACTTGTAAACTTTCACTATAAAAAATAAATAGCTACTCTGGAAAACAGTATGGAGGTTCCTCAAAAAGTTAAAAATAGAGCTACACTACGACCCAGCAATTACACTACTAGGTATTTATCCAAGGGATACAAAAATAGTGATTTGAAGGGGCACATGCACCTCAATGTTTATAGTAGCAATGTTCACAATAGCCAAAATATGGAAAGAGTCCAGATGTCCATGGACAGATGAATGGATAAAGAAGATGTGGTGTGTATGTGTGTGTATATAATGGAAATATGTATTTCCATTATATATCATTATGTGTGTGTGCATGTGTGTGTGTGTGTGTGTGTGTGTGTGTGTATACACAGGATCATAGGGGAAAGGAAGGAAAAATAAAATGAAAATATGTATTTCCATTATATATCATTATGTGTGTGTGTATACACAGGATCATAGGGGAAAGGAAGGAAAAATAAAATGAGATAAAAACAGAGAGGGAGGCAAGCCATAAGAGGCTCTTAACTATAGGAAACAAACTGAAGGTTGCTGGAGGGGAGGGGAGTGGGTGGGTGGATGGGGTAATTGAGTGATAGGCATTATGGAGAGTACTTGATGTAAAAAGCACTGACTGTTATATGTAACTGATGAATCACTGAATTCTACCCTTGAAACTAACAATGCACTATATGGGGCTGCCTGGATGACTCACTGGTTGAGGTCTGCCTTTGGCTCAGGGCGTGGTCCTGGAGTCCTGGGATTGAGTCCTGCTTTGGGCTCCCCTCGAGGAGCCTGCTTCTCCCTCTACCTGTGTCTCTGCTTCTCTCTGTGTGTCTCTTATGAATAAATAAATAACATCTTTAAAAAAATAATGCACTCTATGTTAACTGAATTGAATTAAAAAAAAAAAGCAACTGTGAAGATGGTCGCTGAGGTCAGGAAGCACTGCAGGAACAAAGTGAAAATATCAACAAAGAGATTGAGACTAGTAAAAGGTACCAAACAAAAATCATAGAACTGAAGAATACAATAACTGAACTGAAAAATTCAATAGGAGAGTTCAAGAGGAGACTAGATCAAATGGAAGAAAAGATCAGCAAATTCAAAGACAGGGCAATGAAATTCATCCAGTCAAAGAGCGAAAAGAAAAAAAAGAATGAAAAACAGTTAATATAGCTTAAAGGATTTATGGGACACCATGAAGCAAATCAAAGCAATTATAGGAGTTCCAGAAGGACAAAAGAAAGGGCCAGAAAGCTTATTTGAAGAAATAGTGGTTAAGAACTGTCCTTACCTGGGGAGAGAAACACACAACCAATATAGGAATCTCAAAGAGTACCAAATTAAATGGATCTAAAGAGACCCACAACAAGGCGTATTAAATTTTCAAAATTTAAAGACAAAGAGAGAATCTTAAAAACAGTAAGAGAAAAACAACTTGTCACAGATAGGGGAATATCATTAAGATTATGAGAGGATTTTTCAGCAGAAAACTTAAAGACCAAAAAGGAGTGTTATAATAAAGTACAGTAAGAAAAAACTGCTAATCAAGAATACACTACTCAACAAAGCTGTCATTAAGAATTGAAGGATAGATACAATTTTGCAGACAAACAAAAGCTAAAGCATTCATCACCATTAGGTTGCCCTTAACAAGAGTTCTTAAAGGGAGTTCCTCAAGCTGAAATGAAAGGATACTAACTAGTAACAGAAAAACGTATGAAAGTATAAAATTAAAGGTAAACATGTAGTTAAATTCAAATACCTTAATATTATAATGATAGTGGGAAATCATAACTCTACTGTAAAGGTTAAAAGACAAAGTATTAAAAATAGCTATAATAGCAATAATATTTTAATGAATACAAAATATAAAAATGTATAAATTGTTATATAAAAATATAAATTGTGAGAGGAGAGTGTAAAAATGTAGAGTTTCTGTATACATTAGGGTTTTATCAGCCTAAAATGCATTATTATAACTACAGGATTTTTGCAAGCCTCATTGTAACCACAGAGCAAAAACCTATAGAAGCATGCAAAAGACAGAGAAATAAAAATGCACCACTGGGGGGTGGGAAAAAAAAATGGGGGAAAAAAAATGTACCACTATGGGAAATCATCAATGCACAAAAAAAGACAGCAGGAGAGGAAAAAAGGAACTATAAAACTGCCAGAAAACAACAAGATAGCAGGAGTAAGCCTGCATATATTTCTACTTCAAATTTAATGGACTAAATTCTCTAATAAAAAAACATAGAGTAGTTAAATGAATACAAAAATAAGACCTAACTATATGCTGCCTACAAGAGAATAATTTCAGGTTTAAATATACACAGACTGAAAATGAAGGGATGTAGAAGATATTCCATGCCAGTGGAAACCAGAAGAAAGCAGGGATATATATACTTATATCAGAAAAAAATAGATTATAAGCTAAAACTGTAATAAGAGACAAAGAAGGTCATTATATGATGACAAAGGGGTCATCAAGAGTACATAACAACTGTAAACATGCACCCAACATAGAAGGAGCTAAATTAATAAAGCAGGTATTAACAGATTTGAAGAAAGAAACATACGTAAATACAATGATATTAGAGACTTTAATAACCCACTTTCAATAATGGATAGGTCAGCCAGAAAGAAAATCAATAAGGAAACATTGGACTTAAATTATGCTTTAGACTGTATGGACTAAAAGTCATATGAAGAACACCCTATCCAACAGAAGCTGAAAATACACTCTTCTCAAGCACATATGGAACATCCTCCAGGACAAATCAGATAATAGGCCTTAGTTATTAAGACTAAACAAGTCTTAGCAAATTTTAAAAGACTGAAATCATTCCAAGTAACTTTTCTGACCACAATGCATAAAACTAGAAATCAATGACAAAAGGAAACTGGAAAACTCACAAATAGGTAGTAATTTAACAACATGCTCCTAAACAACCAATGGGTCAAAGAGAAATTTTAAAAATCTGGAGACTAATGAACATGGAATCACATCATACCAAAACTTATAAGATGGAGTAAAAGCAGTTGTAAGAAGGATGTTTATAGCGATAAATGCTTATATAAAGAAAAAAAAAAAAAAGATTTTGACAGACAGCCTAACTTCATACCACAAGGAACTAGATAAAGAAAAATAAACTAAGCCTAAGTTAATAGAAGAAAAAAATAAAGATCAAAGTGGAAATAAATGAATGAAAATATAATGGAAAAAAATCAATGAAACTACAGTTTGCTTTAGAAAAGGATAAAATTGATAAATCTTTAACTAGACTAAGAAAAAAAGAGAAAAACCTCAATTAATAAAATCAGATTTGGAAAAAGGGAGTTGACAACTTATAACATAGAAATCCAAAGTATCATAAGAAACTAAGAAACAATTATACATCAATAAATTGGATAATGTAGAAGAAATGTGTAAATTCCTAGAAGCATAAAACCCATCAAGATGGAATTCTGAAAAAAAAAAAAAGAAAATAGAGCAGACCAAAAACTAGTAAGGAAATTGAATCAGTAATCAACCCCCCCCCCCCAAAAAAAAAGAAAAAGTCCAGAATCAGATGGCTTCACTGGTGAATTCTACCAAATATTAAAGTGCTAATACTCATCCTTCTCAAACTCATCCAAAAAAATAAATAGGAGGGAACATGTCTGAACTCATTTTAGGAGGCCAGTATTTCCCTGATACCAAAGCCAATGAAGGACACTATAAGGAAAGAAATTTCTTTTTGTAGGCCAATATCCCCGATGAACATAGATGCAAAAATTCTCAGCAAAATATTAGCAAACTGAGTTCAACATTACATTAAAAGGATCATACACCATGATTAAGTGCTATTTACTCCAGGAATGCAAGAATGGTTAGCACATACAAATCAACCAATGTGATACAATACATTAGTAAAATGAAGGAAAAAATCATATGATCATCTCAATAAATGCAGACAATGCTTTGACAAAATTCAACATCCTTTGTGATTAAAAACTCTCAACAAATTCAGTATAGAAGGAACATACCTCAACATAATAAATAAGCTGACACCATACTCTAAGATCAAAAACAAGATAAGGATGCCCACTTTTGCTACTTTTATTCAATATAGTATTGTAAGCATGATCTAGAGCAATTAAGCAAGGAAAAGAAATAAAAGACATCCAAACTGGAAAGGAAGAAGAAAAACTGTCTCTATTTACAGATGATATGATATATATAGAAAACCCTAAAGACTCCACCACAAAACCATTAGAATTAATTTAAAATTTTAGTAAAGTGGAAAAATGCAAAATCAACATAAAATACTAGTTTTATATACCAACAATAAACTATCTGAAGAAGAAATAAAACCACCCCATTTAAAATGGTATCATAAACAATAAAATACTTAGAGATAAATGTATCCAAGGAAGTAAAAAGTCTATGCACCAAAAACTGTAAGATATAGATGAAAAAAACTGAAGAAGACACATATAAATGGAAATATATCCCATGTTATGGATGAGAAGAGTTAATATTATTAAAATATTCATGGCATGCCTGGGTAGCTCATGGTTAAGCATCTGCCTTTGGCCCAGGTCATGATTCCTGGATCCTGAGATGGAGCCCCATGCTGGGCTTCCTGCTCAGAAAGAAGTCTGCTTCTTCTTCTCCCTCTACCCCTCCCCTCACTCATGCTGTCTTTCAAATAAATAAATAAAATCTTTTTAAAAAATATTAATATTACCCACAGCAATCTATAGATTCAATGCAATCTTTATCAAAAGGCAATTTTTACAGAAATAGAAAAAATATTCTAAAACTCATATGAAACCACAAAGACCCCAAACAGATGAAGGAATCTGGAGAAAGAATAATAATGCTAGAGTCATTACACGTCTTGATTTCAAATATACTACAAATAATCAATGTAAAATGTATGGTACTGGCATTAGAAAGACACACAGATTAGTAGAACAGAAGAAAAGACCCACATAAACTCATACACATATGGTAAATTAATCTTCAACAAAGGATCTGGGAATATACAAGGGAGGAGGGAATAGTCTCTTCAATAAATGGTGTTGGTAAAACTGAACAGCCATCCACAAAAGAATAAAAATGGACCCCTATCTTACATCATACACAAAAGTCAATTTAAAATTGATTAAAAACTTAAATGTAAATTTGAAACCATAAAACTCTTAGAAGAAAACTTAAGGTGTAATCTCCTTGACATAAACCTTGGCAATGGTTTTTTTTTTTTTTTTTTTGATCTGACGCCAGAAGTAAAGGCAACAAAAGCAAGCAAGCAAGCAAACAAACAAACAAAGTGGGACTAATCAAGCTTAAAAGCTCTGCACAGCAAAGGTGAATAAAATGGTAACCTATGGAATTGAAAATATTTGCAAACTATATATCCAATACGAAGTTAATATCTAAAACACACAAAGAACTAATACAACTCAATAGCAAAAAAAAAGGCACCCCCCCCAAAAAAAATGAACAAAAGGCCCAATTAGATGTTTTTCCAAAGAAAAAATGTAAATGGCCAACATGGAAAGGTGATCATCAATATTAGTAATCATCAGGAAACTACAAAACAAAAACCTCAGTATTATCAAAAAGAAAAGAGATAAATGCTGATGAAATGTGGAGAGCAGGAAAAATTAGTGCAATGATGTTGGAAAGGTAAGATGTACAGCCACAAAGGAAAACAGTAGATGATTCCTCAAGAAACTAAAACTGCATATTTTATGACATATGATCCAGCAATCTTACTTCTGGGTATATATATCCAAAGGAAACAACAGCAGTCTTGTAGAGATAGCTGTGCTCCAATGTTTAATGCAGAATTATTGACAATAGTCAAGATATGGAAACAACCTAAATGTCCATCAACAACAGTTAAGTTGATAAGGAAAATGTGGTATATATAAGTGTATGTATATACATACAATGGAATATTATTCAATATTTTAAAAAGTAGGAAATCTTGTCATTTTTGACAACGTGGATAAATCTGGAGGGCATTATGCTAAGTGAAATAAGCCAGAAAGATATAAAAATTGCATGGTATCACTTATGTGGGTCCCCACCCCCAATAAAATTAATTGAATTCATAAATACAGAGTAGAATAGTGGCTGCCCAGGGTTAAAGGGGTGGGAGGGAATAAGGAGAGGTTGGTAGAAGTTTTTAAACTTTCAGTTACAAGATGAGTAAGGTTTGAGGATCTAATGTGTAATATGATGACTGTAGTTGACAATACTGCATTATATAATTAAAATTTGCTAAGAAAATAGAATTTAAGTGTTCTTGCCAAATGAACAAACAGACAAAATGTAAGTATGTGAGGTTATGAATGTGTTAAATTAATTTTATACAGGGAATCAGTTTACAATGTATGCATATATCAAATCATCACATTGTACACTTTAAATGTATTACAATTTTATTTGTCAACTACATTTCAATAAAGCTAAAAAAAATGTAAAAGCTTTACTTTCTCCCTTGATCTAACATAATCCTATGGAAAGTCTCAAGAGAAATTTTCTTTGAGTTATTTGTTTTTCAGTGTTTAAATGCTTATTAGCTGGGACAATATATAAAGATTTTCTTCACCCAAGAGTTACTTATTTATTGAGTTTGCAAATAACCTGATTGAAGGAAGTGCAGTGGATTAACTGGACAAAAGTTATACCATGTAACAAGAGTACATGTAAACTCCTAGAAGTTTACCTTCTTTGTTAAAATTGTAAGAGCAATACTCTGCTTTCTGATTATGTGGGATTAAAAAAATAAGTATATGGATGCATACATCACTAGTTCTTTAGTGCTACTTTTGTAAACTTTTAATTTTTTTTTACCTCATTTCCTAAAAGAGCATTTACGCAGGCTTCTGATGCATCACAGATGGCTGTCAGATCATGTCCTCCTTCTAAGGCCAATACCACGTGTCCATCAGCCAATGTCATCAATTGCTTCGTCAAATGACCAAAGCCTATCATAACACAAACAGAACATTTCAAAGTATTAAATCAAAAGAGAATACTACTAGAATCTAATGTTGATTGAACTTTTATTCTGTGTGTGTCTTTTCTCAGCACCTTCCATGGGCTAATTCATTTAATACATACAATAACTTGATAAATTAGGTACTATTATTATCTATATTTTACAAATGTGGGAACCAAAATCCAAGATCCAACAACTAAGCAGTATCACAACCAAAATTTACACCAATCACTATGATTTCTCATCAGTGTATACTAGTACCTTTCACAACATATTCTATGTGTACTTGGATGAAAAATCTGAGTAGCATTTGGCAAGTGTTAATGAGGTCAATAATACATATATCAAATCAGATATATGTTTGACTTTGTTTCTTATCTCCATTATCTGTCTTACTTTATTATAAAAAGAGGTTTTTTACACATCCCTTCAAATTACTTATCACATCAGATTTTTATAGACATAATTTTGATTATGAAAGTTAATAAATGTAAAAAAAACCAATATCTATACATTCTAAAGTTTAATGGTATGAGAAACACCTGTCAACTCACTCTCTTTCCAATTTAAGGAAAATGATGTTAGCAATACTTTTAAAGCCCCTTGTGTACTTCTATTAATATCTTTCCTCCACTCTGCAGGAAATTAGGATCCTGACTTTGTGTGATATTTCCTTTGCTTTATTTTGTTTAATTTTTTTGAACTTTATAAAAGTGATTTGATATTTTCACAACTTGCTCTTTGCATACAACATCTTATTAGATCATCTCTGTTGATAAAAGTAGCAATAGTTCTTTGCTATCTAGTAGGCCATATCATGAGTATAAAAGAACTTGTTTACCCAATCTCTTGATGACAGATATTTGCATTTTTTGTTATTACCAAACCCCAGTGCTTTATTACAAACAATGCCTTCATGAATGTTTTTATAGCACTCTTTGGTTCACGTGTGCAACAGTGGAGTAAAATCATTGTGGCTTAAAATCTGCTAAATAATACCAGATTATTTCTAAAAGGCTACAACCAATCCATTCTGAGAAGTGGCATATATAAAAATTTCCATTTAGTTATGTCCTTACCAATATTTGGTATAATTTACCAAGCGAGTGAATAATGGTTTTAATGGCTTTTTATTGTGGCTTCATTCAGTTTTAAGAGGGACCTTTCTTTTTTTATTATTTTTAAATATTTTATTTATTTACTCATGAAAGACAGAGAGAAAGAGAGAGAGAGAGGGAGAGACACAGGCAGAGGGAGAAGCAGGCTCCATGCAGGGAGCCCAATGTGGGATTCCATCCTGGGTCTCCAGGATCACACCTTGGACCCAAGGTGGCGCTAAACCTCTGAGCCACCTGGGCTGCCCAGGAGGGACCTTTCTATTTCTACTTTGAATTAAAGGTTTTTTTTATAAATGGTTGTTAAATTTGTTTACACCAAAATGAGATTTTTTTCTCCTAAAATTTCATAGTGTTGTGTTACATTAATTAATGTTTCTAACATTAAGCCATCATTGAATTTATGGAGAAAAATAAGCTTGATTGTGATGTAATTATCTTTTTTGCACACAACTTGATTTGTTTTATTAGTGCTTTGTTTGGGATTTTTTTCACCTATGTACATGAATGCAGTTAATCTATAATTTTCCAGTCCTGTATTGACCATGTTGAATATTGATATGGTAAGAATCTCCTTTTTCCATTATATGATTCTAGAAAGTTGAGTAGAAATCTCCTCTACAACCATTTGAGCTTTGTGTTTTTTTTGAGGAAGATTGAATTTCTTTAGCAACTATAGGACTACTCATGCTTTCTCTATCTTCATAAGTTATATTTCTTAGAAATTTATTTAAGTGTTCAAATTTATTGAAATAGAGTTGTTTATTTATTATCTTATTTTAGAATTCCAATTAGATGTATGTGGTTATTGTTATTGTATTCTCAATGTCTCTTAAGGTTTATTTCATTTTTTTGTCTCTTTCTGTCCTGAATTATATGTATTTTTATTTCAGATCTAATTTCCAGCCTTTCTTCGCATGTGTCTTATCTACTATTTAACATTTCTATTGGTATCTTCATTATAGTGATTATACTGTTCAATTCCAAATGCTCTATTTAGTTAGATTTCATAACTTCTTAGTTATTTTTATAGTTTCTTACTATTTGCTCATGTTTTTATTTCTTCCTTTTATTTATCAATAATTAATTTACATTCTGTATCTGTTATTTGAAATCTTTATGACCTAATATTACTATTTGTTATTTCTGCTGAATCATCCTCATGATGTCTTAATTCTCCTCTGTTTTATTATTATTATTATTATTATTATTATTATTATTGAGCTCATATACATTGGAGCTTCCTATGTGAGAAGTTTTCGAAACTTAAACTGAATTTGATCTATTTTTGAAACCTGGGTTAAGTGTGATTTTATTTGCCTCTACAGGATGACTGTGATAGTACCATTTAAGATAAATTTTAAACTCTTAGGTTTCAGGGACTTTTTTTAATGTAGTTATTGTAAATGTGGACCCGAAAACCTGACTGCAATTCTCATGTAAAAAAAAATGAGGCTTCCCCCCATTTTCTTTTCAATATTTTGAAAATCCTTCTATTCATAGCCCTAGCTAAGATAGATTTGTTGTTTTAATTCAGCAGTATTTCCTCTTCCATTCACCCTTTTCGTTAGAGTTGCCTCTTTCTTATTCCTTTCTTTATGCTGGTCTCTAATCAAAACTTTTTCCATCATAGGCCCAAGGCTTTGACTCCCTTTTCCAGTATGCAGTAGTAATTAATGTTCAACCTTTATCCAGCTGGAGACTTTGGATAGCCAAGGGTAGCCAACAACTATAGGATTTGTTAATCTCCTTTGATCTTTTTGGAAGTCATTCATGAATTTTAAAAAGTAGTTTTGATACCTTTATGTAGAAGTGTTTCAGGATAGATAGACTTTCATACTGCCAAATGTAAATGTCTCTCATTCAACATTAAAAAAAATTAACATTGCATCCAACTTGCCCAATTTCAAGGACATTTGCAAAAAAAAATAAGTGAAAGTAAATAATGTGTTCAATATGGCATTGCATTTTTTAATATGTTTAAGGAACTTACAAGGAATAATGTTTAATTTTAAATCAATTATATTTTTAATAATTAATAGCTTTTATTTTTTAGAGCAGTTTGGGTTTAAAGAAAAACTGAGCAGAAAGTACAGAGAGTTTCCATTCACCTGTCATTTCCTCTATTACTAATATCTTACATTAGTGTGGTACATTTGCTACAGTCGATGAGCCAGTATTGATATATTATTGATAATAAAAGCCAATGTTTAGGATTTACTGTTTGTGTTGTATGGTTCTGTGGGTTTTTACGAATGCATAATGTCATGTACCTACCATTATAGTATCATATATTTTGTTTCACTGTCCTTTTTTTAAAGATTTTATTTATTTATTCATGAAAATACATAGGAGAGAGAGAGAGAGAGGCAGAGGGAGAAGCAGGCTCCATGCAGGGAGCCTGATATGGGGACTCGATCCTGGGTCTCCAGGATCACGCCCTGGGCTGTAGGCGGCTCTAAACCGCTGAGCCACCTGGGCTGCCCATTGTTTCACTGTCCTAAAAATCCTATTCTCAACCTATTCATCCTTCCTCTCCACCCCTCCACACTTGCAAATCAATAACATTTTTGTTTTCATAGTTTTGTCATTCATTTTTCAACGTTTACATTAATTCAAATTTTTCTGCTTCTTGTATTATCCATTCTACAGTATAAAGGACATTATTTCATTTCCCCTCAATTGTGTGGTGCTTATAATACTTAGGGTATTTCTACATCCATAAAAATGTGAAAGAATAATCTTAAATATGGAAGTGCATGCCCTGCAAGACTGACTGGGCTACTTTCAAGGCTGATCTCTTCTTCTCCATAGCATTGTGGCTCTGCGAAAGGAATTCTCAAAATAAAGTTGATAGAACTAAATGAAAACCTATAAAATTGTGAAACAATGAGATCTCAAAACTAAACTAAGTTGCTTCCATTTTGGAAAAATAGAATAATATATTCTTAATCCTTGGAATGCACTGAGATATTCATCCAATAAAGCATAACTGTCCAGAATTTCAGTATTGCTCTAGCACTTGAGGTTAGCCAGAAACAAAATTTTACTTCCTCACTACCTTGAAGTACTTCATTGTTGATTCTACCCACTTAGCTAATATTTTGATAGAAGTCAAAATAGTCATTTATAATTACTCTATATTTCTTTTTTTTTAAAAGATTTTATTTATTTATTCTTGAGAGAACAGAGAGAGAGAGAGGCAGAAACATAGGCAGAGGGAGAAGCAGGCTCCATGCAGGGAGCCCGATATGGGACTCGATCCTGGGACTCCAGGATCATGCCGTAGGCCGAAGGCAGGTGCGAAACTGCTGAGCCACCCAGGGATTCCCCTAATTACTCTATATTTCTAAATAGTTTTCAAAAATTATCCTACAAAGATTTTTAAAAATAGATAAAAAGTGTTTTCAAGCACTATAATATTTCTTTTTATGAACCTCATGATGATATCAAATGGAGTTTTCCATGGGCCACTTATGGGGATGACCGCACTAAACTCCCTACCTTCTTACATGATTACTATAAAAAGAATGCTAAGATGTGTATGGCAAAGTTTTGATCTCTAATGGTTAGAAATATTAAAAGTTAATAGCACATAGTAACTGTTCCATTCCAGAAAATAAAAAAGCAAGAAATACTCATAATACTCAGAGGCAAATAGGCAAATATTTCTGCTAATCATATTGTTAAATATTCAGAAGAGTTTTTCCTATAACTCTAAACCAGGACTATAATGAGAACTTAAACATATAATAATAATAAATCAAGGCAGTATGCCATATCTTTCATAGTAAAGGTTCCTAACATTTGAGAATTCAATTATCTAAAGTCATTATTGAGCAGATCAAATCACACAGACTTAGAAAAAGAGAAAGAGAAAGAAAGTCTCAAATCTGATTTAAGTTCACTCTTACCCCTGGAAAAAAAGTCCCATAAAATACCAAATTTAGATGGGATAGTAAAAAGTAAAAGGAAAGAATGGAATGAAGCTAATCTTTGATCTCTATCCAAATTCCTCTTTCTTCTACCTACAGGGTTTATTTCCATTCACATGTTACCCATGTGATTTTTGAGCCACAGATTGAAGCAGCTGAACTTTTGAGTTATGCTTGCACAAAAGATTCAAGTGAAATAAAGAAATGAATATCTACAAGGCCTGTGCCCTCTTCCAATCAAAGTAAGGAACTCAAGAATAACTTTAGTTTTTAACCTGAGTTCTACTGTGTCCATTACTCCTGTACATATATATGGGGTATTTGAAAAGCCAAGCATGGCTATTAATGTCAAGGTATTATTTTCTAGGACATGTGAGATAAAAGTTTCAGTGGGGTGTATGTGAAACATTTTTAATAGGCATAATTGCAAGTTGGATTTAAAGTTTTTACTACAAAAGGCACAAAAGCCCACCCTGCTTGTTACAATAAACTTAACCTGAACAGTTGAAACATTATAGTGAAGCATAACTAGCAATTTGTTTTCAGGATGGTTGGAGTGTCCTGAGTGTGAGGGCTTATGGGAAAAAAATGATCAAGTGGAAAAACGTATCTATATAACATGTTGCATCTTGGGCTAAAGCAATCATCAAATATGGTGATGGAACTAGGTTCTGAAGGTCCATATATACCTTTAGCTTCTGGATTATTTTGGGAGTGGGAGTAGAGCTTAGGGAGAAGCCTGTGGAGCAGCAACATGGGCACACTCAGGGTAGTCACTGAAATTGGTATATATCTACTGAAAATCAGATTTGGCAGTCTTTTCTATTACTTTTGCACTGACTAGGATGGAATTCTGTAAGAAATACTTTTTTTCAAAGTGAAATTTGGCTCCTTACACTCTTTTGAGGAAATCTTCCAGAATGAGGCATTAACGAAATGCTAACACTACTATACTACTGCCACTACACTAGAGGAATCCTCTGTGCAGCCTGGTTGTTTCAGAAAGCATTAAATTAATTTAATTTAATCAGCATTAAATTACAAGTATGAGAAGGAAGCTACATTGTAACAAGTCATTTCTTTTCATGAACAAACAGAGCTGAAGTGGTAACTACCAAGAATGGGACACCACTGGGGAAGAGAATTGGAAGGGCATTTTCAGTTAGAAATTCTGTTTAGTTCTGTTGGTTTACTAGAAGCAAATGTAATTTTTTGTTTCTGAAAAGAATTACAAAGTAAGTTGTAAATATGGCCTTGTTCAAATTATCAGTTTCAATTAGATTTCCTGATATTCTATAGGGTATTACTTCTGGCTAGAAGTCATATTGTGTTAGCATTTTTTTAAGTTCAGAAAAGCTGTTTGAAATGAAAAATCGCTCAAAGAAATCTCAATAATTAAACTTTAGATATGTATTTATTTTTAAAAAGATTCTATTAATTAGTGAGAGACAAAGAGAGAGTGACAGAGACATAGGCAGAGGGAGAAGTAGGCTCCCTACAGGGATGTAGGACTCCATCCCAGGACCCCGGGATCATGAGCTGAGCCAAAGGCAGATGCTCAACCACTGAGCCACCCAGGTGCCCCACTTTAGATATGTATTTAATAACTAAGTTATGGACAAAAAAAGGATTCATCCTTCAAAATGGTATGTCTCAAACACTTCTATCTGATGTTTCCCAAATAGTTCCCAGGGTATAGTCATACTGAGAAGAAAAAACACTAACTAGCTTTATTTTAATTTCCACTAATAAAAAAACTGTTTTGGAAACCAAAATTAACACAAATTCAATGTAGAATATTTGGAAAATAATGAATAAATAGTAAATAAAATAAAATAGCAATATATATAGTTATATATTATATAAGTGTATTTTCTTATAGTTAATAAATAATAAAATAATGAATAGCAATAAAGTAATTGTAATGTTTATAACAGTAAATCCACAGTCCTACTAACCAAAGATTTGCCAATTCTCCTTCTGTGGTATTTCATACTTTTTGTTTTTGTGTATTTTAAAAATAAATATCATAATTTTTTAACTTACAATTATCTCTAGTGGGAAACATTTTTCAAATCCTCACAATATTATTTTAAACATATTAATATGCCAATCAATTCTATTTTTATATATTTGTTACTAGGTTTTCAGTTTTGTATATGATTGCAAATAGTATCCTCTTGTATGGTTAAAGTGGCCACTTTATTTATTTATTTATTTATTTATTTATTTACTTATTTATTTACAAAAAAATCTTATTTATTTATTCATGAGAGACACAGAGACAGAGACATAGACAGAGGGAGAAGTGGGGTCCTCGCAGAGAGCCCAATGTGGGACTCTATTCCTGGACTGCGGATCACACCCTGAACCAAAGGCAGAGGCTCAATCGCTGAGCCACCTAGGCATCCCAAAGGGCCACTTCATATCAGCATTTATTTGATGCTAGTGTTATTATGTATTATTTTATAATCGAAAGAGGCCTATTTTTAAAATTAATTTTTCTTTCTTATCAGTTACGAGATCATAATAGCAGAGCATATAAAGGCAAAATGGGAACTAAGTTCCGATACTCTATATACTCCATTCTTTTAGAACCTAGATGTATTCAGCAATGCCTGTTGTGGATAACTGAAACATTATTTTTTTTTAATATTTTTTTCAATTTTTATTTATTTATGATAGTCACAGAGAGAGAGAGAGAGGCAGAGACACAGGCAGAGGGAGAAGCAGGCTCCATGCACCGGGAGCCCGACGTGGGATTCGATCCCGGGTCTCCAGGATCGCGCCCTGGGCCAAAGGCAGGCGCCAAACCGCTGCGCCACCCAGGGATCCCTAACTGAAACATTATTATAAAAGCCCAGGGAAATGAGAGATACTCCCAGATAGCCTATTTCTCTTATGAAATTACAAAAACGTTGAATTGGAATTCTCTAGGGAAGTTAAGACGAAGGAATTCTGTTGTACACCGAAGAGGGACTTCTCTCCAACCTACAATTTAGTTGCCATTGTTATTTTGTCATCCTGTAATAGATTAGACTCTAGAATCAGCAACCAATTGCCAGAGAAAGTACCTGGGTCATAATTCATTGGATTAATACAGAGATAGACACACACACACTCTCTTTCTCTTTCTCTCTGTCTCTCTCTGTCTCTCTCTCTCTCTCACATACACACAGTAAATAGACACAAAGGCACTGATTCTAGACAGGTCATTTTACTTCTACTTATATTAATCTCTTAACTTTGTTGATGTCAGTTTCCCATTCACTGCAAGTGTTTTTCCACTATTATTTTTTGTCTGTTGAGGAAAGTTTCAACTAAAAACAAAAACAAAAAGAAAAACAAGCCCCCCAAATCCAGGAATGACAGAGGCAATCTTCACACCCATACCCATTCAGAAGAGGTAGCAGAGTGAAAATCAGCAGTAGTGACATTCTCTTCGAAATACTGACACCTACTATATTATTAATTTATATCATTCTTGTAACTCTTTCTGATATAGTTAAAAAGTCTCAATAACAATTTATTCATATTTCTCACAGCTTAGTTTCATTTGGGCCTGAAATACTTGTGAAGACTTCATTGCAGATTCAATACAGTAGGGATTAAAGGAGACACTTTGTCCCATTTTAATTTGAAATTTAATTTTGCTTATCCACTGGCCTAATCTCTATAGTTATGTCCAGAAGGGATCACTGAAGAATGCACATACAGCGAAGTATAATTATAAAAACTGTAGCCATTTTCCTCTATAAACTCCTTCATCATTAAATTGCCATATTGTTCTTTGGGAAAATGCAGTCAAACTCAAGTTGAGAGAGAAGTTTGGGTAGCATGTGGCTGTCTCATGTATTGTGAGACTCTAGCAGGACTTCAAAGCAGAATCTGATTGTTACAGATGGGAAGAATGCTTTCCACAGAAATACCTTTTTAAGACTCATAGTGCTGTAATTCATATGGTAGGCACTTGTGATTCATTCCTGATGATGTTGGGATCATTTAACTCACAAAACCATTGTCGCTACCATAAAATCCTTTCATCTGTAGCCAAAAAAGTTTATTTCATGCAAATGAAAATTTTTCATTAAAGTATCACCTTAATAATGGGCAAAGATATATATTTTCTGGTCATGTTTAAAATGTAAATTTATGAACATATTCTGAAGATTCATTTCATATTAAGATCTTTATTTATTTGATGTCCTAGGACTCTTTCCAAGTTCATTGAAACCGGAAATCAAATTTAGAAGAAATATGGAGATTATTATCATTAAATCTTTCAGTTGGCTTATTTTAAGCAGCCCTATAAATATTGCATATGTTTTAAAGAAGGTACTTTCAACTATAGTCAAAATTCCTTTGCTGTTCCAGTCAGTTATGGTCAAGGAGGTGAGTTTATATTCTCAGCATCTTTTGAAAAAAAATGAAGTTGGTTTTGAAAAAAAATGAAGTTGGTTTTTATCTTAAAGTCTGAGGAAACAGAATACTTCAATGCCATTATTTTTGGAAAACATTTGTTCTGAAGAACTCCTGAGAATAAGATGGCAAAAAAGGTTGACAGGCATTTTGATTATCCATCCATTCATTCATTGATCCATCCATCCATCATCCCCCATCTATGATCTACCTATAAATCAACATTTACTAAATTCCTACTATGTGCCATAGTTTTATATATAAATCTGATACTTGAAATAGATATTTGAATCTCAGTTTTTTCACCTGTAAATATAATGAAGGATTAATTATTCTGGGCAGCCCCAGTGGCCCAGCGGTTTAGCGCCGCCTTCAGCCCAGGGTGTGATCCTGGAGACCTGGGATCGAGTCCAACGTCAGGCTCCCTGCATGGAGCCTGCTTCTTCCTCTGCCTGTGTTTCTGCCTCTCTCTCTCTCTGTCATAAATAAATAAATGAAATCTTTAAAAAAAAGGATTAATTATTCTGTCTCACAGATTTGAAATGAATATCTAATCATATGAAGGTACCTCAAAAAAATAAGCACCTACATCAAACAGAGCCTGTCTCATAGTACTTTTTATCTTTTTTTTTTTTTACTTTTTATCTTTTTTAATAAAGGATTTTAAACATGGAATTTTAGATCTAGAAATGAATTTTAAGATTCTATATTCCAATATTTTCATTTTAAGGATGAGGAAACTAAGACCCAGAAAGGTGAATTATAAAGGCAAACAGTTGACAATATAGTTGGGGCGAGAACCCAAAACTCTCAGTGAGTGCATTTCTTACATTCAGCCAACTCAATAGATATTAATACTGCTCATATTTTTAGACATGATTTCTAGTTCAAAAGGAACTTTAAAAAGAGTTCCTAGATACCAAATTGCTTTCACAAATCATTGCTTTGGTGTGCTAAGTGTAAACAAACCAGAAACATGTGAATTAAATTTCCCTTAAAATACACAAATATAAAACCAGTTAGGAAAAAAAAATCCCTAGAAAATGCTTTTGGACATCATAGGACCATTTCTTCCTACCCCTCAACAATATTTTTTGCCAAACCCCAATTGCAATTTGATTTGCCAATCACTAGTTTTTACTGCTGTTTTCAATAATGCATCAAACACATGGGATCTATTCTCTCACCAATGTTCATGCATAATTGACCAAGTGGGATGGAACAAGAGCAGAACAGACTTATGCTAAGCAATGATGATCCCATTAAAGTAGCTTGCACTACTCAAAATCAACCAGTATTTACTGAGCACATACTGTAATAACAGCTAGGGAAATACATGGATAAGTAACATATACTTCCTGCCTTCAAGGAACTAAAATATAAGAGGTATGCATGGAGATAGGTAAAATTTAACATATAGAAAGATAATTGTTTATTTTAAAACATACTTTTAAATAAAGCTTAATAGATGAAATATATCTGCTAAGAGGAAACTCAGAAGATAATAGAGGAGATATTCAAACATTTGCAGTGTTACATATTTGTCTATCTTTTCTTCAGCTTCCCATTTATGACACAGGAATAGTAATATTGATTAGTTTCCCCAAAGTAATGTCTGTAAAATGCATCCATCCAGTACTTGACACACAGGCAGTATCAGTAACTATTACTTCCTCATCTTAAGCCATTAGCCCTCTTAATGATTTAAAAGCTCTATTAAATAAATAGGTAATGTCTTCTAGATGGTATTTTTCTTTCATTTATTTAGTTTTTCAATTAGTAAACCTAGTTCTAGAATACTCAAGTATGCTGACATAGGATCATACATATTGTAGCTCCAGAAAGCAAGATGCAGAAGAGTAAGTCTGGTGGACAGGAACTGATATTTCCAGACAATCCTGCTTTTTAAAATTTATTTCAAAATATTAAATTGCTAAGAATTGATTAACACTTGGAGATCTAACATACATACAGCTTGGTACATGGTAGGAGTACAGTACATGTTTATTGACAGAATGAGTGAATTTGGAATGAACATATTCAAGTTTACTTGATTGCATTTAAATTAGTAAGGTAGGCAAAATTCTGAGAATGACCTTGAATAACTCTAATGACTCTTGCGCTTGTATAATCCTCTTCTTTTTTAGTGCATAGGTTGGTATGGTTACACTCATGCAGTATTGCAAAAGGATTTTTAAGTTGAATAACTAAACCAAAAGGGAAATTTGGGACAGTGTTTAGCACAAAGGAGGTGGATATATAACCTAATCACACGAATCCCTTAAAAACAGAGTTTTCTCCAGCTGGCCCCGTAAGGGAAAGTTGGAGAGATAGATTTGAAGGATAGGAAGGACTGATGTATCATTATTGGTTTGAAAACGGAGGGCATCATGTAAAAAGGAATATTGGTAACTTTTAGCCACCAAGGAAAGGGGGACCTCATTTCTGTAAGTGCAAGGGACTGAATTTCAGCCAGCAACCTGAATGAACTCAGAAGAGGATTATTTCTTAGAATCTTCAGAATAAGGAACCAGCGTGGCTCTTATATCAGCTATGTGAGACCTGAAGCAGAGAACTCAGTAGTATCTCCCTAGATTTGTGACCGTAGAACCATGAGGTAATTAATGGGTGGTGTTTTAAGCTACTAAATTTTCATATATTGCTGAATGTACTGCAGGTCTAAGAAAGCTGAAACTATAATTATGGCCACTACAAAAATTAGAAATTCTGAAATATTTATCCTGTGCTAGGTTATTGGACTTTGTAGAGATGTTTCATCCAATTCTCACACCGACCTCATGAGGTAAAAATAGAATAATTCTACATTGCACAGGGGATTTAGGATGCTGCTTGTGCTGAGTTTAAAAGATGAGTAGCTCAAAAAAAAAGATGAGTAGTTGTTGACTGAACATGGACAGGCTATTTCATCAGCAGAGCCTCATAAATGTGGGTACTGTTTGATTAATCAAATTGTATAGATAATAACCTCCAAGTCGAGGGAAGAATATCAGACATTCTATAGAGGAACAAACAAAAAGAAGTTGAGTAACTTTCCCGAGGTCACACAACTAGAATAAAGTAATGTCAGGACCCAAACCCAAAAATATCCAAATGATTTTGAAAAGCATGATTACTTTTCACTTGGAAGATGAGGTAACCAATGTGTGTCACTATGTGCCAGAAGTATTCAACTTTCTTCACTAATTGCCAAACTATTTTCTCCATTAAGTGCCAAGAGCCAGTATACTGAGGAACAAGATAAGTACCTTGACAATATCTGAACAAAACGTTCATTTATCTCGGAAAGATGGATCGTTGGGAAACAAAAGGGTTGTGATGAGTTTTCATGTGTGATGAGATTCTTCAAATAAATTTGCTGCTGATTTCTATTATTACCTTGAACCAAAGCCAAAATCTGTGGGTCATTCTATTTTTTTTTAGGTATGTATGTATGTATGTATTTATGACAGAAGGAGAGACACACAGACAGAGGGAAGAGCAGGCTCCCCACAGGGAGCCCAATGTGGGATTTGATCCTGGAACCCCAGGATCTAGCCATGAGTTGAAGGCAGGCCCTCTACCACTGAGCCACCCAGATGTTTCAGTGGGTCACTCTATTTAAAAGAACATGAGAACTTCACTCCTGGATGAACCTGAATTTATGTAGATTAGGTGATCTTTCTCAAGCAGAGAGATTTCTAAAATTGTAAACTCTTCTAAAGAAGGAAGGGCTTGTTAAAGATGTACGATCATTGGCCACATCTGTCTGGCTGGAAAAGTTTGGCCACTGTAAGACTTTTCTAATTAATATATCTTGTAGTCAAGGAATTCTGGGAGGTCTTACACGGCTTAAAGAGTGTACAAGTTAGGAGAAGCCTCTGAGCATAGATAAGTAGACATGTCACCAGAAAACTCTAGGCTCACTGACATAGAAAGGTAGGCTCAAAATACCAGTCATCTAACCACCTGTCATTGATTTTTTACAACTTTGAGGATTAAATTCAAAGCCTTCAAGATATGGTCTCTCTCTAGCCCCATCTTATGCCATTCTTCCAAATTTAGTCTTTCCTTGACTTAGAGTTATGATCTATACAATTTGATTGATCAAATGGTACATTTGATGAGCTTCTGCTGATGAAATACCCTGTTCAAGTTCAGTTAATCCCTAATCATCCCAGTTAATCCCTAATCATCTTTTAAATTCAGCACAAGCAGCATTCTAAGCCCCATGCACAATGTAGAATTATTCCTATATGCCCCTTTCTACCTATTGCTACCTATATACTCATTAATTTGTGAGTTTACTGTACCAGGGTGTAAACAGGGACCATGTCTTGCCTGACTTAGTATATCCATTGCCTACTAGAGTGCTGAGCACTCTCATTATGTTAATTAAATGAATGATATAGATAGTATAGAGACATAAAGCTGACATTATGGATCTGGCTGAATGTGTGATGATAGCTAATTTATATAAAACTTATGGAGGGTAGGCTCTGATATAAATACTTTAAAACTTACTTAGTGCTCAACTGTCCCTTACCCCCAAAACAAATAGAAAAAAAAATTATTACCACTATTGCCACTGTGGATATAACAAAACAAACACAGAGAGGTTAGGTAAATCGTAAAAGGTAAAACAGCACAGGTAGGATTTGAACCCTCTCACTCTGGAGTCCCTGCTTTTAGAACATAATACTCAATTTTGTGGATGCAAAGTCCAGATGATACAGGCATACCTTGGAGATATTGTGGGTTTGGTTCCATACCACTGTAATAAAGTGAGCTAAATGAATTTCTTAGTTTCCCAATACATATAAAAATGATTTTTACACTATGACTGTAGTTTATTAAGTGTCCAATAGCATTACGCCTAAAAAAAAGCAATGCACATAACTTAAGTAAAAATATTTCATTACCAAAAAATTCTAACAACCAACTGAGCTTCAGACTTTACATTTTTGCTCATGGAGGCTATTGCCTGGATGTTGATAGCTGCTGACTGATGGGGGTTGCTGAAGATTCGGGTGGTTTGGCACCCAAATTTTGTGCATCAACGGGATCTTCCTTTTGCAAATGGATTTCTCTGCAGTATGTGGTGTTTGACAGATTTTACCCACAGGAGAACTTCTTTCAAAATGGGTGTCAATCCTCTCAAACCCTGTGGCTGCTTTATCAACTAATATATGTAGTATTCTGAATCCTCTGCTTCATTCCAATAATCTTCACAGCATCCTCAGCAGGAGAAGATTCCATTTCAAGAAACCACTTTCTTTGCTCATCCATAAGAAGGAACTCCTCAACTATTCAAGTTTTATCACGAGGTTGTATAATTCAGTCCCATCTTCGGGCTCCACATCTAGTTCTAGTTCTCCTGCTATTTCCACCACATCTGCAATTATTCCCTCTTCTGAAGTCTTGAACCCCTCATGGTGTTCCATGAGGGTTAGAATTGACTTCTTCCAAACCCCTGTGAATATTGATATTTTCATCTCCTCCCACAAACCACAATGTTCTTTTTTTATTGAGGTTTTATTTATTTATTCATGACAGACACAGAGAGAGAGGCATAGACAGAGGCAGAGGGAGAAGCAGGCTCCCCACAGGGAGCCCAATATGGGACTTGATCCCTGGACCGGGGATCACACCCTGAGCTGAAGCCAGACACTCAACCACTCAGCCACCCAGGCATCCCAACACAATGTTCTTAATGGCATCTACAGTGGTGCATCTTTTCCAGAAGGTTTTCAATTTACACTGCCCAGTTTCATTGGAGAAATCACTGCCTATGAAGGCTGTAGCCTTATGAAAAGTATTTCTTAAACAAGAAGACTTGAAAGTTGAAATTACTCCTTGATCCACAGACTGCAGGATGGATGCTGTGTTAGCAGCCAGAAAACAACATTCACCTTGTTGTATGTTTCCACCAGAGCTCTTGGGTGACCAGGTGCACTGTCAATGAGCAGTCATGTTTTGAAAAGAATCTCTTCTCTGAGCACTAGGTCTCAACAGCGGGCTTAAAGTATTCAGTAAACCATGTTGTAAACAGATGTACTGCCAGCCAGGCTTTGTTCCATTTACAGGGTGTAGGTAGAGTCGATTTAGCATAATTCTTAAGGGCCCTACGATTTTCAGAATGGTAAATGAGTATCGGCTCCCACCTAAAGTCATTTGCTGCATTAGTCCCTAACCAGAGAGTCAGCCTATCCTTTGAAACTTTGAAGCCAGGCATTGACTTCTCCTCTCCAGCTATGGAAGTCCTAGGCGGCATCGTCCTCCAATAGAAAGCTGTTCTCTGTACTATGAAATCTCTTGATTAGGGTAGCCACCGTCCTCAGTTACCTTACCTACATCTTCTGGATAAGGTGCTGGACCTTCCACATCAGCACTTGCTGTCCACCATGTACTTTTATGTTATGGTGATGGCCTCTTTCCTTAAACCTCACGAACCAACCTCTGCTAGCTTCACACTCTTCTCTGTAGCTTGGCCTCTCTTGGCCTTCACAGTATTGAGGAGAGAGTCTTGCTGTGGATCAGGCTGTGGCTTACGAGAATGTTGTAGCTGGTGTGATCTTCTGTTCACACCCCTAAAATGTTCTCTATATCAGCAATAAGGCAGTTTCACTTTCTTATCACTCACTTTTAATTTCCTTCAAGAACTTTTCCTTTGCATTCACAACTGGGCCAACAGTGGCACAAGAGGCCTAACTTTTAGCTTCTCTTGGCTTTCAACATGCTTTCCTTACTATGCTTAATCATTTCTAGCTTTTGATTTAAAGTGAGTGATGGGCAACTCTTCCTTTCACTTGAACACTTGGAGGCCATTGGAGGATTATCAGTTGGTCTAATTTCAATAGTTTTGTGTCTTAGGGATCAGGGAGGCTTGAGGAGAGGGAGAAAGATGGAGAATGGCTGTGGCTGGAGCAGTCAGAACCCACACAACATTCATCTGTTAATTAGCCACTTTATATAGGTGTGGTTCATGGTGCCCCAAAACAATTACAATAGTAACATCAAGGACCTCTGATCAAAGATTACCACAATAAATGTAATAGTAATGAAAAAGGTTGATATATTGTGAGAATAACCAAAATGTGACACAGAGACATGCAACAAGCAAATGCTGTTGGGAAAATGGTGTCAATGGACTTCATCAACACTGAGTTGCCACAAATCTTCAATTCATAATTTCACATGATCTGCTAAGTACAATAAAGGGAAGCACAGTAAAATGAGGTCAGCCTGTATTGGAGAGCAATTTTTGGAGAAAAATAAGGCAGTGAAAAATGTTATGCTCTTAAGATACACATACTATAGAAAATCTCTTTTCCTTTTTCTAAGAACAATTTAAAAAAAAGACTGGCCAGTATAGGTAGAAAATCATTTTCAAAGACTGGTGAGGAAGAGTATATGTGGAAGAAGTTCAGGTGAAAAGAAATACAACAGACCAAGGAGAAAGATCCTTCTTACCACAGGTATTTTTTACACACTATAATATTTATAAAGAATTTCATTAATTTACTTTTATACAAAGTGAAACTAGAATGCCATGTCTTCAAGGGGACTCAATAAAATAATTATAGCTAATCCATTTATTTCAGAAATATTTGTTGACAAATTGCTATGTGACAGTAACTCTGCTGGCTATTGAGGATATAGGTTTGAGCACAAGACAGTCTCTATCCTTATATCACTTATAAACTAATGTTAGTGATAGCTAACATCACCAGGCACCATGCTATGTATTTAAAATGCATTGTTATCTTATTTATTCATCATGCAACTACCCAAATGGGAGAATGAGTTATAAAGAAATTAACTTGCCCAAACAACACAATCACTGGCAAAGCTAATAAAAAAACTGGATTGTTGAATTCGGGACTTGTCCTGTGTTTAAACCCAAATAATACTGAAGCACTAATTTAATGTATTAGTGCTATAGTCATAGTACCTTGTGTCTGAGTATTAATCATCAAATTTTAATAACTGTAACCCTTTCTTCTTACTCAAGCTTTGATTTACACTCATAAAAACTAATTTTCAGAAAAAGAAATATCTACTTTGATTTTTCTGATATTGTCAATTTGAAAAGAAATACATTACCACCACCACCACTATCACTTCCTTCCTCCTACCCGCCGCGCCCACCCCCACCAAAAAATAACTGCTTTTCAAAAAACTAACTTGTGGAACTAAGCTTGTATTTCAACTTCAGTACAGAATTAATTCATGGCAGCATTCCCCAAATTCTGGTCATATAATGATGGTCATGGCAATATTTATACCTACTATTGCCAAAAAGTTGATCCAGTAGTTTGTCCTACTTGTCTTTGTGGTTACTTCATAACTATATATATTTTTTAAATTGATACTTTCAACGAGCATAGTACCTAACATACAGTACCAAAAGTAACCTGGTGTTTTCTTCAAAAGCAAACAAACAACAAAAACTCCACTACTGAGTGTCAATGTATACATTTTTCACAAACAGATGCCTATAAACAAGACAGATGATAATTCATAAGAATCAGCTAAATTTCAATTTTGTTAAATGGTAGAAAACCAAATAATTCTCTTCTAAGGGATATGAGGACATGTGACTCATAGCCAAAAACATTCTTTGGAATTCTATTTCCCAAATGACCTGGGTTCTTAATTTCAAGACAAAAATACCTGATTTTAAAAGATAAGCATCTACCCTGTGGGCAAAACCAATGATTTCTCATTTTTCCTACCATAAAAAGAGATTCAGGAACTCTCTAAATTATAGGTTTCAAGCAACCATTTAATTTAGATTAAATTAAACAGCAATTGTATGTTAAATAAATACGAAATGGCTCTGAAAGTATTTGTTAAAGATTAAGAATTCTGTAATACTTGGCTTCTGTTACACATTTGTTATTGCTGATTTTTAAAATAAATCACCATTTAATTGAAATACTTAAAGAACATTTACAAAGGAAAGCACAGCATTTAGTAAAACCCGTAAGGATCTAATAAGCCCCAAAGAGTAGCTCTTTAAAAAGTAGTCCATTCTCCAACAGTGTGGCAGAAAGACTGTGGTGCAAACATGGCTAGGGTCCTATACAGACATTACAAATGCCATGATTACATTTGCCAATATGGACCCAAAATGGGTTTTGTTTTAAATATCTATCTCTATATCATCAAAGTGGTTTTGGTCTGTAGGCTATAGGTCCCATCTGCTATTAAAAAATCACTGAATGGGGATCCCTGGGTGGCGCAGTGGTTTAGCGCCTGCCTTTGGCCCAGGGTGCGATCCTGGAGACCTGGGATCGAATCCCACGTTGGGCTCCTGGTGCATGGAGCCTGCTTCTCCCTCTGCCTATGTCTCTGCCTCTCTCTCTCTCTCTCTGTGTGTGTGTGACTATCATAAATAAATAAAAATTTTAAAAAAAAGAAAAAAATCACTGAATGAACTAAAGGTAGATGAAAATAGGAATTACCTCACATATCCATCAGACACTTGAATATAACTATCATCCTTTGGAGAAGAAAATTAAATATTCCACAGCACTGTGTGTCATGACTTTTATCTTATATTTTTTTCCTGCTTTCCCAAGTTGGAGTTAGGGGAAAATAAAGAAGCCTTCCTTTGATCATGCTAGAAGTCTTAAATCTTATGGAAGTTTCTTTGTTAATAGGCCCACTATCCAACTTTTATTATAAAATATTATAAAAACTTCAGCAGTGCAAAGATGGAGTATTTCAGGGAAGGTGGTGGCATTTTTAGGTAAAACAGTTCAAGGCACTTAAGGTATCTGAAGGATCACAAGACTGGAATATTGAGAGAGTGAAGTAAGCTGAGGCCAGATTACAGTATCAGTAGATCAAAGATAAAAAGGAGTTTCTAGGACTTTTTGGATTAGCTGGGTATGTTTAAGAATAAATGAAGGAGCATAATCTGCTGGTAATTCTAGAATTATTAGAATGGGGAGGTCATGGACTTATTTCAACAAGAGTCTGTAATGGGATTTAGCAACTGATTTTTAGACTAAAGATAATCATAGATTCACTAGGGTAAGAGTCAAACTAGAATACTTTTGGGATATGCACCTGTTGGGTCTACTGCCCCTCCCTTAAAGTTTCAGCTCAAATTTATGACAAATAGTTAAAATGTCAGGATCTAGAAATCAACAGCCAGATCTAGAGCTAAAAAAATGTGGGAATTTTATTATGATGTAACCAGTGGCATTTTTCTTATCCCAGTCATAAGTGTTATAGCTTTAGAAAAAAAGAGCAACTGGGTGCCCCAAACTACCTAACCAATAATAGATGACAAAAGAAATTTAAAGTAACTATTAAAGAAACATGGCTTTTATCGTAACTATTATGTCTCAAAAGAGTTGTGCAACTCATCATACTTTTGAACTTAAATTCATTAGAGATATTATTTATTTATTTATTTATTTATTTATTTATTTATTTGAAGAGATATCCAGATGTTCTTTGCCAGCTACTTTAATCCTCCCAAGACATTTGCTGATTCTTATTGCCTAAAGAATGTTAGTTTCTAGAAAAGATTACCTTAGTCAGCCCTGTGAAGAATCAGTGACAGCACCAATGTGGCACTCCTGATTATGAATTTGGATAACCTTAACCAACTATTATAATGGGTATTCTCAAGTAAATTACAGTTCAAGTCCTCTGACCTGCTGGGTAAAGCTAATTCCCATCTCTAGGTTTTTATTTCTCTAAGGATCAAGTAGAGGGGTTGGACTAAGTCAGTATTTCTTAAAGTGAGGTTAACCTCTGGCTAAATATAATTATATGCATATTTATCAAAATGCAGATTCCTGACCTTAGTTCTCAACCAAGTTGAAATCCAAATCTCTGAGGTGAGACGCAGACTCTAAATTTAAAATAAGTCTCTCAACTGAGGTCTCAGTGCTGACTACAAAATCTTAGAAGTTCCTTCCAGCTCTGCCATTTGGTTTGATGCTTTGGTATCTTTTATAATTTTGTAATAGTCACTGATTTAAGCCCACCAAAAAACAAAACAGATCTAGTTTATTTTGTTTATCAATAAAACAAATAGGTATAAAAGTAAAAAGAATAGAATACCTTGTTACTTCAGGTAACTATTTCCATGAAATAGTATAGGAGGTAGCATTTCAACTTGCCTTTCACCTCTTCCCTGTCCTGGGATGCATCCCAACAGTCCTTTTAAGTGCTATCCCTCCTTTTCTCACTAGTGCCCATAAAATACACTTTCAAGAAGAGGGTTATCTTTATCAAGAAGCCTCAGATATGGAGGTCTCATGTCAATATTTAAATATTAATATTTGAGAAACGTATTAAAAGTGCCATACTCATTGTAATAAGAGTTATATAACTATTAATTCTGGAATCAAAAAGGACTTTTCCTCTATTTAGGAAGATTTCTCAAATGAAACTGTGTCCTGGCTCTCCCAAACTATAGTCTTAAAGGACACTATTTCACTCATATTTTGGTTACCTTGTTACTATCATTTTGGTTACTCTTATGATCAATTATAAAGAGTAAAGTGCCAACACAAAGAAAGCTTTCTGCTAATGATAAATAGGTTATATTTATAATAGGCAGTTCTTTGGAAACAATCATTTGCAAAATGACATATAAATACCCTTTTGGCTTACGTTTCTAAAGATAATAAAATTATCCCTATGCACATTGACTTTTCTTTATAATTAAGTCTTCTCATTAATCATGACTTATTCTTTATTAAGTTTTTATTGAGGGAAGTTTTCTGTGTGGTACTTGCCTCCTTATTACTATTTCAAAGTGCAAGGCCTGATTTGAATAGACATATTACATTATTAAACAGAAAGACTTGGGCTATGTTAAAATAACCAGAGAACTAGATTTAAGAGGCCATGATTCTCAATGGAAAACTTTTTAGATCCTGCGATTAAAATAAAGTTTATTAATAGGAGAACTCTGGTGATTTCCAACTGCCATCATCACTGAGCACATAAGGAAAGGGAGGTTCTTAGGACACTTCATCATTTTAACTTGCTGATTCAATCAAATAATTGGGACTACTGAAGTTTTGTTTCTGACTGAAAAATGGAGGTAGTAGAAGAATCTGTAGGGATAAATGATCCAACTGGTTGTGTGTGACTACAGTATGTAAGAATACGATAACTTTTTGGTGTGGGAAAGACAGGCAATAAATAAGAAACAGTAATAAGAAGATAGCTATTTTAGTGGCTTCATTTAGGAGCAATTTTTTTTAATAAATTAATTTTTTATTGGTGTTCAATTTACCAACATACAGAATAACCCTAGGAGCAATTTTTGATGATCATGTGAAAAAAGCATGCAATTCTTATGTCTATTCTTAACATAAGCAAATGGAAAAATTATAAATAGATGTCTCATCTAAATTTCTTAATATCTCTTGATATCAATTAATTTAATTAATTAAAATACATTAATATCTCTTAAATATACAATATCTCTTTACTGATACTCTCATTTTCTGCATCGTTAACCTTTTTTTTCTCCCCTGCATTATGAAACTGTCTTCTTAACTGGCCTTGTGCCATCACACTGTCAGGTTCTCCTCCATCCCCTTCTCCTCTAAATCTCCTTGCCAGTTCCTTTAGCTCCTTCATCCAAAAAATATGGGTTCTCTCAACATTCTGCCTTCAACACTCTACCCTCCCGCTGCAAACTGTCCATCAGTGAATCTTTTCACTGCCATAGTTACATCTATTCACTAAGTTAATACTGAGATTTCCATTAGTCCTTTCCTTTTCTAGATCTAATTCTCAATCATAAATTGCTGGTAGAGCATTTCTTTTCATATCCCAATCTAATTAACCGGGTCTAAATACTATCCATTATCCATCTTCTATAGTTTCTCCTCCAAAAATCCCCTTAACATGTATAAATGATAATGCTCAAACTACTAGGCTGGTAATCCAGGCCCCAATATGCCATATCGTCAAATTGTAATTCCTATTAGGCTTTTCTTCCAAAAAGTGCATTGGATAACAGCACAGATTTGGGAGTTTGAATTCTATTTCTCTCTCTGTCACCAGTGTCATCTCAGACATGTAGTTTAATGTCCCTGAGTCCCCATTTCTTTTTCTGTAAACTGGGGATATTAACACTTGAAGTTAAGGTAAATACATGAAAGAGTGCACTTATCTACTTAAGCACAATGTGAGGACAAAGTAAAGCCCAACAAATGGTTGTAAAGAACAAATGTGATACATTTGCTTGTGTCCTTCTTTCCATCTGCTCTTTTCTCCTCCTCTCATCTATGTCTAACTCATCATTGAAGATGGCTCCAGCAGAAATTTCCCTGATCACTACACATTTTGCCTACAGAACACACTTAACCAGATACTGTCTTTTCTTGCATATATATCTTATTTTCAACCTAATTGTAAGATGTGGAAAGAGTAATTCAACATCCCAATTTTTGGCACATCAGCCAATAAGCTAAAACAATAGTATTTACTGAATAACCAAATGCCATTGTTCCCCATACTAACTAAAGTCCAAGGGACATTTAGATTGAGCAGTACCCATGCTTGAATCTGAGTTTTTAGTCATGACTGACTCTAAACATTGTCACATTTGAGCCAGGGAGATCAGTGCTTTGGCATTCTCTTTGCTCTTTCTCCGGGAATGTAGGATGATTTTGTATTTGTGAACTTTGAAAGTATTTTAGCTCACCTTTACTGTCTCTTTTCTGTCTGCCACATGTGTTCACAGAATTTGGAAGGTAATGTGAAATCTGAAGTGCATCGTCTCCTTCTTTTGGGCACTATATAATCTCCAAATGTAACTTAAAATGAGCAAAGTGTGGACTCGACCCAAGCAATGCTCAGAAAAGCCTCTCAAGGTCCGGAAATAAACATTTTGGGATACTCTGCAGGCCAGATGTGCAGACAAGATGGCATGTGGGAAAAGAAAGAACCCAAGCTCCTTAAATCTAGCATATTATCAGGGTAGCTTACTTTTCTTTTCAAAGACAGGGAGGGGGAGCTCTTCATTCCTGGCTGCTTTTTACCCACACTTCCATGGATATTTGCTAATATCGATTAAAAGAGAAAGACAGGTAGTTTAAGAGTAATTTCTCTAATACGTAGGTAGAAAGCAAACCCCAAATCCAAAAGTGTTTATGTTTATTTCTCTCTGAGGCCCAATAGCTTCTATATCCACCTCATTAGCCACATGATAGAATTCACCAAAATCCTATACCACTTTACTGTATTATCTTGAGCAAACCATGCTGCCACTGTGAGATGCTCTGTATTCACTACTTCATTTGTAAAACTAGGAAATTGTAGATGATATCGAAGTTCCTTTGCATCTACAAGTCTACCTTAGTGAAGGACTAATCTTTTCCCCCACATAACAGAGCTCTTCAGGTCAAGCTCTAATTACTCTCTTTGGCACTCAAAGAAATGGCTGCCAAATTTCTAGCTGGTGACTGACATTTCATATCCACGCTAGTGCACTTTCAAACACAAACCATCCCGAGCCTTTCTTTGTTCTTTGGAAATGTCTGTTTCCGTCATCCCAAGAAAATGCAAGAACAGCCAAATGCAGGTGTTTGGGCATGGCCTAACAACTATGGTTCTTTGTCTTTTTACTTTTTTTTTTTTTTCTTTTTGAGGGGGATCTGTTTTAATGTACAGGAAAAGTCACAAAGCCTGATCCCAAAGTCTTGACATCCCCTCTGGTTGTCTGAAATTCCCTCTGAAGTTCATGGGTATTCTGTACTCCATAGGCCCAGGTTCATAATTGGTAAATGAAGAAATATCCAAAGGAAGAGAATTTTAGTTAACAAGGAAAAAAAAAAAACCCTTAACACAGAAAAAGTGATTTTGTTGTTGTTGTTGCTGGGAAAAATGGGAGTTTAAACAGCACATTTATTTCGTTTTAATTTCTGGGCTGTCAGACATCAGCTCTGAAGCCCTGATTCGGAACACATGCGAGGTCCCTTTGAAGTTCTGGCTGCATTTCTTAACAATGGCAGAGAGATATAAAGAAATTAAACTGCAACATAATCATGAAACAAAACTTCTGGACTCCTGATTTACAAATTGTCATTATTTCATTATCTTAGGACTTCATTTTCAAAGATTCATTGTGGTGCATACATTTTTATAATTTTTTTTTTTTTTTTTTGGTTAAACTCAAGCTTCAGCCATACTTTTCACTTCCAAAATGAAGCATTCTACTCTTATTTTAATCAACTAAAAAATAGTTTATTGTGGTTTTCTGAAGAGAGGAAAGGAACTGGGAAATTTAGAGCAATATATTAAATAGAACCTTTCTGATAAAGCCATTGCAATATACAGTTTAGCTCCTAAAATACCCAATTCTCTTGGCATAAAGACAAAAATGTACCTTAAATTTTTAGGCAGTCCAAAGAAAATGTCTACTTTGATTTCATGCTCTAATTACAAATGATCTTTACCAAAGATTTCAAGGATCCTGAATGAAAACTGCATTTCAAATTTGGTTTGGTAGATGCCACATTTAAACATACACACATGCACACATGCAAACTGATTTCATGTTGTCACTCACTGGTCATACATATTTATTTGAGAAAATTATGGAATTTTGTAATCTAATTGCCTCTTTAAAATCTATATGCAAATATGATAGGCTAAAAGAGGCTTAGTGCCTAAAATCATTTTTCTTTGTTATTTTTTTTCTGTAATCTCTCACAGGCTTTATCATATTAAGTATTCTAATATTTATGTTCTTTCCAAATATTGCTATGCTTTATTCTACCTCTTTCTAGTTTTAGAATGAAATTTTCCCTCTAGGGCTTCCTTTGTGCTATAATCCAATTGTCAAAATTTCAAAAATTATGGTTTTTATCCAATGTATTGACCTTCAATACACTTTTGAGGAATACTTGTCATTTTTTTATTTCAAGTTCCAACTTCATACACCAAATTGATATGGGAAGTTGAAAGACCTTTCTCATCAGTGGTCAGATCATACTGACTTGTGAGAACTGGCTGCTAAATTTTCAGAAACGTTGTGAGCCTGTAAACACAGCCATTCTTAAATTATATATATAATATTATATATTACTTATATAATATATAAAAAACAAAAATTACATTAAAAACAAAGGCATTAATATTCAAAACTTCACTTCCTAATTATTTTAGTACTTTTGCTATTGTTTATGCTCCTGGGGTTATTTGCATCTATTGTATTGATGTGGTGAAAAAATTTATGATACTTTGCTCTTGTACATCTCTTCTCAACTTGTGAAAGTGACTTCACATTGGTAGTTGAAATTGGCCAAGTGGGAGTATTATAGCACAGGCCTATTTGTTTTTTGTTTTGGAGAATTAAACATTTACCTGCATACCATTAATTGTCCTCTATACCTGAATTATTCAAAATAATTAATTTATAATGATCACTTTATATTTTATCCTGAGAATTTCAATTAAGAATTAGAAGCTGGAATTTGTTTTTATTAGTCTTACTTTTGGGGTAAGGATTGAAGGGAAGAATTGGAATATATGAAACTATTTCTACCATTTCTACCTGCCTATAGCCTGAAACTCCTCATACTTTCTTCTTCTGCCTAGTATTCTTTAATCCCTTCACTGTTATTCAATGTATTGATTTTCCTTTTACATTCCTAGCTTCTAGGGTTTTAATTTCTCCTCTGCCTAGAATAAAATTGCATTTTCACATCTATTGAACCACTTCTTAAAGCTTTAATGAAAACTTACATACTCTTGATGTCAACAGTAATTAGGAAGGTTGGTATAAAATTCCTCTCATTTTCTGGCACAGGATCAGGCACATGTGGTCCAAATGAAACATAAAGAAAATTGTACATATATATGTTTTTTAAAAGGAGTGCAGAGTAAAGTGTGTATTGCTATGTCATTACCTTAGAATTCTGGACTGTAAGTGTCTAGAAGGGAGGTACCAAGTATGTCAAGTAGCCTAATCCCTTAAGTATTAAATAATCATCAGATGGTTTGCCAAACTTCCTCCCATTCTACTTTGACAACAGCCTCCATCTACAAACGAAAAACATTTCGATGTCAAGTAGTTTAAATTTTATTATTCTGATATGAATGACTGTCTTGAATACAAACAGATTTTAGACATAGAAAATTAAGATCTCTTCCTTTAGAAGGGATGTGGAAAAGATTTGGGTAAGAACTGGAGAAAATTTGACCATGGAAATTAGCCATGTGTTGAAAAGACTGCATTATTTATATACATTGCTATCACCTTTGGTCTAGCTCTCAAGAATGCTAGATATCCTTCAATGTCCAAAAGAGAAATAGGGAATTTTTAGGCAGAGAAAATATTCATTTATTGCACTAAAACTAAATACAGCTTTTTCACTTAAAAGTCCTCTTTAGGTAGTTTTCTATTATTTAAGGTCAGTATTATTTATAGTGCATGGTGATAACATTAACCTAAACACGTTACCTGAGTTCTAGTATAACATTTAAGGGAACACAAGCATGTCTTTGATGAAAGTGGAAGACCTAACTCTCAGGCCTAACTAGGTTCAACACAAATCTGTCTCATCCCAAATTCTAGCAAGAGAATTACTCTAGTTTTTTATTAAATCATTTCAAGTAATGTCACATACAATTAAATTTTGTTTAAATCAGATGAATATTTCTTAAACTCCACAATATCAACATTTTTAATCAGTTAATGCTTTTTTATAGGGAACTATCTTGTGCTTGTATTATGTTTGGTAAAATACCTGAGCTCTATACCCACTAGATGCTAGTAGTATCATCCAGCTGTGACAACAGCAATGTCTCTAGACATTGATAAATATACTCTGGAATGCAAAGTCATCTTGAGTTGAGAACCACTAAATTAGGCAGATTTTCAATACAAATGTTAATTTGACATGAAACACATTTTTAGAGTTTTTTAAATCTATTTATTAAAAAAAAACATAATAATAGGACTTTCACTTGTTGGATATTTCTGTAGTTTTCAAAAAATTTTAAAACATTATCTCATTTAATTCTTGTAACGACCTAAAAATATAGGTTTTTATATCCATTTTTGTAGATGAGAAAACTGAAAATAACTTGCAAAGATCACTCAGCTATTATGCTAGACACAAATATATTTAATTTTAAAGTTCCTATCTACATATTCAATGAAAAATTACTAAGCTTTGACCCTGGAGAAGCAGTGTAATTGACATGGCTCGTAGCTTTTATATTACTTCTAGGATATGATGCTTTTAAAACAATATACCTAAATTTTTAACGTACCAACTATTCCATGCAACATCTAAAAATAGATTCCATATAAAATTTTTTATACAGCCTCTTCACATATTGAAGAAAAATACTTCATAAAAATTATCTCTTCTATTAGAATAAAACACATTATCATGAAAACAGCATTGTAAAAATATCTAGAATATACTAGGTGTACATACTATGTGTACATAGTAAAACATACTATGACGTATATTATAGGTATAAATTTGATCAGAACCAATTCTATAGAAGTCACCTTTAAGTCTCACTTTCAAGGTTCTTTTGGATCTGAATGATGCTGAAAATTACCCTACATTGTTTTACCTACTCTGAACATAGCACTGTTTTAACCAATATGTCACTATATTACCAAGAATAAGGTAAAGTATAGGAATACCTCATGTACTATGCATGTTGCCCTTAGTACATTTTGCTTTCTTTCCAGGATTACAGATTTCCTGTCACTGGGTTACAAGATACTGAGGATCATTGGTCCATCCTTTTCTAAGGAATTATATAGCTATGGCTCCAAAAGTATGTGACCATTCTCATAAGGATGGACACTATGATATCACTAGTGGATTCTACTTTGTTTTTTAAGGTTGTGGTATAACTCACCTATAGTCAAATTTTGCCTATCACACATAACGACATCACAAAATCTGGGAAATTCTTAAACTAGCAATATGACTTAACTGGTAAAAACATGAATGACAGAACATTGATATACATTATAACATCTTATGACATGCTCTTTCTTTAAAAATCTTTTTAGACAAAACTTCAATACTTAAGAATAAAGTAATTTAAAATTCCTACTATAAAAATTCGTATTACACCTCATCTAGTGACAAGTGGTTTTAATATATAGTTAATCTGGGCATTGTCTATTTTACCTGGGAAATATTTTCCAAATCATAGTAGTCTAGTGATTTTTGTGAGAACCTCCTTCCTCCACCTTTATGTTAAACTCATTTTTCCCCAAACAAAATTATAAAGAAAAAAGTCCACCTTCCTATGTTTTGAATGGCATTATATCCTGCAGCATAGATTCCCTACCCTTGGTATCATTTGGTTTTTATTGGAGCTGATTTCCATACAACCTGCTGGCAGTTTCTAAGCTTTGCGATGCACATGGAGTTGGTTTCTTTTTTCATGTAAAGATGTTATACTAAATTCTCTGTCAAATCACTTTACTTTTCCTTTAACCCTTATTGCTACCAGTATTATCCATTTTTGTTTGCTGTCACACTCCCATACTTTCATCACTCCCAAAAAGTAAGTTCCATAAGGACAGTAAATTTGTCTTTGTATTCTCATAAATGCATCCCCAGCAACATTACTTAGGGTTGCAGTAGGAAACAGATAGCACCTCAAAGAGTGTGAGGAGAGAGTTTAATAAAGGGACTTTTTACTGAGGCAAAAGCAACATACGAAACAATGGAACTACTGCAACCTTTAGGCATGAGGGGCAATGAAAAGAAGTAAGAGAAGGGGACAAAAGGCCATGTGATAGAAGCTGTAATGTTAGGTAGAAGAATGTTGCCCTTGTCCAAAGCCAGGTGGGAGTAGGAGTAGGTGTCTTGTCCTCTAGGCTTCTGCCAGTACTCTCAGTAGCCACTATCATCTAGAATCAAGGGGGCATGGTGCTTCCTAGGGCACTAAGCAGGTTGGAAAGCTGATGTGGAGGGGAGCTAACAGATAACAATGCTCATATTTAAAATTCACTAAATGAAAGACTATGTTCTCCAAATGATAGGGAGGATTAGCTTCCCTTATCACGAAGAGGAAGGAGTGCTAATGGGACAGCATATACATTTTGACAGCAATAGAACACCAAGAACTTGTGAAATTGGGAGTAGGAGAACAGAAAACATCCCTAGGCCTTTTCTTGGCACAAAGTAAGTGAAAATACCTGGCTCCAAATGAATCACATGAGTTGGACAGTGAACAATGGCAACCATAATGGACTAAAGGCTACAGCTCCCTCTGAAACTTTTTAACTATGTAATTCTCCTCAATCTCACTCAAGTCTAAGCAAGACTTTGAGGATGGTTAGAGGGCTTCCCACTGAGTTATGATGAGGATCTAGCAAGTGGGAAACTATGAGCCAGATAAAATTTTATTTAGAATAATAAACCAGTGCAATATTTTATAAATCCAAGGATTTTAGAGTAATTTAAGGCCTGCTATCTAGTTCCTATTCTTCCAAATAGACTTTAATCTCCATCAGGGTTATTATGGCTTGAATTATGTCTCCCCCAAATTCATATCCCAATCCCCTAGTACCTCAGAATACAGCCATATTTGGAGATAGGATCTTTAAAAAGTGGTTAAATTAAAACGATTCCATGAAGTAGGACCTTAATCTAATATTACTAGTGTTATAAGAGAGGGAGAGACATCTACAAGTCAAGGAGAGAAGATTCAGGAGACATCAGACTTCCTGACATCTCGGTTCTAAACTTTGAACTACCAGAACTATGAAAAAATAAACTTCTGTTGCTTAACCCTGTAGTATTTTGTTACGGCAGGTCTACTGAACTAATACAAGAGCTAAGGCTATATCTTATACTATCCACAATTTATCATCATAGTGGCAGCATGGTGCCTTGACCATGAGAGCTGCATTGTGAATTCTGTGATTTGTTAGCTGTATTGGTTAATTCTTTCCTAATACATCAGGAGTGTGAAGAATATTGTGTCTTTCATAATTATCTTCTACATCCATTGTATAAATATGTGAAGTAGAAAATAAACTTTACTATTTCAGTAAATTTCTACTTCTTACTAAAGTAGAAAATAACCTTATCCATTAAAAAGAAATTTGGAAAAATCATATTTTTATCTAAAATATTTTAAAGCTTGTACTTATTCCAATTTTTGGGTGTTATTGGAAAGATAGGAATTGTGCCTATTGTAATTATGAGTATTTCAGCCTCAGACATTCAGCCGAATCTCTGTTCCCAAATGTAGCCAGCAAATTCTGATTCTATATCCTTTGCCAGTTGTATAAAGGTCACGTAGAGGTGAGCAGAATATGAGGTATCTGGGTCCAATTCCATGTGAAACATTAATGTGACTCCAGATTGATAAACAATAGAGAGAGGGAACAGCATGCTGAACTACAAAGATCCCAAACCAGAGTAAGCCAAACAGTACATTCTTGACTAATGGTGATTGGCAATGAAAGGGAGAAGTGCCCATAGGAACAAATAGAAGCTCCATTTTGGTTTAATACATAGGTAGGACATATGAGATTATTTGGAAGTAAGAGGACTGAACACATGAAAGTAAAGAGCTGACAAGAAGGACAAGTAAATAGTTAACATTTTCTGGAAAAATATGAAAATTTACCATTTTTTATGGTTAACTGCTGGAAGTCAGTGAGATCATGGGAACAGAGAAAATTAAGAAAGTTAAAACAGATTCTTTATGAATGTCCTATGAAACTGGAAGAAAGGAAATTCTACTGAAGGTCATCTTGAAGGAGTGACAAAAGGAAGAATATACAAGCTTAAAAGGATTATTACAGATTATCTACAGGCAAACCATGGATATATTGCAAGTTTGGTGCCCGACCATCACCAGAGAGCAAACACACAATAAAGTGAGCCAAATGAATTCTTTAGTTTCTCAGTATTGATAAGAGATAGGCTTACACTATAATTGTAGTTTATTAAGTGTCCAATAGCATTACACCTGAAAAGGCAAAATACATAACTTAAGTAAAATATTTCATTGCCAAAAAATTCTAACTACCAACATTTGCTGAATATTCAGGTGGTTTGGCATTTTCTTAAAATAAGACAACAGTGAAATTTTCTGCATCGATGGGATCTTCCTTTTGCAAATGGATTTCTCTGCAGCATGTGGTGTTTGACAGATTTTACCCACAGGAGAACTTCTTTCAAAACGGGTGTCAATCCTCTCAAACCCTGTGGCTGCTTTATCAACTGAGTTTATGTAATATTCTGAATCCTCTGTTGTCATTCCAATAATCTTCACAGCATCCTCAGCAGGAGAAGATTCCATTTCAAGAAACCACTTTCTTTGCTCATCCATAAGAAGGAACTCCTCAATCATTCAAGTTTTATCACGAGGTTGTATCAATTCAGTCCCATCTTTGGGCTCCACATCTAGTTCTAGTTCTCCTGCTATTTCTACCACATCCGCAATTATTCCCTCCTCTGAAGTCTTGAACCCCTCATGGTGTTCCATGAGGGCTAGAATCGACTTCTTCTAAACCCCTGTGAATATTGATATTTTCATCTCCTCCCACAAACCACAATGTTCTTTTTTATTAAGGTTTTATTTATTTATTCATGACAGACACAGAGAGAGAGGCATAGACAGAGGCAGAGGGAGAAGCAGGCTCCCCACAGGAAGCACGACGTGGGACTTGATTCCTGGACTGGAGATCACACCCTGAGCTGAAGCCAGACACTCAACCACTCAGCCACCCAGGCATCCCAACACAATGTTCTTAATGGCATCTACAGTGGTGCATCTTTTCCAGAAGGTTTTCAATTTACACTGCCCAGTTTCATTGGAGAAATCACTGCCTATGAAGGCTGTAGCCTTATGAAAAGTATTTCTTAAACAAGAAGACTTGAAAGTTGAAATTACTCCTTGATCCACAGACTGCAGGATGGATGCTGTGTTAGCAGCCAGAAAACAACATTCACCTTGTTGTATGTTTCCACCAGAGCTCTTGGGTGACCAGGTGCACTGTCAATGAGCAGTCATGTTTTGAAAAGAATCTCTTCTCTGAGCACTAGGTCTCAACAGCGGGCTTAAAGTATTCAGTAAACCATGTTGTAAACAGATGTACTGCCAGCCAGGCTTTGTTCCATTTACAGGATGTAGGTAGAGTCGATTTAGCATAATTCTTAAGGGCCCTACGATTTTCAGAATGGTAAATGAGTATCGGCTCCCACCTAAAGTCATTTGCTGCATTAGTCCCTAACCAGAGAGTCAGCCTATCCTTTGAAACTTTGAAGCCAGGCATTGACTTCTCCTCTCCAGCTATGGAAGTCCTAGGCGGCATCGTCCTCCAATAGAAAGCTGTTCTCTGTACTATGAAATCTCTTGATTAGGGTAGCCACCGTCCTCAGTTACCTTACCTACATCTTCTGGATAAGGTGCTGGACCTTCCACATCAGCACTTGCTGTCCACCATGTACTTTTATGTTATGGTGATGGCCTCTTTCCTTAAACCTCACGAACCAACCTCTGCTAGCTTCACACTCTTCTTCTGTAGCTTGGCCTCTCTTGGCCTTCACAGTATTGAGGAGAGAGCCTTGCTGTGGATCAGGCTGTGGCTTACGAGAATGTTGTAGCTGGTGTGATCTTCTGTTCACACCCCTAAAATGTTCTCTATATCAGCAATAAGGCAGTTTCACTTTCTTATCACTCACTTTTAATTTCCTTCAAGAACTTTTCCTTTGCATTCACAACTGGGCCAACAGTGGCACAAGAGGCCTAACTTTTAGCTTCTCTTGGCTTTCAACATGCCTTCCTTACTATGCTTAATCATTTCTAGCTTTTGATTTAAAGTGAGTGATGGGCAACTCTTCCTTTCACTTGAACACTTGGAGGCCATTGGAGGATTATCAGTTGGTCTAATTTCAATAGTTTTGTGTCTTAGGGATCAGGGAGGCTTGAGGAGAGGGAAAAGATGGAGAATGGCTGTGGCTGGAGCAGTCAGAACCCACACAACATTCATCTGTTAATTAGCCACTTTATATAGGTGTGGTTCATGGTGCCCCAAAACAATTACAATAGTAACATCAAGGACCTCTGATCAAAGATTACCACAATAAATATAATAGTAATGAAAAAGGTTGATACATTGTGAGAATAACCAAAATATGACACAGAGATATGAAACAAGCAAATGCTGTTAGTAAAATGGTGCCAAATACTTGCTCTACGAAGGATTGCCCCAAACTTTATCTGTAAAAAACACAAGATGTTGGAAATATAATAAAGCAAAGTACAATAAAAGCAAGTATACCTGTAATTTTGGCTTAACACTTACATTGAATAGGTAGTATGCGAGTATTTTACATGAACTATGAATAAAGCTTAGTTATTATAAAGGAGGATACTGAAGTTTTTAAGGATGTTAAGTAGCCTAAATTCATGTGGCTTCAAAAGGTGGTGGAGTCAGGACCCAAATCCAGGTTTGCCTGGCTCTACAAGCCCTTGCTATAATTAACCACCAGGCTGAAATTCCATCAATTCTCAAAGTGCTCCCTTTTTCCTACTGTGATCCATAAACTTATTCTTTGGTCTAAACAGGTACATTGTTTGCAAGTAGCTCATACAAGCAAATTACTGAATATATTTATTCATTTCCCTGTGAATAACTTTACATTATGCTTTTTAAAAATATATCAGACTGACCCTTTCTGCACAATTTGTTTTGTTCAACCCATAGCACAATATCATGCATAAATTAGTGGTCTTACTGTAGATTATCATCCTTTCTAAAAAATACTGCAAGGAATGAGATCAGTGAGAGTGGGTCAGAAAGCTTACACATTTAGGGGAGAGAAGTGTTTTACTTATAAATAGCATGAAATTTCTTTTTCCCAATATTTTCTATTCCTCAGGTATTCCTTTTTTGTTTATGTGCTAGTTTGATTACTTAGCCAAATAATTATATTCTAGGAAATCCAACAAGATGTTTAACTGAGCTAAAGTACATTTTTATTTCAGTGATGCAATTTATTCAATCAAATATTTTCCCTTGCCCTTGTCAATTGCTTCAGTTGCTCACAGGCAATTCTATTAAGAATGAAATATTGTTGGGGGGGGGTCTCAAAAAGTGCTTTATCTTCATTATACTGAAAATTCTATTCCAAACAAACCTTTGGGGAAATCTGTTTTACTGACATACTTTACTTTCATAGTTTGTTTCAAACACAGGGAGTTTTTCTTGCCAAAGCCTCATTTTTCTCCTTTTGGCTAAAAGCTCTATTCTGGAGACTGTTCATTTCCCCCCACCCCTCAGTGGGATTTCACCATGATGACTCTCCTACGGACACATTAGAGGGCTTTGCTCTAATCCATATTTTACTAAACGGCTCCAGGAGTGAAAAGGACCTTCACTAGGACTTGGTTAAACAAATCTTTAAATTCAATAAAATGTTTTTAAGTTGCAAGAGAAAGCAGCATTAGTGCACATTCCCAAGAAGGGCAGACACTTCACTTTTCAGTCATCATTTAGGATGGAGTATATTCTCTTTGAGATTAGTTGCAGAGGCTTCAGCCTCTAGGGGCAGTTGACTATGAGAATAAATAGCTTTACTGAATAGCACAACACGGTTGTGACTTAAGCTATTTCTTTTTTTATATATAAATTTATTTTTTATTGGTGTTCAATTTGCCAATATATAGAATAACACCCAGTGCTCAACTCATCAAGTGCCCCCCTCAGTGCCCGTCACCCAGTCACCCCCACCCCCCGCCCACCTCCCTATTTCTATACATTCCATACCAACTTTATGTGTAACTTTCCTCTTCCACTTGAAAGGGTTACTGAAAGGGTAGAAGAAAATAAAGTAGGTAAGATCAAAAAGACTGTGATCAAGTTGAATATGACTTATTCCTGGGAGAAATGAAAAAGAAAACTACTTGTTAAATACAGTAGATTGGAAATATATATAAGCAGGTCTAATAAATAAATTTTAAAAAGGAAATATATATAAGCAGGTCTAAGAATAAAAAAGATGAAACATATTAGACCAATTCATAGAGCCTATTTTTTAGAGTAAATTGGCTTGGTTATGAAAACAATTCTATCAAATGTTCAGGAAATGGGTAAAATGAACCACATTGGTTGAAATATAGTTTGTTAACAGTCATATTTGTATATGCCAAAATATCCATTATATCCAGTGAAGAAGAGGCAACTAAATGGTTAATGCAGTCACTATCCACAATCATAGAGATTAATTTTATTAGGGTGAGGGAATCCCCTAAAGGCATGAAATTCTCTCAGTTGACTGATAATAACAAACAGGCTTGCCAGAAACAAACGGTTGTACAATATCCACTAGATAATGTGTTCGATAGATGTAGTTTAAATATCAAGTCTAGCTTTTCTTTTTCCTAATGTCAGTAATGCAGATAAAGACAGATCTTTAAAGAAGGATGTTTTAAAAGTTTGAGATATTTTAATTTTGCCCCAGCAGAGAATGAAAGAATTAGAGGAGAAAATATAGTATTCACACACACTCAGATACACACACATACACACACAAATGAGCATCTGATCTGTTGCAGTATGTGAGCCCTGGGAATAAAGCATCTTGTTGGGAATCTCTATAGTATTTTATTAGACAATCATGATTAATGTCACAAAATTTAAGCAATCTTTGAAAAGAAGTCAAATGTGCCACAAAAATTCACTTGATTGTGCCAGTGGGAATATTTCCTAACATAGCCTCAAACTTCAAAAATAGTATAAAGCATGCAAATGGAGTAAGGGGCAGAGTGCTTCCATGTCTTCCCAAGTATATTTAATTTATTTAACAGAAAAATGTTGGGAAAATTGTGGCTCTCATTAGCATGAGAAAGGAGAGTCCAGTGGTATCTATACACTGGGTTGTTCACATGTTGTTTTTCCCAGGGCAAGTGAGGTATTCAAACCTCTTATTGCTTCATGTCACCAGTCTGTAACCCAGATTGTAACTTTAAGATGTTATCTCCTCACTGCTCAGATAAACAGCCCATTATGTTTTTATGGTAGGCAGTTCCGTATCCTCAGGGGATTAGAAGATATTGGCTGGGGTGTGTGGTTCTCTGCTAGACTACCAAGGAGTTCATGGGATCTTGCTTGGACTATATCTTTAAGCAAACACCTCTCTCATAATGGTGTCTCACACTGCCTTCTTGGCCATGGACTTCAAAAGCTGATTGCATGGAGGGCCAAGAAGGCAATAACCCTTAATATAACAGAACTAGACTAGAAGGGACAGACAGGGCAAAGGTAAGGCGTCTCTGAGGTTGGCATTTGTGAGTTTAGCCACATGGGGTGAATAGAGGCCATCTGTTCTTGAATCTGCGAACTCATAGGTTTCACACCATCCCAGGATCAAGTACATTTCATTCTTACTGCTCAGTACTGTAGAACTTTCCCAATCTTAATGATACATATTTTAAGTTTATTTACCTTTGTTCTCTAAATAATGATAATAATGCATAGCTGCAAACGTGTGTCCATGTGTGTGTCTATGTATATGTGTTCGGGGGACTTGAGTTGTTCTTTGTGGACTTAAAAATAAAACTATCACAATTAAAACAAAACTCAAATATGTTTCAGGAAACACATACATCCTTTGAGGAGGGACAAAGAAAACCTCTGAAATGTTGTGTTGCTGGAATTCTTTGCTTTCTTTGGAGTACATTGTATGAAGAGGTTTTTGTTTTGTTTTGTTTTTTTGTTTCTTAATTAGAGAAACTCCCTTTTTGAGATCCGTATACAGAGGAACCCCCTCTTCTGTCATCTTTCAAATAGTTGTGCATATTATCAACTATTTCAAAGAATATGTCATTTCAGAAAATACCCAAAACATTCTCATTTTTGAGATTTGGAAATAAGAAATAGAAACTTGAGTTCTCCTGTTAATATTCCTTAAAAAAAAAAGATTTTATTTATTTACTTCAGAGAGAGAGAGAAAGAGAAAGAGAGAGAGTGTTCATGTGAGTGGGGAAGAGGCAAAGGGAGAAGGAGAGAATCTCAAGGACACTCCCTGCTGAATGCAGGGCTCCATCTCATGACCTTGAGACCACAATATGAGCTGAAATCAAGAGTTCAACACACAACCAACTGAGCCGTCCAGGCATACCTCTTCTGTTAATATTTCAAACCCGATATAAAATCATTTTTATATGCCAGGTCACTAATAGTATGTAGCTTATTAAACATTAGATATGATTTATATGGATATCTGCCTTTATCTACACTACTTGGTAGATGACAAATCATAATGAATAATTCAAGGCTTATTCACTGATTTTAAATATAATTAACCCACTGCACTTATACTGATTCTTTGTAAGTTAGCTTATCCACTGTATTTTCTTCTCTTTTTTCTTCTCTCTCTCTCTCTCTCTCTCTTTGTCACCATGTCTTCTGAAGTAATAATTAAAATACCACTACTTTAAATTTTGGAATAAACCGTGTAATAAAATTTTTATCTTCTAGAGCCTATAAAAGTATGATTTATTTAACCAACATAAAATTGAAACTTGCTATTAATGAATGACAGTATTTCCCTATCAATGTCTTTAATACAACCTAGCCTAGCTATCAGATTCTTCATTAATCTCAGTAATATAATAAAAAAGAAGAAAACAAGTTCATGTTTAGGTATAGGAAGCATGACTAACTTTCTGAAAAATGATGTCAGTCCTAACACCAAGGCACTAAGTTAACTCAATCATACTAATTGCTTCTTACTACATCAGAACTCAGTTCAAATATAAACACAACAAAGAAAGTGCCATCTATTGATGGGACACTGAATCAGCATCTTGATTCTGAGAGAGAACAGTCTATAGCTCATCCAAAAGTTATGTTTTCAATCAGCAAAACCATAGCAAATATATCCTAAGATTAAAACATGATTTCTCATTAATAACAGTTTACGTGGTAGAGATTCCAAAACCTAAGCCTTTGGAAACCTTCCCTACCCAATAACTATCTAACTCAGCAATCTTCATACCTTTTTGGTAGCATAATCTTAACTGAATGTGAAAAATTATTTACTCTCTTGCATATTTAAAAGGGATGTCTACTATTTTTCTGAACTAGTGTTTTTTTGTTTGTTTGTTTGTTTTTTAAAGGTGCATTTCAGGGATGCCTGTGTGGCTCAGCGATTGGGCATCTACCTTTGGCTCAGGGCATGATCCTGGGGTTCTGGGATCAAGTCCTGCATCAGGCTCCCCATGGGGAGCCTGTTCTTCCCTCTGCCTATGTCTCTTTTTCTCTCTCTGTGTCTCTCACAAATAAATAAATAAAATATAGGTGCACCTTTAAAAAAATAAAGGTGCATTTTAAATATACTGTATAAGTGATTTAAAAACATTTTCTCAGAGCACCTGGGTGGCTCAGTGGTTGAGCATCTGCATTTGGCTCAGGTTGTGATCCTCGAGTCCTGGGATCAAGTCCTGCAACACGCAGGGAGCCTGCTTCTTCCTCTACGTCTCTGCCTCTCTCTGTATGTCTCTCATGAATAAATAAATAAAATCTTTAAAAACAAAAAAAAATTTCCTCAAGATATGGACCACTTGATTCAGCTTGTTCAAATTATGGAAAACATCTACCATACAATGGAATTGGTAATTCCAATCCTTTTTGTCATACCAATCGACTAAATCAGACTTGATCTTTTCTTATATCTATACTGCCATTATTATATGCATGTTTCTCTTAATATGCCATTAACACTTACCATATTTAATGATTCAATATATGTTCTTAAATGAAACAAATCAATCAACAAATGATTCAATAATTAAGAACTAGTTCTACTGAGACATAAAATAAGGCTTTGTAAGGACAGTAGCTATGTATAAGTTCATGCTTCAGAAGAAGTGATTTCTTTAAATGCACAAAATATATTTTGCTAATTTCTATACATACAAAAATTCAAATGTTACTATCATACTTTTTTGTTCCTAAAGAGATTGATTCATAGGAGACATTTTAAGAATGACAGTAAAAAGTAACAATCTAGAAAGGCCACACATGGACATGATCTTTTAATAGCATTACTTCCATGCCATTGTACCCTGGTGGCAAAGACCTTTAGCAGGAATGGGGGAGCAATGTTAAAAAATCAAATTTAAAAGGATATTTGGATGGGGAGCAAATACATTTGTCTTATAATCACTTCTAAAATCTAATTATACCCGTTTAACATATATAGCAAATAGCAAATAAAATTTTAAAATGGAAAATAATTTTAACATATTATGTGGAGAATCATAGTTCATCACTGATCCTTTTTGGTTCCCAAAGAAAGCAGCCTAATCAGACTTTCTTCAGTAGAATATATTAAAATTGAATGTTAACTACAACTTTGATCATTTGATACTCTGCAGATGAATTTAGCAGGAAGCAAAAGCCCCCACAGTATGCTTTAAACAACTTTTGTTAAGTTAGAACACTAGATTTTAGGAGTCACATGATATTTATCTATTTTTTATAGAAATATTCTAAGAAAACAAAGAGAAAATGTGTATAGTCCTACGGTTTTGAGAAACCATGAATTCCCCCAAGTCTTTGAGCACTCTTCAGATTTCAGAAATTACTTAGTAAGTGATTATTTGAGAGACCTTATTACTTTTTCCTCAAATGACAGTCAAATTTCAATATACATCTAATATATGACTTATATATGTTCAAATTTATTAATTAATCAGCCTGTTATAAATAAGTATGTAGAAAAAACCCGCTAGAGCCATTTCTGAAAAGTTTGGTCATACTAGATTTTGTTCAGCCAGCATTTTTTCCATGGTTTAAATTTTAAAAATAGTAAATATTAGTAAAAAAAACCTTTGAGACATTAAAATAAAATTACAGGTTATGATTTTACACTAGAAAAAATTAGCATCTGCATTTTCTTTTTAAAATTTTTTGCTTTTTTTTTAAAGTAAGCTCTACACACAATGTGGGTCTTGAACTCACAACCCAGAGTTCAAGAGCTGCATGCTCTACTGACTGCTTTAGCCAGATGCCCCAGCATCTGTATTTTCTGTATTGAATGAACACATGTTGCTAAATCTTTTAGAATATCTTAGAGTATCTTTAAATGCAGAAGTAGTTTTCTTTGTTCATGCTTGTGGTCTCAGAAATTGAGAATAAATTTTCCTCATTGGATGAATTAGATTAACTGATCTACCTTCATTATTTCTCAAGGGAGATATTTTTATTAAAAGTTTCAGTAATAGAATTGGCACTCTGAAGGTATTAGGTCAGAATAGGTAACTCTGAAGCAATGTTGTTTTTTCTCTAATAAGCCACCGGTCCTGAAAAGAGACTGTGTGACCTGTTTTCCCCATCATTAACAAAATGATTTTTTGTACAAAAGACCTTTCTACCTCAAAAATAAAATCTTGTGATACATTGTGAAAATTATTTGGTCTGACATTGAGTTTTTATTATGCTTTGTGAAGAACAAAGAAGATCATGCTCAAGAATGGAAAAGAAAACACTTAAGGGGATCTGGGCAGTTTAAACAGCATGAGTGAAATAAAACACCAAACAGGATGTCTTTATTCCCTTTGAACTTGAGGCATCCCATGGACCCTAAGCTACTGAATTCTCTGCTTAGTTATGTGGTGCCAGACATTCAGTGTCACTTAATGAAGATAAGTTCCTACCTCCTACTTTTAAAGGTAATGGTGACTGAATTCTGGCTGACCAAGCTGAGTGTTTTATCAGAGTCTTTGTAAAGTTAGAGAAAATGTGCACACTTTTGTTAGGTCTTAAAATAAAGTAAGCCATTGTCCATGTTCTAGTTTGTGGGATTTTCGGGGAGGGGAGCTGTTTTCTTTTTTGCATTGACTACCAATAAATTTTCAAATTAGTAGGTAGATATATTTCCACATTTGCATCTCAAGAGTAAACATAAATATTTGTTTGTCCATTTATTTTGGAAATATAAACAAGACTGTAATGGAGAACAAAATGTAAACTTAAGCATTAAGTAAGTGATTTTTATATCAAGTATTTCCTCTTATCATAAATAACACTTAGAATTTCCTATTTAGTAGAAAAAGTATCTTCTTGATTTTTTTTTGGCACTAATAAACCATGTTCCTGTTATTTTTTGAGATTTCCTTCATTATACAAATAGATCAATGGTTTTCTTATGGTTGTATACAATCAAGCAGCAGAGAATCCATACATAGGATACAGCAATCCTCTCTTTTGGAAATATATTCAAAAGAAAGTGGCTAAGCACAATTAAATAATGCTTATTGGTACTAGGCCTGTATTGGAAGTTCCTAGAGAGTAAACTCTTGGAAATTGGGTAGAACAAGAAGTTTAAGCTTCTGATCAAATGCAAACCCCAATATTGCACTGTCTAGACTCACAAGGGAAGAGGCCAAAGAGATCTATCTGATGTTATCTGAGGTGAATGTGCTGCCCTCTTATTTTTTAGTTTCAAATTTAAGCATCAATTTGTCATCTTATCAAAAACTTTTCTTCTTTCAAAAAAAAAAAAAGCTTTTCTTCTTTCATAAAGAGATGCACTCTAATTCAGAGAAAATACACACTGACCTAATTAAAATTAGAGTAACTCCCTCTGTGAAATGATCTTTAGGATAGGATTTAGTGATTCTCTTATATGATCATGACCTGGTCACTTTAATCAGCAATAAGAACATTTCTACAGTATCAATTCCAAGCATTTTCTTCTTTTATCATCATTTCTTATCTTCTCAGTTTACTTCCACTACTACCTCAACTGCAATAGTTTTGGGATCTGCAATTATTTGATCCAATCAATTTTTCATTCATACATTTTTTATTTCTCTTCTTTAACTAGATGAAATTTCATAGCACATCAGATAATCTTTTCCTGGGCTCTTTTGCTTTAATTTAATCCTAGTTTATTGTTCAATGTGGCTGGTGAAAATGACACAGTTATGCTGAATTTTCTCACTTTGAAGTGAAGTCCATGAAACTTATGTGGGCCTTTAAGGTTGCTCCAGGCCATCTTCTCCTATTAGATTACCTTTTCTGCTCTCCTTAGCTAATTATGTCTATCTTCTCTTTGGTTTTCAAATCTCCCAAGTTTCATCCCCATTTTCATTCTCAGTGATATCCTTGGTTCCTATTACACTAAAGAAGTCAATCAGAAGCACACTTCATAAATCTCTTACCACCACATTCACACACCTGCCAGCATCTGGACCCATGCATTCTGCTTTTTCTCCAGTTACTATGGGTAAATTTTCCATGTATCTAAGGTCAAATCTTCCACTAGTGCACTAGATCTCATTCCCTTAATAAATTCAAGGATGTTTCTCCAGAAATGAATCCATTCCTCTTTCTACATCAATATTTCACTGTGCATGAAATCATTCCCAGCATCATATGCTGTTATTTTACTAATACTGTTTTTTAAAATACTCATTTGCTCTCCTCTCCCCACCTATCGTTCCATTTATCGAATCTGTTTAGAGCAAAATTCCTCAAAGATGAATGCTCTATCTGAGTAGTTGATTTCTCTTGTCCAATTCTCTCTTCTAATCAAGCTTTTAATTCATCAAATCCTTTATTGACAAAGTCAGCAGTAGCCTCTGTGTTACTGAATTTAATAGCCAGTTCTTATCTTACTTGCCCCATTGACAACATTTGATACAGCTGATTACATTCTTCTCTTCAAACCACTTGCTTCAGTTGGGTTCCAGGGCACCATGCTCTGCTGGTGAAAATCAGCCACTCCTCCTGTGGCTCCTCCTCAGTACTCTGATGTCATAATGTTGGAGCGACCCAAGTTTCAGTCTCTAGCTCTTCTTCTCTAGTTATACTTGCCCCCCATATGATCCCATCTGGTCTCATGGTTTTAAATACCATCTATATGCTGATAACAATTACATTTATATCTTTAGCTCTGACTTCTCTCCTGAACTGAAAGCATGTATATCCAATTGCCATCTGGATAGCTACATTCAAATGTCTTAGAAATATTCAAATCTAAACATGTAAAGTGCTGAATACCTGATCATCCTTCCCCATCTCAGTTAACATCAACTCCTTATCTAGCGCACAAAACCAAGACCTTAGAGTTATCCTTTACTCCCCCCATCCCAGATCGAATCTGTCAGCAAATCCAGTTCACTTACCTTTAAAATAAATCAAAGTATAACCACTCCTCACCTCTTCCACTTACCTTCTCCCTTGATCATTGGACCTCAGTCATACTGGACCTCCCTTATTTTGAGCACCTCAAGCAATCTTTGTCTCAGGCCCTTTGCCCTATCTGTTCTCATGCCTAAAACGCTCCTCCTTATAACTGTCTCACAAGCTTGCTCCCTCATTACCCTCAAGTCTTCATGCAAATGTCATTTATCAGTAAGGTCATCTCTGATCATCCTTTTTAAAATTGCAAATCATACTTCTCCCAGCACACCTGATCCTTTCCCTACTTTAACCTTATTCAAAGCATATCAAATCTTAATGTACTACATTTTTACTTTCTTTTTTTTTTTAATTTTTTAAAGATTTTATTTATTTATTCATGAGAGACACACAGAGAGAGAGAGAGAGAGAGGGAGAGAGAGGCAGAGACACAGGCAGAGGGAGAAGCAGGCTCCATGCAGGGAGCTCGACGTGGGACTCGATCCTGGGTCTCCAGAATCAGGCCCTGGGCTGAAGGCAGCGCTAAACCACTGAGCCACCCAGGCTGCCCACATGTTTACTTTCTTCGTTTCAACTTTAACCATTAGAAAATGCTCTTCAAAAGAGCTTTCTGTGATGATGCCAATGCTCTATATCAGCGCTATCCAAGGTAGCAGCTGGCAGCTATGCATGGTTACTGAGCACTAGATATACATAGTTCAATAAATTTAAATATTACATTTAAACTTATGTAATCACCACATGTGGTCAGTGGGTACTTTTAAACAGCATGGCTTGGGTATATAAGCTGCATTAGAACACGGAGTTTTGACTTGTTTAGACTGATGTAGCCCCAGGACCTACACCATCATCACGGCCATATTAAGTGCCCATTGTATATTTGTCAAATTAATTAAGCACTTTCTTTTCTTTCTAGTTTCATTTCTCTGATTAAACATTGACCCAGGCCATGGTATTTGATTGATGAAGGGAGCAGAGGCTACATGTTAGCTCCTATTCACCCTGCACCCTTTTGTGCAAAGCACAAATTACAAAGCTACAGATGGTAACCCTAAGTGAGTGACGTGGTTTTGCAGATAATTACCAGTTAATTACCAGGTGCAGCTTTCTCTTCTTTCTGATAGCACTATTGCTCTCAGTGTGAAAATGATAAAAACATGGTAGGAGAGCCTCAGATATGTAAGTGTATGTCGTAAGTGTATGTCTATGTCTGTCAACTGTCACTGCCTTAATGATAAAGTTACTTAGAATTCTTTTTTTTTCCCCCTTCAATCATTTTGCCTACTTCAAGCCCTATCTAGGTTCTCAACACTCAGCTTCAGAAGAAAAGCCAAATATGAGAAGCATCAAGTAACAGCCTGGGAGAAAAAATAAATAAAAAGGTGGGACATAAATTTAGGCTCCTTGGGCAGCCCAGGTGGCTCAGCAGTTTAGCACCTGCCTTCGGCCCGGGGCGTGATCCTGGAGAGCCGGAATCGAGTCCCACGTTGGCCTCCCTGCATGGAGCCTGCTTCTCCCTCTCTCTCTCTCTCTCTCTCTCTCTCTCATGAATAAATAAATAAAATCTTTTAAAAAAATTTAGGCTCCTTAGGCTCAATAGTAATCATCCTGAAAATAAATATCCTTAAAATAAATATCTCTCTACCAAGAAAGAAGTTTCATCAGTCTTATATGAGGAAGATTTAAGAACATTGTATGTCTGGGACAAAATCAAATACATCTTCCTGAGCCTTCTAAATTTGCTTCTGTGAAATCAATATCTTTTTCCCACTTTGCTAATCTTTTCATAAAGCATGATGAGAGAATAGGTACACAAGGGCAAGGTATACCACTTTCTGTCTTCACAGGGCAGGGCCCAAGTATTCATGGTGGAGTTTTATGTTCTCAATATACAAAATGATCTTCCAGGAAAGAAGGGAAAAGAATGGAAATAGCAGAAAAGAAATGTAGCTATTTCGGCCAAATGAATGAACTTAATAAATTTGGATCCCTATGATGATGATGATGCAAGTCCTGGTCTTTGCTCCTCCTTGTTTCCAAGGTCAATTTCTGATACAAATATAGAAAGAAAAATACATTTTTATTATCTCTAAAACTAGACTACCTGTAAATTCCAGCTGTAGCCTTTTTATAAATCAGGCCATTTCTTACCTTTTTTATGCTTTAGTTTCTTCATCTCTAAAAATGGGAATTATAGCAATATTTCTTATCTTAAAGTATTGTTATAATGATTATAAAATAAATGTGATGTTCTTACCATAGATTATGAGCACTTATTAAGTGCTTATAGCTTGTTAGTCTAGATAGCAAATTTTAAACCATTCTATTAGTTGTTTCAAATGTTTCATCTTATGTGAGAGGACGAGAGACATCAATTCTTTAAATGGATATTTAGTGTCCGAATGAGGAATAGAACAAAAATCTCCTACTTCCTAGTTAATGTACTTTCCAATATACCACTCTAATTCTTACCATGTCCCTTTATTCTTTTTCTATTCTTTTCTTATTATGTGATAGTAGGAATAATCACACCTAAAAAAAAAAAAATTGGAGGTGGAAAGTGTGACTTAGATTGCAAGTAAGAAATTCTTAACATTCCGCTCTTCAAGTTTCTCCAATGTGGCAGTCATCAAACAAATCTGGTGAAAGTGTTCTCCTTGCCACCAGAGGGAACAAATCCATTCACATAGAGACCTGCCAGGCTATCCTAATACCAACGTCCCTGTGCTATGTGGAAGGTGACCTTAGGGCTGCCTTAGATGAATAAATGTGGCCAGTGTAAGGGTTTTTACTTCTAAGTGATAAAACTTCAAAATTTGTGGATGATCTACTTTATTGGAATCAAGAATGGACTGCGACTGACCTTCCTCTTGCCAAATACTCAAGCACCCTCTGAAGGCAGTCATGCAAACAGCCACAGCAGCAAACACATGGGAAAGAAGAAGAAGCTGGACTCTCCAAAAACCTTGGTCTATTAGTTTGGCCTGGCACTTACTAGTTATTAAGTCTGGTACTCAATGATTTACTCTTAAAATGCCTGCAGTGGTGTCTTTTCCTAATTGCTGATCTCATTTTGCACCCTAGTGCCAAATAGCCCCCCTGAGACTACTGAGTAAAACAACAGGAAAAGTTCCAATAACCATCACAATCCTTAATAAAATGCAGCTCTTAAAGTAGAGGACCTTCCTGGAACCATCCCAAGTAGCCTGACACTCCTCTGTTTTCTTTGGGCATCTCATGTGCCTGTCAGTTACTGAAATTAGCTGCATTTTAAAAATGATTCCCTCTGCTAGCTACTTGGACAATAAGGTAATTTTAGGTATTCTTATGTAGGGACTCTTATTTAGATGATTACCCTAAAACAGGAAGGAAATATTGTACATAAAGATAGTGCTATGGGGAGAAATCTTTGACTAGTAATAACACCTGAGAAAACTGTTTATAGTAGATCCAGAAAACTGCAAATAAATGAATATAGCTGGCAACTCTTTTTCAATTTGAGATAAGCAATTCTAAATGAGATGACTGGAATTTATATAGTACATAAAAGTATGTGCTATGGAACCCAGCTCATATAAACTCACCAAAATATCCTACACTGTGAGAATTAAGGGTTGGCCAAAGAAATTAAATCCGCAATACACTACCTTGAGCTAGTTGGTCCCTCTGGCCTTTTGTCTTTTTATCACTAGCTCTACCTATCCTTTTTCAGGCTGTATGTATTATAGTTCCAGGAAAAGAATAGTAAGCATAGGGGTAATCTGCCATGAACGATCAATGTATTTTGACCTGTGAATTCTGAATCTAGCTCTGACTCCTGTGTCTGAAAACAACAGTATCTCCCAATTTGATGGATATAATACCAATGGTATCTCAATATGTTTACAGTGTCAAAATTGGAAAGCACTTTTTCAATTATTTCCATTATTTCATTTGTTATAATAGCCCTACAGTTAGTCAAAAGAATATAATTTGCATTATTTCTGTTTGAGAGACAAGAGCATTAAGACACAGAAAAGTGAGTTGGTAGCAAATTAGACTCAAACTATAGATGAACTAACTAAAAGTCCTCTGTTTTCTTCTTTCTATAACTAGTCCAGGAGTCCTCAAAATTTGATTCCTGGACCAAAAGTATCAGCATCACTTGGGAACTTGGAAATGCAAATTTTAGGCCCTATTCCAGACCTAATGAATCAAATATTCTGGAAATAGGGCCCAGCAAGCCTAACAAGGCCACCAGGTGATACTGACGCCTGCTAATACTACACTGTACACCACCATCATGGCTCTCCCCCTCATTTGAGTACTGTGAGAAAAACTTCCAATAACTGAAAAGTACACTTTAATTCTTTAAAATTTATTTAATAACTTCATCACACACACATGCTAATAGACAACTCTCAGTCATGTAGCTGTAGCCCATATGCTTACTGTACTGGTGACATTACTTAACAAATTTTTTGATTAACATATTCTATTTTATACTGACTTGTAAAAATGAATTGCAAACAAATCATTTTAGTTAGAGTGATCATCAAAATAAAAGGTCAGATGGAGATTTCAGGCCAAGCAAAGGCAATTCTTGTGTAAGCTAAAAACAAACTCACATGAAAAGAATCTACTATTTATAATTTGTCCCTGATGGGGCACCTGGGTGGCTCAGTCAGTTAGCGTCTGACTCTTGGTTTAGGCCCAGGCCATGGTTTCAGGGTCAAGAAAGCAAGTCTTATGTTGGGCTGGGCTCAGTGTGGAGTCTGCTTGAGATTCTCTGCCTTTCCCACTCCCTCTGCCCCTCTTCTGTGCTCGCTTGCTCTCTGTCTTTCTCTTTCTCAAATAAATAAGTAAAATCTTTTAAAAAATTTTAAAAATTTCTCCCTGATATTTTTTTGTTGTTTTGTATTGTTATTTTAATTTTTTATTTTCTCACAATTCTATTCAATCACTGGAAGCCTAGAGGGAATATAAAATGGATATCTAAGCTATCATTTTAGTATGGCCTTTGACTGGTATTTTTAAAACCATTTCAAAGAGCGAAATCCTATATTTTGATTAATATAAGATGTTATCATATGTAGCACAAAATAATTGCGACCATTTTTTACATACCACTATAAAAAAAAAAAAACTGCCAATCCAATAATGAAATGCCATCAAATAAGTAAGAGGCTCTCAATTCAGACATGTTAAAATATGAAAAACTACATCTTAGTATCAATGAAATACAGTCCACATTTTCCTGTACAGTTGTGACTGGCATCCTCTTTCAGGGCAAACTCTGCTTATGTATTTTCTTTTCAAAAGCAATGCTGATCTGGACCCAGTTATGGTACAGTTACAGTAATTTTGTTCTTCAAAGTTAAGTAGTAGTCATCTTAGCCTAAGGATTGTTTCATGACATCAGTAAGCACTACAGATGGAAAATATTCTTCTACAATTTGGTATCTGAGTTGTCATGTGGTGTAAGGAAACAGGCAATTGAGTGAGAAAATGAAGGCAGGATAATAGTAAGACATGAAGCACTCATTGAATAAATCTTTTGGCTGTCATTTCAAAATAAAATCATTCCCAAAACTGATTTGTTATTCTTTTTAATATGCTGACATTTCCCCCTCTTAATTAGCTATGTTGCTTCTTTATGTGGACTGTTATAAGGAAATGTGTTGCATAAGACATTTATGAATATAAATCTCCTGTAAATCCACTTCCCCCTCTTTGCACCATGTGCTTGCTTATGAGTACAACAAAGAGAGTGGTATGTGGGAATTTTGAGCCAAAGACTAAGTCCTTGACTGATTCTTATGCATAATGTTCCATGAAAAATAGCAAATATTATCTACAAGCTGGTAAGCTCCCATATATTTGAAAAGCTCTGCTTATGTTTTTGACTTGGAAAATTTTATACAAATAAAAAATTCCTTGGTGGGAAAATTTCCTTTTATTTTCTCAATTCAGAATATACTTCTAAGGCAATTAAAAACCCTACTCATTTTTGGAGATTTCTTTTTTTAAAAGATTTTATTTATTTATTTATGAGAGACAGAGAGAGAGAGAGGCAGAGACATAGGCAGAGGGAAGCAGGCTGTCTATGGGCCTGCTGAGCCATCTGAGCCAAAGGCAGATGCTCAACCACTGAGCCACCTACCCAGGTGCCCCATTTTAGGGGATATTTTTAATAACTCGTTGAGTAAAGTGGAAGGTATGTTAAGATAGAAGTTAAAAGACAGGAGATCAAGTTGTGGTTTTGTTATTTTTCAGTTCTGTGCCTTTGAGTGAGCCACTTAATTTTTCTGTCACTTTTTAAAAAAATTTAGAAAGATAAATGACTGCTAAACCGTCTTTAGTGATTTCAGGGTAATAAGAAGAACAAAGAATACAATAATACAAAAATACAAAAAAAAGATGTTATATATGTGTGTGTGTGTATATATATATACATATATATATATATATGATCCTATTTAATTATAAAAACAAAATGAGATAATGCAGCAAATTAGTGAGCATAGTGCCTACCACAGAATAAAAATTCAAAGATTGCCAGCAGGTATTACTCTCTCATCTATTAACAATAATACTGCTAAGACAAAATTAAGGCCCCTTTCCAGGCAAGACAACAATCTACAAGAGATTGAGTGACATTCCTGTGGTTATTTTAAGGGCCCAGCCCAGGATTATGATTCATCTACTGGATGATCAGATTGTGCTTTCAACTTCAGGGCCATAGTGCCCTCCACAGTCACTAATAGGATAGCCAACTGGGTTAGCTTTGAGTAGAAAATCATCTTTTCAACTTAAGTTTCATTTCCAAAGTATTACTTGAAAACATCTGAGAATAATATTTTATTTATTATTGCATGACTTCTAGTCCATTTTTCCCTTAAAGTTCAGATTAGCTTTGAAGAGTATTAACACACAACAATATCTCTGCAAATTTTAACTGGAAAGGAAAGGGTATGATATACAAAGTATGAAAAGATAAAGAGAAAAGCAAGATCAGTTGTTTGGGTGTATATGTTTGTGAAAGATAAGGGATATAGACAATGGTTTGAGAAATAGTTATGGAAGGTAGAAAGAATTTTTTCCTTCTTTAGCTATCTCCCTCCATGTTTATAAGTGCTATAAACTCTTTAAGTAATCTCTATGTCCAAGATAGGGCTCAAACTTATGACCTTGAGATCAAGAATCACATGTTCTACTGACTGAGCCCGCCAGGTGCCTCCAAGTGCTACATACTGAAAAAGAAACAAAAGTCCAACCTGACTAAAAAGTCAGTGTCAGATAAAAGAGATTTATGAAAAGACATTCACTTCAACATTGTTTATAACAGTGAAAACATAGAAACATCTTGAAGATCCAGTAATGGGAGAATAGACAAAAATATATGATGGCACGTGTCCATAATGGCTTAATACACAGAAATTAAAAGGATATAGAAATATTCATAGGTGTATGTCAAAACAACTTTAAAGGCAAAAAAAGAAAAGCAAGTTCCATAAACTATATGGACAGAATGATAATGCTTTATCATTACCATTGCTATATATGGTAAATTTAAAACCATACTCACTAAAATATTGTTGTAGTGTGTGTGTGTGTGTGTGTGTGTGTGTGTGTGTGTACTAGAAAGAACACAAACTATAACAGTGGTTAGGAGAAAAGGGGAATAGGACTTAGGGGCAGTAATTAACGTGGAGCTCACATTCTTCTGCAAGTTTTATTTCTTTTACAAACAAAAGAGTTGGAACAAATATGATAAAAATATTTAACTGTTGCCAATTCTAAATGGTAGAACTAATGAATTTGTTATATAATTCTTTTTATTACTCTTCAACTTTTAAATCACCCATTTTTAAAAATTTGAAAATAAGTGTATAATTTTAAACAAAATTTCTGAATTCTCATAATGCCATTAGTTTATTCTCTCTAAAAGGAAGGCATATTAATATACAAATTATTGATGTGAAGCTTAGTAATTATTTATAATGTCTGTTTGACTTCCAGGTATAAAATATGGAGATCTTGAGACATATATGAAGTTTGTTTTACATATAAGAAATCTTTGGAAAAGCAGAACACACAACATTTTTTCAGGGTTTGCTTCAGAGATGAACTATGTTTATAGTTTACACCAGGAATAATGTGAGAAGCAAATTAGAAATAACAAACAAACAAACTATACTTTGCCTCAAGTACAGATTATATGTGTGTATGTGTGTGCATGTGGGTGTATATTAGAGCCTATGGATCCCTTCTTGAATATTTTTAAATAAATAAAATAAAATACAGAGTAACAAAGGAAACTACTATTTTGAAAATAACTACCAAAATATGAGAGAAAGTCATGGTATAATATATGTAATTCTATATTAAGGCATCAAATAACTAATTAAACAGCAGATCAGACATACAGTATCACTTGAAAGCAATGATGAGAGTAATTAATCATTGGAACTATCTACACAACAATAAAGTGATATGAAAATAGCTATCATTTCTATTGGTGATAAAGTTGCCAACTTTACTCATATTGTTATGGCTTGTTGCTTACATTTAAAATGAAAAGAAATAGTTTTTAAATTCATACAGCTAACAGGGAGCAAGTAAAGGGGCAAGTAATTGTTTTACTAAAAAATAATACTGTAATTTTTTTTTTAATCCAAGCTCATAAGCCCGATGAATTCTATCCGTGGACTCCTGGGAGGTCTGTGGACCCAAATTTAAGAACTTCAGAGATAGAAATATGCCTACCAAAAAAAAAAAAAAAAAAAAAAATATGCCTACCATCCTTTCATCTACCGCTGCTACCAAACAGCTCCTTAATTCTGCTGCAGGTTGTAAAATTAGATAGATAATCAAGTACACTAATTATATATGTAAACAACTACGCAGGATCTCAGTAAGGAGAAGGTGGGTCTATAAATTTATAAATGGGCTTTCTGCATCTATTTTTGAATTTCAGAAGCAATGTTTATTTTCTGATTTTCAAGTGTATTTCAGATAGGTCAATTGCTAAAAATGAATCACGGGATAACTTGTCTGGATCAGTGTATTAATAGTGTAACAATACAAGTACACCTCAATATACCAAAAAAACTGCACAGCTTTAGGCAGGTAGAGCCTGAGTTATCCTCATCACAAAAGAATGTATTTTATTTTAAAAGCATTGCCATTTATTCCAATTATCCCCAGATTTATTTCAATAAAGGAGTGGATATGAAAATAAGATGTAGGCACTTCTCTTACTACCCTGACTTTTAATTGAATGGTACATCCACTACTATTTACCTAGAATTTTGCACAACTTCCTAGGACTTCTGACTATCCTCCTTCCATTTTGTTTAAATAAGAGTCTCAAACATTTTCCAACAAGTTACATTCGTGTTGTATATTTTTGTGTTCAAAGACATCATCAAAATGCCCAGATCTTCACTGAATGTTTAGAATTGTTGAAATGATAGCAACAATAAAATTTAAAACTATTAACTCACAATGCCTAATCATTTATTCCTTATGTTGCAGGTATGACTTTTATTTCTCTACTCTCTCACATTTTTTTTCTTATTAGGAAACTAATTTTATTGCAAAATTAGTGAGAGACAAAGTTGAGACTTGAACACAGGTCTTCTGACATCAAAATGAGCTATTCTGTACTCTTATTAAGTTTCTCAGCTTTATTACAAGTTTATTATTTAAAAGAGTCACTCTCCTACTGTCCTGCTTTTCTGAACAGAAATGAAAGGAGTTGTTTTACCATCTAGATTCTAATAGGTATTAACAGCAGGAACTCAGTGCTTTTGTCCAAGGCCCATTGCTACAAGGAAACCCATGACTTCACCCTTAATATTATATTCTTTTCAATACTATTTCTATTAAAGGAAAATGTTGCACAAGTTACCATTGTCAGAAATACAGGTTTGTGTTAATTAAAATATTATTTGACATATGAATACATTGTCTATCTAAGCCTTACAAAAAAATCATGAAATCCAATTTAAGTAGCATCAAATATACTGGAAGAAAGATTCTGGCTAGTTTAAAAGACAATGGGTTCATTTAGTTTTATTCATTTAAAAAAATTTCTTTAGAAAATGTGCCAAGGAGCAGCCCAGGTGGCTCAGTGATTTAGCACCGCCTTCTGCCCAAGGCATGATCCCAGGGACCCGGATCGAGTCCCACGTCGGGCTCCCTGCATGGAGCCTGCTTCTCCCTCTGCATGTGTCTCTGCCTCTCTCTCTCTCTCTCTCTCTCTCTCTCTCTGTCTCTGTCTCTGTCTCATGAATAAATAAATAAAATCTTAAAAAGAAAGGAAGAAAATGTGCCAGGAAGTAGGTCAGCTTCTGAGGACATAGCACAGAAATGTATAATAGAGGTTAGTCTGATGGCAGCTGGATGGGAGGTACTTTGGGTAATCAATTGTGCACAATATTCTCCCAGTTTCCACTCTAATCTAAAAGAACTGAAGCAGTTCAAGTTTAAGATTGATCCTTCATGAAATGGCATTTGGTAAATGTCTTCCAGACACTCCTTTTCTCCATGCCTGTTTGTTATGGCCTGAAATTCTATCATGAAGAAGACAAAGCACTGACTCCATAATTACAGATGAATAAATAAAAGATACAACTTCCAAAAGGAACTATCATATTAGCTGAAATACACTTACTTTTAAAAAGTATATACTCAGGTAATAAATAAAAGTAAATGTGGTCAAGTTCTTTCTAGAGGAGAAAATTAGAGAAAGAAGGTAACCATGGACATACTAAGAATCAGCAGTGAGAGAACAAGAAAAGTTACATTTGCATTGTATATTTTGTGTTCAAAGATAGCATCTAAATGCCCAGATCTTCATTGAGTGTTTAGAATCAACATTCAGCTTCACCAAAATATAATTAATTCTGGCTCAGTCTGCCTTCAACTCTGTGAACATACAAAATGTGCAGACAGAGGACATTTTGTGCCATATACTCTGTATACCAAGGGGGATGAGGTACATACATCCATCATAAATTGATGAAGTAGACCAACATATCCTCATGTTTTTAACAAGTTTATTTGTTGGCACTTATTTGTTGACTGGTTTAACACTCAACTTCTAAGAGACTTATTTTTGGAGGACTGTCTAATCAAGGAAATTTTGTAGTTCCTCAGGAAAAACTCAAAGTTAAGTACAAATTCATTTATACAGGTATTTGCCTCATAGCAGTGTTCTCTCACTGTCAGGCAGACATTCACAGTGGGATATAGGAATAAGAGCATCACTAAAAAGGATAAGACATTTTATCAAAAAGAAGATGGTAATTCAAGACTAAGATATGTTATTTGATTTTTTTCCCCAACAAATAGTTGTTCTTTATTTGTCAAAATAACATTTATTTATTTGCCGAGGGAAGCAGTTCCTATCTCAAGGACTACGAAAACAATCTATGTTTGAAAAAGGAACGTAAGTTTTTATCAGACATGGCTATCATCTTACAATGACTTTTGAATTATTCCAAAGAAAGGAAAATTATTATTCACACAATAAAAGAAACTTGCACATAGTTCACTATATGAAGCCAATGAGAGTCGAGAACATATAAATGTGTTAAAAAAAAAGGAAGAAAACATATATTTTGTTGTAACTTAATTTGAACTGAAGAAACTTTTCCTTTAAATGTTGACAACACTGCAATTGACAACATTGCAAGTGGTACTGCAATATGGTTAAGCAATTCTGTTTAATATTATTGTTGGAACGTGACACTTAATTGTCATGCCAACCTTCTTACACTATAACCTGAAGATATTTAGATCTGAATGAGAGTATTTTAAAAAGATATAATGATAAATTCATGGTAAAGTTTGATGTAGTGTTTAGGGTAGAACACAAAGGTACTTATTCCTTTCAGTGTGGGCCTTAATCTTGGTGTTTAATTGAAAAGCAGGATAGATTTTAAATAACGAATCCAGATAATTTATTTAAAACTGCAGCACAAATATGAACATTTTTATTATAGACAATATTCAATACATAAAGAAATAAAAAGAGAAGAAAGCAAAGAAAAATAGTACTAGCCAAGAATCAACTTTAATTAAAATCACCTCTATGTATGCACTGAAATTTTTGTCACAGCATCAATCAATTCTTTAAAAAATCATATAACTAATTTGATATCTAATAAAAATGAAAATGAATACACTAGCTTGTTTTGACTTAATTTATCTTTTAGTTTCAGGGCTATTAAACAAAATTATTTTAAAAGATTTATTCAATGTGCTAAGACAGTAAAATTTTGGCATCTCTGACACAATAGTATCTTCAAAATCACTCTAAAATCCTTGGAAATTCTACTTGGAGCAGGGGTGACTTTAGGTGGAATGGGAAAACATTAGGTTATGAATTTGTTTCTGTAATTTCCACCTACTTTTTACTATACGTTTTAGCCCATTTCTAGCCTCTTTTCGGGACTCCTCTCAAATGGAGGATGACTTCTGGCATAGGACAATTAAAGCCCAATATTAGTCTCCTGTTGAGAACTTTCAGACCAAAGCAACATAAATGCATCTGCCAGGTGATTAGAAAAAGAGCAAAGAGACCAGAGGTGAACTATTTGGGGAGTAACTATACAGCTGTCCTAACAGGTGTATATACAGGTGTTCCTAACCTCTACCCAGTTATGGCAGCATCTCTAGAAAATATAGCTGGCAAATTCGGGCCTGCATGAGATGATGTATACAGACAGTTGCCCAGATATGATGCTCTTTGGTTTTTCATTTAGGTATAATGGGACTAGTCAGTGTCTATCATAGACTGTGCTTGGGGAGTTAAGGGTCTAGGGCACCAAAATGGCCTCTGCAGTATACTGCATCCAAATACTCTATTCTCAAGCATTTTATGAAACGTTTTTCTCTTTAGTGGAAAAAAATCCAGTGAAACCTCATACCATTTTATCTAAATACAAATTCAGACTAAGCCATTTTATCTTAACCCCAATTATTTCAGATGGTAAAATAAATTAGTTTTCTCATCTGTGCAATATATGAATTGTTTTGGGTAGTCTCTACTATAATCTCTTGAGTTCTAAGATTTCCTTTCTTCATCATATATCTTTTCCTATTAAAACTGTGAGTACTCAAAAGAGGGCAAATTATTAAATATATTAAAATTTATGTCTATTTTTCTTAGGAAAATGGACAGACATAAAAACAAGTCACCTTGTAAGGAAACATGTTGTTGAGTAGAAAAGACACAAGAAGGGAAAACAGATAAGAAGGAGTGAGGGGTTGGAGAGGTTATAGACAAACTTATTCCGGCATAAGAAGCAATGAAGAGCTGCCCCCAAAATGGATAAAGAAAGACAACATAATAAAGTCTTGGTGCATTGTATTGAAGCTAAAAAGAGTAGAAATAATGTTTTTTAGGTCTATGACTAAAAGAAACCATGCTACTACTACTTTCTAGTCTGCCTTCCAAGATGATATTTGATATTTGAACTCCACTGGCAAAAAATGAATAAACAAGCAAACAAAAAGAATAGTTCCTTCCAGCTAGTTCTGAGAAATGGACTCATTACAACTTGCTCCCTTGGCAGGAAGAAAGACCCAAATGCAGACATTTCTCCTTCCCAAGGGAGATTCTTATATTTAATGGCAAGAAATACCTTTTCTAGATTTCTGTCTTTGTTCCAGTGTTTTCTATTGTTTAGGTTTATCTCAACTTGGAGTACAAGGTCTTTTTTTTTTTTTTTTTTTAAGACTAAACTCCTCACCAGTCTTGATGCTAATGAGGTTTATCTGCAGTGGAAAGATTTACTTCCATTTGAGTTGAATTCCGTGAAGAATGAAAAGGGATCATAAAGATATCTGATAAAACCAAACACCTCTCTACTTCATTTTACCAAACTTGTGAATTACTATGTGTTGTTTGTGTTTGTGGAGTTGCCTCTTTCAATGTGTTTTCAATAGACAACAAGGCACCAAAAACCCTGGGTAAATAATAGATGTTAAAAATAGTTTCTACCTAACAATGTTACTGGAACAATTAGAGTGCAGAAAACTCTCTCACAAGAGAAGCCAACTAAAAACAAAGGTTGGCATGATGCTGGTTCTTTAGTTCTTTTCAAATTAATAAAACACACTTGCTCTAAACTCATCTCTCTCACTTAAAACTATTTGGGGTGTTTTGATTTGTTTTCAACCCCCACTAAAATATACAATAGTGGATCTTTGTCTTCTTTGTGCAATTCTGCTTTTTTCCTTCTTCTTTTTAATATATATATTAATATTAATATATATTATATGTGTGTATATATATATATATATATATATATATATATATATATATATACAGAGTGCCAGCACAATTTGTATGCATGGACTATACATATGCCTTATATTCACACTCAGCTTGGGAATTATTCTTAAAGAAAGCCTCTTTCTAGTCACATTATTCAAATGCGGTATAACACAAAATTCATTTGGTGTCTAGTTACTAAGGAGTACAGCCAAAAAGTTAATCTTTGCAACACAGCAGAAGACCAGTAGAGAACCTGAGCATTGTCTGTAGGCAGGTACAGAGCCTCTGAGAAAGAGGAACTACACTTTTGTATTCAAACCTAGAAGACCATAGCATTATTAAGAAACAGCTATTTTTACCACATGTACAATGGAAGAAAAACAGTGACTTCCATTCTCTTTTCAAAAAGCCAAGAAGTTTTTCTAGACTCATGACCTCTGAAGTCATTTAATGTATTTTAAATAGAAGTTCTATCACTTCTGCTTTTAAATAGCAAAACAGGACTCCTGAAAAACATAAATATAAAGGTTCTGAAATGCCCCATCAAGTCTACCAAAGGAAACAATTTAACTTTTTTTTTTTCTTAAGGGCAAACATCTACAGAGAAATGAATCTGACAAAGCAATAAACATGATCTGAATTATTTTTAAAAATCTTACCTAAGTTTACTAGACACATGTGCTATCTATTCTAAAGACCTAAAAGATGTTATGTCTTAGCATTTCATAAATTCCTAAACGATATACTCACATTTTGCTGTCACTTTGTACCCCCCCAGAGGAGGAGCATGGCCTTCTAATGCATCAAATCCAGCGGAAACTAGGACCATGTCTGGATCAAACTCTTTGGCCACAGGCGTCACTACAGTCCTGCACAGTAAAAAGGCAACCAGTTACACAAGGGAATGGTGAATACCTTTAAAAATTGTGCAATGAAAATGACTTGGCACACCCTCAAGAACTTCCCAAGAATAAAGAAAAGGGGAAAAGAAAACACTACTTGAATGGATCAAAAACTTATCATTTCCTTAATAGTGAATCACTGTTATTTTAGCATCCCAATTCAGTCTTTTTTCTTTCATCTTTTTTCCCTCTAAATTAAAAAAAAAAAAAAAAAAAAGCTTTGCAGGTACATTTCTAAAGCCCATCATATTACATGCACATCTGCGGCTGTTTTATCCCCCTGCCTATAAAAAAGTGCTTCTTCCAAGGGAGTGACTAATGTTTTACAGAGAAAAGTTGAAGCTTTACTGAAAACCCGGCTTGCTCCAGTTAGTGAGAATTTGGTGTAAATTTGAACTATAAATTTCTTTTGAGAAAAAGTTGCTTTTCCAACTTAAAAAAAAACATTTTTAAATATTTGTCATGGTAGGGGGTAGCTCTTGCAAAGGAAAAACACAAAATTCCTTTAATAGAATCCAGACTATAATGTTAAGCAAGTCCAAGGTCAGAGACACCAGGAATGTGGCAGCCTCATCCATGACAGCAACCCCTGCTGGCCCCACTCAGACACTTCAGCACATACCTCTTCAGCCTTCTCAGGCCACCTTAACTTTTCTTCAGTGCTGAATTTGAAAGAAAATGACTAATAGATGCTACTGGGCTTTATAAAATAAAATTTAAAAATTAATGTAAGTTTCAAGACCAATGTGCCATTATCAAAACTCAAACTTCCAAAGACTTTACTAAGATGGGGAAACCGTACTCAGTAGCAAATTTAAAAAGTGGTAAGGTTTCTGTTGTGCATTTAAGAGAAATAACTGATCTAAACATTAAAGTTGCTATCCTTAGTGACAAAATTGAGTTCTTTTCATTTTTTTATGTTTACAAATTTCTCATATTTTAAAACTGATGACATATTAGTTCTACACTTAAAAATTTAAATAAGAAGTTATTGAAGTTATAAAATAAAAAATACTTATTTGAAATTCATAAATGAATGAAATGTTTTTCATAACTCCACTACTATTATAAAAGTTCAATACTTCAAACTCATAAACATACATGTAAGTGCCTTCCATGGTAGTCTTTCTAACAATTGAAAAGCCACTCACGTCTGAATTAGCTCACCAGTGAAACTATGTGTAACCTAATTTTGTTTACTATGTAGTTTCATTATTTTATTCTTCAATAAAATTAAGAATATCTAATACATCTACATTATCAGAAGAGATATCTTCAATCCTTTTCCGTCCCAATAATACCAACACTTACATCATAATTTTCATAGAAGTGCTACATATTACCAATTCACTACTTTTCATATGAGTGAAATACCATGTGTGTATATTTGGGATATTAGATACTGGAATAAATTGTCTCAAAGAATCAAGACTGCTTCATCAAGGTGCTTCATCTATTTAGTATGATCAATCCTATCTATTCCCTTAGCAAATAAAACTCTTAGGAAATTATGGAGGTAGCTGATTGAACAAAGTTGTCATCTAATCACATGCATCATAGTAACCAATTTTCCATCTCCCTTCCCTCTCTTTGGATAGTTTCTCCCCCTACTCTTCTTTTCTCCATCATCAATCTACACTTGTAAAATTGATTGAAGGGTAAACATCCTTCAAAGCACAGCTCACCATCTTCTCCATAAGGGCTTCTCTCTACATATGGGTATTAAACATGTATGTATATATTTTTGAAGGACAAAGACAGTAAAGGAGACAAGGATTGCCAGTTTGAAAATATGACAAATATAGAGACAATCTACACAGGGGAAAACTTAAACATAACTGTGTTTGCAGGAGGAAGCTACAAAAAGCAAGTTGACTTTTCTCTTTCCTGGAGAAACAAACCAACCAAGGAGGAAATACCTAGAGAGACTGACACTTGTGAGTCACACGGATCAATAGTCAGGTTTTTTCCTCAGTCTTTCCACAGTGAATGCACCACTCCAAAAGCCCCACTCAACATACAGAGCTCCCGCTTATCTTTTCAGTGTGCTTTCCTTAAATAGGGACTATTTGATGAAAATTTCTAGCATAAAAGATAACTAACATACAAACAAACAAAAGAAAGGGAACTCAGAAAACCAGAGAAAATTCAGGGAAGCCATTACAATTACCAAAATTAGGATTATCCTCAGAGACATAAAATAGTACATCTACAAAAGGAAAAGTGGGTGCTATTAAAAGAAGAAAAACAGTAAACAAAACATACCACAGAATGTTTAAAAGATGAAGCTGAAAAGTTCTCTCATCAACACAAAACAGAGACATGCAAAGTTGACAATATTAGATGAGACAATTAAAGAACCCATAAAGGAAGTCAACATATGAAGAAAAGTCTAAGGGAATTTTTTTCCCTTTTTTCACAATCTCATTGAGAAATAATTGACATAGAGCATTGTATTATTTTAAAGTGTCTAGCATAATGGTTTAACTGATAAGTATTGTGAAGTGATTACCACGATAGGTTCAGCCAACAGCCTTTTCATCTAGATAAAATAGAAAGAAAAAATAATTCTCTTCATGATAAAAATTCTTAGGATTAACTTTCATAATAATTTCCAACATATCATACAGCAGTATTAACTACAGTCATCCTGTTATACAATCTATTCCTAATACTTATTTATCTTCTATTAGCTTCTATCTTTGACCACCTTCCTCCAATTACTCTCACCCTCACAATCTGCCTCAGATAACCCCAAGTTTGATCTCTTTTTCTGAGGTTTTCTTTTTTTTAGTTGTTTTTTAATATTCCACATATAAGTGAGATCATACAGTATTTGTCTTTCGCTATTTGACTTATATCATCTTCAAGGTCCATCCATGTTGTTGTAGATGGTAGGATTTCCTCTTTTTATGGCCAAATAATATTCCATTGTGTTTACATACCACAGTTTCTTTATCCATTCATCCACAATGGATGCTGGGTAGTTTCTATGTCTTGGCTACAATAAATAATGCTTCTATGAATACGAGGGTGCAGATTCTTTTCCAGTTACTGTTTTCATTTCCTTAGGATATATTCTCAGAAGTAGAAATCGTAGATCATAGGATAGTTCTCTAATTTTTTGAGGATTCACCATATTGTTTTCCATTGTGGCTGCACCAATATACAATTCCACCAAAAGTACTCAAGGTTTCCATTTTCTCCACACCAATGCCAACATTTGTCATCTCTTATCCTTTTTATGATGGCCAGCTAACAGACCTCAGGTGATATCTCAATGTGGTATTAATCTGCATTTCCCCAATGATTAGTGATATTGAGCATCATTTCATGTACCTGTTGGTCTTATGTATCTCTTCTCTAGAAAATGTCTATTCAGGTCCTTTGGGATCATTTTTAAAAATCGAGTTGTGTTTTTTCCATTGAGTTGTATGAGTTCTTTATATATTTTGGATATTAACCTCTTATCAGTTATATGATTTGAAAATATATTTTTCCCATTCCATAGGTTGTTTTTTCATTTTGTTGATGGTTTCTTTTGCTGTGCAAAATCTTTTTATTCATGATGTAGTCATACTTATTTTATTTATTTTTTATTTTGTTGATTGCACTTTAGGTATCATCTCTAAGTAAACCTTATGAGGGCTCATGTTAAGAAGCTTTATTCCTATGTTTTTCTCAGAGGGTTTCAGGGTTTTAGAATTTACATTTGAGTCTTTAATCCAGTTCAAGTTAATTTTTGTGACCAGCATAAGACATGGGTTCAATTTCATTCTTTTATATGTGAATATCTAATTATCACAGCACCATTTATTTATTGTCACTCATGAGAGGCACACAGAGAGGGACATAGGTAGAGGCACCATGCAGGAAGCCTGACATGAGACTCGGTCTGGGGACTCTGGGATCAAAGGTAGATGCTCAACTGCTGAGCCACTCAGGGGTCCCTTCACTCAGTATTCTTGGCTCTCTTCTCAAATATTAGTTGACTGTATATGCTTGGGTTTATTTCTGGGTTCTGCATTCTGTTCATTGCCCTATTTTTCTGTTTTTTTGTTCCAGTACCATACTATATTGAAGATAGCTTTATAGTATAGCTTGAAATCAGAAAGTGTGATGTTTCCTACTTTGTTCTTTCTCAGGATTTCTTTGACTATTTGGGGTCTTTTGTGGCTCTGTATGTACTTTAGAAGTGTTTTTTTCTATCTATAAAAAATGCCATTGGAAACTTGATAGGGATTTCATTGAATCTATACATGATATCTTATTATTTTTGATACTACTATAAATGGGATTTATTTATTTATTTTTTATAAAATTCATTGTCAGTGTATAGAACATGCTACTGATTTTTGTATGTTAATTTTGTATCCTGCAACTTTACTGAATTAACTGATTAGATCTAATGGTTTTTGGTTAAGTCTTTCAGGTTTTCTATATATAAAAGCATGTCATATGCAAATAGAATTTTCCTTCTTCCTTTTCAATTTTGATACTTTATTTCTTTTTTGCCTGATGTCTCCAGTTAGAACTTCTTGTACTATCTTGAATAAGAGTGATGGAAGTAGGCACTCTTGTCTTGTTCCTGATCTTAGGACTTAGCTTAGAAAAGCTTTCAACATCTCAACAGTGCATATAATGAAGTTGTGGGCTTGTCATATGTGGACTTCATTATATTGAGATATATTCCTTCTTTGCCTGATTTATTCAGTTTTATCATGAATGAATGATGAATTTTGATAAATGCTTTTTCTGTAGTTATTTAGATGATCATATGGTTCCTTTATTTCATTCTATTAATGTGATGTATCACACTGATCGATTTATGTATGTTGAACCATCCCTGTATTCTAGGTATAAATCCCACTTGATCGTAGTGAATGATCCTTTTTCATGTGTTGTAAATTCTGTTTGCTAGTATTTTATTGAACATTTTTGTATCAATATTAATCAGAGATATTGACCTGTAGTATTTTTTCAAGTGTTCTTTTCTGTTTTTTTTCTGGATAATGCTTAGCCTTGTAAAAATATTTTTTTGGAAGAGTTCAAGAAAGATTTGTGTTAATTCTTCTTTGTTTTTTAAAATTCACCAGTGAAGCTATCTGGTAATGGGGTTCTCTTCATTGAGAAATTCTGATTACTGATTTCATCTCTTTACTAGTAACCAATCTATTCAGATTTTCTCTTTCTTCCTGAACAGTCTTGGTTAAGTTGCATGCTTCCAAAATTTTTTTCCTTATGTTTTGGCTGTTCAGTTTATTGGCATATAGCTCTTCACAGCAGCCTCTGATCATCCTTTGAATTTCTGTAATGTCAGGTTTTTTTTAATATTTATTTATTGATTTCAGAATGAGAGAGAGGGAGGTTGAGAGAGAAGAAGAGAGAAGAGACAGCATGCATAAGCAGGATAGGGGTAGAGGGAGAGGGAGAAGGAGAGAAGTAGGCTTCTCACTGAGCACTGAGCCTGACATAGGGCTCAATCTCACAACCATGAGATCATGACCTGAGTGGCAACAAAGAGTAGGATGCTTAACTAACTGAGCCACCCAGGTAACCCTGTGATGTCAGTTTTAATGTCTCCTTTTGCACTTATAATTTTGTTGATTTGGGTCTTTTCTCTTTTTTCCTTGGTCTAGCTATATGTTTGTCAATTTTGTTTATCTTTTCAAAGAAGCAGTCTTACTTTGGTTAATCATTTCTATTTTTTTTTGTCCTCTGTTTCATTTATTTCTTCTCCAACCTTTATTATTTCTTTCATTCTGCTAATTTTTGGCTTAGTTTGTTCTTTTTTGTTTGTTTGTTTCTTAAGGTTAGGTTGTTTATTTTGTATCTTTCTTGCTTCTAAATATAGATGTTTATTGCTATAAATTTACCTTATAATTGCTTGTGCAGCATCCTGCAAAGCCTGGCAGGTAGTACTTCCAATTTCATTTGTATGAAGAAAACTTTTTATTTCCCCCATTAATTTCTTCTTCAATCCACTTATTTTTTCAGGAAAGTATTATTTAATTTCCATGTGCTCATGAATTCTCCAAGTTTCTTCTTGTTATTAATTTATAGTTTCATGCCACTGTAGTCAAAGATACTTGGTATGATTTTAATCTTGAATTTTCTGACTTATATGTTGTCTAATGTATGGTCAGTCCTGGAAAATGTTCCATGTGCACTTGAGAAGAATGTGTATTCTGCTGTTGTTGGATAAAATGTTCTGTATGCATCTGTTACATCCATTTGGTCTATACCTTGTTCAAGTCTGCTCTTTCCTTATTGATTCTCTGTCTGTATGATCTATCTATTGTTAAGAGGGGGATATTAAAGTCTTCCACTATTATTGAATTACCATTTATTTCTCCTTTTGCTCTGTCAGTTTTTACTTTATATATTTAGGTAACCTAATGATGGACACACAATATATCAAAACATGTAAATTATAACAGCAATAACCTAAAATTTAGTGCGAAGAGAAATAAAAGTGTTAATTTTACAAATTCTATCAAAGTTAAATTGTTATTAAAGTAGGATATTAGAGGTTTAAGATATTTATTTTATGTAAATCTCATAGTAAGCACAAGGGAAAATCCCATAGTAATTTCACAAAAGAACACAATAAAGAAGTCAAAGCATAGTGATGCCAAAAGACATTAAAACACAGAAAAAGATAGTAGGATAAGAAACAAGGAACAACGGCTACAGAACAACTAGAAAACTAACAAAATGACAATAGTATGTCCTTATCAATAATTACTTTAAACATAGGTGAAATGTATGAAGGAGATTTAAGAGGTACAGCCTTCTAGTTTTAAAATAAAAAAGTCATGGTGATGAAAACTAAAGCATAGGGTATATAGTCAATAATGTCATAATATATACTTACTGTGTTGAACATTTCCTAGTGTATATAATTGTTGAATAAGTATATTGTACACTTGAAACTATTTTAATTTTCTATGTCAACTGTACTTCAATTATTTTTTATTTTAAAAAATAATTACTTTAAACATAATGGATTAAACTGTCTAATTAAAATACATAGAATAGCTGAATGAAAAAAAGAAGAAAAGGATTCAATCTGCCTAAAAGAGACTCACTTTAGCCTTAAAGACATACATAGATTGAGAGTTGAATAATGGGAAAAAATATTTTAAGTAAATGTTAACCATAAAAAAGCAGGAGTAGTTATATCAGACAAAATAGACGTTAAACTGAAAATGGTAAAAGGGACAAAGAGGTCAAAATATAATGATAAAGCTGTCAGTACATCAAGAGGATAAAACAATTATAAATACCTTGCTTCTTTCTCCGGGTTTGGAACATTTTCAGCCATTATTGTTTTAAATATATTCTCTGTCCCCTTCACTATCTCCTCTCCTTCCAGAATTCCCATAATTTGAACATTTTTTTCTTTTCATTGTGCCCCATGATTCTTATTGGCTTTCTTCATTTTTATTTATATTTTTATTTTTATTTTTATTTTTATTTTTTTGCACCTCTGGATAATTTCCAAAATCCTATCCTTCAGGTCACTTATTCTTCCTTTTGCAATGTGGAGTTTACTTTTGAAACTCTCTATTAAATTTTTCAGTTAAGTTGCTATATTTTTCAATTCTAGGATTTTTTGGTTTTTGATGGTTATTTCCTTGTTGACCTTCTCATATTGTTCATGCAGTTTCCCTAATTTCTTGAAGTTGTCTGTGTTTTCTTGTAGTTCACCAATCTTCTGTAAAAGGATTATTCTGAATTCTCTGTCTGGCACTTCTTAGATCTTCATTTCTTTATAGAGACAATTATTGGAACATTGTAAGTTTCCTTTGGTAGTATCATATTTACTTGATTCTTTGTGAGCCTTGATCCCTTATGCTGGTATCTGCACATGTGATTAATCATCCTCCTCTCTGAGACTTTATAGGTTTGTTTTGGCAGAGAAAGTTCTTCACCAGTAAGCTCAGTTTGGGTCTGTGGATGTGTCCACTGGTAATATCCTTGGGCAGGTGGGGTCTGTTATTATGGTCTGTTTGAGATCTAAGGATGGGGATGTGGGGGTTGCTACTGGCTGGGGATAGCTAGTAAGACTACTGCTTGATTCCATACCCAAGTAAGGCTATAAGATAATCTCCACAGTTGCCTAGGTTCTCTTACTAGAATGGTTAGGACTGAGTTCTATATTCAGTAAGAGAAGAAGCTCTGAATTAGTTTCCTTGCCCTGGCAAGGATGCATGATGAGAAAAAGGACCTGTATAGCTTGTTTGGGGATCTGAATTGCAATTGTGCCCCATAGGATTAACGAGGTTGAAACTGGCAGAAAATGTAGGGCTTGGCTTTCAGAGAACTATTTCCCCCTAGTTAGCTATTGGATAAAATTAATTTTTTAAAATTTATTTATGATAGGCACACAGTGAGAGAGAGAGAGAGAGAGAGAGAGAGAGAGAGGCAGAGACACAGGCAGAGGGAGAAGCAGGCTCCATGCACCGGAAGCCCCACGTGGGATTCGATCCCAGATCTCCAGGATTGCGCCCTGGGCCAAAGGCAGGCACTAAACTGCTGCACCACCCAGGGATCCCGCTATTGTGCTTTTTAGATCCTACTAAAAATCCACTAGCTGTCTCAATAAAAGCCTGAACTCAAGGTCAATGGATAAGTTTCCAGCCTATGAACAAGCAAGGCCCTGCATTCCTTACCCAAGATAATGAGCCCCAAACCCCTTCCAGTTTATATTAGCTCTCAGAGCATACCCATAGCTCCTTCTCCTTGTCCTAAGATAATCTCCTGATGTCAAAAAGCTGACTTTTATCTCATTCTGATGTTGAGTCACTCCAAAGTGAACATGGGATGCATGTTACATATTTGTTTGCTCAGTGTGAATGCTCCATCTTTTCTTATGAATAATTATGTTTCCTTGCCTTTTTAAGTCAATATATGTATTGGGGCACCTGGGTGGCTCAGTCAGTTAAGTGTCTGCCTTCAGGTCAGCTCATGATCCTGGGTCCTGGCATTGAGCCCCATGTCAGGCTCTCCACTCATCAAGGAATCTGCTTCTCCCTCTGTGCTCCCCCCAATTCATGTGTTCTCTCTCAAATAAATAAAATCTTTTTTAAAAATCCATATATGTGCAATCCATATATGTGCTCTCTCCCCCTTCGGAGAGATGGATTTGGAGCTTGCCCCACCACCCCCATCTCCTCATTTGGCTGTCTCTAAAACAAATAATTTCTTTGCTGTATATCTGATGTATCAGTGATTGACTCTGCTGCACATCAGGCAGATGGGCCTGTGTTCAGTTACAGAATCAAGCCAGAGTTTTCTCTGGTCAACTGAGTCTACCACTTTTGCTGGGCAGATGAGGAAGCCATAGGATATGTTCAAGTACCACATATTCAAGTGCTACTATACACAGAGCTGCTGAATGGGCTATTTAAATTCCCACGTACTCTGGTTAGGCTCCCTAGTCAAACAGGCTGAAGAATGCATTTAGTAATGAGTGGAGGTAAAATTATGTTCCCCACCAGGGCCTAGAAGGAGCAGCTTGAAAGCCAAATATAAAGCTCTTTGTTTTCTTAATATAAGCCAGATAGGAACCCCCAAATCCCTGATCACACATGACCATTAGATTAGCTATGTGGACTATCATCTCTGTCCACCCATCTCATGGCTTAAGTGCCACTGTGTTACACAGCCTCTAGGAGTTGTCTTCAGCCCTTCCAGTCAGATAGGATAGAAAGACACTATATAAAATAAGTGGAGCTGTCTCAGCATCTTTGCCTGGGTGGCAGTGGGAAGGGCCAGGGTAGCTCCAGACTACTTTCAATTTCCCAAATAGGCTCTGTCTTTTGGGAAGGTCTGGGAGCTACCTTCAGCCTTGGCTATGAATTAATTAATCTTCCTGTCTATGCATGGTAGGGGAAAGCTCCATTTCTGTTACTGGCTTTGCTTTGGGGGCAATAAGCTTTGCCTGCCCTCATCTCAGGTTTGAATGCCTTTGGGCCACAGCTCCCAGGAATTGTCTCCAGCCTTTCTGGTGAAACGGGACCAGAAGACACTTTCCACAGTAGATGCAACTGCAATTCAACTCATTTCCTGGGCCTGGGCAAACCGGACTCTAGCAAAACTCATTTGAGGACCTAAATCAGGTAGATCTGCACTCTACCATGTTCTCTGGTCAGAGTGCACTCCTGACTTGGTTCTTCAGATGAGCAAAACCACTGGTTGGGATTACTACTTAGGTACTGCAGGTTTGAACATGGGCTGCCAAATCCGGGTGTTGGTTGTTGCAAGACTGTCCCTTCACCACAGTCAGGTTGTCAGTGGTTGAGCCCCACGGATTTCTCTGAAACTTTGTGCTGTGAAATCAGAGTAGGGGCTCCTGCAAAGCAATCACAAGTGCTGATATAGCCTTGTTGTCCCCTCTGGGTTCTGGGTTCTCTTTTCCCTCTGTTTTCCCAAACAGAGGCTTGAGGGAGATTTCTGTGTGGTGATGTGCCAGTCTGGGTTAAGAGCAATGTGGTCAATGTGTTGGCACATCTCTTACCCTTCTAATGCAATTGGTTCTGGTCTCTGTGGTGCAGAGGGTTTACTTCAGCCTTACCCCCATGTTTTAGAATATCTTAGTGTGTCTTTTCCTTGAATACTTGTTAGTTGTTCTTATGAGGGGGAGCAAAGTCAGGAACAACTTGCATCACCATGTTGATTATGTCACTACCTGGGAAACTTTTTCAAATTTAGAATCTCCGATCCATACAAACTGCCAATCAGAATTGAGAGTAGAATAATAAAGTTTTAGACATTCAAACTCTTAAACAAATAGTATTTCAAAATCTTAAAAAAGAAAAAAAGATGGCAGGGGGTGTCCGGCTGGCTCAGTCAGTGTAGTATGCGACTTCTGATCTCAGAGTTGTGAGTTTGAGACCCACATTGAGTATAGAGATTACTTAAAAAAAATAAAATCTTGGGGCACCTGGGTGGTTCAGTCAGTTAAGTAAATGCCTTAGGCTCAGGTCATGATCTCAGGGTCTGGAGATGAAGCCCTGCATCAGGCTCCCTGCTCAGTGAGGAGTCTGTTTCTCCCTCTCTCTCTCCCCCTCCTCCTCAATTACGCATTCTCTATCTCTCTCAAATAAATATATAAAATCTTTTATATATATATATATATATACATTTTTTTAAAGTAAAATAGCATCTCTCACAAACATTTTCATGGAAGGGTATTGGATGATATACTCCATTTAAAATAAAGGCAGAAACTATAAAAGAATGAGACACAAACCATTCACCCAATCAAAACATTTTTTAAATGCCTGTTTTTGCCAAAATTTTAAAAAATTACACTTATTTTAGAACAAAATAGTAGAAATCTATATAGAATGAATAGGTTTTCATTTAAATGCAATTATTTTGTTAATAAAGACATCTTACCTACTTACAAGAGAATTATATCTAATTATCCATGTATCTCAAAATATACAGAAACAACAAGTTTTTATCTGAAGCAAATACCACATTTGTTATATGTATCATTCCTGAATTCACAAAAATGGCTTTTTAAATTTCAAACAGGCTTTCAAAATGCTCTTTCAGGACTGATCTTATACCTTGAATTTACTCCCCAAAATAAGAAAGACAGAAAATGGGGAAAAATACATGCTCAGAATTGTGTTTGAGTGGTAGATGTTTGTTGAATGAATGACTGATGCATGATTGTAAGAGTTGTGAAGGTGTGTTACAATGTATGCTGTGTATTGAAGAACTACATGGTAACAGGTGCTTAACAGTGATACTAGTAAGGTTCATTCATTTATTTCAACAAGTATAATGAGAGTCTACTATGTTGCACACTTTTTTGCCTTAAAAACATACTCAATTTTGAACTGAATTTTTATTTTCCTATTATTGACTTCAAAGTCTTTCATGCTCAGTTCCCTGATAAACTGACAAAACTAAGACACCACAGATCTCTTTATTGTGGCAATTATTTTAGCAGTGTACATGGAAGTGTTTGTACTCTTCTGTTTATGCCAATGTAGACTGATTTTTAATTCAAAAGGTCTATCAGGTCTGAAAGATAAGAAACATATTAAGTAGGAAAAACTGTAATTCTTCTTAAATAGAATAAATCCTCAAAGGAATTTCATTTAAAATTTTATCTGAACAATTAGGTTTCCCAGTTAAAAACAGCAAACAAAGACTACGTGTTTGTCTCTCATCTTTCCCAATATCCCACTGACAGGAAAGTATAAGAATATGTATATGAACTAATTTTTTTATGTTTTTATTTATTTACTCATGAGAGACACAGAGAGAGAGAGAGAGAGAGAGGCAAAGACACAGACAGAGGGAGAAGCAGGCTCCATGCAGGGAGCCCGATGTGGGACTCGATCCTGGGACTCCAGGATCATGCCCTGGGCCGAAGGCAGGTACTAAACTACTGAGTCACCTAGGGATCCCCTGAACTAATGGTTTTAAATGTGTATCAGGCAAATAGTCATAGAAATAACTTTAGGTGTGTGTGTGTATGTGGGTGTGCATAGTTTAGTATGCATTTCCTAAAACCAATGACAGAGCACGATTACTACCCAGATCATTTTTTCTAGTATCAATCTCCAATATAAAGATTCCAGGGACCCTTGGTGAAGTGGCCGATTCCAAGAATGTGTCAGGGAAAATACAAACCATTTCTGGACATCTTGTGGCGACAGAAAACAATGAAATGCTCAAACAAAGATAAGGACATGTCAATAGGACATATGAACTAATGTGAAAGAGCTCCCAATGGCCAAGTCTGGGACAACTTGAGGAACAGAATAACTAATTACAGTATTAGATTATAATCCATAGAGTCAAGAAGTTTTTGTGTATCCACACAGAGATTAAAAAATAATGGAATAGAGAAGAAATAGCTTTGCCTTACAGAAAATTTTCAACTAATAAGTAATGAAAAATTGAGGGAAATAGAAAATCACCATTTGGATAAGACAGTAATAATTGACAGAGACTAGGGCCATGGAGGGATGCTGAAATCAGTGGACAATAGTTTGAGAAGAAAGATGTTGTTTGCACAATATTTTCCAAAGTATTTTCCCCCAAGATATTCTAAAGGGAGAAAAACCAGAAGCTTTAAAACAAAGAAACCTGCAGATACCACCATAATAAAGTGATCAAGGTTAACATCTCATATGATAAGACATATCAACCAACAGTCCCTGATAAATGATATACTGAGAAAGGCTGATCATTTCTTTTCTTTTTTTTAAGATTTTATTTATTTATTCATGAGAGAGAGAGAGAGAGAGAGACAAAGACATAGGCACAGGGAGAAGCAGGCTTCCTGTAGGGGACCCCTGTAGGACCCTGGGATCATGACCTGAGCCAAAGGCAGACACTCAGCCACTTATCCACCCAGGTGTCCAAGGTTGATCAGTTCTAAAGTGTTCTTGAAAAAATATATATAACCTTAAATCTAATAATGAGAAAACATCAGGCAAACCTAAATTGAAGGACATTTGGTAAAATAACTGACGAGCATATTTAAAAGTCATGGCCAGGAAAAAATAAGGAAAGACTAAGGAGTTGCTACAGATTGGAGGAGACCAAGGAAACCTGACATCTAAATGATATGAAAGACTCTAGATTGGATTCTGCAATGGGAAAAGGACATTAGTGGGAAAACTGCAGTCTCATATAAAATCTGTAGCCTAGCTAACAGTATTGTACAGAACCTAATTTCTTAATTTTGATAATTATACAATCGTTATGTAAAATTTCAACATCAGGAGAAACTGAGTGTAGGACATATAGGAGCTGTGTGCTGTTCTTACAACTTTCCTGGAAATCCAATAGTATCTTAAAATGTTACCAAGTATCAGAATACAAAAAAAATATTTATGATACAAAAGAAGATGGAAGAGGGGATCCCTGGGTGGTGCAGCGGTTTGGCGCCTGCCTTTGGCCCAGGGCGTGATCCCGGAGACCCGGGATCAAATCCCACATCGGGCTCCCGGTGCATGGAACCTGCTTCTCCCTCTGCCTTTGTCTCTGCCTCTCTCTCTCTCTCTCTGTAACTATCATAAATAAATAAAAATTTAAAAAAAATTTTTTAAAAAAGAAGATGGAAGAGATGTTTACAAACAGATTTTTTTTAAAAAAGAATATTTATTTGAGACAGAGAGAGAATGAAAGTGTGAGGGGTGGAGGAGCAGAGGGAGAGAGAGAGAGAATCTCAAGCATACTCCCCACTGAGCGCAGAGCCTGATGCTGGGCTAGATTCAGGTCTGAACTTGGGTTGAGTCTCAAGACCCTGAGATTATGATCTGAGCCCAAAATCAAGAGCCAGATGCTTAACTGACTGAGCCACCCAGGCACTTCAACCAACAGAGATTTTTTTTAAAACAAATTTCTAGAAGAGGGAAATTGACTGGCTATATACTAAAAAAATGAAACAAATAAACAAAAACTACCCCTGCACACAGTCTCATGGTAGTACAGAATAGATGGGAGACACTTCCACCCAATGAAACCCCAGTAAAGAAAATGTATGGTGAAGGAAAAGAGGCAGGATTGAAAACAAGAGATTAAATAAATGTTAGTTGGCTAAGAAGACCAGAACTATATCCCAATACCTTAATTACCTTTCCTCGCTTTGCCAGCAACCAGTGTTTAATTCCACGTAGAACATCCAGATGATTTTCATAAGAAAAGGAGGTATCTGGAGAAAGCCAAAGCTTCTACTGTGGATACTATTGCCCCCAAATGCAGTCTTCTTTATTTTGTCATTTTGGGAGATTCAGAGACCATGAGCCATCTTCTGGAATGCTAACCCCAAAGTGGGGTTTGGCGGTCTACATACCCCATTCCACACCCGCTGAGAGAGAGCTCCCATTTGACCCATTTATACAACCACAGGGAAACTTGTGACACCAGTTACTACTTTCATAAACATCAATGGCAAAGCTGAAATTTCCTGGCATGTAAGAAGAACCAGTAGTATAAAAAAAAAAAAAAAGGACTGAAATGAGCATAAATAACTGAACAAAACAGAGATAGTTCAGGCAACATAAATAATAACCTCAAAGAGATTCAAAAATATTTTATCTTTAAAACACAGACATGCTGATATAAGAAAGAAGAATCAAAAAGCAAGGGAAGCACTTACAGATAAAAACTACAATTGAATAGACTAATAGAAGCTCAGAAAAAATAAAATTAATTTCTCCTAAAAGGAAATAAATAGACAAAATATAAGTGGGGAAAATATGAGACATAAAAGGTTAACACAGAAATCCTATCTTTGAATAACAAAGTCCCTAAAAATGCTGAAGAAAAAAGAGGGAGGAAGTTTTCAACTAATAACAGAAGATAATTCTTAGGAACTGAAAAACGACTTAAGGCTACATATTTGGTAAGTCCAACTGCTACAAAACTTTATGCATAAAATATATATATACACTCCTAGACATAGTCTTATGAAATTTCAAATCCCCAGGGATCCTTAAGAAAGAAAAATGTCATCCTCAAAAGAGATCAAGGAGATTGACATCAGAGTCACAATCAGCAACAGTGAATGTCCTCACATTCTGAGGGAAATTATTTTTACACTTTAATTCTGCTTCTAGCTATTATATACTGGTATTCAAGTATGTTACTTAAATAAAAATACTTCTAAGACATGTAAGGACACAGAAATTTAATTCCAAAATACTTGTTCTGAATTACTTACTTAGAAATGTACCCCTATAACTGTAAATCAAGGAAATAAACCAAAGAGCAGAGAGGCATAGGACCAAAGTAGTGTATGTATCACTGGAGAATGATAAAGAGAGCCCACTGACCTGATGATTTGTGCGTGTATTTTTTTGCTAGAAAACAAACTACTAAAGCAATAATGATGGCATATCTGCTTTTTCATCTCCAACTGACCACTGGAGAGTCTGTTATAGAGAAAATAATCCCATTTTGGATATGTTTCTGTGAAATGTGATTCTAATTCACAATCTCCTCAGTTAGAACCAAATCTTCAAATTTATTTCATCTCTAGCTGATGGCCAAAGAATTGATTACATTGACACTGAATCATATGCTTTACTTAAGCTGAGTCACACTAGTGATTTCCAATGACACACCCAGGTGTGTGCTAAGTAAACATACACAATACTACCCACTCATATGGCATGCTCAGTGCAGGAGAGCACTCCTTCAGCTTTGAGAAAAACAAAAGGCTTGTTTTAAGTTGTTAAAACATTTCAAAACTTAAACTCAAAATTTACAGCATTTCAAAGTTTTTAAATCTACAGTTATCAAAATTTCTGTAAACATTCAGATGTCATTTATTGAGCCCCTGTTGTATGAGAGGCACTGGAGTTGTACCACGATCCAAAGATATGAACAGGTCGTAATTCTGCCCTCCAGGAGTTCATAATTTAGAAGGAAACATGTTTTTGTAGTATGGCATGGCACAAAATCAGTCACAGTGTACCAAGAGACAGAGGGCAGTCAACAGGGATGAAGAAAGTATGAAGAAAATCCAACAAAAGAAAGAACATGAGAAGTGGATTTGGACATTAGTGTAAGAGAGGCTGGAAGGATGAAAAAAGTAGCAAGGGCAAGGTTGTGGGCATTTGAAAGGGCATAGAGATTTGGGACAAATACTTTTGATATGACTCCAGCATAAGGTACACATAGGGTGGCAGTGGCAGAGAAGTTTACAAAGGCGTGTAGTTCCCAGCCCCACATGTCTGAAGCAGGACCAGGAGAGCTTGATGTTGAGGAAACCAGTGGCTTTGAGATGGTGGTGGTAAGTATTTCAAGAACTGGAATGTTGACTGCATTATAAGTTCATCACACGGGTCACTCAGTTCATTTTCTTCACTCAACAAATCTTTACCAACCTCCTAGGATATTCCAAGCACTATTTTAGGCAGAGTTTATAACAAAGTCCCTATCTCTTGCCTTTATTAAGTTTACATTCTAATAGAGGAGAAAGACAGTGTATAGATAAACAAGGAACCATGTAAGTCAGGGCTAAGGTGAAAAATAAAGTCATGGGAGGTGATGCAAGTTAAGTACAGATACACAGAGAAGGCGGCTCTGAGGTGGTGACAGTGGAATAAAGCTGCTCTGTATGAAGTCAGGAGGTAGGTCAAGTGAATTATGGGGGGAAAACACTGGCCTGTGAGAATAGTAAATGCACAAGACCTGAAGTGGGAGGGTCTTTGGTGTATTCACAAGGACCACAAGGAGGCAGTTATGGCTGATTTAAAATGAATAAAGGAAAGATGGTTTGGAAATGGGGTCAGAAAAGTGGAATAAAGCTGGTTCATAAAGGGTCTCACAGTCCATCGTAAGGATTTTGGATTTCATTCTGAACAGAAAAGGAAATTGGAAAGTTTTGAGTAGGATACTGACATGATCTGATTTATATCATTTCTATCTTCATCAATTAAGCTAAGTATTTTAAAGTGCCTTTTAGAATTATGAGGTCTTTTTGACCTCTGAGACAGCAGATTCTGGTCCCTGATAGAATTTATACTGCCATACTACAATCATGTAAATATGAATTCTAGGTGAAAATCCAAACCTACACTTTTCTTTGTATTTTAGTTGTAGGTCACCACTTAAAAGCATCAGAGTATAAAACTGCACATTTTTAAATGGTACAGGACTTGTTACTTCTAGATTTTTCTTGCAAAAACGAAATGCACATTACAGTGTGCACACTTTTTCATCCATCTATGTATGTTTGTACATGAAGTGCAGGAGAAAGATGCTCCCAAGGGAAAACTTTTCTTAACAATTCATGCTTGGGCAAGCGATGAAGGCAGCATATCAAAGAATAGCTGCTAAACTGATTCTAGGCATTGGTTGTTGTGGCTGGTGCTTCAGGATGTCCCTCAGCATCACAAGATGCTCATCACAAGATGAGCATCACAAGATCGGCCCCCTTTAGAGGATGCATGAAAAGAGGGGATATCATAGATATTTGTGGAAGAGGATCAGCTCTGGGAGCTCCAAGCACACCAAGTATACTGGTACTGTCTTTCAGACACACCACTCCCAACTTCAGTAAGTCCAACTCTTCGTCCTTAACCTCAACCCTCCAGCTCCTCACACATCCAACACAGACACACTCACACACACATTGTCCCTTTCTATCACTACCTTCTGTTTTCTTTATTGCCTCAATTTTCCATCTTCAGCATTTCCCCTTCTCTCTCTTACATCCATCTCCAGCCCATTAGGAAACCTTGTTGTCTACACATTCAAACTTATTACATCTCAACACCTCCTTTGTCATCAACCTGGCCTGTGCCAACACCTCTTATCTCAATTAGAGCTATAGCTTCCTAAGAGGTGCCCCTGTTATCTCTTTTACCCACTCTGTACTCCATTCTCAACACGGCAGCCAGATTAATATGTTTATCATATCAAATCTCAATTATTTTTCTCAGGATAAAAGTAAGGGTTTTTTAAATGGACCACAAGTCTCTGCAAAATGAGGCTGTCCAGCATCAATATGATCCCATCTCTTACAACTATCCACCAGAACTCTATTCACAAATACATTGGATGTACTCTGGCCATCAGGATTTTTACACTGGCTATTTCTTCTGCCTGGAGTGCTCTTTACCAGATGGCTAACCCCCTAAACTCCCTCAAATCTTTGCTCAGGTATTATGAACAAACGGCACAAAGAGCTTTCCCTGCTACTCTTCCCACACCTACCCCCACCTCCATCATTCCTCTTTTCTTCTGCTCTCCCCCCCCCCTCATATTATCTTCCTAACACATATTACCTTCCTAAGTGATACATGATTCTTATTTATTATGTTCACTGTGTATTTTATTATCTGATTCTCCCCAGTAGATTGAAGCTCCCCATGGAAAGAAATTGTTTGCCTCTTTGTTGACAGATGTATCCTAGTGACCTAAAATAGTACTTCCCACATGATGGGTACTCAATAAGTAGCTGTTGAATGGAATGCCAAATGATAACCTCTCTGGTTTTTCATGTTTTCAGCTCAGGTTTTCTTAGTCCCTCACTCTCCTTAAGCCTCTGAACATTTCACATATATATTTAAATGCTTCTTTCAGTAAAAGGCCATCTATATTTCTTTTGTCATATCTTTGTATATGAGCTTTCACTTTTAGTATAATCATCAGATAATACCACTTTCTTGGTCAGCTGGTTACAAAACTGTCCAAGCATAAAAACAGAATAGGGATGGTAATTATAAGAATATGCAAAAAACCCATTTAACTTTTAATCTAGAAATCATACTAATGAGGAAAAAAAGGAAAAGTGGGGATAAAAGTCTTCACAACTTCAGAAGAGTAGTCTATACATGAAGTGGCTTCTATTTATTCATATAATGTTCTATTTCCCTCTCCTGGGTTTTTATAGCCTTTTTCTGTCTCAATAATTTTGCTCAATATGAATTTCCTCTTAACATACTTTTGTTGATCACTTTAGATATGTCTCAGTGTCTAGTTCTTTTGTATTTGTACAAATTAAGCATTAAAATAGGAACTCTGCCAATGCAAAAGACATTATTCTCTAACCGTCTTGCTTTGATGGGCGCTAGAATACAGCATGAAAGAGAAGGAGAAGCGGAAAGGTACGGTTTCTCCAAAAGCCTTCAAAAAAAGGAAACCAAATTCTGCAGTGTTTCCCACCGAGTACCACCTCATAATTGAATTATCTAGCTTCAGTGTACAATTGTAATGAAGTAGGAAGACCAATGGACTCCCAACTCAATAATATCTGGTTTGTTTTCTTCGGCTGCTCTTAATTGTATGACCTCAGTAAACCATCTTTCCTCAACTATTAGTATCTTCAACAAAAAAATGGGGGAAAGGGGAGCTTCGCTTAGATTGTCTCTGAAGTCACATGCAGTTGCAGTTCTCACAAAATATGATTTTTTTATGTCTCAGAACTACTACATCAAAGAAACATTTTTCTCACATTCTTACTCTCTTTTTCTGCACTTGATAAGAAAAATCATTGCCTGTTTGGGGTGTGAGGGAATTAGGTGAAGATGATTGAAAGGTACAAACTTCCAATTATAAGGTAAATAAATATAAGAAAAATATGATAGATAAATAAATAAGAGATGTAAAGCACACATAATGATCATAGTTAACAATGCTGTATTGCATATTTGAAGGTTGCTAAAAGATAAAATCTGAAAAGTTCTCACCAAAAGGAAAGAAATTATAACTATGGAGATGATGGATGTTAACTAATTTTATTGAGGTAATCATTTTGCATTATATACATATATCAGATCATTATATTGTATACCTTAAATTTACAATGTTATATATCAATATAACTAGAAAAAGAAGAACCACTGCCTGAAGCTCAATGTTGTTTCTGAATAAAATCTGTATTAAATACTCATTTATTTGCCCTTATCCTTTCAGGTCAATTCTGAAGTGTGTCTCTCCTTTAAGGAATCCAGAGTCTAAAGTCAAGAAAATACTATACTTAAAAAAAAAAAATCTATTTATGAGTTATATTACTAAAGCAAAATTATCATTTTCCCAAAGTTTGTAGTTCTAATATGAAATTTAGTGAGTTTACTTTATTATTTTGCTACCTTAAAATGTTAATTTTAATAGTCTGTTTTTTTAAAAGAATGAATCCTTGATGAGAGTAAGAAAACTATGTATGAATAGCACTTTTAAAAGCATAACAATAGAAAAAATAAATTAAATAAATAAATAAAATAAAAGCATAACAATAGGTCTTAGATCTCATATTACTTCATGTAAATGTATACCATAATACCTCACAATATATTCTAATAGGAATATGTATATTCTAACGAAATTTGTGTATGTATATACATAATACTTATAAATTCCTAGTCCATAAAGTTTATTCTTTTAATTACAGCTTTCAATATGACATTTAGTAAGTTTATATTTCTTCAGTATATTAAAATGCCAATGCTAATTTTAGAACTCTGTCATTTAAAAAGAATGAAGACTTGAAGGGATTAAGGGACTTTCCTTACCTAAGATGTGTCATATGGACAGTAATAGTTCTTACTAATTCAGAGATATTACTCAATGTGTCTCTGAACTGAGAGTTGGGAGGAAAATCTTTCTCAACAGTAGCTCTTCCTGGCTTTGGGGCACTGTCAGTGAAGGTCACGTTATTATATTCAAAGTATAATATTTGCTATTCCTCTGTTTAAGGAATGATGCTGGCTTCCTAGGCAAAATCCTAGATTGTAGGCATAGCAAGCTGGGCAAAATTATAAATTGCTAGTCTATCAAATTGGTTAAAGTGAATCTTATGTAATTACAGTACAGAAACAGAGTGGTAATAGAATTAACAGATTTTGCTTTTTCACCTCTATGTTGAAACTTGGTCTAGAAAAATTAACAAAGCAGAATTAGGAAACTCTGAGACATTATTAGCTTGGAGTTTCTAGAAGTCATTTAAGAGCTAATATTAAATTTTTATTGAAATAAGCCTTCTTTTGCTTTGAAACATAAAATGAAATGCATGTATGTTCATATATGTCCCTTCTCAGTCATTAGGAAGGTATATAAATACTGTGTATTTTAATATGCCAAAACTGTGGCTATAATTTTTCAACACTGGTTTTCAAGAAATATTTTATTATGATTCCAAATGTGGATCTAGTTACTCACAGATGATCTTATGCCTTAATTTCATAAGTATTGCTTAATCAGTTCTTCCAAATCTGTAAAAGCTAGGGCTCTACTACTATCCAATAGTGAACAAAGGACTGAGTCCTAGGTAACCAATGCTGAGCCAAAGCAGAAAAGACCAAGACCTTCTCTAAGGTGATGCACTAGAACTATGGATTCCTCTTGAACCCCTGCAAAATTTCCTGTTGTTCCCCAAGTAGAAATACATTTTCCCCTTATTGTTACCATGGGCAACTACAACAGAGTTTAAGCTCGAACTTCTTATACACCTACCTTATTCCTTTTCCCTCTTCCTTTCCATCTTTCCTTCCCTCTTCCCTTCTTTACTTCCTTCTTTTCTTTCTTTTATTTTTTCTAATTTCTTCTCTCTTCTTAAAACCAATTTGTTATTAGGACATAAACATAATTTAAGACAAATTTGGAAAAATATTTTACAAAAATCAGACCACAAATTTTTCAATTTTGTTTCCTTCATCAAAGACCAACTGAATAACTGAGGAAGAAAGTATATTTAGAGAACATAATCCACATATTCGGGCAAGAGAGGCAGAACAAGCCCCTGCATCATGTGTCCTTCTAAATCTTTGTTTATTTTCATTTCTATAGCAACTTGGAGGTTGTAAAACATTGCCATAATGAGTGGAAAATAGAACACAAATGACAGTAAAATGTTTTTATAACTCAAATAGCAGAGGATTGTTTAGAGAATTTAGAAAGCCTGATTTTTTTTTTAAATGAGCTCATAGCAGGAAAAATGTCTACCTAAGTCAATAGTAAATTTCTCCTCCAGAGGGAGAATAAGATGCTTGTGACACGTGCATTTTGGAAACTTAATTATGTGCCCATTTCTTGTTATTACTTTTTTTATCCAAAAAATCCCTAAAGAGATTTTACTACCATCAAATCAGTCATAGGGATTTCTCTGCTTTCAGTGGGGTGCAATGTGGAGCTTAGTGCACATATTGCATTTCCCATCACCCTATGAGCACAGAATATTCTTTTTGTAAAGTTTCAAATGGGCCTCTCTTTGGTCTTTGCACAAGTGATTGCATTCCATAAAATATTATTGCATTAAGCCAAAGGATCTTGGCTAAAAATTAAACTCAATATTCCAATAAAATCCAATCTAGAATATATGTATATATATACACATACACACACACTTTAAAGAGAACTGTTAGCCTTTATATTTCTTCTCAAAAGAAGAGAAGATGGAGCTTTGTAGACATAAAAAGAGGGAAAAAGAAAGGTCAAACTTTACTGTAAGTAAATGTTCTGTGGTTTATAGAATTCACAAAACAAATTACAGCATGACATCCTTTTCAAGGAACTGTTTGTGTCTTCGGAAAAAGTGTGTATTATTTTTGGTGAACTCTACCTTTTGATGTGGCCTTTCTGAGGAAGGCAGCAGCATCAAGATTTTTTTTTCTTTTAATTGCGTAACAATACAATATGAACAAGAAAAAAAAAGCAAGGACATTTAGTAATATAAATCCCTCAGGCATAGGGGGATTAGAAAGAGCCTGAGAAGGAAAGAACTTGGGAACTGAATGGAGTTCTGAAGTGCAATGTGAGGGTATCTCTTCAATCAGAAGATCCAAGATCCAAGATCAAGAAGTTTTAATTTTATTTATATCTGAAGTGATAGGGAAGTAGAATTTATCCCAAAGCTGAAGAAATAGTCCATTTACACTGGAGGCAAGCTAACTCTTCTCTTCTAACAACAATAAATGTATCAGCCATTTTGACAATACACATGTCAGGCATGGAGTTACACAGCTTATATTATATTATCTATAGTGCTGAAATGCCTATAATATACCTGAAATTATGTATTTTGTTTGCTCATTTTATAAAAAATTAAACTGAGACTCAGTTAAGGGAAAAAATTTTGTCAAGTTTATCTGGCAAGTAGTAACTGGTATGACTGGGATTCAATTCCAGATCTACCTGAATCCAAAAACCATTCTCTCAGAAACCTGACAATTTCACTGTCTTTTAAATGCATTACTGGATGAAAAAATTATGTTTTTAAATGCTATAATTCTGTGAAAAGATGATCGTATATCATTTGTATCAACTTAATCTCTTCAATGTTTCTGTAAGTTGGAAAGGGAGCTGGTATGTTATGCCCCATTTTATAGGAGATAGTGGAAATGGGACTGGCTGTGAACATTTATTCATCAGAAACTTATTTTCTGGCACAATTCTTTTAAGATGCTATTTATTTATTTATTTTTATTTTTATTTTTATTTTTTTAATTTGTGATAGTCACACAGAGAGAGAGAGAGAGAGAGGCAGAGACACAGGCAGAGGGAGAAGCAGGCTCCATGCACTGGGAGCCCAACGTGGGACTCGATCTCGGGTCTCCAGGATCACGCCCTGGGCCAAAGTCAGGAGCCAAACCGCGCCACCCAGGGATCCCCTTATTTATTTATTTATTTATTTATTTATTTATTCATTCATTCATCCATTCACTCATTCATTCATTTATTTGAGTCTGCACGTGTGCATGAGTTGGGGCAAGGGCAGATGGGGAGGGAGGAGAAAGAGAATCGCAATTAGACTCGATGCTGAGTGTGAGCCTGACAAGGGGCTCCATCCTAGGACCCTGAGATTATGACCTGAGTCTAAACCAGGGGTGGGGTGTTCAACTGACTGAACCATCCAGGTGCCCTTTTCAGACATAATTCTAACCACAGTGTTCATTCTATCAATAAATTTGGACTTTCCATGGTGGCCCGATAGAGTAAATGACATTTGCTATTTTATTAGTTACAACAAAAATATACTGCCAATGAGTCAGACTATGGATTGTCAGTTGGATTAACATGAAAAACAATTTCTAGGGCAGCCCGAGTGGCTCAGCAGTTTAGCACCGCCTTCAACCCCAGGCCTGATCCTGGAGACCCGGGATCGAGTCCCACATCGGGCTCCCTACATGGAGCCTGCTTCTCCCTCTGCTTGTGTGTCTGTTTCTCTCTCTGTGTGTCTCTCATGAATAAATAAATAAAATATTAAAAAAATAAAAACAATTTCTAAGCATACACAAACATTTGAGATAAGAAGTAAAAAAATACTATGATCATCCATTTTTCCAAATATCCTAATGTCTGGCTCCATATACACAAATAGCTAGCTATCTTACTGATTATTTTCATTTTAAAAATTAGATTTTATAGTGGCATGTGAGTGTTGCTGTAGTGATACAATGACATGCTAAATAAGCTGCTGAACACTTGGCAGGACCCAAGATTTCAATAAATAAAAAACCTGAAAATTAATCTTCCTTTGTGCATATGTACTCGTCTTACAACCAAATTATCCTATATTGTCATCTATACAGCATTGTAAATCCTCATATCAAAAAGATTAGGGGCACCTGGGTGGCTCAGTTGGTTAGCATCTGCCTCGGGTTCAGGTCATGATCTTAGGGTCTTGAGGGCTCCCTGTTAGGAAGGAGCCTGCTTCTCCCTTTGCTTGTCCCCCCACTCGTTCTCTCTCTCTCTCTGTCAAATAAATAAATAAAATCTTTAAAAAGGATTAAAGTTACTTTTTAAAACCTTTCCAAGTAACATATATTTCATAGATATTTTATAATTGGTTTGTCACATTTCCATTTGAAAAGAAACCTAAAGCTGGACTTTGACAAGGTTGTCTTAGTCACAGATTTGTTCTTTTGTTCACTCATATATCCACCATGCATTCATTAAACATCTACATTGAATCTCTTTGCCAAGATGTTGGACTCCATACTATAGTGACAGGTTCCCATACTTGAGGAGCTCACATGGCACATGTAAAACAAATTTTTGAACAAATTTCCCCAATTTCAAAGTGGTGAGCTCTTTAATATGGATATAGAGGGATCCCTGGGTGGTGCAGCGGTTTAGCGCCTGCGTTTGGCCCAGGGTGAGATCCTGGAGACCCGGGATCGAATCCCACGTCGGGCTCCCGGTGCATGGAGCCTGCTTCTCCCTCTGCCTGTGTCTCTGACTCTCTCTCTCTCTCTGTGTGTGACTATCATAAATATATTTTAAAAAATTTAATATGGATATAGATTTTTTTCTCCCATTTCAAAATAAGTACTCTAAAAAATATAACTATGCATTTAGACACAGAAAAGGAAGTTATTAACTGTCCATATAATATAGAGGCAAGGCTTTATAGATAAAATGATATGTTAGTTGACTTGCATAAGCAGTGGCTCAGTGGGTTTCAAAATTCTCAAAACACGAGCAAAAAACCATTTCAGTTGGTAAATCAACACATACACATACACATGCATACACACAAATAATACAAAAGTTTCATAAAACGATACTTACATCTTTAGATTTTCTACTATAGTCCATTTTGAAAGTGCCAATCTTGACCCACAAAATGGATTTCATATCTTTTAATAAGTTGTACCTTACAGGTTAAAAGCATTAGTTTAAAGGGAAAGGAGGCAATTAGCCATCTGAAGAAAATAATTTCAGACAAAGGAAACAGTTTTTGCCAGCCATGGATTGCCTGAAGACATAAAATGTAGAGAAAATGGTAAAAATTTCAATGAAGTTGAATTATGACAGGCATGAGAGTGAAGAGTTAAAAACTGGATTAGAAGAATCAAATAGAGACAGGAAAAGATAAGGCTGAGAGGTAAGAGAACAATGAAGAATCAGACTCTGAATAACCAGATTTTTATTTACTTCTAAGGAATACACAGTCTTTATGGTGTGATTCAGTAGAGATCATTAAGGTGGAAATGAGTATGCTACCTTTGCTTTATTTAAGAACAATAACATGAAGAAAAGACCAGAATGCAATGAGAGGTAACAGGAAAATAATACAGACCTTAGTCAAGGCAGTGGCAATGGAGAAAGATAGCAAGAAGCATGTTAAGAGCTATTTCTAGGAAGAGATTCAAGTTAAGAAACATGACATTATAGCATACAATCCTAGTTGAGATAGAACAAAATAGGATAGTGAAGATGAAATACAAACTAAACAAAATTTTTGTCATTTCCAAAATTTAAAGCAATCATATGAAAGGGATTCATGTATTCAACTAAATATTCTTAACAATTAAGTTATTTAAAATTACTAATAAGAATTGGCATGTAATGAGTTAATATAAATGGTAATTAAAGATTTTTTTAAATATCCACCTTATTATTAGAGAAATGTAAATTAACTAAAAAGTATGCAATTTCCTGTTTATCTCAATTAGAAAATATTTTTTAAATATTTACTTATTTACTTATTTTAGGTTTTTATTTAAATTCCAGTTAGTTAACATGCAGTGTAATTTTAGTTTCAGGTGTACAATCTAGTGATCCACAATTTTTTTTTTAAACACTAAAATTTTATACTGGTAACAGTGAGTTGAAATTGGTACTCATATATGTTACGAGTGGAGTTATACATTTTTAGGATCTTTTTTGGAAGTCAATTGGTACTTTGAATCAAGAAACTTAAAAACTTATCACATCTATTGACTGATAATTCAACTTCTAGAATTTTTTTCCTTAAGATAAGAACCAGATTTAATGGAGACAAACTTAATTCCACTCAACATTTAAAATAATGACAGTGTGAAAGCAGCCTAACTGTCCACCCTTAAACACTGACTCAAAAACATTATCTATTAGAAATTATATTTTAATTAAACCTACATAACAGAAGGCTTATAGTCATAACTTTAGTTTAATTATGTAAATATTAAATATTCTTATTAAAGAATAACTAAGGGATGCCTTGGTGGCTCAGAAACTTAAGTGTTTGCCTTCAACTCAGGTCATGATCCTAGGGTCTTGGGATCAAGCCCTGGGTTGGGTTTCCTATGTGGTGGGGAGACTACTCCTTCCTCTCTCTTGTTTATGTTCTCACTCTGTCTCCTCCAAATAAATAAATAAAATCTAAAGGAAAAAAAAGAATAACGACATGAGGAAAAATGTTTATAATGTTGACCTAAATATCAGGGCACCTGGGTAGGCAGTCAGTTAAGCAACTACCTCTTGATTTTGTTTCAGGTCATGACCTCAAGGTTGTCTGATGGAGTTGGTGTTGGGCTCTAAGTTGGACATGGGGCCAGCTTATGATTCTCTCTGATGTTCTCCCTCTGCCCTTCCCCCTACTCACTCTTTCTAAACCAACAATAAAATGCAACAACTTTAAAAATGCAGGAGTCAAAATACATGTGAAAGTTAAAGAAAATATGAAAAATTATTATAGATGACACTTAGATTCTGTGATTCTAAATGATATTTTTTATTTTACTCTTTACACTTCTCTTTGTTTTCCACATTCTCTGTAATAAACAAGTATTACTATCATAATTACAGCATAAAAGATATACCAGTATTAATTATAGATTAAAAACTATAATCATCTTATACAACATTTATTAATACACAGTTTGTTATTCTCCTTCATTAAAGGGGGATGAAAAAAATACTACCTTCTAGAGTTTAGGGGATTAAATATGATTATGTAAGATAAAATGCTATTTTTAAAGTATATGTTTCTGTGAAAATATTATATGTATTTTTCTCTACTAATACATTTTCTAGCAAAGACCTTCCATTGGTATCATCAAAATGGCTTTTGAATAACAAAGAAGTTCTCTAATCAGCATTTGCAACCAGAATCTAACAGTCAAAATACTGGAAATCTTCTAAGGATCCTAATTTAATTTTCCTAAGGAGAACATAATTTAAATTAAGATTTAATATTTATTCAAAATTATATTAATTAACTATGAAAATTTTTAAATTGCCATATTCATCCTAAGGTCATTACATTGTCTTTTGTGAGAATTATAGGTGATAAATTTTGTGTATCTCCATTTTCCAAGTTTTCTCTAACAAACCAAATTATGAATATGAAACCCCTATTATTTAGATCAAGTTCCTAGATATATAAGGAGCTTAAGACAGAACTTTGGGTACTCTACCTTTTGGGGAGCAGAAGGAATAATAAGAGAAAAAGCAAAAGAGAATAAATCCTTAACATTTCAGGAAGAGATCCAGGAGACCACAATGCTATAGAAATCAGGAGGCATACAGATTTCAAGAAAGAAAATATCAAATTACTGTGAGATTGAGAAGGAAGATAATGGCTAAAAACAAAACAAAACAAAACAAAAAAATCATTGGCACTGTGGACTTGGTTATCAGGTACTATCCCAAAGAATGGTTTTAATAAGAATGAAAGCAATTTGAATAAATGATGATGATATACAAATAATACATATAGTGAGTTATTTGCATTACAAAGAGACTTTGACCTAAAACAATTCTACATCAGCATTCATTTACAGCCCATTATAAGTGTATATGATGTATATATCAGTCTGCATCCCCATAGGTTCTAAAAAGCTTCAGAAGCCTTTGTCTAGCAAATCTGAGGTAGGAATATGAGGAGGAAGACATCCCGGAGAAGAGAAATTCTCTGAATACAGTCCCTCTTGGGCAGTCTGTTTTGAGGCTTCAGACCTCCACACTGTTCTTAGTTACCTTATTTCCAGGAAGATTTGCATTTATGCAACAGAAATGCAATACACTAATGTAATACGTAACTTTTAGAATATATTATACTTCATAATAAACAAAGATGGCTTTCAGAAAAGCATTTGTGGTGATTTTCCATTAAGAAATGAAGTCAAGTCCTTAGACAATTAATTAGCACAAGCTTTCTTGAAGCAAAACATCGCTTCGAAACTTTTTCTAAAATGAAAAACTCTAAAACTCAAGAGGAGAACAGAAAATCCATATTTGGCTAGTGTTGTGATAAAAAGAAATCATAATTCTTACACAGAGATGAAGTACTTAGTTGATTAAATGATTAGAAGTATGTTGATATTTACTATTGAAATCATAAGTAATATAAAAGCAGAGTACACAGTAGGAGACTAAATCTAAATTTTTTTCTAGGTATTTATTATAACTAGAGTGGCTTTACTACTTTGGGAAGCCTATTTCAAAATAGTAATAATAATAATAGGGGCACTTGGATGGCTCAGTTGGTTAATCATTCGACTTTTGGTTTCAGCTCAGGTCATGATCTCAGACTCATGTCAGGCTCCATGCTCCGTGTGGAGTTGGCTTGAGATTCTTTCCCCCTCTTCTCCCTCCCCCTCTGCTCCTCACCTTGCTGGCACACTTTCTCATTGTCTTTCTAAATCAAATAAATCTTTAAAAATTTTTTTTAAATAGTAATAATAATAATAGCAAATGGCACTTAGCTTGTGTCAGGCCCTATTCTAAGTGCTTTACTTAAATAAAGTCATCTATTCCACATAGAACCCTCAAAAGTATTTCTATTAACTTTTCCCATTTTGTAGATGTGAAAAATTGAGGCACAGATGGCTTAACTAACTTGCCCAGGGTCACATGGCCAGTAGTAAGTGAAGGAGCTGAGGTATGAAACCAGGCAATCTGGTTCCTGAGCTCGGGTTCTCAATAATTTAAGTAATTAGGCAATATGTTTTATAACTGTGGCAAACTAGAAAATTGGTTCCCTGTATATAAATAGTTTGCACCTGAACTGATGCTACATTTGACTGTACTGTTCATATTAACTAGAAAAAAATGTTAATACAAAGTAATTATATTGCTATGGTACTTCAAAGGAAAATGCACATGGAATTCTTTGTTTCCTGAATTTATATCATGAACTAATAAACTGAAATTAGGGTAAGATGCTAATACATTTGTAGAAAACACACCTCTTTTTGCTCACTCCCAAGTTCTGTTTAAGAAAAACAGAAGTTGTATCAAGACAGTTTGTAAAATCAATCATATAGACACCCTTTGGAGATTCTTTCTATGGAGTAGCCATGAATAGTGAGGAGACTGCCATGGGCTCACTCTGTCTGTTCACCAATAATGACCAAAACAGCAAAACACATTCTGATTTTTAGGGTTAATTCACAGAATGGATTCTGATTTTCAGGGTTAGTTTAAGGGTTAGATGCAAATTCTAACCAGTTACAATTGTTTCTTGGGGGTTCTAAGCCTTAAAGCTTGAACCTATGATGCAATATCTCTCAGGATGAAAAATATTATAAGAGTACCTCCTTTTCAAAACATACATTTTAAGAGAACAGCAGGATTCAGCTCCCCTAACCAAGAGCCCCACTCCAAAGATACAACAGATGTTGGTCTGTGTGCAAAGCAAACATCAGCCCTGCTAATGTGGTCTGTACTGAATTCTTCATAATTAGACATTTATCCCAGTGCAGAGTCAAGGTCGTTAGAGTGAAAGGCTGTAATGCTTACAATTATTTTGCCCCTCATGTTTCTCTGCATGAAGTCAAGGAAGACAGCAGTGCATAGAAGTAAAAGAAGGAATGTTTCCATTACTGCACAGGTCTCTTGGTTCTATAGAGGCCAGGAAACAGAATGAGTCAGTAGTAGAATCGGCTACCGTTTGGGTAGATAGTTGGACCTGGATTTGGCTTAGGATCCCCTCCCCCTCTTTCCCTCCCCTCTGTGCAAGGGAAACATTAACAGACAGAATGGCAAGTTAAAAAGTAAGGGGCTAGCAACCACAGCCTAATTAAATTTAATATATTTAAGTGGTGAAACCACAGGCAGCTGAAAAGGAGTGTTCAAGTTCAGCATGGCCACCATTTCTAAACACAGTGGGTGTGATGAACTATGAACAGTACCTTCAGAGGACAAGCAGGAAAGGAGCGCTCGTGTTGAAGTCTTAAAGTATAACCATCTCTCAAAATGATAGAATTAGAAAATCAGGGCTGTTGACAAAGGGCCAGGTTTAAAAAAATTATTGCAACTATTTTTTCTAAATAGAGAAAATGTGCATTTACATCAGGTTCACAGAGAACAGCCACTAATCAATTAGTCAAGCTTTCAAACTTCTCTACAATAACACAATGCTGGGCAAAATAGATCTTTGGGGAATATATATTTAGGAAAAAAATTGCTATATGTAATCAAGTTTAAAAAGCTCTGGGCTTGAAGTCAGGCAATCTGTGTTTGAAACTAGGCTTTGCCATTCACTGGCTATGTGATGGAGGCATATCCTTCTGCTTTAGATCCTGCCTTTGGAGAGTAGAGTTTGGTGAGATTAAAGGATCCCTTCTAGCTAATTCCATCTACCTCTGAAACCTGACACCAATCACTTTAGCACCCAATTGAATCAGTTTTCCCATTATGCTATAAAAGCATTATTTTAAACTTTGGCGTTATTCAAAGTATTTAACAATCACAACAGAAGATCTGACCAATTTGTACAGACACTGACCACATTGCCTTCTTTGGGGTTTTAAATACACTGGTGAAATATTCTGACCAAAACAGCTATAATGTCAATGACCTTAAATTACAGCATTTGAAATAATGGCATTTTCAATTTTTGTTTTTTCTTTGTTTTAGTGGCTCCTAACTCCCATCCATTTTTTAAAAAGTGTCCCGATTTAATTATGTATTCCTCTGTTAGACATTTTATATTTTCCTCCATTAACTTCTTCTTTTAGTATTTCATATTCAAGCCTTTATACTATCCTCACTTCATGGTTTTTTTTTTTTTTTTGTCATTTAGCCATTTCTGTACTTTCTTTACCCACATAGTGACCCTTCTTCTGATCCCCTTTTCTAATTGATGATAGTTTTTTTTAAAGAGTTTATTTATTTATTTTAGAGGGGCACCTAGGTGGCTCAGTGGTTGCGCATCTTCCTTTGGCTCAGGGCATGAGGACTGAGTCCCACATTGGGCTCCCTGTGGGGAGCCTGAATCTCCCTCTGCCTATGTCTCTGCCGCTTTCAGTGTGTCTCTCATGAATAAATAAAATCTTAAAAATAATTTTATTTATTTATTTGTTTGTTTATTTATTTTAGAGAGAGAGAAGATGCACATGAGTGGGGAGGGGATAGAAGTGCAGAGTGGGAGGGAGAGGAAGGGGGAGAGAATACGAAGCAGACACTATGCTGAATGTGGAGCCTGACACAGGACTCAATTTTATGACCCATGAGATCATGACCTGAGCTGAAACCAAGAGTCTGACACTTAACCAACTGAGCCACCCAGTTACATCCTAATTGATAATACTCTTGAAGTGTCATAAACTTATTTTCTATGTTGTAAGACACAGTAAGAATCTTGGCATTTATTAAATGACCAGGATCAACATCATTATGATCACCATCACTATCACGAGGACCATGAGAATATCACTTACTTAATATATACATCCAAGACATCTAAAATAAAACTATCATTTTTTCAGTTGCTAATCTATGGCAGTGTAATATCTCAACCAGTAGATAGAGCTAAGCAATTCTCAGGAATGTGCTATGGCTGCCACTTGACTTACCAAATACATATGGCTTCATAATGCCATCACATTAGGTAAATTTATGGTACAGATCTCATGAAATCTTCCCACAACAATGAACAAAAAGATTTTTTAAAATACAGATTTTACTCAGTTTTAATTTCTTAGTCTTGACTTTAAAGTCTACCCAAAATAGATCACGGCCAAGTTGTAGCAGTGAAATTAAAAGTATGTCAATATGATCCTAACAAGTAAACTTTTTGTTTGTTTAATTTTGTTTTTACTAAATGTCACAATCAACTGAATAATTTATAGTTCAATCAGCAGTGAAGATACCCAGACATGTGAATTATTCTTTGTCTAATGTTTTTTTCTGATAGATAACTTCTGAGAAAAATGCAATCAATTGATTTAAAAAAATCTATTTGGGGGCACCTGGGTGGCTTAGTCAGTAAAGCATCCAACTCTTGAGTTTTTGGTTCACGTTGTGATTTCAAGTATCACTAGATCAAATCTCACATTAGGTTGTGAGCTGAGCGTGGGGCCTGCTTAAGATTCTGTCTCTCTCCCTCTGCCACTCCCCACTCCACTCTTGCTCATTCTCTCTCTCTCAAAAAAGACAAAACAAAACAAAAAACAAAACTATTCATCTGACTTGTTTAATTTCCAAAGAATTCAATTACATAACAGTATTGTGTAGCAGTGTTGTGTAGGGGTAGGCAAATGTACAGTAATGAAATCTAAGAGTTGACAAGAATATTTCTGCTGCTTTAAGTTCTGCTGAAATGATTTATTCTATATTCAATAATATTATATTCTATAATGATTATTATATATTCATTTATTTTAATGATTTATTCTATATTATTCTGTATTATTCATTCTATAAATATAGAATATATTATATATTTATCCTATATTCTATATTCTATATTCATAATGCCATTACACACCAGAACCTAAATTCTTAAATCATAACATTTTCAAAGGTACTTTAAAGGTAACAATGACACATACTTTTTTTCCAATGAGGTCACAAGAGGGCTAGTATCAGATTTATAATGATGTGTTGAATATATTTTGAGAACCATGGTTTTAGAATCAAATTTTCAGAAGCCAGACAAAAGAATATTCTAAATCGCAGAATAAATTGCTTTAGAATTGATGCTCACTGTCTGACGCTAATGGTTGTTTAGAATTTACAGAATTGGTATGGAGCTCCCAAACTCATTTTTCCCCCTAATGGATTTAACCCTACTCAGGGTCACCTACACATTTATTTTGGAATGCATTAAAGTTTTTCCATTTGTTTTAATAAATACAATCATATAAAAGTCCCGGACATATTTAATATTTTTTAAAAGAGACTAGGATGAAAAAAAATAAATAAAAGAAACTAGGATGTCAAGAATATTTTTTGTTTCATTCCATTAATATAAATCACTCTGGTTAAGATGAAACACCCTACACGTGAACCGCATTAAAGCAACACTACTCCTTAAAAGGAAAGTCTCAGGCAGGCCACCTCAGGGACTTGCCTCATTCCAGATTTTGAGCGTTTCCACAAACAGGTGCAGACTCTTCACACCAAAACCAAAAGTGTACTCCCCACACAAACACTAGTTGCTCTCACAAACCCTATTTTGATATGTTTTGTTCTGTTTGAAACTGACTTATTTTCCCTTTATGAATCCTTTCTATTCTTTTGTTCATTCATTCATTTTAAATCTACATTAATGGATACTTGAGAGAGAAAAAAAAAATCCTTTATTTTGATCTCCTTGGTGTGTGCCCTAGGATGAAAAATGTACCCCAGCTGAATTTTTATGTCAAGATCATTCTCTGTCAGGGCAGTTTCTCAAGAAATTCTCCACCCCTGTAGAATGTCTCTGCTTCCCATCACTTGCTAGCATAGCTACTAATTTTATCTAAGGCTCATTACGTGATATGCTGTACACTGTTTCATTCCAAATAATGGCAATCCAAGACATCAAGGTTATGTGAACCAAGGCATATTTACTATAAAGCTTGTGAAGCTTAATTTCCAGAGCCCCTCATTCACACAGACACTTTCCAAGGCCCTATAGTACCTATTTTTTTAAATTTTTTCCCTTTGTATTCTTTTTCTGAGAGTCCCCATGATTGTACAAGATGGAGACCCATAAAACAGGGTCTGCCTCTGAGTAGGAATGAGATTACATGCCTGTGTTGTATGAAACTATCCTTCACTCGATGTCTGAGGAAGTGGGGGCTGCTTATAAGGCTTGGATCAGCAATCATTTCTTTGTTCTTCTGTATGGTCAATATTTCAGGCTTCATTCATTCCTTTTTTTTTTTTTTTTTTTTTTTTTTTAATAATTTTCACTCCCAACCAAGACTAAACTTCTCCCGGGAGGTTGCTGGATACCTCTCCATTTTCCTCCATTGCAACTAGCTTAGAGATGAGCCCCTATTAGGTCAGTTACTTATAAGGCAGCTTTATGCACACCGACTACGTATGAAACATGCTTCAAGCTCCAAAGGCTGAACTGAATCAGTGTCTACTGATTTGGCAGTTAAAACAAAGCTGTGCCATTTCTGCACCATTCAGTAGCCATGTCAGAGAGAGCTTTATCTGGGGACAAGTTTCCAATAAACCTCAGTTTCTATGGTATTTTCCCCACAGGCATACCTTCCTGCCAGAAGGGAAGAAGGCATTGGCGAGTGGCTGGTCCTGTATTATAAAAAAGGAAGAAAGTCTAATGAATCTATACATTCAGGAAACCAACTTTGAGCTGATGTTTTCGTAAAAGAAAGAATATGGAAAATGGTTTGCTTTCATAAATATATTTTAAAAGACAGACATTCCATGTTAATGGAATTGTGAAGAGTTGATTGGATGATGTAATAAAAATCAATACACTGACTAACATTTCAGAAGAATTACATCACATAAATCCAGGTCTTAACCTTTTACATGTACCCTTTGAAAATTAAAAGTGCAGTTTCATGGGAAGGCAAATAAAGGATGATAATTACCAAGAGATAATCATAAAGCAAAGTACCAGAGAAATTGTGGGCAGGCACTACAGCCTAGATCCTCCTGGTGGAAAACTGGTGTGGGGAGAGGCAAGCCACTACTGGGAAAACTGGAACACTGCAAACAGAACTGGTTTCTTCTCAATATATTTCTAAATCCATTCAAGTGTGCCTTAGGAATGTACTCACTCGGTTTACCATTTTGAATTAATAGTGAGGCAACATTTAAGCTTTTGTTCTAACTCTGACACTAATTTTCTGTGTGATCTTATAAGTAATTTGTCCAATATATAAAAATGTTTGAGAAGAAAAAAATATTTTAACAGATGCAAAGCTTTTGGTAAAAAAGGCACTTCTTTGTTATGCGAGGCCCAAGAAAAAGCTATTGCTCATTAATGGAAGGAAATATTTTGTAGGTTTATTCCATGGAAGAATTCTTCTCTCAACTGTCATTTTGGGGATAGAATTGCCACACATCTGTCTCTCTCAAAAGAAGTACAAGGGTTTGCATCACATGGACCACTGTAATGGTTTCCCAAGCATATCCCATATGCGGCATTTTGGAAGCAGGGTCATTTTCGCCAAGGAAGGCTACATTCGCTTGTATTATTAAAGAAAAGCATTTTATTTTTTTGGCTGTATTAAATGTCATAAAGGCTCACTGCCATAATGCTATTTTACATTGTTTGAATTATTTGATAGAATATATATATTATATATATAATAATATATAATATAATGTATGTAATATATATATTGCTTGTGTGTTTTTATTTAGGCTTTTTTCATTTCATTTATGTAATTCAAGCTACATGGATATCTTATAGACATTGGTTGAATATTTATACATGCAATAAAATGAAAGTGCCTTTTAAGCAAGTGACTAAGAACTTTGTTGATTTATTGCTCTGATAATTATAATACTGTTTGAATAAATATCTGATAATCGTATCTGTCATTTAATAAAGTTCAGAACATCGGTACATCTAGAAATATTATCTTTAGAAACAAAATCACATTGCCACACATGATACCGCAAGAAAAACCACTTTATTTTTCTACCAGGAAAAGTAATATGTTTTAACATTTACTGTCTTATTTCAGGTGTGCTTTCTTATCATGAAAGATATTCACTTAATTAAAAATCCCCCTTATTGACATAAAGACAAACTAATTTCCACCTTTTCCCTCAGCAAAATATAGTCATGAATAACAAATGAGGTCTTAAAACTTTGTAACTCCATAAATGGATTTACCCATAAAACCAATTATATGTTCACACTGCAATTAGTTGCTATTTGTAAAAGTTAAAAAGAAGCAAATCCATGTTTTTAATGTGTCATATCTGATCTAAAGTAAGTTTGGGAGATATGTGCACATATTTAAGCTGAAACAAAATATATACAGTGACTGTAAAATATAACCAATTTGCTATAATTTTGAATGGCAGTAACTTTACCCTAAGAAAATTCACTGGATGATTTAATAGTGATATCAAAGAAAACTGACCCTCTTTTTCCTTTCCCTCTCTTGTTCATTCTTTGTTTCTCCTTTCTGTTTTGGCTTTATGACTCTATGCTATCTAAGAACCACTCAGATGCAACCAGTGGAAAATGGAGAAGATGATCTGTAGAATATGAGTCACCCAAGTGCTCAGTTTATCTAATAATGTGATATATTTTGACTAATATATAAAACACATTTGCCCTTATGATTCTCACAATCAACCTAATTAAGTACAATATATTATATAATGTATATGTGATGTATTATTTATAATATATTGTACTTAATTAGGTTGATTGTGAGAATCATAAGGGTAAATGTGTTTTATTTACTTTTATATTATGTGTAATTAATAACGAACTATTTATAATGCAAAGTTTGTACTCTATATGTCAGGATTTTCCAAACTATGTACTGTTGAATGCTAGTTCCCATGATAATTATTTTGGAGAAAATAAACTGGAGAGCAGGGCATTCTATGTTTAAGTAATTTGAGGAAACAATGCATTAAATGATATAATATAGATTTCCTTAACACTGAAAATTGTTAAAGTCTTAAAATTGCTTTTGCAAACACTTTTCAAGGGGAGATTTTTGTTTTTTGTTTTTTTTTGTTTTTTGTTTTTTTGTTTTGTTTTTTTGTTTTGCCACAGGATATTTTTATTGTTGAAAAATACTTGCTAGCATCCAATGAATCTAGTGTTTAGCACACTGTATTTTGGAAAATTATTTTACTGGTATCTCAAATTTAGAGCCATTATTGGGTTGTTTCATCTCCCAAAGATCTATGGTAGATGTCTTAACTCTGTCCAGGCTGCCATAACAAAATACCATAAACTGGATGCTTTAATCCATAGAAATAGAAATTCTCACAATTCTGGAGACCAGCAGTCTGAGATTAGGATGCTAGAATGTGCTTACATGGCCTTTCCGCAGTGCATGCACACAGGCAGAGAAAGAAGAGAAAGTTCTATGGTGTCTCCTCCCTAATCCCATCAGATCAGAGCTCTGCCCTCATGACCTCATCTAACTCTAATTACTTCTGATAAGCCCCAACTTTAAATACCATTGCATTGGGGGTAAGGGCATCAACAAATGAATTTTGGGGAGACATGTTCAGTTCATAATAATGTCTAATGATAAAACAAATATTTTTAATTAACTGAGTATGCTAAGACTCTTCTGTCTTCTGGTGTGAGCTGATATCAGGTTCATCACTGGAAAAAAAATTAAGGGTCTCCTTAATTTCTTTTAGGAGAGATTAGGGAGTAGAGGCTCAGCTTTGTCTTCCTAATGCTGATTTCCCTGGATTCTCCATATCGTTACTTAGGTAGAGTCATATCCTTGTGGAGAACTAGTGCTCAGTCCAGTTTATGCACAAGAATACTCAAAAAGAACTATCAGATGAATGGTTACTGGGATCATGCGTGAAATTAGAACACATTAATGTCAAGTTTACTTGAATGATGCAAAAATAGCTAACTTTTTATTTCAAAAAAAGCCAAATCAGATGGTATCATTCATGACTTTCTTACCCAAAAGGTGATAAAGAGGGCAGGAAACAGGCCCTGATTCCGTGTTCATTGGCTTTTATGGCACGTCCAGTTCTCCTCATAGTATGTTAAGGGCTAAATAATTATTACTTCATTAAGATACAGAAACCCTCTTTCTCAATTGGACAAAAGAGGAATAACAGCAAGCTTCAGAAGGATGGGCTCTTTGGTGACACTATAGACAACCCCTTAGAGGGAGACTACCTTAGTTTTACTTGCTTCTTGGCTTTGGACTAGATTGGGTACACTTTTGTGTAACCTCTTTGTGAAAGCTCTAGAAGTGGGGCTTTAATTTTGTAGAGTCTCCTGAGGAGTCTTTATTCCTCAGGGTGTCAGGACAACTCTTATACCACAGGAGGGTTCCCCACTTATTTCCACTTCAAAGGGGCATTAATAATAATCCTGCTTATTATAGAATCCAACCAGACCTTTTTGGTGTGATGATTAATTGGGAGGTGTTGTATATATGTTTTTTTTTTCACTATATCAGGTGCAATCATTTCAGCCTCTAAAAATAAATGTTCTTTCTGCAAAAAACAGGCACAAACAAAAATGTTTTGAAAAGTAATCACTTGTTTAAAAAATGGAAATTGGGCTTCTGTGTTGTAAGGAATGTATGTGCATAACGGTGAAATTCAACACTGGTAAATGATCTGACTACCTCAAAGTGAAGTTTTTGCCTTCCTACAGTGGCCTTTAACCCTGTCCTTTCCTCCAATCTGAGAAGAGCTGATGTTGATGGAACATATAATGGCCCCTTTCCTGTGTAGTAAAGTCAGCAATAAAGCTTAGTAATTAAGGGTACCAGGGAGGCCCAGCCCAGCAGGCTAGTGGTGTGGCGAACACTTTTAGAACTTCAAACAATATCAAAGTCACTAAGAAACGGGCCTAGCTCAGTTCTGGTTTGAATTAAGCCTCACTTCCACACGCACTTTTCAAATCCAAGCTCAGACAAGAAAGCCAAGGCCTTCTGGATTTCATTAGAGCCAATTATCTTATCTGTTTCATCTCAGGCCTGACCCTAAGGCTGGCAAACAGCTATTCAGTGCATTTGTGTGGTTGTTTGAGAAAGCCTCCAGTCAGCCAATGGCCCGAGGACCTGCTAATTAAAACACTGTTGCCCCCCTGCCTCTAGTGATTAAATATTTTCAAGCTTTTGTAAATAATTTTTCCATTCTTTGCCCCAAGCCTCAAAGGTCCAATACATGCAGTAATTTATTTAGTTTGTCAGAGAATACTGTTGGAAATAGGGTCATAATGGAACCTTTGGAAATTTTTATACGTCTTCGTACTTCTGAAAGTGACAGTTTATAAACCAGCCAAATGTGTATACTGTTTCTGATGTAATTAGGCTCTAATGGCCTTTCTCCTTTTGAAGTGATATAGTGTATAACAGGCTTACATTTTGTCAATAATCATATTTCCTCAAATGTCAACATGGTATCTAGCATCAGAATTTAATGAGATCATTTAAGTCCTAGAAATTATATCAAGGTATAGTACCTTCAGGTTTTTTTGCCTGAGGATGGGTCACAGTCACAACAACTAGTTTGGGAAGAAGACTAATCGAATTTTTGCTTGCTCTCTGTGGCAAGGAACAGCTTAAGAACATGGTAAATTCTTTCCAGAACCAACTTCTGAGAAATCAGCAAGTGATAATATAATGCCACTTCAGAAAAGAAAATATTCAAGAATACTGAATTAAAACTTTCCCCAGACCTAATTTATATATACTCACAGTGATCTGAGAATCTCAGAATGATACCTTGCAACTGGACTGTGGGGAGGAGGAGGACATTAAGAACTTCCTTTATAGCTCTGACATATACTAAAGCACACATGGATTTGGTAAACACCTCAGGAAGCCACCATGGCCCTCCTAACACATGGACTTCCCTGCCCCTGTGCTCCTCAGGCTTCACATGGCCACAAGCACCAAAATGTCTGACACTCCAGGCTAGCATGGACCAAATACAAACAGAGGCAGTAAACATAGTTTACAGACATCTCTCTTCACTTCTATCCTGGGCACAGCCGTATAGACTCACAGCTCTTCTAAGCTAATCCAGTCATGTTTTATTGGAGAAAAATAAAAATCCAGGGTTTTGTTTGTTGTTGTTGTTGCTCTTTTTGAAGTATTACAAGAAAAAATGTCGGCAGGCTCATTAGCTGCATCCAGCATTCACTAACACACCTATGAAAAAGAACTATGGCACTGAACAGCTCTGTTTCTGTTGTTCTTAAAATGACACTTTGGTCTTATCCTAAATAATAGGCTTTTAATAAAAACATCCACCAAAGGCAAACAATTAAACAATACATAAAGCACCAGGGGGCAACCTCGTGGTTTAGTTACAGTCTGGAGTCATTCCAAAGGAGAACATGTGGGTATTTTACAAGGAACAATGCACTTTTCCAAAGTTATTATAAAACAACAAAATTTTAAATTGGGCCTCATAAGTCCTTCAAATTTGGTACAGGATTTCATGCTCAGCTCTGATAATGGTAGGAAATTTTTACATACTAATTTCTTCAAAAGCATGTTTACATTTTATATATAAAAACAAGCACAAACATATATACATATATATTTATGACATAAGTGTATATATGCATGTCTGTATATATATCTGTATCTATATATAATGCAATCATATATATGTATGTATATGTAGCAAATACTATTTATGATGCAATGGTATTGATATAGATCATTGCTATTTTAGCAAACAAAATATTATTTCCTTAAGTTTTAAAAAAATTGACTCTAGTAAACTAATAGGTGAGGCATCCTTCTTTCATATTAATTAAATATTTTTCAGCTGGATTTTACATATAATTATTTGATTTTTGTCCACTGTCATATCCTCAAAAAACTGAACTAAGTAGAATATATTAACAAACTTTGGCAGACTCCAATTATCTGAAAATTTCAGAATTTAATCAATTTTAACTAAATCAGTAAAATATGACACACACTGTAGATTTTATTATTTCTGACCCTGCCTTTTTCACCTGCTATAAATTATATTATATTGCTGTAATTATATTTATTGGCAAGAAAGTTATCATCGAATAATTTCTGCAATGATATTTTCAATCTAGAAATCCTGCATTATAGAAGAGAATTAACAGTATCAGAAACCTGCACAAAGGAGAGAACTTGAATACAAAAGGCAAAGTCAGAGGTCTGATGTGTAACTTTAAGAGACCTTTTCTGAAACCGAAAGCAGAAGGTCAAGTGACCAACTTTCTTCGAGCTACAAAACTTTTAAATTATAACTTCATGCCTGCTCCACTCTTGCTCTGGATTGCAAATAAAATCCTCTTCACTATTTTACCTTTGACTATTGTTCGAGTAAAAATGTTCATTTGTTTCTGAAATTCAGTCTATCATAGTAACTCCAATATTGCTTTAATTACAAGAAGTTATGAACCAACAAAAAAACCCCCACATTTTAGGTAAAGCAGTATTTTATTTTCAAGTACAGCAATATGTATCTTTCTTTAATAGGTCAGATAATATATAGATGCTATTTTCTAGCATGATGGACTTTTCCACAATTGTCTTGGTATGCAAAATATCTCCAAATTGAAATGTAAATGGATTTAAAATTCTGCTAAGATTGAAAGGTGACCCAATCATCCATCACATCTCTTCTCTTACTTTTTAAATTGCAAAATAAAATAGCACTATATAATGGAAATATATAGGCAAAATATAATGGCAAAATATAATGGAAGTATAATGGCAAGAAGATTATTTTGCTAAGTCTTTCCCATTAGAAGTTTGTAGTTCATAAACCCACTGCCCTCCATATGGCTTTATAACAGCAATGCTGCTCTTCAGAGTAGTTGTTTAGACAACCAATCCCAAGACTGTGGTGCCCACAAGAAAGATGTGTAGATTCATAACAGATACAAGGAAAGGTCCTCACCCTTCTAGAAGAGTGCCAGAGGAGTTTAAATGTCTGCATAAATGGGAACAGATGTTGATTTACAAGTTTCATCCACATGACATCAAATCATTGGGATGAAATATGGAAAATTGAGTCTATCATCCAGATGTTTGATGTCATGCAAAGACTTGGACTATTCTCTGAAAGTCCTGCCTACCAGAAAATGGTGTAAACTTCAGCCCTGAACCTCAAAAGTAATATCTAAACAGATTTTCTGTTGAACAGAAGTTTTCCAAAGATGTCTCCTCTACCTATAATGTTAATAAGTGAACTTTTATTAGTGAACATTATATTTATCTCATTCTCAAAAGAGACTACAAATTTATATTTGTAGTATATTAAAACAAAAATTCTATCTCTTCTTTCATATTTATCATCTCCATAAATTTAGTTATAGTAAACTTTAGATATGAAATCATGGAAATGAAAGGGTATTATTCAGTTTTAAGAAAACATATCTAAGAACACAAAGGCATTGAATTTTGGTTAGCAAACAGCTATCCAATGGAATACAGAATAAGTGACTTCTATTTGCTCTTACCTTACCAGTAAATGAAGCATAATCTTAAAATATTCACTAAAATTGTGAAAAAAATGTGACTCCTCGTTTCTTAATTATATTTATATAATAATTAAATTAATGGGAACTCCATTATTACAAGATGATATAATTTAAGTTAATGAATTGATCTGAGTTGCTTGACAGTCCAAAAGATCTGCTATTTCTGGCCTAAAAAGCTCCACAATATTTCATGGAAAGCTTTCATCTCTTGATATCTCTGAGTATTACACATATGTTGGAAGGATTCTGTGCAAAGCAAGAGTTTTATAATTCATTGTTCCATCTTGAAAAAAAAAAAAAACCCACAAATCGTTTCTAGTCACGCAAATTGCTTTCTTTCTTAGAACTGCTGGGAAAAGATCTAATTGAACATAGCTACTCTTTTAATTAGTTCTTCTTATTTGGAAAACTGCATCATTGCTAAACAAATTCCTGGAAATTTTTGGCTTTAAAATTTCTAAGTCAGAAGGGAAAAATATTGTCTTAAAATTTTTACAGTGGATCTGACCTTTTAAAATAATAATAAAAACTATGTGGTAGCATTTGAACTATTTTAAATAGTTCTTCATTGCAGATAATATAATTCACCTTTCAAAACTTCAAGCACTTCAAGATACTTCCTGGACTTTTTACCTGAGCTCTATACTGTCTAATAATATCATATCTCTTTGATGCTCAGCTCAGAAACAAAATTTGCAAGTTTCCTAAAGAAGACAGGTGTGCATAGGATCAATTTACTCCCAGGGTCAAAGAGCAGAATTCTAAGGGTATCTAGAGACACACACCTATAGAAATTGTAATTTTTTGATGAAAATTGGTACAATATGTTGCACAGATGAAAGAGAAAAAAATGTTGTTAAACTATACTTATTGCTGAAACTAAAGAGCAGATAGAACTGACAGCTTTCTAAAATTTATTCCTATGGATTTTTTCTTCTGACCTGTTCTGATAAAAGTTCTCAAAACATCTCTACATGCTGAATATAAAGAAAATAATCTGGATAATGAATAAAATTGTTGATCACACCAGCAATAAATTTATATGCACTGCTCTTCATTGAAATAAAATATCAATAGATGAAAATCATTATTACTTTGTTCCCAAGATTGATTGACAAGTTCAGATTTGAGCCCACATCTTCTTTATTAGCCAAGTCTTTCAGAAAGAGAAAATGTGGGCTTGATTTGTGAGCTATGATAAATGGTCTGGGAAAGATGGTAGTAGGGCCAATTTGATATGTACAGTATTTCATATTGGCAAATTGCTTCAAGAAATTCCACCCTTTTTCCCAAAATGTCTTCAACATCCTTGGGAAAATACATACTATCATGAGCATAATATATTTGGTTGTCACTAACAATTGAGAATTCATTTCAAGACTGGGAAGCATCAACCATAGCTCTTATAGACAAAATAAGACCCCAAATCATTTTGCAGTATTAAGTATGATTTTTAGATGACAACAAATCATTCTTTATTTCAAAATTGGATATAAAAGTTCATTTATCACTCTATATTCCATTAAAATTTAATTTGGTATTTCTCAGGTTCAATTACCCGCCCACTTCAAAAAATGTAAATGTATACCTAAGAAGAAAACATTTCTTTTAACAAGGAAGGGAAGAAATATTTCCCATTGTAAACAGTCTGGTTATCAAAAGAAGAAAAATTATAAGGGGTTCACTTGATAGGCTTTCTTATTATGTCAGATGAGGTAAAAAAGGCAGAGAGAAGTGGCTTGGGAGTTATTATATGATACAAGTGTAGTGAAAATCTAGGACCTATTTTCAATTTTAAAATAGTATTGCCAATTTAGATGTCCAAATCAAATGTTGGATAGACTAAAATGCATTTACAAAGAATTTCTAACTATATTATTGTTTTGTCACCCCTAGTCTTGATAGAGGAACTATAGTTTATAGCTTGAGGCCAAAAGAGTACTGTGTCTACATTCACACTTGTTGGTACTGAGTCCCTGATCACCATTTACCAGCTGTGTGACATCAGGAAACCACTGAAACTCAAAAAAGGGCTTGATTTCCTCATCTAGTAATTGGGAGCACTTAGCTCAAAAACTCGTAAAGATGAAAAGAAATGAGCAACTTGCAAATATTAAGTCTTCAGTGAATGGTCTATATTACTATGCTATTATTATCATTATGTTATTATTTTTACAATGATACTACTTTCCATTCTTTTAGCATTAAATTATATTAAAATATGATAAACAGAATAATCAAAAATGTTTACTTAGTTGTCATCACCAACAAGAAAGAATAAAAATATTGATTATGATCTTACATCATTTATTTTTTAAAAGATTTTATTTATTTAAGCAATCTCTACACCCAAGGTGGGACTTGAATTCACAACTCCAAGATCAAGAGTCACATGCTCTACCAACTTAGCCAGCCAGGTGCCCCTTGTCTCATTTTTCAGACAAAATTCTGAACCTCTTTTTCAACCTCTTGCATATTACAAGAATATTTAGAAGCCAGTGCTCTAAAATTAATTAGAATAGTGACAATATGTTTGTTAAAATGACAAAGAGAGAACATAAAATCTGTACTTCTTCATGTGCACTAACCAAAATTATCTCCAACCACTCCATGGTAAACTTAACCACTCTAAAAAAATCTCCAGGTTGACTATTACTGACTAGCTGTTTAAGGGACATTTGCTCTATGAATATGACAATAAAGGGCTGCACTCTTTGCCTTCAAGTTAAATGTATATTTTTTATTTTTGCCACAGGTAGGGTAGGAATCATGGAAAGCTATAGTTCCTATTTTAAAGATGCTGCATCTAGAACAGAATTCACAATTTGATGAACTGAGAATAACTATGTTATCTAGTCAAGTTCCAGTCAGTCTTGTTTTAATGGATTTTCAATTTGCTTAAATCATTAAAGTAAACAGGTATGAACCAAAGGCAGAAAAAGATACAGGCTATCTGGGCTGTGTATGTACTCAACTGATTGGACTGCTTTAATGATGTAACAAATATACAAATTTTCAAACATTCTACTTGGTTATGTGGTCTAAGTATTTTAGCCAAGGCTACATTTTCAATTACAAATATTTTGATTAGAGATACTTCATATGTGAATAAAAAATAGGTAGTTTATAAAAAAGTAACAACAAAATTTTGACTAGATACTTATTTTCTGCATTAGAAAACTCATTTAAATCCCCCCTTTTCACAGTCTCAGTGAATAGAGTCATTCAGAGTTTTCCCCGTGAGGTGAATATTCCTGGATAATTAATATTTATAGATCCTTTACCTTTTGGAAATCCTCACAATAGTAACAAATATTAATTATGATACTACAGACTATAATACCCTGGCTTGGTGAGTTGTTATTTTTTAAAGATTTTATTTATTTATTTGAGAGAGAGGGGGCACATGAGCTGGGAGGAAGGGCAGAGGAAGAGAGAGAAGCAGACTTCCTTCTGAGCAGGGATCCAGAAACACTGCTAGATCCCAGAACTCTGGGATCATGACCTAAGCCTTAAGCCAAAGGCAGGCACTTATCCTACTGACCCACCCAGGCACCTGAAGAGTTGTTATTTTTTAAATCACAACTTATTTGTATCTAAGAACCTCATATCAACAGTTTTATTCCATTCTTTTAACTAGTTATCATTGTGTGCCATTGAGTCATTTATTATTTCAACAAAACCTTCTGAATTTAAGGAGTTTGTACTTCATTTTTGAAATTAAAAAGTCACAAAGGGGTTGTCATTCATTCATTCATTCATTCATTGGATAAAATAGGCAAATTTCAAAAACTTCTAGTATCTTACTTCTACATTGGAAATTGCTACTCATTTTCTAAACACTCAGAGATGTTGCCCTCATTAGATTTAACTAGAAGCATGAGACATTGTCTCCTGTCCATGATAAACAAACTATTTAAATGGTTTTATATAAATAATCACTCCAACATTTGCAGAACTCTTAAAGAATTAATCTTTAGAATGTAACCAGTGCTCATGTAGGGACTATAGATGAGACAGAACAATTGGAACTATGTATATAGAGTTATATATATACTTTTTTTTCTTTTTCTTAGAGAGAGATAGAGAGAATGTGAGTGGGGGAAGGCATAGAGAGAGAGAGAGAGAGAGAGAGAGAATCTTTAGCATGCTCCATGTCCATGTGCAATGCTCGATCTCATGAGACTGAGATCATGACCTGAGTCGAAATCAAGAGTCAGATGTGAGGGATCCCTCGGTGCCTCAGGGGTTTAGTGACTGCCTTTGGCCCAGGGCATGGTCCTGGAGACCCGGGATCGAGTCCCACATCAGGCTCTGCCTGTGTCTTTGCCTCTCTCTCTCTCTCTCTCTCTCTGTGTGTCTCTCATGAATAAATAAATAAAATCATTAAAAAAAAAAAAAAAAAAAGAGTGAGACGCTTAACTGACTGAGCCACCCAGGCACCCCTGGAACAATAATTTGAAGTGACTGAAACAGAAACTGCTTAGCACGTATTCAACAAAATATTTATTGAGTGAAGAGAAGATATCTGACAGTATTATAAGCAAATGAATGGGTATTCAGAGTTCCTTATAATGTATACTCCTTGAAGGGCCAAGGTTTCAGATTTTTGCTAGGTTCACTTAATACCAGGGGTTACCAATGGTACTGTAGCCAGTATCATTCCTTTTTCTCTTTGACTCATTCATTTATTCACTGATTCACTCACCCAATATTACTGAATAGCTCTTCTTTGCCATGCTGTGTACTAAACATTAGTGACTTAGATCAGGGGTGAAGGTTTTACATTTTGGTAAAAGTTCACTGTGCTTTATCACTCCTTAGTCTTTTAAGTCATGAATAGTAGAAAAGAGTAGCAATCGGTGTGACAGCTTTTAGAGCTGTAAACTGAGTTCACACCATGGCCCTTATAATTAGTAGTTCCGTGGCTTATATAAATCACTTATGAATTAGCCATAATGTTTATAAAATTTCTAATCTAGAACCTTGCATGTAAGACTTCAATCAAAAGAGCCATAATTATTTTACAAAATGGTCCTTGGAATACATTTTAGTTCCACATAAAAGATATTTGATATTACCAAACATTTAAAAAACTTATGAAAAATCTTAAATATATCTTTCGATAATGTTAGGGATAAACAGTAATTACATGGAAGAAATAACTAGTTATGCAAACTAATTTAGATATTCTATTAAATTTTTTCAGTTATCTTTAAAGACTATAGCAAACATGAAAGTGTTTGGTTTGCCTGCAATATTCTTTTCACCATAGAAAAAACACATTATAGACACCACAAGAAAAATATATGTGACAAATGTGGGCTGGTAAAATAAGCAGCCATCTTAGGCCCTTCTATAGCTTCACAGAGAGAGACTTTCCCTCCAAAGATACTTATCACAATTCAGAGACAATTAAAAATTAAAAAATAAAAGGCACCATTTACTTTTTCCTCCATCTCCATTTCCTTTACCCACAAAAGATGCCAAAAAGATCTTCAGTTTTAATACTGGGAAACAAGGGTTGTATTAAGAAATATATGCTTATAAAGTAATACTAAATCAAAAATATTTCAGAGTATATCTCACTAAAGCCCCAAATTAGAAAAAAATTTATATACTTAAATGTGCAATTCTTTGTCAACCAAAGAGTTTATGGAGTCTGATCTGTATTCCTGCCAGACAATCCCACCCTTATGCTCTTAAGCCAACAGAGCAAGATCATTTCATGACTCTGCTTTTCACAGTCTATTCTCTCTTCCAATCATGAATACCCCCTACTTCAATTCCTTTTCCCCTTGAAAATTCTCACTCATCCTTGAAAGCACAGGTCGAACAATATTTGATGAAGCCTTTCCTCAAACCCTTCAGGAAGAGTTCATCATTTTATCCTCTCTATGTGTAAGCACATCCATTCTCTAGAACAGTGAGTATCACATATTTTATCATCACTGAGAGCAAGTCAGCTCAAAATTCCAAGTGTTCATTACTTTGCCTGGCATACAATATGTATTCTATGAATGTTTTTGAATAGATGACTTACATTCTTGATTCCTCTATAACAAGCTCACAAGTACCTCTAGTCACACAAGTTGAATGGCAAACAGACACAGTATAGTTCAAAATGAACAGAATTATTATGGTTTAGATCTGGTTCTTAAATAACTAGGAATATTAAAAGCTACAATTTTACATTTTTTTAGTCCAGCTAAATAATATTGCCTCTTCTCTAATTAAGCTTAGATATGGTGACTGCACTGGGAACTTTAGAAAAGTTTGCTAAAAAAAAAAAAAAAAAAAAAAAAAAAAGTTTGCTTATGTAAAGTGTCCACATTCAGGCAAAGAGAAGGTGCCATTCTTGAGGACATTAAGTCACTTTCAGGAGCACCTGATTCACTTATCATTTCATTCAAAAAACAATAACATATACTTAATATCTGTCTTCACGTTATTTAATTATTTAATGAAATTGTTGTGTTCAAAGGGGTTCTTTGCAAACATTCTTACCCATCATTCACTTTGTGATATGAGAACAAGTAGTACAAAATAATAAATTCTCCTTCCCTGCTGGGTATGCATAATCTATTTTTATGTAAAGGCATAGTACCCCAAATAGCATTATGATAATAAAAAACTAAAATCAAAGGTGTTCAGTCATTTGTTATAGTAAGGTTGAGAACTTAATGTGTGTATCATGCAAGTTATCAAGTTAACTTGATAAACAAATTGCTATATATAATATTAAAGTTTATTGTCCCATTAGAGTCCCTTTATGATATTAATAGTTTCTTAAATTGCAAATATAGGTAAACGGAATTTATAATAATGAAACTCCTAAAGTCTCTTAATGCATTTTTTTAGTTTTAATGTAAATTATCCAACATTTCATAGACAAAGCAAGTATAAGTAAATAAACGTATTTCAGCTATAAATAGTGTAGATATTTGAATATGTACATAGATTTTTTTTTCCTTTTTTCCCAAAGTAAAAGTCTGAAATGTGGGAAGAACTTTCCTTAGTATCTTCAAACCAAATATACTTACTTTTAATGTATTTTCTTAAAAATAGCAATTTTCTACCATTTTTCCTGGGCCTGTTTTCAAATGAAAAAGGACTTTCAAATGAGAAATTGAAGTATGCTTAATATTTAGGACAGCAGAAACTCATCAAAACTTCACTTATTGAAAAATTTCCCTATTATTTCCTTAGGTTTCAAATACATTAGCAACAGAATATTCCCCCTTGGGAATTTATAAATGGTAAATTTAAAAATTATGCTTCTAAGATTTCTCATACAGTTGTTTGTTTTTGCTTTCAACTAAACAAAACACCCCCAAATCATGCATTACCAATAGGTTAAAATCTCCTAAAATCTTGCAAGTAGGTACATATTGACACAATCTGATATTTCTCCTTAAAATAGTTCTAAGGACTGAAAATATTTTTTTAACTGTAGAGAATAAAAATGCTTTAAAAAAAACCTTCCATAATTAAAAAGAAAGTTTTGATTTGTTGCATTTCTTGCTTAAATTAATTTTAAAAATTCTTTGTTTAGAAAAACAAAATAACAGAATACAAAATGTGTATATACATACACATTTCAATTACTGCCTACATTTTGCAGAGAAACTGAAAACAACTAACTAATCAGTTGATATTTTAATGTGGAGGTAAAATATTTTATGAAAGAGAAAAGTCATTTACTCTATCACCAAATGAGATTGCCTAGACCAACATTCCAAAAATGAGCTAGCTCTGCAGAATCAAGAATGCTGAGTGGCACTATGTGCAAAAGGGAATGTGTAGTCCAATGAAGTTTGGGAAATCCTTGTTTAACAAAGTTAGGTAGGTAATGAAAGCCTTCTCAGAGCATCTAATATGCTAATGTCCGTTCTAAATCACAACATATGTTAGAGTAACCATAAGTTTCCAGGACTACTTAATAATTTTTCCCTTCTCTTTTTTTTGCAGAGAGGGGGTAGCATGGGCCATTGGCCAATATACCTGTACAACTACAATTAGGTCTTGATGTATCTTTTTTCTTACAAATATTCTTAATGTGACTTTGTAGCTATATTTAGGTTCCCTAAACCAAAGATTTTTTGAAGCTTTGACAAAATGACTCCTTTAACCACTTTCCCTTGTTTAAAACTTGCACTACTCTCTTACATTGGTGGTGTTTCAATGGACATTTCTTTTCTAATCTGCCCCTTTCAGAAAAAGAAGTACCAACCTGAATGCTTCAAGGTACTCTATATCTCCCATTGGGGGATCAAGGCCACCTGTCCATGCAATATTTATATTGTATCCTTCTCCAAGGCCTGTTCCAACCTAGAAAGAAAAAAAAAATAAAAAACACACAACACAGTGGGTAGAGAAGGGCCCAGGGAAGGAAGCAAAAAGAGAGGAAAACAAACACATGTGAGCTCTTGAAATAAACATCAAACAACATGTCAAATCAGCCCAACCTTGCTTGACAACCAGTGCTCTGGGTTATGCACTTGTTCTGCACTGGTTCTTGGTCCCATGGGACAATTCAGTAATCTCGTGTAATTTAAAACACCAGCAAAGGACAAGAAAATTAGGGGTAATCATGCAATGCAATTACCTGAAAGATAAAAATAAAAGTGGGGCTCTAAAGAAATAAACCGAACCTCATTTGGGGCTCCACTGCCAGGGAAAAAGTTCCCTTCATCATAGCGATGGAGTGAAATATACAGGATGCTGGGGTCAGCATAAAAGGCCTGCTGTGTACCATTTCCATGGTGAACATCCTACAGGGAAAAGAAAACAGATGACAAATACAGTCATGTTAACTCTGCATGTAGACAACTTTTCTTATTTCTAGTTCCCTTTCTACCCCACCCTCCTTCTCATTTTCTGTCTTCTCACTATGTCCTTCCTTCTTTCTCCTATTCAGCTTGCTTCCACACCACCCCCTTTACTTCCTGAACTTTCAGGCAAATTACCCTTTAATGCACTCATTTTTTAAACTGGCTTCTAAAAATCAGGAAACCACAGCGAACATGCCCTGGAGACTCCAGATGAGCAGTCATTGAGAAAGCCCAGTCCTTTGGTACAATTAGATATTTATACACCGGCCCTTTGTACTCTTTGCTTCAGTGATGGAATCTCGCATCCTGTTTTATGGAGGAATTTTATGACTTATTAACTGCCAACAGTTCATAACCCCTCAGGCTTAATTAACTAGCCTCATTGGCCTCTGAAGAAAGACTAATGTTTAAACTACAAACTAGTATTTTGCAGAAGGATCTATGGCTTACAGAGCATTTTCGCAATTCTTGACAGAACACTAAACATACGTGTATGCATTGATTTGCCAAGTCCCACCATTAAGGTCAGAGGCTTTGCAACCAGCTGAGTAAATTGGCCTTCTTGGAGCGTTCAGTTCAGTTAGCAATCCCTCAGCAGTTAGAATCACTTCAAAAGAGACGCCAGATGCAAAAAGGACTTCATACTTTATTTTGGTAAAATCATGACGGCAAGAGTTGAAGACACAGGAGCATGAGCTCATCAGCTATTAAATCATTTGCACCACGCAGAAAGATGGCATAGAGCTTCATGCAATCTTGTCCAATCTACCTAATTTTAATATTATATCATGGCTCTCTTCCCCACCCTCCTTCCTTTTCTCCCCGCCTCACCCCCCACACCACACTCTCCCTTCCTACCAAAAACAAAAAGCAAAAAACAAAAACAAAAAAACCCTGCATCATCAAAATGAATTAAAAAATTCTTAGGACATTTGTATATGATAATGATTTAACTCTTAATAGTTATTTGCTGTTTCTATTGTCTTATGACATAGACATAAGCAGAAATTGCTAAAAGAAATAGGAAAAAAAGAATAACATTCAGCATTTTTAAAAATGTCGTCACTGAAAGACTTCAAGTCTTTAGAATCCCAACTAATACATTTCCTAATATCTCCTGAACAAAATAGACAACTCTCAAAAGTAAATAACCTATATATTTGTATTCAAAATACGACTGCTACATGTATAACATAATTAATTTCAAGTTTTGTTAAAAAAAAGTTTTAGTCACTTGTAACTATATATTTATATTGCACTTTATTTTATATCAGTAAAAACCCTATCAGTTTCAACAATGATTCCTACAACTTTTGCATCAGGCATTACATTAAACAACTTGTATGAATTATTAACAAGTATATGAGGTATATGATATTATCCCTAATTGAAAAGATAAGATTCAGAGAGTTTCAATAATTTACTACGACTATACAGAGAAAAAGTTGCAAGACTAGGTCTTGAAACCATTTCTTAATCCCAAGGCCAAACTCATAACTATTATATGTTAACTTATACTTAATATTCATTACCTCTTTGATCCTCTTAGCAAATCTGTGCGGAGTGGTGGTCATCATTGCTCCTTATTGAGGTTTATATAACTTGTCTTCACTTCAACCTTCAGTCCAGAACTCCCTCACTAAATACCACCAAAACCTCCCTTTGTTGCATTCTGAAAGTCTGCACAGGATTTGCCATCCACAGTGTAGACATACACTAATCATCTCCTCCTCTTATATATTATACACATATCCAAAATCAATTAAGGAATCATAAAATATTGGGGAAGGTATGCCTCCAGAAATATATTCTGGTTCAATGCATACACATATTATCAAGGAAAAAAGAGCTTACTAAAAATATATTCATCCCTGGATTTCTGAATTTCAAAAAAAAAAAAAAGGAAAGCAGAGATAGCAAGGCTATTTTCCTTTATCTGAACAAAAATGAAACTAACCCAAAATGTCTTTTGAGTTGGCTACTGGATACCTAGAAGATGGACAAATAAAATACTATGAAAAACAACAGTGAAGTAATGTCTGCAATTTTACTCCATGATAGAATTTTTAGTCAGCATTGTAAGAACAATGTGCTCTGGCCCTAAATGGGTCTACACTTTGAAAACCAGAAAAATAATGCTTTGATTACTTTTGTTTTTTTTAGTGAAGTTGTAAAAGTTTATTTAAGAAGGTCAAACAAAAAAAAAGGTCAAACAAGATTGTCTTAGATATAAAATCTAAGATATAAATTGTCTTAGATATAAATTGTCTTAGATATAAAATCATTTGTTCTTGAAAAATGTGTTGGGTGTCTATTGCATATATTTCTGAATAAGAAATACTGTCTTGTCCACAGTCTAATAAGAGTTCAACAGACATTATTCATTAATATACACAAATCTATTCTAAAAATACTTGGATAATTCTTGATTTCATATTCATATTCACAAAATACTTAGGAACAAAGATAAATCCAAATATGCCTTTAGTTTTGGGTAACAATTTATAATGTAACCTTGAGAATACTTTTTCAGCTTGCTTTGCTGCAAAATATTCCTAAAAATTACTTACTACTCAGGTATAATCTAACAGTTTTCTCTCCATAGCAACAAATATATACTAGACAAATACAAGAAAATTATTGGTGACTGTCAGGAATTACTATAGTAATTAAATTAATTGAATCATTAAATGACTCAAAATAGACCTTGTATCTAGGATTTCCTGGGAAATTGAAAAAAATCATTTTGATATTTTTACTGGTCAAAAATACACTGTGAAAATTTATTTTCTACTAAGGATTTAGAGCCAATATGTTCTCATTATAATGTTAAAATAGCTTTAAATAAATCATATATTTGACCAGCTGATATTATCACTTATAATTATTTGGTAAAGGCACTTGTAACTATTCTTTTGTCAAATTTGGTGCTTGACTAAAAATGGAATTACCCAGAATCTAGGATATTTGAAGTGACTTTTTAACAAAGAAAGTCTAAAATGTATTATTTTCAACTGAAAATCACATTGCATAAAAGCTACCTGAGTCATGCAGGCAAATCCTACTTCTGGGATGGTTCATGCCCTGAACACAATGAACAGTCTCTTGCGAGTTGAAAAGCAAGTGCACCTGCTCCCTCTCCTCATCAATCCGAATGTTTCTGGAATCTCCCCAGAAGGAGAATTGGAATGAATAAGCTCCACAGATCAACTAGAATCATTTTTGCCCAAAACCCCAATGTCTCTGAATTTGGCTGTGGCCCCAAATAGGAGGTGAATTAGAGCTCTGGCTCTCTATTTACTAGGCATATAAAAATGCTGAAAATAGTTGCTGGACAATGAAGTAGCTTTGCCCTCTGTTGGCCCAAGAATTTGTGGAGCTAGTTCACACTGATTAGCTAAAGTTAGTGACTTCAGGTATGCAGGAATGAAATTCTTCTGCCATGAAGAACCTTCACTTCTCCTTTGCTAACTTGCAGAATAGACCTGTCAGCTGGGGAGAACGGATGTTTCTGCGCCACGTGGCACTTTAAAACTTCCTTCTCGGCAGCTGGAAGAAACAAGGGAATTTCCTCAAAGTATCCCTGCAGCTGCAGAATTTGGAAGACTTGAAAGTAAGAATATGCAGGCTGGTGGTGATCTCAGAGGCAACCCTTTGGACAGAACTTCATATATTTGGAGGATTTGAAACAAAAACTTCTCTACTACAGCCTGTTGGGAAATCAGTATCCTTAATGATTGGATAACAGAGCAAATTTATAATCAAAGGCCAGTAAGCTTATAGGATACTCCTTGGAGCTACCAACCAACTTATTTTATAAATCATATTTAATTATCTAGAGCAGTCTCATATTAATATATAAGAATATAAACATTATATACTTAATATAGATACATATTATATATAAATAAAAAACTTTACATATAAATCCTGCGGGGTTTCTAACACAAGCAAAGCATCTCAGTTTTCAGGTTTTGTGTCATTTACTACTTTAGAGTTTGGATATCACAAATGTGCTTTCAAAGCAACTCTTTAACAATTATCACTTATCTTCACATAACCATAAAATGACAGCAGAGAAGATACTTTAGGAAGTAATACTAAAAGATTCCTAAGGATAGAATAATTTACCAATCTCCTTCCTGCATAATTCTGACAAATTTAGAAATCTTAGAAAAATTTTTCCACAAACCTTGGTCTTCATCTGCTACCCTTTCTTCAAGTTCTTGGCTTATCTTTCTAGCAGAAATTATGGGACTAGAACTATATTAAATTACTTTTTAAATTTACTATCTTAGGTATCATGTAAACCTATAATTATCAATAAGGAAATGTCATTTTCTATGTGCAGGAGAATAGAGGTACTGATGTTCTCATTTTTGTAAAATTTTAAGACCTTTTAGACCTTGCTGCTGTAGTATATCTACACCTTCAACACATTTCTTTAATGGTGAACTATGACCTACAGCGAAACTCAAACATATTTGGAAAATACATGGAAAGTTCTTAGCACCAAAGTGCTTGTGGGGAGGCGACGATACAGTATGTGGAAAACATCCATTCCTACTAAGCATTAGAAATGGTTATCAGTCTTTCAGTCCTTTTATCTTCTTTTCAACTCAACTAAGTATTTCTTCACATGGCTTTGTTCGTGCTTTCTAAAACCCTTGGTTTGCTTGCTTAACTGAATCAGAGGGCTGGATGGTGAGGCCACGACTTCCCAATAAGATTTAATTATGAGTGCAGATATGAACAAGATTTAGACTATTAAGCCTTGCACTTCAAAAAAACTTTTAACATATTTTGCCTTTAAATCTTTTATCACCTGCAAAAATTAATTAAGTGCAGATGTAGCAGGTTCGCTTTGGATGCCAGGGTTCATTTCCTGTCTATGCTTTGTCAGACAACCTATTACACCTCCTCGTGAACTAGAGGCAAACCGAAAACGGGGCTCATAAATCACCAGTCAGCTCTCTTTCGCCCTTTCCTGGGTTGGCCTTTTTGTATGGGGCAGATCTCCAGCTCATTATTCATGAATATACTATAGACAACATGCCAAGTGTCATCTGCATTTAAACAAACCATTTGTTAAGCAAATTATAACTCTATTGTGTAAGAATGCATCATGTTAAAATGCAAGACTAATGTAATGCCTCTGACTTTTAATCACTCAAGGTTCCTGCCGGGAGTCATCCCAAACTGGCATACATGATCAGAGATCTTTTCAGAAAGAATGACATGCTGACTTGTTTTAATAATACCACTGTTGCACAACAAGCAACATGATTGCTAACCAGGGGAAGTGGCCAATTGGTTACCAAAGCAACAGCATTCTTTCCAGCACATCTGACTATTTAAAGTCTATATTCTGCAGGGAAAAGTAAATTCAGGTTCTGTTGGGTTATTTTAACTGTGGAAGTATCAATTCATTTAAGGATCATAAAAGTTGCCCTGATCTGCGCCTTCTTCTCATTAAATTGCAGTTAACACCATGAAAGTGAAACGTGAATGTTTATGGTTTCAGAACTGCAATCCTGAATTTAATGAGTTTCCACATTCAAAGGAAACGCACCCTTCAGTTGTTTGCAAGTGCTAAAAGCAAGACAACCTAACACAGAAATACAAATTCACTCCCTTTTATCTAGAGTCACTGAAAATGCAGCTCTGGCCAGGAATACATACCAGATCTACAATCAATATCTTGCTTATATTTAGTTGGTCTCTCAAGTATTTGGCGGTAATTGCAACTGAATTAAAAAAGCAGAACCCCCTGCGGAATAGAGAAGAACAGAGAAATAAGAAAGCAAATCAGCCAGGAAAACCATTATAAATAATGTTCAGAGCATTTTTTAAAATGCTATATGATCTCTGAAGCCATAAATCTGCTTCTGGGAGTACCTTGCAAGATTTTTCAGTCCATCTGCTAACAATTAGAGGCTTCAGAGACATGCACGGGGCAGGTGACCGCCAGGAACCGTGGCGCTTGGAGATGGGCAACAGTCCCTGGTACTTACATGGCTGTGGATTCTTCAGCATGATGGCCTGGGGGCCTTACAACAGCAAACCCATTCTGTAAAAACAAGACAGGTTTTCAATGATCAGATATGGTAAGATTGCTTGGATCTCCATGTACTACAGAGCATCAGACATACACGAAAAGATTCAAGTCTATAAGAGGTTTCAGGGCTTGTTTTCTTGATCCCATTGCCATTTCAGAGAATGAAGAGAAACAATATATATATGATCACATATTATCAGATCATGTCTCAAAAAGAAGGCTTCTACAGAGCCAGGGGAAGAATAGGGATTTGGGAGTTGTACCTAGCTGGCAAATATGCATATTAGCTATTATACTAGCATAATTCATTTTCAAGAACAACTTCTTATTTTATGAAAATAACATCCTACAAAGGAAGAAGAAGAAATTCATTCTTGGTGCAAGTTTGGGTCAAAATTTGGAAAGACCAGGGAAGACCCCAAGTGAAAATTCTTTAGCTGGATTCTTTTAATGGTTATTTCCACTCCATTGTCAGCAAAATGATAAATTTATACTCACACACTCATATACACACAAAAGAGACCCCAGAAAGGTGAAAAAGAGAACAATGGAAAGCCCATATTTCTTCCAGTCTATAAATTTAGCTTGGATGACTGCCAAGACTTGCAACTTTATTGGATTCCCTAAGTCAATTTCTAGCCCACGTTCTGGAATTTTATAAAGAATTCCAGGGCTGAGTAGCAATCAGATCTATCCATGATCAAGGAATGCCTTAACCTCCAGATTAGTTGGAATGCATCACGGAAAGCTGAAGTAACTCCAGCATGAAGGCAAGGAACTATAAATCCTTACAAAGCCAGCATGCTCAGGAAAGTTGGGTTGCTTGACATGAAAAAAAATCATTCATCAGAGGGTTCACACCACCTTTCACTTAACTATGATTCAAGTAACATACTCAAAAGATATTTATTTAATATAGAAACCTAAAACTTTTGAAATAATTTTAATACACTCCAGGGATATTTTTCCAAGTCTTATTACAAGCATAAAGATAATATCATGAAGAATAATCTATTCCCTAGGACTTTAAATATACACAGATTTTTTTAGAATGTTATGGTAACCAATATACAATGATTAATTTGGTATACATTTTGATGAGCATATACATAATGATAATCTCAGAAGCAAATTACAAGTCAAATAACACAATATTAATTGTAAATGTAGAAATGGTGATAAACATATTTCCTATTACAGTTCTTAAATACATACTATTTTTGTCAATAAAAGGTTAATATCAGAGAAACTATTAAAGAACCACACAAGACCAAAGAGATTGAAATTTTAAGATTTTACACTGAGACTTTGGTGTACTATAGGAATTCTGAGGATTGATTATTAAGTAAAACTTATGATAGGTGCAATATATCCTACTGGGAAAACAACAGGGTGAAAATAACTATATATATAATTAACAATATAATTAGCATGTAATGAATTTCTGTAATAGGATTCACAGTAGAATTCACAATTGGTCTTTCACAATTCAGTTAAAACTATTTTTGTAAACTACTATGTTTTACAAGTAAAGGGCATGGATAGACAATACAAAGAAGAAAAAATTCCAGTGATCAGTAACTATAAGAAAAAGTATTTGACTAAATTCGTAATCAAACAAAAGCACATGAAAATCCTAATGGAAACATTTTTCCACCCAGGATATTGGAACTTTTTCAATACTCTATGCTAACAAAGGAATGCTACTTTGTACACTCACGAACACTGCTTAGAAGAAGATAATTTATCATAACCTTCCTGGAAAGTAATCCATCTCTATATATTTAGAGCCTTTAAAAACATTTACCCTTTGAATTACCAATATACTTAAAGGATTTTTGCCCTAAAGGTGTTACTAACTTTGTAGATAACCATTTATATAAAAGATGTTTTATTTACAATATGAAAAATCAGAATTATGTAAGTTAGCTAATATTAGGAGAATGTTTAAGTGAATTACGTTATAACTATACCATGGAATATTAGACAGCCATTAAAATTTTGTTATTACAAATACTGAGTGGAACAGAAAGATATCAACTTTGGAAATACTAGTGTTAAAAATAATAGACGCAGTAGGATATATCTGAGTGATAGTATTATATGGGTTATTTTAAATTTATAATTTCATATCTTTTGCAAATGTTTTTACAATAAATATTAATTATTTCATAATAAAAAAATATAAAACAAAGAGAAATTCAAGAGAGAGATTCGAAATGGTCTTATAGGAAGAGCTGTGGTGGTCACAAAGGTAGAAAAATGTTTTAAAGGGTTTTCTGGGGGATCCCTGGGTGGCACAGCGGTTTGGCGCCTGCCTTTGGCCCAGGGCGCGATCCTGGAGACCCGGGATCGAATCCCACGTCGGGCTCCCGGTGCATGGAGCCTGCTTCTCCCTCTGCCTGTGTCTCTGCCTCTCTCTCTCTCTCTGTGACTATCATGAATAAATAAATAAATAAATCTTAAAGGGTTTTCTGGACAGGAGGGAAAAATATGAACAATGATGAGAAGAAGGGATTTGGGGAAGTACTATTTATGAATACTACATTGCATACTAACTGGGATTTAAATAAAAACTTAAAAAATAAAGTATTATATACAAAAAAAGTCAATCTGAATAGCAATGTTAAGGAACAACATGGAAATAAAGTCACATAAAAAATTAGCTAGATTATAGAGGAGAAAAAGCCAAATAGAAATTAGTTTCTATTTCCCTCCTCTCTTACAGACATATTCCTTGAGAAAGGGTCTGCTTTTCACTTTATAATCTTCCAAAGTAACTTCCACCATTCTGCTAAACTGTTTCTGAAACTGCTTGATTTGGGGTTGAACATTTTCTTCTTGCAATTACAAATCTTTGCTCAGTCATTATGATTCACCCAAAGCTTCCACTTTGCTCTCATTAATGGCAAATACCCCCACATTTTCCATGTCTTTTCTGAGAGCCCTCCTTTCCTTAGCTGAAGCTAGCAGGACCGCTTCTTCCACAATCTGCTCAAGCAGTAGCTGCTTCCTCTCTCATACTACACAAGCCTGCATTCAGGAGAAGACCGAACTGGTGTTCTCCTAGTGTCTCACTGCTGCTTTTGAAAGCCCAATGCTCCCACTCCCCACAATACTTTCTTCTAAAAAAGGACTAGATCACACACAGAGAAAAGATAAACACAGTAAGATGACTGAGACTGAGCCCTGGAGCGGTCTGGCTCCTTTTGCCTCCTGTTACACTAGAGAAAGTGTTAGTCCTCCTCAGATCTATTTTACCACCTGCAGTTATGATCCCCCCTTCTCCTACTTTTCCATGATCATTTACGTTTTTCCCACTAACATTAAATTCATATTAAAGTTCCAAATTATATATATTTCATTGAGATGTAAATAAGTTCAAGTTTCTACCATATTGAAAATTAAAACGTTATATATAACAACCCAAATAATACAAATACATATATATATATCCAATGTACTATGTACCTTCATCATTAATCCTACTGATCCCTCCAACTGCTACACTTTTCTTCCCTTTTAGCAAGCAAAATTCTTGAAAGGTGGTTTACCTTGCTGTCTTCTTTTTCCTTTTCCTCACCCCTGCTTCAATTACCTATCTCTAATTTAACTTCACTTCCTTAGTCTATTAAAGAAGTTTTTACTAAAGTCACCAATGGCCTCCATGTCACTAAATCCAAAGACCTTTTTATGCTCTTAGCCTTCAGGGCCCCTGGTCAGCTTTAAACACTATTGGCTACATCTTCCTTTTAAAAACACTCTCTTCTCTTGGCTTCTGTGATTTAATTCTTCCCAGGTTTATTTATCTCTCTTTCCATTTCCTAATCAGTCTTCCTTGAATGCTCATACTCCTCAGCTTGCTCATTAAATAGAAAATCACTCAAGGCCCAGTCTTAGACTTCTCATTTCATACTTACTTCTGAGCCTGTGCCATCACTCTTCTGAATTCAATTACCACCCATCATCAGATACTTCACAGATTTCTATTTCCCAGATAAGCCCTCCATTGAGCATCAGCCCACCTACTCAATATCTTCACTTAAATATTCACTTGAAAGTTCACTTCAAATTCAATATATCCAAGGTCAAACTCCTAATCTCTCACAGCCTTCTCTAACTTACTAATGAAACCATGTTTTATCCAGTCACTCAAGTCAGAGACCAATGAGTTATCCTTAATGGCTCCCTCTCCCCAGCCTTCCTCCATTTCATTTTAATTCATGACCAATTCCTATTGATTTTGCTTTTAAATATCACTCAAATCTATGTACTTAAATCTATATCCACTCTTGAACATTTTGCTTTTTGAATTTCTTTCTCTCCATCACTCTTCCAAAAATTATTATTAGTGATTTCAATATCTATACATACAGATACTCACTTCAATATCTTTATTTCTCAGTTCTCTGGCTCCTCATCTTCAATGACTGTCTTCCATTTACAGTCATACTTCTAGACCCTGCCATTACTGGTGAGACATCTCCATAATCTTAATGTCAAACATCCTACTCTCCTATGTTCTATTTTCCAATTTATGCCTCAACTGCACCAAGACTTCCAATCCATTGACCTTATTTAACTTTTGCTATCCATCATTCACCCCTATCACCATGTTCGCTTTCCTCCTTATTTGATTAGACTTTATGGTCCTTCATTGTATTCACTTCTTTGCATATACTTTCAGATATCTTGTCCCTCTTCCCCTCCAATATACTTCCCTGGTGTATTCATCTGCTCAAGTTACCATAACAAAATACCACAGGCTGGATAGACTTAAACAAGAGAAATTTATTTCTCTAGTTCTGGAGGCTGGAAGTTGAGATTAAGGTCTGGTAGGGTTGAGTTTGCGTTGATAGCATTCTCAGTTTGCAGATGTCTGCTTTTTCCCTAGGGTCCTTATGTGGCCTTTATTCTGAGTGTACACACACAAGGGCATAGAGAGAGAATTCTAGTATCTCTTCCACCTCTACAAGAGCACTAGCCCTATCAGATTAGGGTCCCATCCCTATGATTTTCCCTCATAGATAAAGGTCTTGGAATACAGCCATATTAGGAGTTTGGGTTCCACATTACAAGTTTTGGGAGCACATCCAGTCCATAAATACTTCTAGTCACTTTGTCCCTTTATTCTTTCAACACACTCCCCTGAAAAAAATACAAAATTAATTAAATATAACTTATATCTGCTCTGTTCTTACAACCAAGCCTATGTAAAAGCCACATAACTTATCTTCCTTCAAAGTCATGATTACAAACCTCAGGCTCTCCATGATGCCCAGCAATCATACTACATTTCTTAGCCAATTAACTCTATTTCAGCAGAGTATTTCTACCTTCTTCTATTTCTTCAAATCTCCATTAACCCCTGCTCATTCTTTTTCTTTAAGATATTTATTTATTTATTTATTTATTTATTTATTTATTTATTTATTTATGAGAGACACAGAGAGAGAGAGAGAGAGGCAGAGACACAGGCAGAGGGAGAAGCAGGCTCCATGCAGGGAGCCCAATGTGGGACTTGATTGTAGGACTCCGTGATCACGCCCTGAGCCAAAAGCAGACACTCAACCACTGAGCCACCCAGGCATCCCACCCCTGCTCATTCTTTACAATTTGCTGATGACCTAGCTTATTTCACTTAAAAAAATAGAAGCAATTGGAATAAAATTGCCTCTTCCTTCCATAATCAAATCTAACCATCTATCCCCAGCAATCCCTGATCCTAAGAACAATTAATTCCCCTGTGCACTTAATCCCACCACCTCTTACTTATTTGAAAACTCCTTACCTACACTTTTCCCTTTCCCTCTGGTATCATCAATTGTTTCTTATATTGGATTGTTGTCTTGAGGGTAAAAAAAATATATTTAAGTTTCCCCTCTTAATAAAAACAAAATAAACAAGGCAAAATGACAATAATAGCATTATACTATAATACTATCACATAAGTGTAATACGTAAAAATAATATAATGCAAATATAAATATGATAAATAATAAAATCTAATATTTTATTACTGATTTAATCCTAAAAACATCTGAGGGCTGATAACATTATTACCCTCACTTCATGAATGAGGAAATCAAGGCATAGGAAGAATAAAGAACTTGCTTAAGTTCCATACCTAGCAAGTGACAGGGCTGAGATTCTATCCCAGATGGTCTGGCACCTGAATACAAGCATTTAAGACTAGTCACACTGTACAACTTGGCCTTTCCTCCTTCCAGCTTCATCTTACACCACCATCCACTTTCATTTCTCCACTTCTCTCCATTTCTCTGGCTATAGTGTCCTTGTGGTTCCTCCAGCATGCTTGTTTCCTCCAGCCACAGGTCTCTGTACAAGCTCCTACTTCAGAATGGGATGTCTTCCATTTATATACCCTCTCCCTTTACCTGGATGACATTTCCTTATCTGCACATTTCAGCACCAAAATCACCTGCAGGGAAACCATCCCTGGGCCTCCGAAGGTCAGCATCAAGATCCTGTGTGATATGCACTTAGAGATTTGCCAACCCTTGCTTCTGAGAACTTGTTTCAGTTTATAATAACATACTTCTTAGTGTGATTGCCTTTATTATTTTTTATTATTGTGACTTATATAACTAATGTCATATCTATACTTCCCATAGTGGGATCACCCTGTTATGACTTTGCTCACCATTTTATCATCTAGACTTACATAGTGCCTGGTACATAGCCAGTGGTCAGTAAAGAATGATACAATGAATTTGTGAACTACTCTGGCTCTTATCCCTCTAGCAATTCCTTAGATTTGCTCTTGGCTGTTAAGTTCTTCATTATCTCCAAGGTCCCAACTTCTGTACCCTAGCTTTTTGTGGGAGGTTGACTATCAGACTTGGGAACATCTTCTTTCTTAGAAACACATAAAATATTAGAAACATATAAACAAATTACAATTAATGGAGCTTTTGATTTCAAGAACTATTGTGGAAAAGTGTCTTAAAATAAAATTATTATTCTTACAGAAATATCTGACTTTTACACTGAATTCTAAGCTTCTTAACATGGAATTTGTTTTCTATTTTACTGTACCCTTTAGTGTCTGGAATAAAGGTTTATTGTATGGGATACCACTTGAACCAAGGTTTTCCTTGGCTCAAGAATATATATGTCTTCAATGACTATTTTTCAATGAGCCTTTTTAATTGTTAATTTACTATATATTCAAAAAACCTCAATAATCTACTAGCCTCTATAACTATAAGAAAACCTGTATACAATAAAGGATTCAGAGACTCACTCTATTATTTTTTCATCTATGCCAACAATAATCATTTTCATTTCATGAAAAATCTTGTTTTCTCAAACCTTGAAGTTTGTATGTTTTCATTTAATCTTTTAATTTTTGAGCACTTCAGAATGTAGTAGTAAAACCTACCCATCCATATAATTTTGAATTGCTTTCTACTTTACTTCCTGAAAAAATTCCTTGCTTTATATTTTATTCAAAGTTATGAAGACTAAGTAATTAATCTAAGCAAATGAATGCTAAGGTACTCTTCTGTGACTTTATATTAATTTAACAGGGATGTAATTTTACCTTAATAATCTGATTTTTAAAATCTCTTTTCAAGTTTTAAATTCTCTTCAGTCATGAACATTACTAATCATAGAGTTTTGGCAGTATTCTAGCACCACTAACTGTAACTATGTTTCCAGAGTGTGTTCACATCCATATTTTTGTTGTGGTTGTTGTCATCTAGATAAGTATAATAGATGCTTCTCCTTGGTTAAAAAGGAGAAGGAGGAGGATGTGTTCTCTGATGTCTTCATATGGGGAAATGCAGGAGACTATTTGCTTCTCCTATATAGCTAGCCATGGAAAAGGAAACTAGAACAATATCTATAGGTAAAAAAGGATTTGAATGAGAAGGAAAGGAATCAATCATTTTAGACTACTTTTGTACTGATGGAATTTTCATTTTCTGGTCAAACTTTTCAAAATGTCTAACTTTATGTATTCTTTATATGCATAGTAAAACCTTCCCCGGGTGAGTAAAGGATAAGGAGTAAGCAAATCACTTGAACCATTTTAAAGGATTTTTTTTTTTACCTCCCCTAACCATAGTTCAAATTCCTCTACACAAGCTCAGTTTGCTATGGCATACTGAAAATGGAACTGCCATGGAACTGAAAATTTGGAGTGTAAAACAATCTGATCATTTTATTTGTTACATTTATTAAAATGGTCTCGTGGACAGAAAAAATATATATTTTCATTTCACTAACATCCCCAAGCAGGTATTCAGTGGGTAGTAAGAACCATTACTAATTCCAACCGAGATACAGTAATTTAGGTTTCAGAAATCATGGAAAATAAAGACCTAATCACCACTGATGAGAGTTATGTAGAAAGACAAGAACACATTGTATAACAGAATCTGCCAATACATACAGAATCCAAAAGAGAAAAGTCACTATTATTTATACACTTTCAAAAATATTAAACAATTATCTGGACTTCCAACTACATGTAATAGCCAGTAGTCCTGTTTGCAACTTAATAATTTTTATTTGTCCTTTATAAAAATATAACTGCAGTACATAGTATAGAAATTCTTTGTGATATTAATAAACTGATGAGATTGTATTTCTTTGTTAAAAGCAGTTAATCAAATATTAGATTTTAATTTAATATTTTAAATGTAACTCTATTTTGGGACACTATAAGAGAAATATCAAAGAAATCTGTCCTGCTTAGAAAAATGTTTTATGTATAATTGCCTACTATCCAAAAACTAATTGAGCATGTCAAACCAGCTGATTGAATTCTGTTTTTAAAATTTCCCTTGTAGTGCACTGCTAATTTAGAATTCAGTAATTACCTCCCATTGTCTAAATATTACCACTAAAGTATTCCTAAATGTATTTAAGTATCAGTCCTCAGTGAAATACTAGGTATCAAAACCAAGCACAGCATGGAAAACTCTACAGCATGTATTTCCATGTAAAGATGTGATGGTTGAATTATTGCTTCCAATACATTTACTGAATTGGAAATTTATATGCAGTGGTTTATGTGCTTGAACTATTTCACTAGAAGCCAAAATTCCAGCTACCCCGGAATTATACTGATACATTATCAATTTTGAAAATGACTTTAAGAAAAATTCCTTTATATATATATATATAAAATATATATATATATATAAATTATAACATATATATTAAAATAGTTGGAAATCTTTTAATCTACTTTGATATTCAATAATACCTGTAATTATCAAATATATTGGTGAATAAGCTATTTGGCACTAGTAAAAAGAAGTGCTGAACGCACCCAGAACCTGAAATTTACATGTCTTTGCTAGGCTAGCACACCTTAATCTCCCAAAAAATCTATATGCTCATAAGTTCCTTTTTTAAAATCCCAAGAAATGTGATTGCCAAGTGTACAAGTCTTGCATATGATGATAGATCAAGAGTAATAGAAATAAAGCACAAATTAGCTGGTTTGACACACTTTAAAATTATTTATAGTAACAGATTTTGATTTCTTTATATTATGTTGCACAGGGGAAAGAGGTTAGAAACATGGTAAAGATATAGTGCTTTTGGAAGAATTAATTGGATAGATTTTAATGTTTTCCTATTATAGTAAAATTTTGTTTTTTAAAAATCATTGCTTGAAGTGATTATGTTGTCTGTTGGATCCTGTTTTGGATGTTTTAGTTGTTGCATGGGTCGGTTTATTTTCTTCTTTCTTTCTTTTTCTTTCTTTCTTTCTTCTTTCTTTCTTTCTTTCTTTCTTTCTTTCTTTCTTTCTTTCTTCTTTCTTTCTTCTTTCTGATTTCTCCTTTGCTTTTTTTTGGGTGGAATGGGGTATTAATATTTGTTATAACAGGATTTAAAATATAAATATTACTACTCATCTTGTTACATTAAGCACTTTAATTATAAGTGTTCCCTTCCCTCTGATTTAGGTAAAGTGGAATAAGGCAAATATGTCCATCAACATTCTCTAACACCTTGTGAAATATCTATGATGATTCATATGAACTTGTGGATTATCCCCCGCCAATCCTAAATAGTGCTAATTACAATCAACATAGAGATATGAGAGCTCATTCTTTCAGCTAAAGAAGCCGAAAATTGTTTAATGGAAATTGTTCACATTATCTTTGTTGATACCATTGAAAGTTAAAATTTGGTGTGGAAGATCATACATGAAGTTTGAATGAATACTCCTTCCCTTCCTACCACTCACTCTGTGGTAATGGATTTAGACAATCAGAAACCAACTCAGAAACAGAGAGAGGAAAAACAGATAGTCACTTGTCCTGCCTTGCTTCCCCTACTTCTGTTTATCTTGTAGGAGCTTGTGCAACAAAAGAATCAGATTCCGCTTTTCAGCAAGGACTCGGGGAATAGGAGTGTTAAGAAGATGTTAAATCCTAAAGGAGCTGGAGAAAGAACAGCAAATAAAGCTTAAATTCAACAGAAGAAAAGAAATAATAAAGATTAGAGCAGAAATTAGTGAAATAGAAACCAAAAGAACAGAACAGATCAACAAAACTAAGAGCTGGTTCTTTGAAAGAATTTACAAGATTGATAAGCCCCTGGCCAGACTTATCAAAAAGAAAAGAGAAAGGACCCAAATAAATAAAATCATGAATGAAAGAGGAAACAGATCACAACCAACACTGAAGAAATAGAAACAATTTTAAGAACATATTATGAGCAATTATAGGCCAACAAATTCAGTAATCTGGAAGAAATGGATGCATTCCTAGAGACATATAAACTATCAAAACTGGAACAGGGAGAAATAGAAAATCTGAACAGACCCATAACCAGCAAAGAAATTGAAGAAGTCATCAAAAAACTCCCAACAGGCAAGAGTGCAGGATAGGAAGCCTTCCCAGGAGAATTCTACCAAACATTTAAAGAAGAATCCATACCTATTCTTCTGAAGCTGTTTCTATGAAACTCTTTCTATGAGGCCAGCATTACCTTGATACCCAAACCAAAGACTCCACAAAAAAAAAGAAGAATTACAGACCAATATCTTTGATGAACATGGATGCCAAAATTCTCACCAAAATGCTAGCCAATAGGATCCAATAGTACATTAAAAGGACTATTCACCACGACCAAGTGGGATTTATTCCTGGGCTACAAGGGTGGTTCAACATTTGCAAATCGATCAATGTGATACAGTACATAAATAAAAGACAGGACAAGAACCATATGATTCTCTCAATAGATGCAGAAAAAGCATTTGACAAAGCACAGCACACTTTCTTGATTAAAACTTTTCACAGTGTAGGGATAGAGGGAACATATCTTGATATCATAAAAGCCATATACAAAAATCCCACAGCAAATATCATTCTCAATGGGGAAAAACTGAGAACTTTTCCTCTAAGGTCAGGAACACAGCAGGGATGCCCACTATCACCGCTGCTGTTCAACATAGTACTAGAAGTCCTCGTCTCAGCAATCAGAAAACAAAAAGAAATAAAAGGTATCTGAGTTGGCAAAGAAGAAGTCAAAAACTCTCACTCTTTGCAGATGACATGATCCTTTAAATGAAAAACCCAAAGACTTGACCCCAAAATTACTAGAACTCATAGAGGATTTCAGCAAAATGGCAGGATACAAAATCAATGCACAGAAATCAGTTGCATTTCTATACACTGAGACAGAGGAAAGAGAAATCAAGTAGTCAATCTCATTTACAATTGCACCCCAAACCAGAAGATACTTAGGAATAAATCTAACCAAAAAAAGATCTGTACTCAGAACACTATAGAACACTCATGAAAGAAATTGAGGAAGACACAAAGAAATGGAAAAACATCCTGCTCATGGTTTGGAAGAACAAATATTGTTAAAATGTCATGTCACCTAGAGTAATCTATATATTCAATGCAATCTTTATCAAAATACCATCAACTTATTTCAGAGTTGGACAAATAATCCTAAAATTTGTATAGAATCAGAAAAGACCCCAAATAGCCAAAAGACTGTTGAAAAAGAAAACCCAAACTGGTGGCGCCACAATTCTGGATTTCAATCTCTATTACAAAGCCATAATCATCAAGACAGTATGGCACTGGCACAGAAACAGACATATAGAGCAGTGGAACAGAATAGGGAACCCAGAAATGGACCCTCAATTCCATGGGCAACTAATCTTCAATAAAGCAGGAAAGGATAGCCAATGGAAAAAAAGACAGTCTCTTCAAGAAATGGTGTTGGGAAAACTGAGCAGCCACATTTAGAAGAATGAAACTGGACCATTTCCTCATACCATACACAAAGATAAACTCAAAATGGATGAAATACCTAATGTGAGAGAGGAATCCATCAAAATCCTAGAGGAGAACACAGGCAGCAACATCTTTAACCTTGGCTGCAGAAACTTCTTGCTAGACGTGTCTCCAAAGGCAAGGGAAACAAAGGCAAAAATGAACTATTGAGACTTCATCAAAATAAAAACCTTTTGCACAGCAGAGGAAATAGTCAACAAAACCAAAGGCAATCTACAGAATGGGAGAATATATTTACAAACGACACAGCAGATAAAGGACTAGTATCCAAAATCTATAAAGAACTTATCAAACTCAACACTCAAAGGACAAATAATTCAATCAAGAAATGGGCAGAAGACATGAACAGACATTTCTCCAAAGAAAACATAGAGATGGTGAAAAGACACATGAAAAAATGCTTCACATCACTTGACATCAGGGAAATACAAATCAAAGCCACAATGAGATACCACCTCATACCATTCATAATGGCTAAAATGAACAAGTCAGGAAACGACAGATTTTGGCAAGGATGCAGAGAAAGGAGAACCCTCTTGCACTGTTGGTGGGAATGCAACTGGTGCACCACTCTGGGAAACAGTATGGAGGTTCCTCAAAAAGTTGAAAATAGAGCTACCTTACCACCCACCAATTGCACTACTGGATATTTACCCCCAAAGATACAAATATAGTAATCCAAAGGGGCACCTGCACCCCATTGTTTATAGCAGCAATGCTCACAAAAGCCAAACTATGGAAAGAGCCCAAATGTCCACTAATGGATGAATGGATAAAGAAGATGTGTTATATATGTGTGTGTGTGTATATATATATATATATACACACACACACAATGGACTACTCAGCCATCAAAGAAAAAGGAATCTTTCCATTTGCAACGACGTGGATGGAACTAGAGGATATTATGTAAATGAAATAAGTCAATAAGAGAAAGACAATTATCATATGATCTCACTCATCTGTGGAATTTAAGAAATATAACAGAGGATCATAGAGTAAGAGAGGAAAAAATAAAATAAGACAAAATCAGAGTGGGAGACAAACCATAAGAGATTCTTAAACACAGGAAACTAACTGAGGCTTGCTGGAAGGAAGGGGTTTTGGAGGATGGCATAATGGAGTGATGAACATTAAGGAGGGCATGTGATGTAATGAGCAATGGGTATTATATAAAACTGACAAATCACTGACTTCTACCTTGGAAACCAATAATACATTATATGTTAATTAATTTAATTTAAATAAAATTTTGTTTAAAGATGTTAAATACCCACAATCTTCAGTTGATCACTATGGATATGATACAGCTTATCATTTGTTCAACATATCTTACACTAGCTCCCACTCAAAGTTCCTAATGAATGGTAATTGCGAACCTTTGTATATTCTGAGGTCTTCCACTTTAGCTACCTAATATTTGTGATAAAAAATAGTTCCACATGATTTTTAGCATGGCAACAATAATGTGAGTAGAAAATTCTCCTCTCCAGCTTTAATTTCTTGGAATAAAATTTTACTTAGAAATAAAAAGAAAGGCATTAAGTCTTTTAAACATTGTAAACGGTTGGATTGCCCTGTCATGTCTGTTTTTATGAGAAAGAGGATCAAACTATGTCATCTTAAAGACCTACTAGTGACAAATGCTAAACTTTATCTACTTGTATTCAATTCTACAAGTCTTTGAGGAGCACTGTATAATATCTTTATTGGTAATTCTATATATAAAACATTAAAATAGGTTTGTGAATCTTTCTGAAGGGAAGGAATTGAACAGAGATGTAAGTGTAAGATACTATATTACAGAATACTTGAAGACTAAGTCAAGAGGTATCTCATAATAATACCTAAACCACTTATAAAATTTGACATTGAAATTAGTAAATCAAGGTCAGTCTTCTGGGTTGCCTTTAACTACCATTCACTGGTATGCATAATATTTTGAAATATGCCAATATAGTCCTCAAAACCAGTTAACTTCAGCCTCAAAAAGGACTTTCTAAAAAGACAGTTTGCTTTAGAATCAATGCTATTAATATACAGCCTCTGAGGAAAGGAAATTTCACAAAGAAAGTTTGTCTCTCACATACTAGAATCTGGGAGGTTAAAGGAGGTAGGGAGATTTGCCAAGAAAACAATAAGGGACATATGGGAATACCATTTTGTTTCTTTGAGTAAGCTCAAGGGAGCCAGGAAAACAGGAGCCCAGCATTAACAGTTTAACTGAATGGTAGACCCCAAAGCATATGCGCAGCTGCCAGCCCTGCTCCCTGAAGAATCCAGAAGGAAGAAGCTTGATGACAGCACTGGAAAACAGTTCTTAGGAAGCCTGGCATCTGTGGCCCATAATGCCTACAGCCTTGAGCCTGGCAAAGATGTAGCTGTAGATAGGAATAAACACAGTCATGAGAAACCAGTCTCCTGGTAGAAAAGAGACAGGGTATTTGATGGTGCTTATATTACACATAATTTAAGTTGAGCCCTGTATGAAAATCATAACAATGGATCCACTATGAAGAAGTTTCTGTTGGGAGGTGGGGGGGATCATCAGGAGAGGCTTGGTAAGGCAATAATAACCCACTAAAAGCTATTTGTTTAGTTTATCAATCAGTGGTTTCAGCTGACACAAGATTCAACAATTTAATTCCCTAAACTTTTTGAGACATGACTGGTTTTTGGACCACAGCAACCAAAAAAATCAGGTATTTTTTATTATGTAAATAGAGCCTCAATATGAAAAACTTCTGAAAAAAAAAGGAATTAGGGCAAAAAAAGTTTTTGGTTTTGTTTTCTTTTTAAAACCCAGGAGAAAAAGAACAAACCATTTTTTTAAGTTGGATGATCATAGCCTTCTGTGAGGATAATAGTATAATAATATGACATTATAATAATGGTGATTACTATAGGATACTATAATAGTAATATAATAGTAGTGACCAAGACCTAAGAAGAGATGACTGGGGGAAAAGACTATACCAACAAATGTCCATGGTCATGATCACTTTTGTCATTTTGCTTACATCTACTAAGGTAGATTTTCATTCAGTCAATGGTAGTTCTAATATTCTTGGCACCTTTTGTTATATACATGTATTTAATTAAATACATGAAATTTCAAAAATTTTAAGAGTAGCAATTTACAGTTTATAACTATTACTTAAATGGGTTTTTAGGTAGATTATTTTTTAATTTGGTCATATTATTCCTACTCTAATTGTAAAATTGCTTCTTTCATTAAATTCTAATTCTCCATGACCATACACTATAACAAGAACAGATATCAGTAATAAAATTTGTCTTTTTGATCAAAGATAGGCAACTGAGTAAAAATTTCAACCAAAGAAACTATATAGCATTATGTACCTAACAGCATCATGTGGAAAAAAACACCTAATCAAATGACCAGACTTCATTTTACAAGTTTGTATGTGTATGTGTGAGTGTATGAAATTTATTGCCATATAAAATAACAAAGGTGTAAAATACTTATGTTCTCTAAGTGTGTATGATATGTGTGATTTGGACACTGGTAACAAAAAGCAAAACAATGTCTTTTGCAGAGATTGAAACAAAAAGGAAAGTTAACATCTGCATTATGCATAAACCAGCAGGTATCAAATTTAATACTATCAAAGATAAAAAAACAAACATAAATTAGTTGGGAGACTTTTTTCCATTATAGATTATTTGTGCTATATTTTAAATATTAAAGTCAAAATATCACAGTATAAAATGTTGCAAGTAAATGCAAAATGTGAGCCTAGAATTTATTTCAGAAAGCATTCTTTCCCATCTAAGTTATTTTTAAAATAACTTTAGAACTTTGACTAAAAGTGTAAATAGGTGTCAGGAACTGGGAAAAGCTTAGCAAGGTTTAGAGGGGAGAGAGATGTAGATAGTTAGAGTCTGAGGGCAGATGCAGCAATTTTTAGTCAGTATGAGCTAAACCACATACAAGTAATGAAATCTGGACAGCCCAAAGCCAAGAACCAGATGGAAAGGCTGGAAATAGCCAGATCCAATTACCACGGAGCAGGCAGTTAAAACTACAAACTAGAAATTGAAATATTAGCCATCAGAAAAGCAGATGGGTAAAATAAAAACCTAGAAAGAAGCAGATTGTGCAGCAGGAACACCACAGGCCCTCCAATTGGGCAAAAAGTTTTAGTTTCTGAGTAAACAATCTGAGTAGTCAGTAGGTTTACCTTTTACTTAATCTAAGAGTTTTAAGTATTTGCATGCCATTTTTCAAAGTGTAAATCAGTCCATAAGTTGGCTAATTTAAAAGTCTTCAGAAAAGTACTAACTATGAAAGGCAATGAGAAGGTCAAGAACAAGGCAGTTTCCCATAAAAATAAAAATGTAACTGCCAAGGTTTCTCTCTTTCTTTGATGTTTACATATCCATTCACAGTGGATGTGCTGAGAGTATATTAACAACATATTTGTTATTTCCTTCACTTAAAGTTGAAGAATCAAGTAGAAAAACAAGTTAATGTGCCCCTGTTCTAATTACTGACATATATATCCTTTAGGAGAATGAGAGATAAAATTTGAACCAGGAGAGAACTCCAATGTGTTCTCAAAAATATATTTGTTTTGGAGAGCCACACTTGATTAGAAAGAAAAAGGATGTACACAAGGATGTCTTGCAAAAGTAATAATAAATCACTGAACGAACAAAGAAAAAATCTTTTCCTTTCTTTCTTTTTTCTTTCTTTCTTTCTTTCTTTCTTTCTTTCTTTCTTTCTTTCTTTCTTTCTTTCTTTCTTCTTTTCTTTCTTTCTTTTCATTTCTTTCTTCTTTTTTTCTTTCTTTCTTTCTTTTTAAGGAAGAGCATGAGTGGCAGGAAGAGGAGCAAAGGGAGAAGGAGAGAGAGAATCTTAAGCAGGCTTGACGCCCAGCCCAGAGTCTAATGCAGGGCTCCACCTCAGGACCCTGAGATCATGACCTGAGCCGAAATCAAGAGTCAGGTGCTTAACCAACTGAGCAACTCACGCGTTCCATAAAACATAGCTAAATTTAAATTACTGAAGACACAAAGAAATCACTTTGGACACAAAGAGATTTTAAAAGAATTAAATCCTAGAGAAACAAGCCCCTTCTAGTCTCCACTGATTTTTAACACAATGCCTAGTATATAATCAAATGTCACAAGATATACAAAGAAGCAATATTAAGACTCTTAATCAAGTAAAAAATAAGGTGATCCCACAAGTGATCCAGATATTAAACTTTCCAAATAAAGATTTTAAAATAATTATAAGAGACATGATAAATAATCCACAGGAAAAGATCATGAAGAGAAATATAATAATAAAGAGGATAATAGCAAAAGAGACATGGAAGCTGTAAAAAAAGAACTAAAGGCAATCTTAAAAGTGAATAATATACTGTGTGAAATGAAAAATTATTTTAATGGAATTAATGGCAGCTTAGACACAACAGAAGACAAAAGCAACAAACCTGAAAACAGATCAAGAGAAATTATCCAAATAGGATTACAAAGAAGATAAAAAAGACTAAATAAGATCAACACACTCTCTAAGTCCAGTGAGACAGTATGAAATGATAAAGTAAACATATAATTAGACTCTAAGAATCAGAGGACACAGAGAATATGACACATAATGTATTTTAAGAAATACTACCTTAAAGCTCTCCAAATTTTATCAAAAATAGCAAGCCACTGACACAATAAACTCAATGAACTCAAGCAAGATATAAGCAAAAAACAAAAAGCAAAACAAAACAAAAAACCATACATAATCACAAAACTACTAGAAAAGAGAAAAATTAAAAGTCTTAAAGGCAGAGAGAAAAAAAGATGCACTAAGTCATTAAAAAGAGAAGTTCATTAGAAGAGTGATAACTGATTTCTCATCAATTTTTTTAAAAAAGGAAAAAATAACACTGCAAGGATATCTTTAAAGTGTAAAGTAATAATCAACAAAATTCTATATCAAATGAAAATATCATTCAAAGATTAAAGGAAAAGAAAAACATTTTCTTATAAACAAAAGATGAATTTGTTGCCAGTAGAACTGCAATACAAGGAATGTTGAAGGAAATTCTTCAGACTGAAAGGAAATGATACCAGATGGAAGTCTGCATCTGCCCACATGAATACAGAGCACCAGAAAAATTAAATATGCAGGCAAATATAAAATATATTTTATACATTATCTTTATAGTATGTATGTATACACACATTCATTCTGTCTCTCTGACACATACAAACATATACAAACATACATTTAAAATTTTTTTCAATGAAGCAATAGAAATGGTAATTTGTTATGAAGATCTATAATATTTGTAAAAATAAAACATCTGATAAAATAATATAAAGTGGAGGAGGAGATAAAGAGAATCACACTAAGTCTCAATAAGTGTAAAATGATTCAAGTCACATAAAGCATATTTTTCTGACTCTGGTACAAGTAAATTAGTGATGACAGTGAATCAGTAATCAAAAACCTCCCAACAAACAAAAGTTCAGGACCAGATGCCTCACAGATGAATTTTACCAAACATTTAAATAAGAGTGAATACCTATTCTTCTCAATTCCAAAAAACAGAACAAAAAGAAAGACTTCTGGGATGCCTGAGTGGCTCAGCATTTGAGTGTCTGCCTCTGGCTCAAGGCATGATCCTGGGATCCCGGATTTCAAGTCCCACATCGGGCTCCCTGCATGGAGCCTGCTCCTCCCTCTGCCTATGTCTCTGCCTCTCTGTGTGTGTCTCTCATGAATAAATAAATAAAATCTTAAAAAAGAGAAAAGAAAGAAAGAAAGAAAGAAAGAAAGAAAGAAAGAAAGAAAGAAAGAAAGAAGAAAGAAAGAAAGAAAGAAAGAAAGAAAGAAAGAAAGAAAGAAAGAGAGAGAGAAAGAGAGAGAGAAAAAGAAAGAAAGAAACTTCCAAATTCATTCTATGGGGCCCCCATTACCCAGATACCAAAACCAAAGAAAAAGAGACACTACCAAAAAAGAAAACTATAAGCCAATATCTCTGATGAACATCCTCAACAAAATACAAAGAAACCAATTAAATAATACATTAAAAGAATCATTCACCACAATCAGGTAAGATTTATTCCCAGGATGCAAAAGTGGTTCAATATTTCAAATCAATCAATGTGATACATCAAATTAAAAAGGGAAAGGATAAAAATCTTATGATCATCTCAAGAGATGCAGAAAAAGCATTTGACAAAAACATTTATTCATGATAAGAAACTCTCAAAAGAGTAGTTTGGAGGGAACATACTGCAACATAATAAAGGTCATATATGAAAAACTCAAAGCTAACATCACACTCAATGGTGAAAAACTGAGAGCTTTCCCTCTAAGATTAGGAACAAGATAAGAATGTCCACTCTCACAACTTTTATTCAACAGAATATTGAAATTCTTCACCACAGCAAACATCCAAGAAAAAATAAAATAAAAGGCATCCAAATTGGTAATGAAGAAGTAAAATCTTCACTATTTGTAGATGATATACCATATTAAAAAAAAAACCCTAAAGATTTCACCAAAAATTCATTAGAAATGATAAATGAATTCAGTAAAGCTGCAGGATACAAAATGAATATACAGACATCTGTTGCATTTTTATATACTAACAATGAAGTAGAGAGAATTTTTTTAAAACTCCCATTTATAATTGCACTTAAAAAAATATGCCCAGCAATAAACTTATCCAAGGAGGTAAAAGATCTGTACTCTAAAAACAGTAAAACATTGAGGATGACACAAATGGAAAGATATTCCATAATCTGAAATGCAAGAATTAATATTGTTAAAATGTCTATATTACCCAAAACAATCTACTGGTTCCAATGTAATCCCTATCAAAGTATCAACAGTGTTTTTCACAGAACTAGAACAAGTAATACTAAAATCTATATAGAACCACAAAAGACTTTGAATAGCCAAAGCAAACTTAAGAAAGAACAAACCTGGAGGTGTCACAATCCCAGATTTCAAGATATACTACAAAGCTGTAGTAATCAAAACAGTATGGAACTTGCACAAAAGCAGACACATAGATAAATAAAACAGAAAAGAGACTGCAGAAATAAACCCATGCTTAAAAAAAAAAAAAAAAAGAAATAAACCCATGCTTAAATGGTCAATTAATCTACTGCAAAGGAGGCAGGAATATATAATAAGGAAAGGACAATCCCTTCAATAAGTGGTGCTGGAAAAACTGGACAAGCTACATGCAAAAGGATGAAACCAAATCACTTTCTTACATCATGCACAAAAATAAACTCAAAATGGATTGAAGACCTAAATAAGTTCAGTATAGGGAATATGGTCAATACTACTGTAATAATGTGGTTCAGTGTCAGATGAATATACCCTATCTTAGTGAACACTGAGTAATGTATATAATTATTGAATCAATATGCTGTATATCTGAAACTAATTACAATATTGTAAGCTAGTTGTACTTCAATAAGATAGGAGAAAAATAGATAATTATATGAAAAAATGGACATATTAATTAGCTAGATTTGTAGTAAAAATTTTACTATGTGTATCAAGTCCTCATGTTTCTTCACCTTAAATATATACAATTTCTATTAAAATAATAAGAAAGAAATAGCACTAAGTGTTCAATTAGAAAAAAAAGAGAAAAAATTTGTGAAAATAAGTAAAGGAAATATGATTTAAAAATGGATTTGGGAGCCCTGCCGGGGGTGCTTTCATACACTACCACTAGCCCTAAGAATACCTCACATTCCCAGAGGAAGAAGCTTACTTTACATACCCTAGCAAGAGGAAGGAAGAATTTCTCCTTGCTCCACTACAGCCCAGCCAATGAGAACACAATGAAAAGCCCCTCCCACCTTCCTTCTTTCCTCTATAAAAGCAAGTCCCTCTCCTCTCTTCTCTAGATTTGCTCCTGATTCTCCATAGTTTAAATGTCCCAAATTACAATTCCTCTGCTATTCCTGAATAAACAAATTTTGCTGGTAAAATAACTAGCTCTTTTGTTTTCTTAAGGACAACAGTCTCACGTCTATGACCTCAGCTTCCCCCTTAAAAAACTAAAACAAACAAAAATGCAGAGCAAATGAAGCCCAATGTAGTAGAAAAAAAAGAAAATGATAATGATGAAATCCGTGAAAGAGAAAATAACAACAAAAAGAACATTAATTAATCTAAAGGCTGGTCCTTTGAGAAAATCTATAAAATTGATTAACTTCCAGCTACGCTGATCAGGAAAAAAAAAGAAGACACAAATTATCACTCTCCGGAACAAAAGGTGACAAAATCAAATTCTATAGATAAAACAGTTATTGCTTCAGAGAATAATTTTTCGTTTTCTCTTAAAGCTACACAAATACTAATTACAATCCAGTTATTTCTCTCCTAGACATTTACCCATGAGAAATAAAAACACATACCCAAAAACAGACTTGGAAAAGTACCTTTACGCAACTTTATTCATAGTAGTTCAGACAGAAATGAATTAACAAATCCATTGTTACAAATGAATTGTATTATATTCATAAAATAGAATACTACTCAGCAATAGAAGTTAACAAGCTAAATGATATATGGAATAGCATGGATTTATCTCAAAAACATTATATAAGTGAAATGAGCCACACAGAAAAGTCTACATACAGTATATTGCCTTGTATATAAAGCTCTACAATAGGAAAAATTAGGTAACTGTGAGACTAATCACGCTAGTGTTTGCATATCCTGGAGAGCAACCACCAAGGCCTGAGGAAACTTTCTAATTCAAACATTTTAAAACTTGTGGTGGTAACAAGGTATATATATATCATACCTTTGAAAATCTGTACATTCTATTGAATGTAAATTATATCCTGATTAAAGAATAAATAATATCTATTTTTTTAAATGTCAATGATTGCTAAACAGTTACAATCATGTACGGTGAGAACATTAAAGAAGGAATCTGTTTTGAATTTTCAGTTGCTGTTTGTGGTAAGTAGAAGTACCCCAAAAGATGTTCATGTCCTAATCCCTGGAATCTTTGAATGTTACCTTAAATGACAAAAGACAATGCAGATATGATTATAAATTAAATAACTTGACATGGAAAAGGCACCCAGCCTTATACAGGTGGTCCATTCAAATCATACACATTCTTAAGCCTTTCACATCTGTGGTCAGAGAGAGATGCAATGATAGAAAAATGACAGCTTGAGAAGGATTCTATACCATCTTGCTGGTTCTGCGATGTAAGGGCTATGTGCAAAGAACAGTGAGGCCTGTAGGGGCTAAGGGCAGCTCCCAGTTGACAGCTAGCCCAATAATAGCGTGCTACAACTGCATGGAGATGAATTCTACCAACATCTGATTGAGCAAGGTAACTCTTCAAGTCTCATTGGGCTAAAATCAAGGTGTCAGTAGGGCTGCAGTGTGACCTGTGTACTTCTTCTGATCTTTAGGGCTGAAAATAATGAACTTGTCTTAAGCCACTAAATATGTGTAATCTGTTACAGTAGTAATAGAAACTAACACTCTGGTATATTAAATTATACATTATTTTTGTCCTAGTACTAACCGTTCTACAGTCTTTACCTGATATAGTCCACAGTTTTTCAGCTATAGAAAGAGTTTCAACTTTAGATATTAAAAGGCCAGGTTAGTCTAACTAAACTCTTTGATGTCACATCTAATTTAAACCTTTCCTCTGCCGACTTACTGATCCACAGAATCAGGGACCAGTAGTGGGCAAATGTGATGTGTCTGTGTGTCCTGGAAGAGTAAGCTATACATCTGTAGTTTATTTGTTTTCCTTTCTTGCACCACTACTTTATGCCTAGCTTATGGATCCTCTAGCTCTGGAGAGTGGGAGAATAAAAAGGTTAAGGCTTTGAATTAGCAGGGCAATTTAGAGATCTCTTTTGGTTCTTCAAAAGCCCTCTTTCATGGCAGGAATCCAAATGCTTGTCCTTCTTTCACTGGAAGCATTCACAAGTTCCTCAGTGTTACTGGCAATAACCTCCAGGCTGCAGGGTTCACAAATGGAAGCAAAGCACTTGGTTGGCTGACCTTGGAAGTCTCATTGGCTCCTTCTCATACTCTAGTCTCATTCTACTGGCCAAAGTAGTGAGGGAGGTGGGAGATTTGCCCTGGAAGGTAGACCTTTTTGTTGAACCTTGCAAAATGATTCAAATCTGGCTTTTATCTAAAGTGTCCACTGCCCAACAAAAACCTTTGCCCCGCCAAAAGTGCCAAGTGTCAATGCAGCTCCTCTTCCCTCTTTTTTCCATCCTCCAACATGACAGTTTCAGCCAGCATTTGGCTGCTGAATGCAAATCACTTTGCATTCTCCGAGAGGAATCCAAGAAACTTAGGCATTCCTCTACCTTTACCCAGCTTCCAAATTCCTGATACCTATGTCAGACTCTCTAATGAAGAACTTCTGCGTGCCCCACCCTGGTAGTAGTGTAGAGTGATCCTACAAATTTCTATAATTCAACATGCTTCAAGTGAAGGACTGAAAAGCCACTTTTATTCATAGACATACATGATTTCCTTCTACTCCTTCTCCATCTCCACTTGGCTTATGCTGGGAGAAGCCCAGGAAGGGAACAGAGCAGAACAATCAAAATACTTAGATCTTTTATTTTTAAAAATATTTTATTTATTTATTTAAAGCACAAGGGAGGGGAAGAGCAGAGGGAGAGGGAGAGAGAATCTCAAGTAGACTCTGTGGTGAGCACAGAGCCCGACATGGGGTTCGATTTCACACAAGCATGAGATAGTGACCTGAGCTGAAATCAAGAGTCAGACCTTGACTAACTGAGCCACCAGGTGCCCCACTTAGAGTCCTTTTAAAGACTCTTCCATTAACCACATCTCTGTTACCTAGTTTTTTTGTTATATAAACTAACTGCAGACCTATTTGACTAAATTTTAATAAATTCATTGAAGTGGTGTCTATCATACATAATTAATAACAATTGTCTTCAGCTTGGGAACTTAGACAAAAATGGAGTCAACACAAATATTACATTCCATACCTTATTTTGTTGTATGATTCCAGGATGGAGAGTATATATTTTAAGAAAGACCAAATTGGTTGCAAATTGAAGTGACAATGCAGTTTTCCTTATAATCAGTATTTAATGTAGTCACTATCCATATCCTGAACCTGTTAGAAACATACTTTCAGTTTTTAATGCTACCTACATATGTATATGTGTATGCTGTATAATTTGTGTGTGGGTATATTCTACTATTTTGCCTATGACCATCTTTCTAACATCATGTTCTGTGAAGACCTCTGCAGGTAACTCAGATCCAGACACACGGGTTTTCTCGTAATTCTATAAACAGGTCAAAACTTATTTACTCCACCTGACAAGAGGGATTCTGTAATTGCTTTTTTCCCTTGTATGGAATATTCTTTCCCCATGTCTCTACATGATTCTTCTCTATTTCATTCACTCAGATCACTCAGTAAGGTATTCCTGAAAACCTCAGCAAGCAGAGCCAGCCCTTTCCCTAAATCTCTTTTACTTTTTATCCAAAGACATATTTTCACCTGAACTTGTATCACTGTGTATTTGTTTATTTATTTTATCTTTGCTCTCCCTGATAGCACCGAATTTCCCTGTCTTGGTATTTTCAGTATTTATAGTAGTGTCTAGCACATAGTAGTGCTTAGAACATATTTTTAAAAAAATAATAATTAGTAATTAAGATCAGCAACTTTCAGGCTGATGCAGCTGATTTACCACAAAGTATCATCATGGAGTTGCATTAAATTTCAGTTTTGCTAACATATATTTTAAACAATGTGAGTCAGTGAAATCCACAGTCAGATCCACGGCAAGCAAAATACAGAATACCAAAGCCAAAAAGAAGACATTAAAAACAGAGAGAAAAAGACACAGTATCTATAAGAATTGCAACTGATTGGAAGTTGATATTTTCCATATAAAAATTAGAAACCAAAAAAGCATGGAGGATCTTCAAAATGCTGAGAGAACTGTCAACCCTGAACCACATTTCAAGAATGAGGGCAAAAAGATATCAAAGACAAACAAAACTGAAAAATTATCACTAAATAAATTTCTAAAAAATGTACTGGAATAAAGAAAACCATCCTATGGAGGTTTCAGCTACAATGATAAATGGTGAAAAAGGAAAATGGTAACTATGTGGGCAAGTATAGAGAAGCACTAATGGTTTCAAACAGTATAATGTCTCTTTAGTGATATTATTATTTTTAAAAAAGCTAATATACTAAATTATAATAGCATATAAAGTTATGACAGGATAATTGCATTTAAAACATACTAAAGTTGGGATCCCTGGGTGGGTCAGTGTTTTAGCGCCTGCCTTTGGCCCAGGGCACGATCCTGGAGACCCAGGATTGAATCCCACGTCGGGCTCCCGGTGCATGGAGCCTGCTTCTCCCTCTGCCTGTGTCTCTGCCTCTCTCTCTCTCTCTCTGTGACTATCATAAATAAAAAAATAATAATAAAAAAACTAAAAAAATACATACTAAAGTACTTGTGCTGTTAGTGAGGAGAATGGAGAGAATAATTAAGTTTAGATTTATTAAATAGGTTAAAATTTATAGTGTGTGTATTTTAAAAAAAATCTAGAGGTAATATAGAATGAGAAAAATACTTTCAATTGAAAAAAAGAGTAAGGGTGAATGAAGGTAAGAGGACACACAAATAGGGCAAAGAGGAAAAATTAAATACAATGAGAGAAATACATTTGTGTTAAACTGTGTTAAAATAAAAACAAATTGAGTTCCCCAGTTAAAATACACAGTCAGGGCATCTGGATGGCTCAGTTGGTTAAGCACCTGCCTTTGGCTCAGGTCATGATCCCAGAGTAGAATCCTAGGATGGAATCCTACATCAGGCTCCTTGCTCAACAGGGAGCCTGCTTTCACTCTGCCTATCACCCCCTCTGCTTGTACTCTCTCTGTCAAATAAATAAATAAAATCTTAAAATAAAAATAAAATACACAGATTAGAAAGCAAAAACCAGCTTTGAGCTATTTACAGGAAACAGACCTAGTATACTTAACAAAGAGAAAGTTTACAAGTAAAAGGATAGTAAATGATGAACGAAGCAAATGCTAGGGGTAAAAAAGGTAGTAATGCTATATTAATATTATACAAGTACAACTGAGAACAAAAAAACCTTTTGTGAGATAATTGTTAAATACTAATAAAAGGTTTAAGAGGGATATAATGGTATTAACTGTATCTATACACAGGAAACTATAAAGTGACACTTCTTAGTGTCAAGACTGGCAAACATTTAAAAGATTGGCAAACATTTAAAAATCTGAAAACGTCAAATGTAGACAAGAGTGAGAACGCTAGTTGAGTATGAAATCAGCACAATGACTTTGGTATTTGTTGTCTATGTGTTGTCTTTTTTTGCTCATTACTGCTTTTACTTTAAACAGATATTCTATAATGCACCATTTTAATTTATTACTCTTACATATAACCTTTTATATTCTTTAATATATTTTTTGAGTTGTTTTCTTTCTGGTTGCCCAGTGGAATATAATTAGCATTTAATAATCTAGTTCAGACATGAACCAAATTTCAGTAGTATCAAAAAACTTTGTTTGGGGGCACCTAAGTGGCTCAGTTCGTTAGGTGTCCAATTCTTCATTTCAGCTCAGGTCAGGGTCTCAGGGTCCTGAGATTGACCCCACATCAGGCTCTGCACTCAGTGGAGAGTCTGCTTCTCTCCCTCTCCCTCTCTCCCATCTCTGTATGTGCACATGCTCTCCCTCAAATAAATAAATACATAAATACATAAATAAATAAATATTTTTTTAAAGTTTGTTTTGTTGTCATATAGCTCCATTTCTCAGGTTCTCCTTTGGGCTGATATTATCATACAAATTACATCTTTATACACTGTGTGCCCACCAACACAGACTCATGGTTATTGTTTTATGCAATTGTCTTTTAAACCAGAGAGGAGAAAAAGCGTTACAAACAACAACAAAAAACAAATATACTATCATTCATAGTTATTTACATATTTACTTTTACTGGTGTTCATTATTTATTCATGTGGATTCATATGTTTCTTTCCATGTCTAATAATTTTATGTTAAAAACTGGGCATTTTAAACAATGTAATATGGAAATTTTGGAAATCAGATTTTCATCCCTCCCCAGGGCTTGTCATTATGTGTGTGTGGTTTTTTTTACTTATTTTCTTTATTGAATTAAAATTATACTATGTATAAAATAACCATGTTTATACAGACAGATTATATGTCACTGTAGTTTTGCTTATTGCCGTTTCTGAACTAATTCCATAAAGTCTATATTCTATGTTGAGTGTGGCACTGAAGTCTCTGCTTAGCTAATTTAGTGGTCAGTAAATGATTGGACAGAAATTTCCTTTAACACTGGCAATAGTCCCAAGCCTTTTTCAAGGGGCTGTGAGTGTGTGTAACACATTTTTAATATTCAGCCAGGAAGTTGACAATTTCACCTTGGCCTTCACTTCCTCTTTGAACAGGGCCTGAAAATCACCTTGAGATGAGAGCTAAGGGCCTTCTCAGGTCTTTCCTGAATGTGAACAGCCCTATAATGCATGAGGCCTTCTGGATTCTTAGGTCTCCAATGGGGCTTTTCATAGCTCTTACCACATCTCATTTCCCAGTTTTTGCTTTGATGCTTTTGGTTAGTCTATTGTTTTATCCACTGTTAACTACCATTTCAGGTAGCTATGTAGTTAACAAACCATCTTTAATTTTTCAACAACTGCTTCTGGGGAAAAAGGCTTTTCATGTCAGGTGAATTCCAAATCATGTCAAAAAAAGACAGCCTTGCAAATGGGGCCTGGTACCGAAGCACCAGACAGGCCAAATAATGACAATTCTCAGAGAAGGAGGCTTTGAAGAAGCTCCAGGCCCATTCTGTCCCCTATGGAGACTGCCAAGTTACTGGTTTTCACTGAAAAATGCAGGCTGTTATTTGTTAAGGCTACTGTGGAGCTGGAAAGGGTAAGATGAGAATAGGGTGAATTAAACCACCACGAACCTCACTGTTCTTACCAAGATTCAGCTGGTTTTGTTTTGAACACATGCTTCCTGAATTGCTGGACACTTTTGGTTGATTGCCAGAGTTCTTAAAAAATGTATCCTGACAAATTCTACCAGTTTTGTCAATGATTTTATGATGAAAAGATTTTCAGAGGTTTAAACTGCCTTTTTTTTTTTTTTTTTTTTTGCTGATGTCACTGTGGCAAATAACTTTGGAATTCTACTTTGCATGACTTACTGAAATTTACTATGTTTCTATCCTTAGGAGCTTGCCATTTTACTCTTTGTAATGCCATAGTGAAATAGCAGGCTTGTTAAAGACTATCCACAGCAGCATTATTCAGAAGAGCAAAAACCCAGAAATGTCCAACAGAAGAATAAATAAATTATGATGTACAAGGGAATACTTCTCCACAATGAAAATTAATGAATCACAGCTATATAAATTCATATGGATAAATCCTCATAACATGATTTTAAGTGGAGGAAAAGAAATCTGAGGAACAATACATTTTATAATAAGATTCCATTTTTATAAAGGTCAAAACATATGGTTTAAAACTATTAAAGAAAGGAAAAGTAATAATTTTAAAAATACAATAGATTAACAATTATTTTGGAGTCAGAAAAGAGGAAGTACTGAGAGACTTTAATAGTATTAGCATTCTTAAGTTGGATTAAAGGTTCATAGGTGTATAGTTTATCATAATAGTTTTTAAGTTATTAGTGTGATTATTTCTTTTTGTGTGGATTAAATATTTTATAATAATAAAAAAGAGATCTAGACCATTTGAAAGAGATGACTTTAACCTTTTTTTGCCCTTACATATTTGTGCTATTTCCATAGGAAATTCCTTATAGAATAGCTGAAAAAGAAAAGAGGGTTATGAGATTTACAGGCTTTGACATTTATTAAATTGTGTACAGGATCTCAAAAAATTATTTTATGTCTCTGAGCTGGTATCCTATTGGTGGTACTTCCTTCGAAGGCCTTTGTGATAATTATCACAAATTATGTATAAATTGCATATCTTCCAATAGGTGCTCAATGAATAGAAGTTCTTATTAGCAACAAGACATCACAATATCTATTTAAACATTAAAGAAAGTCATCCATCATTCAGATAATCCAGTGGGGTTTTTTTTTTTTTTTACAAATATTTCCAAAAACAACTAAAGCAATTTTTACTTTTATGATGATATTATATATAGCATTGCTAAAATAGCATCAAAATGGGTCCTCATGGTAAAGACTGGTAAGTACTGAACCATTTTTTTCCAGCCTTACTAAGGTACAAACTACAAAATTCATATATACTTAAGGTATATAAAATGATATTTTATACCATTTTTTGAACCAAGTATTGAACTACTTATAATTTGAAAAAAATACTCTTTTGGAGATATATTTATTTCTAGATATAATTTCTTAAATACCCTATAGAGCAATAAAACCAGTTTGAGATAAATATTCTTCCAATTATAGTTTCCAATAAACCTAACATTTTTGCATTTTTTGGAATATTTGAGTTCCTTTGTACTAGAACCTAAGAAACGGCCAATTTGAGCAACTATTAGATTCCAGAAATTTTCAATTGTTTGAGTATTGCATACAGATATACATGTACATATTGTTAAAAACCTGGAAAACTTGAAAGTCCCCATAATTTTGACTGAACTCCACTGAGCATGTCAATTCTTTGTAAATACACCAATTTATTGCTATAGTTTGCTGCACATGGTCTATTTAAGCATCAACATGAAACCCACTTCCTGTGCCTGGTTCATTCACCTAACTCCTTCAATCCATCAATACCTCCAGGTAAATAATGGACAGAACCTGTCAACAGTTAAGGATGTCACAATCAAGTTCAGCATCAAGCAAAAATTCCAGGTCATCAGATCTGTCCTCGGCATTTTCCTTTCTCATACACATTTCTTATCTCCTAGGTTCCCATTCTCTATGAGGTCAGTGACCTAACCTCTAGCTGTCTCCCACTTCTCAGTTCATCACTCCATCCAGGCCCACCCTATTTCAAATAAAGCTCTAATTATTCTGTTTCCCAGGGAAAATTAGTGCAGTCTCACAAAATACAGCGTTATAATATGCCAATGGTGTTTCATTAAGTTACATTGATTTACAAGGATAATGGGGTAGAGCATGTAAGAACTGAATGTAGATGCTGAAAACCAAAAATGAAACACTAAAGTTTTCTTTCTACATCTCTTATCAGAGGTTAACTTACCAGTGTCCTCAAATAAGCTTCCCTGTTTTCTTCATAGATCTGAATGAAGTGATGACTCCAAGGCCATGAGTGTTAATGCTCCTGGCCAGCAACTGTATCAGCCCTGTCATATTGGAGTCTGTGACAGGTAGATGCTGAGTGACATGTTTGATTAGCTAGTGGTCCTTAAACATGGTTCCCTCTATCATTTCTTCAATGTGGCTGCAAATGATTTAACACTGCTACCTTTCTCATATGACATTCCCATAGGCCTCCCCAAACTCTTTGTAATCAAGGGGCTCAGTCTCTTGACCTGTCAGCACTGGTGCCTTTGTTATGGTCCTGACTATCTTGGACTTTTCCTTGAGTTTAACAATCAGATAGATAAACCAGCTGCAATATCTCAAATATTCACCAAAATAAGTTGAAATTAGTTTTAAAATATCTACTATTTGGTATGCCACAGTATATACATTTGAGAATCAGATCTAATTTTCATTTGTAAATAGTTCAGAATATCAGAACTGTGTACAACCTTCAACATTATAAATTCCATCCTGGTGATTTCACAGAACAAGAAACTAAAGCCCAGAGAAGTTCAGTGATTTGCCACCAATGACACAGCATTTAAGTGGCAGAGCTTGGGCCAAGATTTCTTGATTATTAGGCTGGCTCTTTTTCTCTATTCTTCTTTCTCTCTCTTTTTGTTTTTAGCCATACCTGCTGGTTTTTCACCATGGGGGGAAAAGGATTTGCATGAATCCTTGTTCTTAACATAAATTTCTTAACATAAATAGCCAATGTTAGTACAGCTGGTAGCCACCATATCCATGCTGTATGTTGTTGACACTTTGTTTGTAATTGGCTATTTTAAATTATTACCTCCTAAAAAATAGAATTAGGCTTCTGTTCAGTACTCTTCAGATTTACATTTGGCGATTCTACATTCTGTGAGGCTAATAACAATGATGATTTTGAGTGAAACATGTGGGCATTCTATTTGAGAAGGTTTCTGAATTATTGATTAAACTCCCACAAAATCATAACAATGAGAAATTGTGCGTGCTAACATAATCATTTTCTTTGTCATTAAGTGGGTCTGTGCCAGAATTATCTTTTAAAAATTATAATACTGTGGCTTAGCTATTGTACGTTTTTTTAATTCTTTTGAAAGAAGACTTTCAAAGATCATTCTTTTAAGATATCAATCTATTCCAGTGTTACAAGTGACATTCTCAAACAGGAAGAATTATTGCTAAAAGTGCTACTGGGAGACAGCCAAAACTTCTCCATAAGGCTGATTCCTTTCCTCTTTCCAATAGTCCATTACCAAAGGTAAAGACTGAGTAGTATGCACCACATTAATGACCCCATAAAATCCCTGAAATGAGCAATTAATGTCCCAACACTGATCAAGTCAACTACACATAAGGTGTGCATATCTATATTTTAAATACAGCTCTTTTAAAAATTATATTTCTATAGGTTCTGACTTCCTACAGAGTTAAAGCAAAGGCTTCTGGGAAGACAATATATTGTAAAATATACCCTTTTACCCAGCATTTTTTACCACAAGTGGAACAGTCAGGTGTAACCGAATAAAAATTCACTAAACAGAAAAATAATCCTAATTTGATTTTACTTTAGACTAACAAAATTTGTGGTGACTATGTTGTTCACATTATATTTCCCCTATCCCTACAATTGCTAAAAATACCAAATCAAACACCACCCAGATTTCCTTATGAAGTGTGTGAACTAGTGCTTTAAAAAGTCATGTTAGCACCAACAAAGTTTATAGGGGCAACTGCATTCAAGACGCACATGGCATACCTTTAAATAACACTGTTAAAATACCAAATAAAATGTCAACGTCTGTCAGGTCTCTGGCTTTTATAAATTGTTTAGACTGGGAAACGTTGGGATTTGGACATTGTTCTTTTCATATGATGTAGAAAAGAAGAGACCATAAAAAGAAAAGAACAATAAAGCATAGATCATTTTTGAAGTTCTTTCATGGAAAAACATACCCTGGATCATTACCCTTCTAATCAACAATTTCCTTCTTCCTCCCAATCCTTCCCGTCTGGTATTTACCTTTCTCCCCCTCCCGCCCCTCCCCTCTCTCTGGGTGGTATTCTGAGCTTATACATAGTATTCAGTAATCTATTTTTTAAATTGCTTCGAAAGAGAATCTCAGGAGGACATGACAGACATGTATACACTGGGTATTTTTAATCTGAACCATGGCTTTCCTCACCATTTCTGCTCTCTTAAAAACACACCTGAGTGCCCTGACCGCAGTTTCCCCAAGGAGAGGAAGGCCTTGTGAGCAAAATTAGCTACTACCTACCTACAGACTAATTATCACACCTTAGTGGTCATCTTCCTGCCCTTTCCCTCCACCCCTTTCCTTTTATTACCACACCACACTCCCACAATTCCCAAACAACAACATCACTGTTTTAGCTTCTTCTCTGGATTTCCCACACTTAATGCAACCCAGACCTCACCTTCAGCTCTCCTGAGGCCACTTTGGAAGCCAGTTCGATGACACAGCCAACAGCCATGCGTGCAGCACCGGACGAGTGCAGCTCATTCCAAATGGTGTCACTGTCCACCTGAGCAAACAGTCAGCACGGCCCGAAGAAAGAGAGAGGGAAAACAAGAAGGAAAACGAATAGATGAAAAAGGGAGGGAGGGGGAGGGGAAAAGAGGAGAAGGGAAGAGAGAAAGAAAGCAAATTTGTGAGGAAGGACTGGCAGGGTAACAGCCTAGATACAATAACATTAGTCTTCCATCCTGGCCAGCTGAAAAGACCTTCTGGACAGAACTTTGCTTATACTTTTTCTCTATACTGACTTCTCCAATGGAAACACATTCCTGCCATGCCTCACTGCCATTCCCTGTTTAGATTTCTCATTACAAACAGCATTACATAGGCCGGATCTGGCGTAGTTACAGGCCTGCTAGAAACCAGGCCCCAGTAGTAGATAGAGTAAAAAAGCTAAGAGCACTTAGCTATACATAAAAATCGGATTTGCAAGTGCTAGAGGGGAAAAATTCAAATACCATTCTGGCTGCAGGTTTACAGGGAGCCAAAGACAATTATTAGGCAGGTAGCAGTAGCAGTCAGTGAGTAGGAAGTAGCAACCACAGTTCAGGTTCTCCAACTAAATGGAAGGAGTGTGTGGTCCTCACACTTAAAACATTCATCAAATTCAACTGCAAAGAGCAATTTGATTTTCAAAGTAGAAACTTAAAATTTCTAACATTTACTAACAGTTTGGCAGCTGTTCTTAATGTAGATTGGTATTATTAGAATTGGATAGGCCATTAAAATACATGGTTGCTTCTATAAGAGAACATTCTTATGAAAACAAAGCATAAACCAAAAATTTTTATTTATCTTTCTAAAAGTCTATTAACCCTTTTTCATGCATGCAGTAAGATAACATAGCAAGAACAAGAGAAGTACAATAACTGGTTTATAATGATCATAGATGTTACATACTTTTATGTATAAAATATTTCATAATATAAAAAACAGAATCCAATGGTAGAAGTCTCTAAAGTTACAATACATAAATTACTTGAAGCACTAGGAAATGTAATACAAAATTTGTGATTGTGCAAATAGTAAGACTTCTTAACTGGGTAAAAGAAGGGAAATCCCACACAAAATAAAGATTTTTTTTTAAAGAATTAAAGAGGCCTAATAACATGGAACAAATACAATAAATAACAATTACACATATTCACAATGTACTAAGAAGTTTCCTAAGCCTTTTAACATGCCTTTTCTCATGAGATCCTTACCAGCTTAAATTCTGTCAAGATCAATGAATAAATAAATAATGAATGAGAACAATAAATAAATAGAAAATTAAGACCTCTTCAACAATAGCATAGTGGTGAAGAGAGAAGTTTCTAAATCAACTGTCAGGGTAAAATTGTAGCTTCACCTCTAAAACCTACATGACAGTGGGCAATTAGTTAATAAATGTCTCTGTGCTTTGGTTTCCTTATCTATGACATAGCAACGTTTTAAAGTGCCATCTGTATATGATTTTAGTGAGGACTAAATGAATAAGTGATATGCAAATATTAGCTATTACTATTTAGGCTACTATTACACCCATTTTATAATGCCTAGCCCAGAGTAGAGGCCTAATAAGTGTTTACTGAATGAGCACACTACTGATTTAGAGAGGCTACTCAGCTGGCCCAAGGACCTTCAGACCCCTGACTCTGACATCACATGTCTTTCCAAATGGCTCTCCTGAAATAACCCTCACTTTCTAAGAACGTTAAGCCCTTGTCATACTCAATATCATCTTGTCAACACCACCAGCTAAAAAATGAAGGTATGATCAAATGGCCAAAGGAACCTAATCATCTGCCCTCCAAATTAAGTTTTATTTTTACCAAACAATATAAGCACTTACTTGAGCTTCATATAGATATACCTTGAGGAAGATGGTTGCTCAAGTTGAAAAATGAAAACCAACATTTACACTGTGTTGCATAGTTTTTAGCCAATTTTCAACTATTACAGAGCTATAGGTGCCATAGAAAGCCCTCACTAACCAGATTTAAAATTATTGGGAATGCAAGCAAATATAAAACAAATCAATAAATCCCAAAGACCTAATGGATGACTCAAAACCACATATAATTCCAAACCCCTTTTTACTTGACTTTAGAATACACTCTAAGTTTTTTCTTAAAAAAAAAAGAAAGAAAATTTCCTTCCAAAAAGCTATAAATACTATACTTGATTAGAAAAATATTACAACACCTGGGAACAATGTCTCTTTAACCATAATACTAAGGGGCATTAGATAGCCACAAATAACTTTAAAATTCATCTTCTTATCTACATTTTTCTATCTTCCTCAAAGTAGTCTTACAGAAATAATACTCTGTGTCTATGCCATCAATTTTGGTATATAAACCTCTACTAATCAAGATACTTATTTTTTTTAACTCATCTAATATTTGTCAGGTACCTACCATGTAACAGATGCTAAGAGTTCTAGTATACAGGAGTTACTTTTATCATAAAGCTATAATTATTGATAAAAAGAATGCTAAGCACATAGATGCTCAATGGAATGGATATATGAGATTTTTACTACACCCAAAGGTCAGGATTATTCCTAAACATGTGCTCTTTAGGAATCTATGAAGTTTATTTTAGGAGCTTATTAAATTTATTTATTTATATGTAAACATAAAAAACATTTACTTAACTACTTCAAATGGTTTTATGTATAGTTTGTAACTAAATGGCAATAATGGGGATCCCTGGGTGGCGCAGCGGTTTAGCACCTGCCTTTGGCCCAGGGCGCGATCCTGGAGACCCGGGATCGAATCCCACGTCGGGCTACCGGTGCATGAAGCCTGCTTTTCCCTCTGCCTGTGTCTCTGCCTCTCTCTCTCTCTGTGTGTGACTATCATAAATAAATAAATTTTAAAAAAATAAATAAATGGCAATAATGGTCAAGATTTTGTATATGATCTATTCATAAACCAAAAATTGTAATTAATTCTGAATTTATTAACAGATGTTGTCTTAGCTCAGCTGCCAAAACAAAATACCATATGCTGAGTGGCTTAAACAACAGGATTTTATTTCTCCCAGTTCAGGAGGCTAGGAAGTCCAAGGAGTCAGTCAATTTGGTTTCTGCTTGAAATTCTGGTTCAGTTCGCACCTTGGCTTGCAGATGTCTGCCTTCTCACTACATTCTCACACGGCCTTTCCTCAGTTGAGTGCAAGTACAAAGAGAAAGATCTCTCTCTCTTCTTCTTCTGATAAGGCCACCATTCCTATTAAATTAGGATCCCATCTGTATGACCTCATTTAGCCGTAATTATTTCTTAAAAGCCCTATTAGGTTAAATCACATCAGGGGTTAGGGCTTCTACATATGAATTTGGGGGGGATACAATTCATTCCATAGCAAAGTTATATCCCCAAAACATGTTTATAAGTCAATTTATAAGCATATTTTCCTAAGATATTGTGTTCAAAGTGGTGTTCCAGGGCCATTAGCTACCAAAATTAGTTACTAAAAGCTACCCACATGCATTTGCCATGTTATAGTTTAATAAGAGCTCCAAGGTAAAAAAAAAAAAAAAAGTATGCATGGCTCATGAAGTCTCCTGACTATTATCTCTGTCACTAGAAGAGACTCCCATACCTACTTCCTACTATTCTCAAGGGCAAAAAGTATTTCTTCTCCTGCTATGTCCTTCTTATTGGTATGAGAGATTGCCAAAAACCTTTCTCTGTATTAGTGATAGTGTCAAGGAGGTCACCTTTATATGAAAACTCTGATTTTTAACTGCTGCAAGACTTTCTGACAGTAGAAAAAAACTCTAGGTAAGAGAGATGGTTGACTCCACCAATTATTGGTGGTTCTTGGCATGGAATGGGATACTGAGTGGCTGGAAAAGAAGGAAAAATAGCAAGAAGGATTAGATTTAGTTGGATATCTATAAATGGGATTAAGGAGCTAAGATGGCAATACAATGATGGTGGAAGTAGAGACCAGAAGAACTTAGAACTGTAAGACAGGTGCTCTAGCATTTGAAAGCTGAAGGTAGAGAGATTAGGAGCATGGCACAGAGTTGGCTCTGGATATGTAAAATAATTTTAAACAATGTAAATTGTTTAGAGTAGGCCATGAAAGGGGAAAGAAATGGTAGTGGAGGAGAAAGCAATCCTGCTTACCACACTAGCTAATTACTTGCTAAAGCTGTTAAGAAATGCAAAGCAAATTCTTAAAACCAAAACTACTATAATCTGAAAAAAATCAAAGTACTTGTATCTTTTTTCTTTCCATACAACACATTCACTTCTCCTTAGTCTTTCTACCAGTTTATTCTTCAGCCTGATACGTGTGTGTGGGTGCACACCCATGTACACGTGCACACGTACATTAGGAGGCAATGGTACACAAACTGAAAAGGAGATTAGGATTCATATAAAAGACAATGACATTCAAAATAGGATTTTGCATCAGTACACATAAAAATCCATACTTTTGTGGTGAAAGAGAATTTTTTCCAAATTCCTTTGTATATCAAGAACTAAGCTGGTGGTCTCAGATTATTACATTAGTGACAGCATCAAGACAATGCTACCATTGCCTCTCTAATACTCAGAGAAGAGACTTTTTCTACCCATCAGAAAGCCAGGCCTAGACCTTATAGATTTAGTCTTTAGAAAGGATATATAAGAGGAAGAAAAAGCCAAAAGTCATCCCTTCAGATCCTGAGAGATTGGAGAAAGACAAACCTACGGTTCATCAGAGACACCCCACCAGGGAACCCTACCAGGTTTCATCTTGAAGTGAAATCAGGAGAAAATCAGCTCCTTCAAATGCTAGGCAATCAGGAACAAGAAGATGGACCAGGGAAATTGCCATGGAAGCCTGAATATCCAGAGGATAGTATGAGTGTCCAAGGACCTCATCAGGTCTCCATCCCTCCCTCATATACCCAAAAGACATCTTGAAGAGGAAGCTGAGAGATTGAACAGTTACCTATAAAAGACTGCATCCAATAGTAAGTTGATCTTGAAGTTGACTTTAAAGAGATGGATATATTAGTAATTATGGAGAAGATCAGTATAATTAGGAAAAAAAGAAAAAGCATATTTATCACACATATGAATGAGGATGGCTAATTCTAATTCTGTATCCAATTTTTAAGATCAGGAATTTATTCTGCTAGATGATAGGGAAAAAGGTATAAGCTGGATACTGAGCAGAAGTCCCAAGGGATATGCTATATACATGGCTGGTGGTATATAACTATATTTTAGAATTAATGTGGCAATATACAACTTACTACCTCCCTCAGAATTCATCTGGAATTTTTACCAAGCTTTTGCTTACAGAGCATTCTAAAAAATAGTATGCTTTTAACTTCCAAAAATTTCTGTATAAATGTACAAAACATGAAGGCAGCTTTAGTAGTCTTTTGAGTAACTGTCCAAAGAGGCTTTGTTTTACTGCCAGAATTAAAATTTATCAATTTGAAAATAGTCCCCCAAAAGTTCAAATCACTTATAAACATGTAGAAGGGTCTGGACCTAATGTGTCCAAAACTGTGGTTCAGAAATGTTAGATGAGGCTGTTCCAGAAAGTCTTTCTTTGTTAGGAACCAAGCAAATGTGGTGAGATAGGATGGAAATATACCCTAGGTTAGAGAATTATACAAGCTTGGCCCATAAAAAAGATTTAGTCATCAGAAGAGAAAGCACAATTCTGAAAACAGTACAGAGCTTGGTACTAAGATCCTTCCAGCCTGTATTTCCAGAGCCTCACATCTAGTTAGTAGGGCAGTAAGTGTAAAGAGATGGAGAAGGCTATAAGTAACCTCTGAAATAGGCAATACATTTTATATTCTGTTTAAAAAATGTGATTGAAGTAAAATACTTTGGTATCAATTGTAAAAATTATGTTAAAAGACAAAGAACGGCACATTCTTCATTTCATTATGGACCTCAGAGAATCCATGGCAACTGGCAATGTGAAAACCCCAGAATAATCATCAGAGGCCAGTGAGACTCATCAATCTGAGAAAGAAAGAGGAAAGAAAGAAAGAGGAAAGGAAAGGAAAGGAAAGGAAAGGAAAGGAAAGGAAAGGAAAGGAAAGGAAAGGAAAGGAAGAAAAAAAGAAAGAAAGAAAGAAAGAAAGAAAGAAAGAAAGAAAGAAAGAAAGAAAGAAAGAAAAGAAAGAAAGAAAGAAAGAAAGAAAGAAAGAAAGAAAGAAAAGAAAGAAAGAAAGAAAGAAAGAAAGAAAGAAAGAGAAAGAAAGAAAGAAAGAAAAAGAAAAAAAGAAAGAGAGAAAAAAAGAAAGAAACGAGGGAGGGGGATGAGGGTGTTAGAGAGAGAAAGAAAGAGGGGGGAGAGCAGGAGGAAGGAAAGAAAAAAAGAACAAGAGATAGGGGAAAAAAGTCCAGTAATTCATAAGCACATAGCAATTATTAATACTAGTCTTCTAAAACAGTTAGGAACATGCTCTCTATATGGAGGCATGGAGGTAGAAGAGAGAGTAAGGGCTAAAAGTATTAGTTACATGTCTACTTATGAAAACTTAGCCACTAGTTAATACTATTCACATCTGAAAGAAGAACATGGTGCATCTGTATCTATAAAAGATAAAAAGGAGGGCTGCTAAATCAAACCTGATCTATGAAACATGAATGGTGAAAACATAATTCATTCACTTGGAGTCATAGCAGAATGTAATTCAGAAAGTGTACAGAGAATGTGATAGACACCTAATAAGGACATTTCAGGTTTTTTCAGTTTTATTATATATTACCTTACTCTATAATACTCTGGTCTTTATTTTTTATAAATAACAATGACAACAATAATCATTGTTATCATGTCATAATTAATATACTTATTAAAATCCAAACACTATGCAAAGCTCACTGCCCAGATAAACTCAGACAATTCCTCCAACCATTGACACTGATCCTCTTACTAAGCATTTCTGTATATGAAATTCAGAGAGGTTATTTAGCTAGTAATTTAGTGCAGCTGGAATGAGAACTCAGAAAAAAAGAGTATAAACTCTTAAGCCATATTGATTTTTTATGCTAGTAAAGTCGAAATTGAAATAAACTATATAAAAAACAAAATGATTTTTAAAAATCTAGTTTATTTATAAAATCAAGGATTTTCTTAGTGAAATATACCAGATAAGACCTAATATCAACATTTTATTTTTAAAGGTATTAAAATTCTACCATGTAAAATTGATAAAATATTCAAAAAATTCAAATACCACAAGTTGTATCTGGAGTAGTTGGGCATTTTCTAATTTGTTTGCTGTTATATTAAAGCAGTAGTTATCAATGGGAGTGGTTTTCCCTACCACCTTTTCCACCTCCCAGGGTCCATTTGGGAATTTCTGGACATTTTTGGTTGTCAAGCCTGAAGGAGCAGATAAGCTTCTAGCCTCTGTTTGGTAGAAGCCAGGAATGCCCTAAACATCTTAAAGTGCAATAGGACAGTACAGAGAAGTTATCTTGCCAAAACGTCAATAATGCCAAAGTTGAGAAATCCTGCCCTAGAAACATTGAGATTCATATAAATAACAGTGCTACCTTCTTCACATGGGCTGCTAGAAGTCTCAAAGTCAAATTTGTGGTCCTTGTCTAGTAAAAATATTAGCTACGACAACACTTTATATGCTAATCCCATCCCTAGCTCACTGTATTTTCACTTTTGTATGATGACAACCTGCCTTGAATATACACCACACATAAACACTTCATGTTTATTTTGAAAGTTTTGAAATCCTTTAAGGAATATGGCAAGACTAAAAGGAAAATATAGAGATCCAAGATGCAAAAAGAGCAAAGAGACCCCAGAGGATGCAGGCAGAGAAGAGGAGAGAGAAGAAATAGGAAGGAAATCACTTTATACTTTCATTGTTAATTTTAAGTTGTGTTTTCTCTCTTGCATTTTCTTTGGAATACAACCAAGAATGATTTTTATCAACATTGTTCTTTTCCTGAATTTATCCAAATAATTCTGTATCCTGAATAAAATCAACATTAATATAAATTTATATTAAAGGGTTGTTCTGTCCTTTTCAGTTTCTTCAGTTTCACAAATAGTAGTGACAGAGCCAGGAAAAATCTTTCACAGTTCTACCCATTCTTTTGCTTCAATCTCAACTTATTTTTGCCTAATACATGAAAGAAAGGGATGATAATTTCTTTTAATGATTTCAAAAAAGAGATAATTATATAATATCAGTGGCAAAATAAAAGATCAAGGACATCATGTGATTATTGGCATTTATACAAAAAAGAAAAGAAAGAAAGAAAGAGACAAGTTCTAACTATTAAAATCAAGTCCTTGAGAAATGCTTGTTTATAAGAATGTTGGGTTTGTCCCTGCACATGTGGCTGGGAGTAAATGGACAGTCTGCTGCATTTGAGTGGCTATGATTCATTTCGTTTAGTGGAGATATCTAAGTGCCATTTGTGAGTATACCCACACTTCCAAATGTTCAATTCTTTTGAAAATATTCTGAGCATCTGAGAGCTGGGTTACTTCAAACACCATTGCTTTCACAGTTTCTTTACTCCACTGTGAATTAGAAGCATGAATAAAAATGACCAAAATCCATGGTCAGGATTTTGCAAGAAATCAAGATGCTTCCTTAGTGCTACTCCTGCCCCTTATTCAGAAGCCTCTGTGTATGTGAAAATCCTTAGAGTAATCACTTATGTCTTTCATAGTTTTTTCCTTTTTTAAAAAATTACTTACTCTGAGAATGACTCCATTAAAATGGATAACACACAGTGCACAAAATAATCAGAGTTCTAAGTAGGCTAACTGTCCAATAGTTCTGTCACTGAATAATATATATTGTTCTTGCAATTTATGGTTTTAAAAACAGCAATAATAATAGCAATCTCCTTCCTAAACAGATCTGCAGCAGGAATACTTTAAATATTAACTAAAGTATAAAGAATTTCTTTGGTGTTAAGGGGTACGTAGTGACCCTTTTACATAGACAAATAGATCCATGAACAGGAAAAGGTACAAAAAATTAGCTTAAAGAGACTCACATACAGAAGTGGTACAACTAGGTCTAAAGCAGTAGCCACATGTTCAAAAGACTCCAGAGGTCACACTGTTAATATAGATGTAATATAATGTAATGTAATGCAAGGTGAATGAAAGGTAGGGCCCTTGGTATGATTTTTCAATCTTAAATATTGAGAAGAATTCACTTTTTATTTTATTTTTTAATAAATTTATTTTTATTGGTGTTCAATTTGTCAACATATAGAATAACACCAAGTGCTCATCCCATCCAGTGCCCACCTGAGTGCCTGTCACCCAGTCACCCTCACCCCCCGCCTACCTCCCCTTTCACCAAGAATTCACTTTTAAAAAAAAATCCCCAGCCAGGCTAAAAGAAACTTATCTATGTGCTAAATATGGCTCCTGGGCTATCAGTGCATAACTTTTGCTGTCTAGGGTAACTTATTTCTTTTTTTTTAAGATTTTATTTATTTATTCATGACAGACACAGAGAGAGAGGCAGACACAGAGGCAGAGGAAGAAGCTGGCTCCCCACGGGGAGCACAATGCTGGACTCGATCCCAGGACCCCAGGATCACTTAGTCAAAGGCAGACATTCAACCACTGAGCCATCCAGGTGTCCCTAGAGTAACTTACTTCTACACAAAGTTTGAAAATTCTAAAGGAGGAAATGGGGGAAAAAAGTATATCAGAGAAACTAGCTGGGTTGATTTCTTGGGCAAAATGATAAAAGTCTAAGGATTTCTTAGTGTGAAACACTTGGAGAGTATAACAACCCTAATTCCTGGGGGGGGGGGCGGGGTGGGATATGTTTATAAAGGAGTCTAGCTTTGCCTAAGGATAAGACTAAAGCAAGGATGCTCAGGTTAACATTTCAAGTAAATGTTATAAATATTCACAGCACTACAAAAAGTTTCATTGCACTATTAAAATTTGCTACTTGAGAAAATTCATAGTGGTGAAAATTATAATTAATTCAGCAATGTTTTAAAATTGATTTGAAACTTATCAATTGCAGTAATGCCTACATGCATTTAAAAATGTAGCCTCATATTTCTGACACATCTATCCTAATTAAAAAATGCTGAATAAATAATTAGTTAACTGTTGGGGAAAGGTTCCAAGCTAAGGTCATAAGGCAGGCAAGTAACTGAATTGTCTAATGCAGGTGTAACTGGATTCTTGGAAGGGGGAAAGAAAAAATAAAGCAGAATGACTGACAACTTCTCAAAATAGTGAAACCACAGATCCAAAAGATTCAGACCATAAGTAGAAAAAAAAATGCCATCAATTCAATTATAATAGCAGACAAAACCACACCTAGGTGCATCACATTCAAACTGCTAAAAAATAAAAAAGTAAAAATAAAATATTGAAGGCAGCCAGAGAAAAGATACATTGCGTACAATACTGAACTATGACAGGAATTTTGACTGATTTCTTAGCAGAAACTACTTAAGCCAGAACATAAAGGAGTGATGTCTTCAAAGTTTTTAAAGGAAAAAAATGTCAATCAGAATTCGATACTAACAAAAATATCTTCAAAAAATACTTTTAAAGGGCAAAATAAAGATTGTTCAGAAAAATAACTGCTGAGGTATTATTCTTCCATCAGACTTGAGTCACAAAAAATGGCAAAGACGGACTCCTGGGAGGCTCAGCGGTTGAGTGGCTGCCTTCAGCTCAGCACGTGGTCCCGGAGTCCTGGGATCCAGTTCCTCTAGAGCCTGCTTCTCCCTCTGCCTATGTCTCTGCCTCTTCCCTGTGTCTCTCATGAACAAATAAATAAAATATTTTAAAAACATGGTAAAGAGGGATCCCTGGGTGGCGCAGCGGTTTGGCGCCTGCCTTTGGCCCAGGGCGCGATCCTGGAGACCCAGGATCGAATCCCACATCGGGCTCCCGGTGCATGGAGCCTGCTTCTCCCTCTACCTGTGTCTCTGCCTCCCTCTCTCTCTCTGTAACTATCATAAATAAATAAAAATTTAAAAAAAAAAAAACATGGTAAAGAAAATCATAGAGGAAATGAAGAGTGCTAAAAATGATAATAATGAAGACATGCATATAAAAGAGAACTTTTTCCTTATTTCTATTTCCTTAAAACACTGATTAAAGCAAAAATATTAAAAAATATACTGAGGGGTTTATGGCACATGTAAAAATTGATGTATCACAACAAAATACATAGAATGGAAGGAGAGGACCACAAATAAACTGCTTAGGATTTTCATATTACATATGAAGTAGTGTAATAGTACCTGAAGGCTGACTTTGAAATATATTATTAAGTATAAATGCTAGAGAAACTACTAAAAATATAGATATAAAACTAATAAGTTAATAGTGGAAATAAAAGATATAATTTTTAAAAATATTCAATCCAAAGGAAAGCAGAAAAAGAAAACAAACAAGCAAATAACAGATGTAAATATAAAACAACTAACAAGATGGCAAATTTAAATTCAATCAGTAAAAAACACTGGTCTACAATATTGCTACTCAAAGTGTGGTTCATGGCACTGTGAGGGTCTCAGTCTACAGTAAGATAAACAAAAGGAAGCATTTAGCAACTTCTATAGCAATTTTTTAGAATAATTTTATATCTGTTCAATCCAATAAGAATGAGTTTTTATTGTGTATGTTTTTTGTATCTCATTTTTAGTAATTCTTTTTTATTGCATTTTATGGAAAGCATTGCTCTATGACAAGAAATAAAAAGTAATCAGGGATCCCTGGGTGGCGCAGCGGTTTGGCGCCTGCCTTTGGCCCAGGGCGTGATCCTGGAGACCTAGGATCGAATCCCACATCAGGCTCCCGGTGCATGGAGCCTGTTCTCCCTCTGCCTGTGTCTCTGCCTCTCTCTCTCTCTCTCTCTCTCTCTCTGTGACTATCATAAATAAATAAAAATTAAAAAAAAAAGTAATCAAACAAAATCTTGTCCTTTACCACATAATAATTTGAGGAGCATTGATTTCATAGAGAAAGGACTTTCCTTCCAAATTGTACACAGATAGAACTCTATTTGGGTAAAAGAGACAGAAAAAAAAGGGAAGCTGGAGGTAAAATTAGAAGTGTTTGTTAGGTGGGGTTCCTAAATGGCTCAGTCGGTTGAGCCACTGACATTTGATTTCAGCTTAGGTCATGATCTCAGAATCATTGGATCAAGTCCCACATCAGGCTCACAGTCAGCAGGGAGTCTACCAGAGATTTTCTCTCTCCCTCTCCCTCTGCTCCTCCCTCAACTTGCACATGTGTGTACATGCCCATGCTCTCTCTCTAAAACAAATAGATAAATCTTTTTTTTTTTTAAGAATAATGACCTCTTTTTTTTTTCTTTTTTTTTAGATTTTACTTATTTGAGAGAGAGAGCACGCACACAGGAGGTGAGGGAGAAAGAGACAGGGAGGACAAGGAAGAGAAAGAATCTCAAGCAGACACCCTGTTCAGTGCAAACCTGACACAGGGCTAGATCTTTCCACTCTTGACATCATGGCTTGAGCGGAAACCAAGAGTTGGATGTTAACCAAATGAGTCACCCAGGAGCCCCGTGTTAGTTTTATTAATAAATTACCCTGAACAAGGTATGTTGTACACCAAGAGGAAATGACTACTAATAATCTGCCTAATAATTCCAGTAATAGTTTATACCTGGAGGCCTTTATAAACCCCAGAATTTGGAGAAATTGTCAGGTTTTCTGATAAGCTTTTTTAACAGACTTTTCAATGAGCCAATGTTTGGACTTCTCCACCTTTTTCCAAAACTCTTTTGGTGGTAGCTTTGGCAATGATTTTATCAATGTTTAGTGTAATACCACCTTATCTATCTGGCTGACATTAGAATTTGAGTGAGAGACCTTGAAAACTACCATTTCCACTTACAAATTTTTCAAACCTGGGCAAGTTTATTAACCATGCTCTAAATAAAAATAGATATGACACAGCTTTCCTCAGAGGATTATTATTAGTATTAGTCAATGCATTCAAAGTGCTTAACCAAGTGCAATACGACAGTGAGAGCAGTAAGCTCTCAGTAAAAGTTCACTAAGGAAAAAAATATTCCAGAGTTTTGGTTCCAAAATTACTTTCTATTCAGCCACACATCAAAAACAAAAATCATCTGTGATAATGCTGGAAGCCAAAAACTACTTCTAATCAGAAAGCTACTTTTTCTTCTAGCTGCATATGGATCTAGTTCAACTGGAGTTTCCTGAATGAATGTCGGCCTTTTCCAAGCACATCCAGCATAGCTCAATCATTGGCACCCGAAACAAAGCTAATGCTCTGAAAAGCCGCACATGATAGAAATTAAGCTACCTGTACTGAAAGTGGATGTGAAAGTATTTAAAAGGGAAGGAGAATGACTTAGAAGAAAAGGAATTTTTAGGCACAGTCTCCTCTGTAAAATCTAAATGCAGCTTGTTGATTCTTCTCGGAAATATTCCCAGAGTTAAATATAATACTAGTTTGCCCATTAACAGAACAGGTTTCATATGCACTGTGCATGGTTAATGTGGTACATGATTCTTCCACGGATGCCTTGGATATTTCACCCTGAAAGTTGGGAACTGAAACTCCTCAGCCAACATTAAGCAGTTTAGTAAGCAGCTGCTGCTATGCTATGCTGCTGCTTGGGCCACGGGGCATTTCTGAATAATTGAGTTTAAGCTTAAATAATGATCAGATGCCCATAGAAACCTCCTGTGAGATACCAGACTCAACAAAGAAACAGGTTTTCATCACAGTACTGATTCTGTACCACTTTAGGCACGCTGTATAAAAATTAAAACTATGAAAGAAATTAAGTACTTTTTAACTTTTGCATTACATCAGGTAAAGTATATCATTTAAATGAATCATCCATTGTGGATCAGCTATTTCTGCAGACAGTATCTTGATTTGGTAACTTAGAAATTACCTAATATTTTTAAGTCACTGGAATCATATCAGCTTGATTTAATTTCTGAGAAACTTTAGTTTTAATTTTTCTACAGAGCTTATTCTGTTTTAAGCTCTATATAGTATGTATAATGGCATCTGCAAGCCAAATTTCTTTTTTGTTTTAGGAAATAGGATAATTACCTTTTACCAATTGAGAGGTATTTGAGAAGGTTTTCAATCCTCAAGCCTCTACTTTTAGGGTTAGAGCTGAAGATTCCAGTACTTATTTCCTTTCCAGGAAGAGTGAAAGTAGAGGTAGGAGTAGGAAAGATTCAGAGAGAGAGAGAAGCCTAGCATGTCAGTAGATGCAGTGAAAGAGATAATAAAGTCAAATTTATTACCCAAAGGAAGCACAAAGTAAATATCTCTGGTCAGTATCTAATGAAAGATGTAGCAGACAGATTGAAGCACCAAAAAAGTGCCAGCACTGTGTTAAACATTTCAGAAACATTACCTAATTTATTCCTCATGATAGTCTAATAAAGGCACTATTAGTCACTTTTATAAAAGAGGAAGTCTCTTTAGAGAGGTTAAGTAACTTGAATGGTTACTCTGTTGATAAAGACACAGAACTGGAATTCCAATCAAAGTCAACCCTAGATATAGATATTGTTCTGGATGGAATTGTGCCTCCCCCCAATTCAAATGATAAAGATCTAACCCCAATGTGACCATATTTATAGATAGTGACTTTAAAGAGGTAGTGTGACTGGTGTCCTTGTAAGTAGAGGAAGAGACACCAGTGATGTTTACACACAGAGAAAAAGCAAGGTGAGGACACGAACAAGTTGCCATCTGCAAACCAAGGAGAGAGGCCTCAGGTGAAACCAATCCTGCCTGCAACTTTAATTTCCAGTCTCTAGAACTATGGGAAAATATATATATTTTTAAAACATGCAGTTGACCAAATCTTCATTACCATCAGGAATAGGATAAAGGAGCATATTTTTCTACCCTAGGCATTAGCATCTCAGAAAGGGGGAGTGATTATTTAAAAAGTTAATCAGGTTTTATAAGTAGATGTTTTTGTTTTGTATGTGTTTATTTCTTTTCTCTCTGGATTTCTTTGCAGAATAGGCTAATTATATGATGTTCCAAATGCACGATGACTGTGAAGCTTGGAAAGCCATCAATTTTGACTTCATGGAGTAATTGAGGTATTGTTTAGGATTACCTTATATTTATATAGCTGCTAGTAAGCAATACTTTGTTATTTAAAAATGTTAGCCAGTGGTATCTTTTTATGGCAAGCTGATCAAATACAGATATGAACTTAAAAAAGACTTTCTGTATTGTGTGTTCTATAGATCTTTCCTTAATGATATATAATGAGAGCTATTGTTAAGTGCTGTGAGTGCAGGACTCTGGGTGTCTATATCTTCAGGGTCTGACACATAATAGATCTTTAATAAATATGAATCAGTCAATGAACGAAAAAAATTAATTCTATGTAATATATTTCTTGACAGGGTTTGACTGTGGCTAAAAAATCTAAAATGTGAAAATCCCTTACCTATTCAAGTCCTGCATTACATCAATAATTTCATGAAGAATACTTCTTTTTCAGTTAGCACCACACCTAGATTTATAGCTTTCATTTGCTAGAATTATGTGTCTCCTTTCTCTGGCTTGACAACCAGCAACATCTGGGGTGCCCCAGACCTCTGTTTTCATGGTTCACCCCTGCTTCTCATAGAAACTCCCATGTCTTATTAACTATTTGCCCAAAGGAGACAAGCTATCCCTCCAAATATTTTTTTAAGAGTTATTTATTCATTTTAGAGAGAGAGAGAATTAATTAAATGATTTGTCCATCTGTAGTCACACAGGATCTTGTCACTCAAAGTGTGGTCCATGGATCAGCAATATTGACATCACATGTGTGTTCAAAGGAATATAGACTCTCAGACCCCATCCAGTTCTATTGAATCAGAATCTATATTTTAAGAGTTAGAGAAATACTTTTGAAGCAGTGACAATGCGGAGAATTGAATTCAAATGTTCTAATTACTAAATCAAGTTTTTCTGCCCATGTGCCTCATCACAAGGGCTTCTAAAAACAATCTTTGCTCTCCCCTTACTAGTCCCCCTGAAGTGACATGATTCTAATGGGAAAACATTAGTTGTATGTCAGATGCGACCTGAAGGTATTAGAGCTTTGAAGATGTTTTTAAATCACACACTTAAGGTAGCAGTTTATTTATTTTCTGCAAAGCAAGACCTAATTAAGGCCACCCATCAGATTGGAGTAGTATCCATTCTCTACACACAGTTGCCACTGATCATCACATTTGATCCTCACAATAATGCGATGAGAGAGAGGCCTGATTGTTAAAGACAAAAAGGGGCACCTGGATGGCTCAGTCGGTTAAGTGTTCAACTCTTGATTTCAGCTCAGGTCATGATCTCAGGGTTGTAAAACTGAGCCCCATGCTGGGCTCTGCACTCACTGTGAAGCCTGCTCAAGATTCTCTCTCCCTCCCTCTCCTTCTACCCCTCCCTGGACTCATGCACACATGCACATGCTCTAAAAAACAAACAAACAAAAACAAAAAACAAAAAAAACAAACAAATTGAGGCTCAGATAAGCCAAGTAATTGTTAAAAGAGTTTGCATTGCTGATTTTTCTGACTGTAGGTCTTGGCAGAAGTACATAACCCCTAAAATCATAAAAGCAGTCAGGGACAGTTCTGGTGTTATTTAGGTAGCAATACTTCAAAAACTCTTGAAAGCCCTCTATAACTCTAAATGACTGTCACTTTTTCCTTCCATAGGCTAATATTGAGCATCATATTTCTGGGCTGAGGACCTATGGTATTCTTTACTGTATTCTTTGGTTAGCTCTGCAGGGTGTTCTCTTTTCTCCCATGTGATACAACATGCCAGTTCTTTAAATGTATATATTCATTTCATGTTAGATGTTCTGAAATCCTGAGACTTTTGAAATGGAGCTGGGATGGATTTATGATGACAATGGGTGGGTGAACCCACATGCTTTCTCTCTTTTGTTCAACACTGGGAGGAACACATGAATGACAGCCCATTCTCTTGGGATCACTTGTAGGTTATAATGCCCACACCTTAGCTTCTTTAGTCATGGTGAGATGAAAAAGAAATAAAGTGGCTATAGGGAGGATCTTCAGATTCCAAGTAAAACCATGGATATGATGAATGAATACTGTGACTGATACTCCATATGGAAAGAAGGCGTGAACTATTAATGCGGCAGCTGGAAGAGACAAGGGGCATGCCATGTACATTAATGCTCTACCACAAACCCCCTTCCAGTATGATCAACTGTTTTCTGGCAGCCCTACTGACCTTGCATGTACAATTTTTAGTCCTCTTCGTCTTCAGAAAAATATCCCTTTACTATTTATGTGCCAGTGATAAGTACAGAACCATATTTGTTTTTGCAAATTGCTACATTTTAAGATTCTAAGATTCTTAAGACGTTGGCAGACTCAAGCCTTTGCAATATATGAATTCCTGTAGGTTATGTGGTCAATCAAGGAATCTAAGAGTCCTTACTGTTGTTATTTACAGTAATCTGCTCATCAGTCCTAACAAGATTGATTAGAGATATAGCCCAGTAATACACCTTAGTATTTCCCTACTACTTCATTTAATCTGATGAACATACTGTGGAAAGGATATTTTACAATGTGCAAATCCTTGTAATCACTAGACAGTGCACGATAGAGCCGTGTTCCTACCAAGACAGCTTAATAAAATTAACTCTGGCTCAGTAGGTGTGTGCAATGAGATTTTCTCTAACTTTTCCAAAAGTAGTTTTGGTCCAAAAGCAAGGATTTTTCACTGTTCTAGTTCAAATTAAAATGCTCTGTAGAGGTTCATAATTTTTTACCTCAAATTAATGATGTCTGAATGAATGGATTTAATACTTCATAGGAATTACAATAAAGAGAATGCTCTTGGCAAAAGAAACAATTGTGCATTCTTATGGATAGGAATATTTTCATTTGGGAAATGAGTGTTGATAATCCTATGAGGCTGACATTATGGTGAGTTGTATGTGCATAGTACTGTGGTTAAAAGCTTGGGAATCAGGAACTATTGATTTCACCACCTACTACTTGTGTGACTTGAACACGTTACTCCCTTTTCTCAGCCTGTTTCCTTTTCCATGGAGTCAGAAGCCTCAGTTCTACCTTTAGTGACAAGACTTCTGGGAAGGCTATGAGGATTAAAAGACATAAGGTAGGTTATCATTGGAAGCTGCATGAGGTAGGTATCATTGGAAGCTACTCTCTGATGTGAGACTGTATTAGTCCAATTCTGTGAGAATCAATAAGTATGTTTTAAAGGGTTCTCTGGCACTGCAGAGGCCAGAGCATCTCACCTATTAAATCATTCCTTCATTAAGTCAAACCTCTGAGTCAAAGTTAAGGGTTATAATTTTACTTAGTTAGATGTTTAGACTATAGCCCTATATGACAGCTGAAATTTTTTTATTCAGTCCATTTAATAACAAAGATTCTGAGCATCACAAACAGAAAGTTAATAGAAAAACATAGCCCTGGATTTCAGACTCCAAAGTTTGTGATTCTTGTGCTGTATAAGCATAATATACAATTGGTTATGAACAAAGAGAAAAGTAATCTAACTTCGTTTCATGCACTAACCTAATAGGATCAATAAATCAGTTACCCTCAATCTAGCAGATCAGATATAAATCAGCAGGGATGAGCTAAAGACAAGTGAGACCACAATATAATAGTGTCTACTAAAGAAGCAGCTAAAATGCACATGAAAAACCACGAGAAATATAATGTAAATGTTAGGGTATTTTCAATATACTTGAAAATGGGCAGGTATTAGAGTATTGCATCTAATTTGCAGCTGCACAATTTATATAGGAAGCTGTCCAAATAGTGTTCCCAGTTACTGGGAAGCCCAAAGCATATAATACTAAGATCTAAAGCTACCCAGATGTCTCCCAACCACAGATTGGATAACTGTGACCCCATCTCAAGCTCCTCCAGACCTCCAACATCATACCTTAAGAGAGATTTCAGGATATCAGGGTATGACTAAATCTACTACACCTCAATCCAGTAGTCAAAAAAGAGGCCGGGAATTTTCTGTGTTCTAAATAAAACAACCCTACCCTAAGATGGTTATATCCTCATAGGCAGAAGTGAAGGTGGAGATCCAGAACTGTGAGCAATCTTGACAAGCCTACTCTGGCATCCCCTGTTATCCTTCAAGTTAGTCACCAAAGAAACCAGGACTCCCAGGTCATCCCTTACTTATCAATGCTTAGCTCCAAAAGGTAACATTTCTCATTAACCATCAGTTCTGTCCCCAAATTCCATACCATCTTCCCTCCTTGCTTTCTTTTCTGCATAACATTCATCATTACACACACATACTTGAACTAATGCATATTTGTTTATCTGTCTTCTCCACAAGAATATATGTTCCACCAGGATAGAATTTTTTTTTCTGTTTTTCTCATTGCTGGATTTATTGTTCCTGGCTTATAATAAGCACTCAATAAATATTTATTGTGTAAACAACTGAATAAATGAGTGAATGGATTCTGCCCCAAGTTATGGTAGCTTCCAGGAGCTGTGAGTATATTAAGTCTAAAGCCAATTAGTATTGGCTGTTTGACTTCTTCATACTTGCTTTTAGTAGAACAGTGAGCTAATGAGGGATAGTGCACTCACTTACTAGTTCTCAAAATGAAGATTTGATGCCTCTGTCAAAAAAAAGCTAAGGAAGGAAGGCTGTGCTGTACAAATATTTCATTAGAAAAATTACTTTGGATCTTATTCAATGAAGAGGTCAAATATTTTTTCTTACAGTCCATATCACCATGGACTCCCAGGTGTCTCTCACTAAAGTTTTATGAATAGAAATGGAGAAAGGTTAATACAGAGTACAAGTGGTAAGCATAACAAGGGATATGAATGAGAACTGAAAAGAAAATAAAAATTTAATAGAATATGCGGCCAGAGTTGCTCCGTACTTAGCACATAGGAACCTCTCAATACTTATTTATTTAATAATTGAATGAATAATGTTGACATATCTAAAGGAGAGGCAATAGGTTAAGAAAAAAGTAATCTCTAGTAGCAAAGAATTTCACTACTTTCAGGCCTTGTCTTTTATTTCTTCGAAATGGTGACACTTCTAAATGGCATAGGATGAGTGACGCCTGGGTGGCTCAGTGGTTGAGCATCTGCCTTTAGCTCAGGGTGTGATCCTGGGGTCTTGGGGTAGAGTCTCACATCAGGCTCCCCATAGGGAACCTGCTTCTCCCTCTGCCTGTTTCTGCCAATCTCTTTCTCTCTCTCTCACTCTCTCTCATGAAAAAATAAATAAATTTAAAAATTTTGTTACTATGGTAACAATTAACCAAATGATTTTGGATGCATAGTATTCTCAAATACAGTAGATTTTATAGTCTTCATTAAAAAATATGATTCAGTGTATGCGTTGTTGTTAAGTCATTGCTTAGTCTTTCAAGTCCTTAATTTTACATCTTAAAGTAAGACATTGTACAGTAATAATGATGGTGCTTGCTTAGGAGTCAGGAGCTGTGGGTACCACCCAGGAATTCGATATGATTAAGTCCTAGGGAATCTGCCATGAACTGCTTGCTATGGCTCAAGCATTCAGTACACTAATTTATTTTAATCTTGGGTTTTGAAAGAAAATGTTACAATATGAGAATTTAGAAATTATGCTTTACTAAACTTTCCATCAAAATATTTAACAAAGACAAATCTAACAATATTGTAGCAATATTCTGTATTGGTTACTAGTTTGTTATAGAGATGAATATCTTGATCAGGAACTATCCAAGGTAGAAATATGACAAATGAAAATATTAATACAGTTTTTTTACAACAAAATGAAAAGGTGAGATGGGCAAGGATTTAGCTGTATTCCAAGCCGCACAAAACAGAAATTGACCAAAGATTCCTTTTTTCTAAGTAGTCTCATTTCCTTTGTCAACTCTAAATGTTCATCTAAACTCAGGCCTTATGTTTTTTTAACAGAAGTGGCAATCAGTAGATGATTGTATATTCAAATTTATTCAAGTGTGTTTTAGTTTCTCAGAGTTTTTGTTTCATAGAACTATAAATTTCTTGAATTCAAAGCTTAATGTTCATCAAATCCATTTATCTTTAGCAATGGGGAGTCTAAGTTTCAATTTCTTTAGAGAAACTGAATTATAGACCAGAGAAAAATTATAGAACAAGAAATTCCAGAAATGGATATGTTTTCTTCTTCTCTGCTATTGATATTATTTTGGTTGACAGTGTTGCTCATACAGTTTTTATAGGTGTTGTAGTCCTGAGAATGTAAAAAACACATGTGTAAAGCTTTAATGATGGCATTTTTAAAATATCCCATGTTGACAACAGAAGAATTTTAATAGCTTTGTTATATTCATGTATACTTTAAATAAGAAAATGAAAATGGAATTTCAAAATTAATCCTGTGGTGCGTAGCCATAAAGTCAAAGCAATAAAAGAATTTAATCACAAATGAGATGCTACAGCTAACTGAATTAAGGAGGAAGTTAAGGTTTTCATTTCTAATTGTCCTCTTCCCTGCAATAAACATCAGACACTTAAAGATTATATACACTTTTACATTTTGCAGTAAACATAGAGTAATGTATATATGTTTATCTCTGTGGGGAGTATTATCTACTTCCCTGCAACTATTATTGAGTATATATAATTAGCAATATTGGAAACTTCCCTTGTTACTTAGAAGGAATTTCCTAGTTTGCATAATATTTTGTACTTTATTTTCCACATCTGGGGCAACATGATCTTTTTGTAGAACCCACAACATGAACCAAAATTCTGAAACAATTTCATCAGAGCAGCTTATCAATTTTACTTTTTCCAGGTGCTTATGGGGTGTTCCTGCTAGTATTACTTGCATCCAGTTTAAAATTAATGTAAATCCAAATAGGATAGGGAGATGGGGAAAAGATCGATCCAAATCATAGCAGATCCTCACTGTGCTGGAGGGAAGAGGGCTGTGAAGCACCTCTGATAACAACAGTGGAGGAAATGAAGCACTGATTACAAGCCAGGTTTGAGCTGAGCATTAATACAAAGAAAATCAACATTATCCTGATTACTGCATGGAAAAAATAGATGCTACCCCACCTCTTTCTGCAGATGTAACACCAGGCATTGTGCTTGCTTAGGATAACTGGATGGGAATAGCACATAATACATATACTTATAATTAAAGGAAGGGGGGGTTCCTGACTTAATATAAAAACTTCAAAAACATACAAATTTTGGCATAAACATTAGGTTTTGTTGTTGTTGCTTTAGGGAAAAAAATCCCTTACTAATCAGCAATAGCTTAGTGCAATTGTTAAAAATATGGTGTGTTATTATAGCCTAAACACTTGATTCCTGGACATACCTCCCCATACCCCCCACCCACAAACTCATACAAGTATGTTCATTCCTAATTATACTTGAAAATTTATTTAGCTTATGGCTACTTGAATAGCCCCCACATCGCTCTTCTTTCTTTTTTGTTCTGGAAGCTCCCTCTTCTGTGTTCCTTTAGCACATTTGTCCACATCAGTCCATGAATAGGCTATGAGCAACTGAGAAAAGTGGCCTTATTAGTCTTTGCATTCCTGCACCTTATCTAATCACTGGCAAAAAAGTCTTATTTTTCCTGCCTGCCCTTCATTCTACATATGATGGCATATGTTATGCTTTCTAAATTATTGTATTTCAAAGAAGACAACTCTAAATAGGAGAAAATTATATTAATCAAATATTTCTGTTACACTGAATTTAACTATATATCCATAGGTTTGGTCATAAATCATTTCCTGATATTATAATACAGAAAGTCAGTGAGGTCCTTTAAAAGACTTGCCACTAGAACCCTTTTTTTTACTGTTACTGGGGAAGACCCAACGTAATGTAATAAATGGGTAAAATAATAAAAAGACAAAATGGCAGACAATAAATGTATGTACATATATAATATTTATATATATCTATGTAAATTTTATAAATCAGAGGGGAGAGCTTACATTTTAAATCCGACAGAATGAAAGAAAATTTGAGACATTTCATCCAACCCTGCCTCTAGTACAGTGAGTATAGTTAGTACATAACTGAAATGTCTGCTGAAAACCTTAGGGCAATTGAAATGAGCCTTAAATTTCCTTCCCACAACCACCTAATCTTTCTCCCCATCTCCCCCACTCCAAATCACAAAAATGACATCTCTAACCTCCACAGTGTGTCAGATTTAGGAGTAATCAGATAGAATATGGGCAGAGTAAAAGTTTGTAATAAAAAGCCAGCTTCATGTTCACAGATTGACTGAGTTGCTGCTGGAGAAGGTGCCTTGATTAAACCTCACAGAGCCTCATTTTTGGCACATCTTTGACCAGTTAGGCGGGCCTAGATTCTACCCATGCTCAGCAATTCCTCATTCCTCTTAGGGAATTGTTCTGCTTCTTCCACAGCTCCTCCTCCTCCAATTAAGGGTCTGACACTGCCCATTGACCACGTTTATTTTTCTGCCTTTTGGCACCAGGAGCTTGTCTGTTGTAGGATAAAAGTGGAATTCTCTGCTGTCTGCAGGGCTTTCCCCAGGGAACAGAGCATGAAACCCAAACTTATATATAAAATCATATCCTGTTTGCAAACATCATATTCCCTTTGCTTCTCACTAATCTGGTCCTGTAAACCCCAGCACAGCTTGAGAGCCCATTCCTCATCTAAACAAATGCCATAAGCTCCTTTATACTTTTACAACCATGTCAAAAAATAATATTGCCTGCCAATAGTGATGTGATTGGAGTTGCCTCCTCCAAGCCATAAAAGAAGTGCAGAGTCTGTTATCAATTTCTCTAAGTGTATCAGGGGAATTATGGGTCGATTCAGTTCCAAGTTATAAATGACAACTCAAAAGCCGCAGAAGTGTTTGAAGCTGGGAGCTGATGACGACATTATCATAAAAGCCTGCTCGTCCTTGCTTTTGTGGGTTTTTTTTTTGTGGCCTATCAAGTGAAGAGGGAAAAATAAAGCTGAGAAATGATTTCAAGATTTCTTCACACAGCAGCAGGTCAGATGGCCAGAAAAATGATCACTATTTTTAGTGATATACCCTTAGGAGTGAAGTGGTCCTACACTGGCTTTTATTTCCAGAATCCCTTAATTATCTATTTCATTAGATGATAACCAAGTCCTGGTATTTGGTAAAATACTCTCTGCAATTGATGCATTTTCATGTAGTGTAATCACACACTAATGAAAAGTGAGTCATGCCATAGTAACTAAGAAAATGAGAACCAAACAGAAAGGAATTAAAAACCCTTGAGATTGTTGCTCAAAATGCTATTCTGGAAAACATACTTTAAAACACCTGAAGTACCAATTGCCCGTTGAGCAATTTAACTAACTACTCTCAAATAGTCATAGGCAAAGAGTATATACTTATCATGATGAGTACTGGGTCATATTTATAATTGTTGAATTGCTATATTGTACACCTAAGACTATAATACTATATATTATCTATACTGTAATTTAAAAACTATCATATGCAATTTTAGGTAAAAATTTAATAAGAAGTAGGGATTTTCAGATTTCATAATGTCCCAGATAGTCTCCTCAAAAACCAATCTAAAAAACAAAACAAAACACAAAAACCAGTCAATCTATCAGCCTTCAGTAGGTATATATTAAAGCCCCCTAGTAGCAAGGTATATATTCTAGGACTAGAGTTTACTTTAATAATTGGGGAGCATCAAGTATTTTGGAATTTAAATCAGTGTGTCCATCTTAGATAATGTGAACTGGAAGAGTGCCTTAACAACAAGAGCAATTTTAGTGTTTTCTAAGCTCTCTGGAGTATCCCTGCTGTGAAGTTGGACCACTCTCAGTTCATATTGGATATCTTTGTATAGTTAATATGTCTAGAACTATCCCAAAGGTAAAAATTTTGACTGGTACAAATCCAGAGTATTCAGAGTTTCTCTTAGGACTTGTATCAAAACCCAAGATATGATGGGCAAGAGGTTTCTGAATGCCTTAGAACACAACTTGGTTTCTGGAGGAAAAAAAAAAAAAAGGCCAAATCAAACTAGTTCTCTAGACTAGCAACAAGGACAAGCTTGTCTGTGCACACACATGCAGGACACACATGTTCACACTCATTTGGACCTATATTAACACCACCAGAAGACCATTAAAAGACCCAGAGGCCAATCTAATAAACACAAGTACCTCTCTCCAGTCTTCTCCAGCACTAAAGTCAGATTAATCCAATCTTCTACCTCCTGCTACTGCTTGCTACTACTAGAGTAGTTCTAGCTAAAGAATAAGAAGTTACTGTGGTATGAGTTTAGAGCTGTTGAATAGAGGTACTTTGTGTTCAAGGAAAAGTGTTGCATAGGCACAACCCAAGTCAGACTTGGGAGGTGGATCCTAGGGAGTTGTCCTCATTTCAGCTCTGGGTCATGAATTAAGTGTAAAGGAGTGGAAATTTGATGATCATCTCTCTTTTCACAGTTTTGATTTCCTCCCCATCATTGTATCCTCTAAGTAGCCATTAGCTTTGTTTCATTCTTTGCTTCATTTGCATGTAATCAGTCATTCTCTTAAAAGGAGCACTTGAGATGTTAGAAAATAAGTACAAAAGCCAATGAAACCTATTTTATTTTTTTAAAGATTTTATTTATTTATTCATGAGACAAGGGGGGAGGGTGGGGGTAGAAACATAGGCACTATACCAGCCACACTGCTGTACTGTGAGGCTCTAGGGATTGTGAAGATAAAAACCATGGAAGAACCTAATGAGCTCTTTTAGAACTCCTATACATAGACATGAACATCAACCTCATACTTTTAGCCTTTTACCCTTTACTATGTGACTTCAGGAAAATATAATTTCTCTGAGCCTTCCAGTTTCTCATCTGCAAAAGGGTATTAATAATAATAACTATTTCACAGGGGCACCTGGGTGGCTCAGTGGTTGAGTGTCTGCCTTTGGCTCAATTTGTGATCCTGGAGACCAGGGATTGAGTCTCTCATCAGGCTCCCTGCATGGAGTCTGCTTCTCTTTCTGCCTGTGTCTCTGCCTCTCTCTCTCTCTCTGTGTCTCTCATGATTAAATAAAATTAAAAAAATATATACAATAAGTATTTCACAAAGCTGTTATAAACCTCAGTTATGTGTTAGCAAACTAAAATCCAAGCAGGTATTGACTGTTGTAGTTGTCATCCTTATTTCTAGAGAGGGCAAAATCATAGGTGAAGGGATAGAAAGATTATTCTTGTGAAATCTAGAATCACCAAAATGGTAGAATTAACTTAAAATATATGGGATTTCCCTGTATAGAATTCAGTTATAGCAAAATACTGCCTAAAATATGATACCCACAGTTCTTTCCCTTCAATATCCAAGAGGCCTAATTGACTTAAATTCCTCGGTCCTTGAAACCTGACCTAGAATTATGCTCTCCTAACATGACTTAGCACTTAGTTCTATAGGATGACAATTTGTTACTGGTAACAGTTAACTTTAAATAAATTGCAGGCTAAAGGATGTGTTCTAATCATCCACAAAAATGTAGACATTTTTCTTCATATGTCAGTGGATTCAAACAAATTTGTCTTTGAAATGTGGTATAAATATCCTGGGTCAAAAAAGGCTTTGTTAATTACTGAAGACAAAAATGGCCCCAGGGGTTCACAAACAAAACGTGCCACAATGCAAAGCACTTTGTGAAGTTTATGCTATTTTCATCAGGAATACAATGTACTTGCATACTCAGTGTGACTCTACTGAGTACTGAATTCTGCTGCAAAACTGTTAAACCTCTTGCGTTACCTTTTCTTCAGCTACATAAGTCTAGCAAAACTAGCTTATGGACATGTTATCTGTGCAATCACACAGAACCCTAGAGTAAGAAGAGTCCCACACTTGGATTAATTCATTGTGTCACCATCTTGAATTTCTTAATAAATTTTGAGCATGGGGATCTGCGTTTTCATTGGGAATTGAGTCCTATAAATTATGTAGCTAATCCTGAAGTCTAGGATAAGTTTTACTGAGAAACAGCCTGAACAGATAAATCAAAGGAGATATTTTTGACAATTTATGTTATTTAAAAGCAGTAAAAAAACTCACACTTACCCCAAGTCCACCACAAGGTAGTGAAGAAAAAATCTTTTGAGAGGTGTCACCTACACATTAAGAAGATATAAAAAAAATTTATCAATTGGGAATACAATCATGATTTTTAAAATTTGAGTGTTTATTAACATGTAATATGTCACATAGTATTTATCATTTGACTTAGAAGAAAATTAATCAAATTTTATACAGGTAAGAGCTCAAAGTAAATGATACTACGTGTAGATTCTATTGCCTTACATGAACAAACACATACCTATGAAATTTGAGTCTCAAAAGTTTTTTTAGCTTCCCTACAATCATTTACTATATCACGTCTTTTTTTTATATATACTTTACTTAAGATAACTCAGCTATTCTGAGTTATCACTCTAAAGTGATGTGTTAAGCCACAAGTTTTTGAAAAGCAGTTATTTTTTAAATGTTTTAAATATTAAAACATCTATTTAAATACACAGACTTATTCTTAATTTCTCCTTCAGATATAACTAAGACAAAGTTTACTATAAGCTTCTTCAAAATCTACATTTTTAAACAAACAAATCAGAAAACACTATAGAAAGGATAACCCTTTTGGGAAATCTATATAATACAAATAGAAATATATCCTCTTTAAAATATATACCAAATTCTTGCTTGCATCTGTCTCTTAGAATTGATATTTCATGGAATTTTTAATCATTTTTACCTGCATTTTAATTTTCTACATTATCTACCACATTTAATAGAGAAAACAAAAATATTCACTCCTAAACCTCCCTGCAAAGTAATTAAAGGAAAAGGCAATGGTCATTTCTATCCCAATTTATTTGTTGTATTGCTGATCAATGAAACAAATAATGATGAAAATTGAAAATAGGTTTGTGGCAAACTTCACATGTCATGTCAGTAAAATCTATCTAGATTTTGTTGTCAAAAAACATTTATTTTGTGAATAATAAATTGTTTGGGTTGAGTTAAAATGCAATTGCTAATGGATGGGAAATGATAAAACAAATGGAATCGCAAATGAAAAAATAAGACATCTTGGGGTGCCTGGGTGGCTCAGTGGTTGAGAGGCTGCCTTCAGCTCAGGGCATGATCCTGGTGTCCTGGGATTGAATCCTGCATCAGGCTCCCTAAAGGGAGCCTGCTTCTCCCTCTCCCTATGTCTCTGCCTCTCTCTCTCTGTGTCTCTCATGAATAAATAAATAAAACCTTAAAAAAAAAGACATCTCATTACATATAAGGATGAGGGGAAAAAAGATGAGAAATCAACAGAAAAAATATGGAAACCTTGGAAAAATGTTGAAACTGGAATAATGACATCAGTAAAAAATACATGAGAAAATTTATGGACAGCTTTGAGAAAAGCAAAGTTTTCTTAAGTTGTTGCTCATAACAAAGATATTTCTGTATTCTTAAATATTTTGCAAGGATGTATTGGTCACATATGAAATTAAAATACATAATAATATTTTAATGTCTGAATTCTTCATTCCACAACCAGTAAAAAGGGATTAAAGGTAATATTGCAATGTAATAAAGCAAATTTAAAGTACTTTTAAAAAATTATTAAACTCTAAGAGAATAAGTAAAATAAATAATCTGCTTAAGAATTTTTAATAATGTTTATAATAATACAAAACAGCCTAATAATCAATAATTTAAATTTAGTAATGTGTAAAAAATTTTTAATTCACTGAATTGATTGGGTTTATTTTTTAATAATGCTATATTACCTTATCCATGGATTCATATCTGGCTAGCCACAAGATAATGGTAACTGGTAGTAAGAATGACAGGAATATTAATGTAAAGAAAAACCGTGCACCAGAAATGACTGGAGAACATGTATTTAAAGTGTCACCTTACAGAGTCTAGAGTATTTAAGGAGATAAATGGCACCTATTTTCAAAACTAATCATTTTATAAATTATCAATGTCTTTTAAAATACAAAGACTGATAGGCCTGGTCATAATGGACCTTTATTTAAATCCTTCCCTCTAACTCCAGGACTTAACTATCAAAAACTGTAATATCATTTTAACTCAGAAAATCATACAGTTGAATGAATTTCAATTAAATGTGTGTGCACAATGACAGGTACCAATCACTGCCCACATCTGTACTGGGAGGGACTGAGGTAAAAAAGGAAGTATGGAAGTGAAAGAAAGGGATAAAGAAAGGGAAAATATCTTGATGATTATAAATTTCTATATATTTACACATGCGAGCTCCAATCTGGTCTTTTATTTATTTTTTTTATTATTATTTTTTTTAATCTGGTCTTTTAGATATAAGTACAAAGCCACAAAAATTCAAATTTTCTTCAAAGAAGAAAAATTTTGAAATTAAAATTAAAAAATAAAATTAAAATTTGAATTAAGGAAAACCAGCTAAGTTTCTGGATTCATAAGAGAAACTGATGTAGTTCAAAGGTGTTATGAAAGTTGAATTTAGGTGCACCTGGGTAGTTCAGTCATTCAAGTGTCTGCTTTCAGCTCAGGTCATGATCCCAAGGTCCTGCGATGCAGCCTCACTTAGGTTCCCTGCTCAGTGAGGAGGCCTGCTTCTTCCTCTCCCTCTGCCCCCCTCCTCTCACCACTCATGTGCATGCTCTCTGATAAATAAATAAAATTTCCCCCAAAAGAGTTGAATTTAGTGCTTAAAATCAGTATCTAACAATGCAACATCCATGTTTATCTTTAATCACATAGCCTGTGCACAATACTAAAGTTGCTGCACTGATCCCTAAGAGGTGCCTATGGAACTCCTTAGTGTATCTAAAGCTAACTCTAAAATTATCAACTGTGCTTTTGTGGGTTTTTTTTAAAGATTACTTATTTATTTATTTGAGAGAGTGAGTGGGCACACAAGGTCGGGGAGGGGTAGAAGGAGAAGGAAAGAATCTCGAGCAGGCTTCATTCATGTTGAACAAAGAGCCCAACAGGGGGCTTAATCTCACCAGCCTCAGATCATGACCTGAGCCAAAACCAAGATTTGGATGCTTAACCCACTGAGCCACCCAGGAACTCCCATATATTTCTTTTTGAACTGTTTAGGACCAGTTAATCCATTTAGAAATAGTATTGAATTAGGTGAAAGAGTTCAATACTTTGGATCTGACACAATAGGTTTATTTGAAAGGGACAAGAAAAAGCCCTAAAATGCCCTTTGAGTTAAAATACTTAAAACATGATCCTTATGGCATGCGTTGCCATGTTGCATATTGTTATTCCATTATAAAATATTAATGAATTTAATATAATGAATTGCTTCAGCTAAAATATGGTTTTGTTACAAACTGTTTTCTTAAATCTGTTATTTCTATCACTGATATAAAGTTATGTAAAGCTCTGCAATGTAAATTTTACTTTAAAATCTGATGGCAAATGTTTGAAAAATTATATACTAATTAAAAATTATATTTATCAGTTTTCTACTTCTGCCATCTACTTTACTATTTAATTCCATAGTTAAGGCATGCATCAGACACATTATACCAAGATTTAAAATGCAGGGTGCCTGGCTGGCTCAGTTGGAAGAGCATGCAACTCTTGATCTTGGGGTTCTGAGTGTGAGCCCCACACTGGGTATAGAGATTACTCAAAAAATAATAAACTTTTTAAAAAATGTAATCTTACTGTAAAATGCAGTGTTCTAGGCATAGTAATAAGGAGTTTTAACTTAAAGTAAGTTGGTACCATGCCCTTCGTTTGTTAAGGTCATAGAAAAAAAAAAGAACTAAAAACACAAAAGAATTGGAAAGGTGAAGATAAACTTGCATAAAGAATGTGAAAACCTTTTTTTCTTTTAGTTTAAAAATGTAAGCAAACAAACTCAACAATGCATCCATCCCTGTAGGCTAAAACATAGTGAACAAAATTCTATTCAAATAAGAAAGTTAATATAAAAGTAAACATCATGGAACTTGCACTGTCATTTTTTCTAATGCTAGATTTTCTTAATCTACATTGACTTTTATTGTAAACAACTCATTCCACAGAGCAATGCTGTTGGAAAAGCTGATTTTTTATAACACTGCTTGCCAAGTATTTTGAACTGACAACAGCACTGACTAATGATAGTGCTGGAATGTGCAGTTCTCAGTAGAATGGAGACCTGTACAGACCTAGGAGTGTCCTGGGGTCCAGCTTCTGTCCATCCAGGGGGTTGGTGCCATACAACAGTGAGTGATGTTCAGAATGAACAAGCTGTATTTCCTCCAGGCTGGCTTTTCGACCTTGAATTCGCTGAAAGAAAACAGCAGAAGCCTACAGTATTCCACTGACAACATTTAAAAGAAAGTAAGACCCAAGTCACATTTTTAAGATGACTAACAATGAACCAAGTTTAATCATGCAGGAATGTGACACCAATTTGCTTAGTAAAGTACCATAAGAACATGTGGAAAATGAGTGTGTATGTAAAGTTCAGATTCTAGGGATTGCTTATGCCTAACTGGGCAACTGACATAAAACATATTTTTTTGGCATAAAAAAATAAATCTGTAACAAAAAATGTAATAGTTAACTCCTTTGTAAAAGTATCAGCTTAACAGTAAATAGGGGCTAAAAAATAAAAGACAACAGAAGAAACAGGGGCTACTGTTTAGCTGAGAATTAAATTCATTAAAATCTTATTTTACACTCACCTATAGAAATTGTTAGAACAAATTATTTATGATTTCTTAAAGAACATAAGTAAGTACCGATACATTTTAATGTATTTGATTATCACAAAAATGCTGATCACTTCATGTGTTTGCACTTCACAGAACCATTAACCTAGATCAATGTTACTCAAAGAGTATCCTATGGTGTCAGTAACATTTCAGCAACTGTTCACGAACTGTCTGTGATGAGGTCTATACAGAAATTCAGAGTAAATATTTAGAAATCTTCATAGTGATTGGACAGACTATTTTTATGTCTATTGAATCTAATATAATCTTGGGTGTCTTCAATTTTTATTTTATTTTTATAGTAACAATGTATTTTATAAAACCATTAGTCTGGGACAGAATAGAAATTAAACAAAACCAAAAACTGCTGTTTAGCCAGAAATAGTCTGACACACTCTAGACTCAGTCAATATGTTTATGCACATGCTAGGCAGAAAGTTGTACTTCAACTAACAAAGAATGGTACTTCAACAAAGACAAAAGTATACATTAAGTGAAACCTCAGTTAGTCAATATGCAAATTATTCTCCCTGGCCATATTTCTTGGTTGGTATATCTACAAGCCTAATAACATCATGCTGGTATAGGAAGTTAATTAACCTTACTTTTGAAAATCATTGTGCTTCCTAAAATTAGTCAATATTAACATTTCACTTAAAATATGTAGCACAACCATAGTAAAATTCAAAGAGAATCTGTTCAGGGAATGCTGTCTTTTCATGTTCCTGACCATGGAATCAGCAGTTGACATGGAAACATCAAGAGACAACAACACCTTTATGAGGACCAGGACAATTCCATACTTAAGCTCCCTAGTTTAAGCAGATGTGGTTGATGTTTAAGGGAATAAAAGGCTAGGAAAATCTCAATATGCTGATGCTCCCTAGTTTACTGGGTAGAGGGCAGAGCTGTGTTTGTCACAGAAAATAAATCATCATGTCACAGTGAGAGAAGAATGGTCAGAGACCTGAAGGGTAAGAACAAGGTAGCAGGAATGATATAAAACAGAAACTTCTTGACACTGTGCTATTATGTGCCAAATAAATAAACAAATGCTTATGGGATTTTCTTTGTCACAGCATTGAAGTTCCCTGGTTTTGACATCCAATTTATATTTGTAGAAAGCATTTTTTAAAATTTTAGGGGAATTTATATTTATAGAAAACATTTTTAAATCATTCAGCTAAGTGCGGAATGGTGAAATTAAACCAGGTAGATGATGTTGAAAATGAAAGCAAATTTAATGATGGCCATCTGGTCAACCATTGCTCTGATCAATAAACAATCATGTTATTGATATAGATGACTTGCTAGTAAACATTAAATTTGGAAGCATTTATGAAAGATTAGAATAACCGAAGAAAGAGAACAGCAAATAATGAGATAAAATAAGCACAAGAAAGTTCAAAGAAATATTAAAGGTTAACATTTTAACTGTGAGATTTCAGCTGGTGGAAAATCCCCCAAGATAAACAGTGGTAACTCCATGGTCTGAGTCATCTAAAATTGGAATGAACACAGTACTGGAGACCAGACTGTGGTAACCAGTCTTAGCCCGGCAGAATAATGAACAACATGAAATAATAGGGCTTCCAGCTCTTGTTTCTGTGAGTCTATGAAATCCACAGCCACTAACATTTCACATGCTGATACAGTGAATCATCTATATCTTAAGCAATGTCAGTTCTATAGCTAACAATCAAACCCACGTTTTGACTACTATCATAAAGTTTCATTGATTTTTTTCCCCTTTCTCTTTTTCTGTAAAGATATTTTTGCAACTCTAAATTGAATTTTTGCCTCTGGCCTAACATTAAATACCGTTCATAATAAACATATCTTTATATTTTCATAAACTAGTCCCATATATTTACATACCATACACCTCATGCTTGTCCCAACTCCTTTCTCATCCTCCCACAATCTCACTAGCATTTGTGCTCAATGCTCAATCACACATTTAAAAAATAATCTGCTAATAAGATTTAATTATCGATGGTAGCCCAAATGCTGATAAATCATAAGAGGATACCTGCTGGATCTCGGTCATCACCTTGTGTAATATCAGTTAAATAAGAATAAGGGTAGGACATCTGGCAAAGCCTATTTAGCACTGACTTACTCTGAAAGTATTCTGCTCTAGTTTACACTCTTGTCCTACCTCTCACTATTAAAATGTAATAATTCCTAAGTTTTACTTTGATTTCTTTCTGCCCCTCCCCTCTCTGCTCCCTTATGGCTCCAAGGAAGTATTTTATCCTGGTTCTTTTTATTATTATAGAGTATATTTCTTAAGAAATAATTACCTAAGTAATGTGAGTACCTATTCTCGATAACCACCTCTGCTTCTATGGATGCTAGACAAGACCTACAAAGGAGGATGTACATGTTTGTATAGAAAGGGAGTAGTAAAACCAACCCAGTAAGAAAAATGTTTCTACCTGGAAAAATTATCTGTCTGGAGAAAGCATGTTTTGAGATTTGTATCTCACAGGGGCACTGCTGTGGGAACTTGGTAGATGACTAAGCTGAAAATTCTGAAATAGCAATAGCTTTCCTTCTTTACTAACACATAGGATTTTCTGGAATAATTCCATTTTCTGTCACTTTTATCAGATATCTTAAATTTGTCACATGTAACTTTTCCTCTCAATTTGAGGTTTCCAACAGTTCTCATTTCTGGTATTATCATCAGCAATTTATCATGTTATATGTTTATGCTTAAATATAGATATTTTCATTTAAGCTCTTCCCATATTTTTCTATTTCCTGTGTAGCCTTTGTTCCTTCATTTCTCTCTCATGATGCTCTCCTGAGTCAAAGGTCAACAGCATAATGAGTCATGAAATAGGATAAAGTGCTCTGATAATCATAAATTAGGAAGATACTGATTTCCGTTCTCAGAGATACTTAGCATGCAGGATGTCTATCTAAAGTTATCTACGATTCTGACCAAAAAGGGTTTCTGAGAATTCTGAGTATGTCTGGACACTCAATGCATACAAGGTGTGGCATTCTTCTGGGTCTCTCTTACTTCAAATCCAAATATAGGTCTTAAATACCTTAAGGCTTAGGAAACAAAGTTTATAGCTCTTCTTTCATCTTCTTAGTAAAGAAACCCAGTGATATAGGATGTATTCATTATTATATTTACATTCTCTATGACTTGCATTCAAGCAGTTCTTCTCCGAGAGTAGAAAAGGAATTAATGCGCAGAGTGCCAATTCTCAGTGCTAAGTACCTAGGGTATATGATCTTATTTAGTTCAGAGCCCCAAATAGTCCACATTCAGGTTTGAAGTTTGACCAAAGTTATTTAAAATGACCATATCATTGAGTCTCCCAATATACCATGGTTCTTTCCTAAAGAAATAGTCTTTCTGAAATAAAGCCCGTTAATGCAACCTGATTATAGAAGGAATGTTCTGAACATGATCTACAAAGTCATACTGTGACAGGATAAAATTCACTCTACCCACACCCACCCACACACAGAGCACACACACGGTATACATTCATTTTTTTTTTTTTCTGCGAAGGAGCAGGGGAAAAAGGAAACAGTTCTATTCCTTCCCCTCCTGTGTTCAAAGCCTGGATTGAGGCCAGTGTCCTAATCAGTTCTCATTGGCCCTGGAGGAATCAGAACCTTTTGTAAAATATAATAAAGGGCATAAAATCATGATAAAATGCATGAAAAAGCAGTGCCTTTGGTTAGGGAACTAGAAATAATTTAGCAGAACAGATGGATTGCATTGGTTTGGTATTATTGAGGACATGAAAGGGCTCATTTTGTGGCAGTTCCAAACTAAGAGAAAATGTCCAACTTAAATTTGACAAGTCAAAGTACCTGCCTCTGCTGGGGGAGACCCCATTTTCTTTAATCATTTTCAAAGTGGTGACATATTAGGGAACAATTTCCCCTGAAATATTTCATTTTCTGAAGATATTTCATCCAGTGTCCCTAAACATAAGGATGCTTTTTTATTTTTTTCTACAAAAATTCATAGGGTTGTAGACTTCAAAAGTTGAAGAATCATAAATGACTTAGGAGTGTCAAAGTTACCTTCTGTTACAAATTCCATACTTAATATTTAATGGATCAGTTCACAGCCTGTTCATTTTTCTTCATATACTTCTCTCTTTTAAATTCAAAAATCTGGTCTCATTGCTCATGCCCACATGTACCCACTGGAGTTTTCAAATGCTACAATCAATTGTTTCTTTAAATTTTACATAAAGGATAGTTTCAATCCCCTACTTACAACTGCATTCTTTCCTTCTATATATTCCACGTGGTCTAATAATCTTTTCCTTATAAAGAAAGGGGAGTAAAAGAAGGAAGGAGGCAATTAAGCAGACAGGCAGCCCAACAGGCTTGTGGTCCTTTCTGTCAGTCACACAAAAAGAAAATAAGCTACAAGTCAGGAGCCCTGAGTTCTAGGTTCTAACTCTCATCTATCTTTAACATGCACATAGGCAAGCTATGAGGCGTGTTTCTGGATCTTTGTTTCTCTATTTACAAACATTAGGAGGTTTGACAAATTACTTTGAAGACTCCTTTTAGCTTTAAAACAAATAAGATTTTATGTGAAATAATCTTTTTTTTTCTTTACCTGACCAGAACAGCAAGGTGTTTTTTTTTTTTTGTATATTTTGTATATTTTTATTGGAGTTCAAGTTGCCAACATATAGTATAACACCCAGTGCTCATCCTGTCAATTGCCCTCCTCAGTGCTCATCATCCAGTCACCCCATCCCCCTGCCACCTCCCCTTCCACTACCCCTTGTTCATTTCCCAGAGTTAGGAGTCTCTCATAGTTTGTCTCCCTCTCTGATATTTCCCACTCATTTTCTCTCCTTTCCCCTATAATCCCTTTCACTACTTTTTATATTCCCTGTATGACTGGAACCATATAATGATTGTCCTTCTCCAATTGACTTACTTCACTTAGCATAATACTCTCCAGTTCCATACACACTGAAGCAAATGGTGGGTATTCATCATTTCAAATAGCTGAGTAATATTCCACTGTATACAGGTACCACATCTTCTTTATCCATTCATCTTTCAATGGACACTGAGGCTCCTTCCACAGTTTGGAAGGACATTGGTTCTACTGTGGACATTGCTGCTATAAACATTGGGGTGCAAGTGTCTCGGCTTTTCACCGTATCTGTATCTTTGGGGTAAATCTCCAGTAGTGCAATAGTTGGGTCATAGGGTAGCTCTATTTTTAACTCTTTGAGGAACCTCCACATAGTTTTCCAGAGTGGCTCTACCAGTTCACATTCCCACCAACAGTGCAAGAGGGTTCCCCTTTCTCCACATCCTCTCCAACATTTGCTGTTTCTTTTCTTGTTAATTTTCCCCATTCTCACTGGTGTGAGGTGGTATCTCATTGTGGTTTTGATTTGTATTACCCTGATGGCAAGTGATGCGGAGCATTTCCTCATGTGCCTGTTGGCCATGTGTAGGTCTTCTTTTTCTTCTTCTTCTTCTTCCTTTTTTTTTTTTTAGATTTATTTATTTATTCATGAGAGACACAGATAGAGAGAGACAGAGACACAGGCAGAGGAGAAACAGGCCCCATGCAGGGAGCCCAATGTGGGACTCCATCCTGGGACTCCAGGATCACGCCCTGGGCCAAAGCCACCCAGGGATCACCGAGCCACCAAGGGATCCCCCATGTGTAGGAAATCTTTGGTGAAATTTTTGTTCATGTCTTTTGCCCATTTCCTGATTGGATTGTTTGTTTCTTCGCTGTTGAGTTTAAGAAGTTCTTTATAGATCTTGGATACTGGCCCTTTATCTGATATGCCATTTGCAAATATCTTCTCCCATTCTGTAAGTTATTTTTTAGTTTTGTTGACTGTTTCTCTTGCTGTCAGAAGCTTTTTATCTTGATGAAGTCCCAATAGTTCATTTAGCTTTTGTTTCCCTTGCCTTCATAGATGTATCTTGCAAGAAGTTGCTGTGGCCAAGTTCAAAAAGGGTGTTGCCTGTGTTCTCCTCTAGAATTTTGATGGATTCTTGCCTCACATTTAGATCTTTCATCCATTTTCAGTTTATCTTTGTGTATGGTGTAAGAGAACGGTCTAGTTTCATTCTTCTGCACTTGGCTGTCCAATTTTCCCAGCACCATTTATTGAAGAGACTGTCCTTTTTCCAATGGATGATCTTTCCTGCTTTGTCAAATATTAGTTGGCCATAGAGTTGAGGGCCCATTTCTGGGTTCTTTATTCTATTCCATTGATCTATGTGTCTGTTTTTGTGCCAGTATCACACTGTCTTGATGATCACAGCTTTGTAATACAACCTGAAATCCAGCATTCTGATGCCCCCGGCTCTGGTTTTCTTTTTCAATATTCTCCAGGCTATTAGGGGTTTTTTCTACTTCCACATAAATTTTAAGATTATTTGTTCCAATTATGTGAAAAAGTCCATGGTATTTTGATAGGGATTGCATTGAATGTGTAAATTGCCCTCAGTAGCATAGACATTTTCACAATATTAATTCTTCTAATCCATGAGCATGGAATATTTTTCCATTTCTTTGTGTCTTCCTCAATTTCTTTCACAAGTATTCTGTAGTTTTTAGGGTACAGATCCTTTACCTCTTTGGTTAGGTTTATTCTGAGGTATCTTATGCTTTTGGGTGCAATTATAAATGGGATTGACTCCTTAATTTCTCTTTCTTCAGTCTCATTGTTAGTGTATAGAAATGCCACTGATTTCTGTGCACTGATTTTGTATCCTGCCACACTACTGAATTGCTGTATGAGTTCTAGCAATTTTGGGGTGGAGCCTTTTGGGTTTTCTATGTGCAGTATCATGTCATCTGCGAAGAGGGAGAGTTTGACTTCTTTGCCAATTTGAATGCCTTTTATTTCTTTGTATTGTCTGATTGCTGAGGCTAGGACTTCTAGTACTATGTCGAATAGCAGTGGTGAGAGTGGACACCCCTGCCGTGTTTCCAATCTTAGGGGAAAGGCTCTTAGTTTTTTCTCAATGAGAATGATATTTGCTGTGGGCTTTTCATAGACAGCTTTTAAGATGCTGAGGAATGTTCCCTCTATCCTACACTCTGAAGAGTTTTGATCAGGAATGGATGCTGTATTTTGTCAAATGCTTTCCCTTAATCTATTGAGTGGATCATATGGTTCTTGTTTGTTCTCTTGTTGATGTGATCTATCACATTGATTGTTTTACAAGTGTTGAACCAGCCTTGCATCCCGGGGATAAATCCTACTTGGTCATGGTGAATAAGCTTCTTAATGTACTGTTGGATCCTATTGGCTAGTATCTTGCTTAGAATTTCTGCATCTGTGTTCATCAGGGATATTGGTCTATAATTCTTCTTTTTGGTGGGGTCTTTGTCTGGTTTTGGAATTAAGGTGATGCTGGCCTCATAGAACGAGTTTGGAAGTATTCCATCCCTTTCTATCCTTTGGAACAGCTTTAGTAGAATAGGTATTGTTTCTTCTTTAAATGTTTGATAGAATTCCCCTGGGAAGCCATCTGGGGCCTGGACTTTTGTGTCTTGGGAAGTTTTTGATGACTGATTCAATTTCTTCCATGGTTATTGGCCTGTTCAGGTTTTCTTTTTCCTCCTGTTCCAGTTTTGGAAGTTTGTGGTTTTCCAGAAATGTGTCCATTTCTTCTAAATTGCCTAATTTATTGGTATATAGCTGCTCATAATGTTTTTTTAAAATCATTTGTATTTCCTTAGTATTGGTTGTGGTCTCTCCTCTTTCATTCATGATTTTATTAATTTGAGTCTTTTTTTCTTTTTAATAAGGCTGGCTAATGGTTTATCTAGCTTATTAATTCTTTCAAAGAACCAACTCCTGGTTTTGTTGATCTGTTCTACAGTTCTTCTAATCTCTATTTCATCGAGTTCTGCTCAAATCTCTATTATCTCTCTTCTTCTGGTTGGTGTAGGTTTTATTTGCTGTTCTTTCTCCAGTTCCTTTATGTGCAAGTTTAGCTTGTGTATTTGAGTTTTATCCAATTTTTTGAGAGAGGCTTGTATTGTGATGTATTTCCCTCTTGGACTGCTTTTGATGTATCCCAAAGACTTTGAACAGTTGTATCTTCATTTTCATTAGTTTCCATGAGTCTTTTTAATTCTTCTCTAATTTCCTGGTTGACCCTTTCGTCTTTTAGTAGGATGCTCTTTAATCTCCACATGTTTGAGTTTCTTCCAAATTTCTTCTTGTGATTGAGTTCTAGTCTCAAAGCATTGAGGTCTGAAAATATGCAGGGGACAATCCCAATCTTCTAGTATCAGTTGAGACCTGATTTGTGACCCAGTATGAGGTCTATTCTGGAGAAAGTTCCATGTGCACTTGAGAAGAATGTGTATTCAGTTGCATTCTGATGGAAAGTTCTGTATATATCTGTGAAATCCACCTGGTCCAGTGTATCATTTAAAGCCCTTGTTTCTTCGGTGATGTTGTGCTTAGAAGATCTGTCATTTGCAGAAAGTGCCGTGTTAAAGTCTCCTACTATTAGTGTATATTATCTAAATATGTCTTTGGTTATTAATTGATTGATAAACTTGGCAGCTCCCACATTAGGGGCATAAATATTCAGGATTGTTAGGTCTTCTTGTTGGATAGACCCTTTAAGTATGATATAGTGTCCCTCTTCATCTCTTACTACAGTCTTTGGGATAAACTTTAATTGATCTGATATGAGGATTGCTACCCCAGCTTTCTTTTGAGGACCATTTGAAGGGTAAATGGTTCTCCAACCTTTCATTTTCAGGCTGGAGGTGTCCTTAGGTCTAAAACATGTCTCTTACAGACAGAAAATAGATGGGTCTTGCTTTTTTATACAGTCCAAAACCCTGCATCTTTTAATGGGATCATTTAGCCCATTCATGTTCAGAGTAACTATTGAAAGATACGAATTTAGTGTCATCATAATACCTATTCAGTCCCTGTTTTTGTGGATTATTTCTTTGGGCGTCCTCTTTCTTTTACAGGGTCCCCCTTAATATTTCTTGCAGAGCTGGTTTGGTGGTCAGATATTCTTTCAGTTTCTGCCTATCTTGGAAGCTCTTTATGTCTCCTTCTATTCTGAATGAGAGTCTTGCTGGATAGAGTATTCTCGGCTGCATGTTCTTCTCATTTAGGACCCTGAATATATCCTTCCAGCCCTTTCTGGCCTGCCAGGTCTCGGTGGAGAGGTCTGCTGTTAATCTAATATTTCTCGCCATATAAGTTAAGAAACTCTTGTCTCTTGCTGTTAAGGATTTTCTCTTTGTCTTTGGAATTTACAAGTTTCACTATTAAATGTTAAGGTGTTGAACGTTTTTTATTAATTTTGGGGGGGACCTCTCTATCTCCTGGATCTGAATGCCTGTTTCCCTCCCCAAATTAGGAAAGTTCTCTGCTATGATTTGTTCAAATGTGCTTTCTGACCCTCTGTCCCTCTCGGCATTTTCTGGAACCCCAATTATACATAGATTCTTCCTTCTGAGGCTATCATTTATTTCCCTTAACCTTTCCTCATGGTCTTTTAATTGTTTTTCTTTTTTCCTTATCTTCCTTCCTTGCCATCAACTTGTCTTCTATGTCACTCACTCTTTCTTCCACCTCATTAACCCTCACCATTAGGACCTCCAGTTTGGATTACATCTCATTTAATTGATTTTTAATTTTTGCCTGATTAGATCTAAATTCTGCAGTCATGAAGTCTCTTGAATCCTTTATGCTTTTTTCCAGAGTCACAGTAGCTTTATAATTGTGCTTTTGAATTGGCTTTCTGACATTGAATTGTAATCCATACTCTGTAACTCTGTGGCAGAGTACTGTTTATGATTCTTTCTTTTTGTGGTGAATTCTTCCTTCTAGTCATTTTGTTCAGTACAGAGTGGCTGTATGAGTGGGATGCATCAAGAATATCAACCACGACCTAAGTAAATTTCACCCTATATGATTCTGACGAGGTCAGAGACCAAAAATGAAAACAAAGTTCAGAACAAAATAAAAGGACCACTAAAGTGTAAAACAAATTTTAAACGAAAGTAGTAAAAATAAAAGGCCAAGAATCCCAAAGAAGAAGAAAAAAAGAAGAGAAAAAGTAAAAGTAAAGAGAAAAAAGAGAAAAGAAAGAAAAAAGGGGCTGCTGGGAGATGATGGGGGTGAAGAAGTTGTAGTGGAGAGAGAATGTAGTCTACCTGAGGGGTCCTAGAAGGTGATCCTTTTGGTTCTGAGTGTATTAAGTTCTGTATGTAGAAGATGCGCAGTCCCAAATTTATATAAACAAGCAATACTTGTAGAAAGCCCCAGCACTGACCACCAAAACACAAATGAATAAAAGGTGGGGGCGGGCAGAATGGGAATGAGGAATCTCACAGAATGAACCAGCATGGTATACCACTTGGTTCTGGGGGCATGCTGGTCATGTTTTAGAAGGTATTAACTTCTACCATTGTAGAACAAAATGGGGCAAAGAAAACAAACAAACAAACAAAAACATATCTCGTATATCTCCCATAATTGAACTGAGTATGTTGAAGGGAATCGAGAAGTGGAAAATACAACTAAGACATGTAATTGTAGAAATATGAAAGTCAAAAAGGAAGAAACTTAAAAATGAAGAAGTGCTAAAATATTGTAGTTAAGGTGGAGAAAGAGAAAAAATAATGGAAATTTACAGTCTGATATAAAAATGAGTTGTACTGGAAAAGGGGGGAGAAAAAGGAGGGGTACCCTCTAGTTCTTAAATCCCTCGACTTCCCCTGGAGATTTCCAGCAGGGAACAGAACCCTCCCCCGGAGCTGCAGCCTGAGCTGCTCCCGAGGCCCCACCAAACACACTCCAGCCCTTTACCGAACTCGGTCCACGGTGTGTGGGGCACTTTCCCCCGGGGCACACCTCCTCTGTTAGTGACCCCTGGAGCCTGGGGGCTCCACTGCCCCCCCCAACCCCCCCCGGGGATCCTGCCTGGTTTCCCTGCTAAGTACCTTTCAGTTCCGGAAGAATCCAGTGCAGATTTTTAATAAAGTTCCTGCTTCTCTGGCACTGGGCTTTCCTGTCCCAGAGGCTCTCATGGCCCTCCTTAGCCTGGCTCCTCCACTTGATTCTTTTTTTTATTTTTTCCCACCTTCCTTCCTTGCTAAAAGCAAAAACCCTTCTCTCTGTAGCGTTCCAGCTATTCTCTCTTTGAATCTCAGGTCAAATTTGTAGGTGTTCAGGATGATTTGAAAGTTATCTAGGTAAGTAGGTGGGGCTGGGGGAGGTGAGGACCCTGCTCCTCTACCATCATGCCCCCCCCCCCGGCCTCACTATGTGAAGTCATCTTATACACAAAAATTCAACAAAATATCCATTAAAGATTTGCCTCAAGTAAGCAAATATAATAGTTGGGGAAATAAATCAGTATGGCTGAGGAAAGAGATCTCACTATGAAGATCTTCAAAAGAATACTAGCTATTCTTCAAAGCCAATTTCTTATATGTTTAATCATAATTGAAAATATGAATATTTTTTGAAAAATATGAATATTCTTACACTATGATAATTTCAAAATAATGAACACTTTCCCCAATTTTTATGTTTGTGTATCAAACTTATGAATTAATATTATCTTTGTTTCTTAAGTAAATGCCTGCTTCTGTTACTCTCCCATGTCCAACTACTTGACTCCATTCACCTTTTTGTCTCTAGCTCGTTAAGCTTATGTTAAGAAGCTGAGTTTCAGTTGCAGTGATTTTTAACATTATCTGCACCTCAGAATCAGCTGTGAAAGTTTAAAAGGTATTGTTGCTGGGTGCTACCTCCAGAGCTTCTGGTTAACTTTGTCTGGGGACAGCCTAGGCATCTTGATAGTTAGAACCATCCCATGGATTTTAATGGGCATCCTAGGTACAGAACTATAGGTTAGAGGGAGCCGTCCATTCTTTCTGCTCTTTGATAAATTCAGGATACTAACACTGTACTGACCCACATTTCAGACTAAAGAGTAGTTTCAATAAATGGTTATCACAGCAAAGGTTGGGAAGTAAAAAGGATCTGTTCTTCAAAACAAGTGTTTCTACTTGCTTGTAAAACTACTTGATTCCTTCATTACAATTTATTTAAAAATATTTCAGGTGCATAGAGCAATTGTAAAAGTACTTCAGAGAAACAGCAAATCTCATTCATTAATAAAGGTCTAAGTGGCAAAAAGTACACATACTATATATATTTTAACATTTGATTTTCACCCATTTCAAAACCAAAAGCAACTGCAAGTGCATTACGCTCATCAAAAAGTAAGGGAAAATGTTACCGTTTAGTGTAATTGCTCAATATTGATGATTTTATGTGACTGAATCTTCTACATTACAATTATTTTGTAAACAACTGTAAATGGACATTTTAATGGTTTGGGTTAAAGCAATGATTTTTTTTTTAAGATTTTTTATTTATTAGAGACAGAGAGAGAAAGAGGGAGAGAGGCAGAGACACAGGCAGAGAGAGAAGCAGGCTCCATGCAAGGATCCCGATGTGGGACTCAATCCCAGGTCTCCAGGATCAGGCCCCTGGGTTGAGGGCAGCACTAAACTGCTGAGCCACCTGGGCTGCCCTAAAGCACTGATTTTTAAAACAGTAATTAGATATAAAACAAATTTTGTCAAAATAAATATTTTGTATTACTTTAGCACTGCAATTTTCAGATGGTCAAAAAACATGTGACTATTCATTTTTGTTAATAAGCTTAATGCTGCTGTTTAAAAAACTCCTGTACCACTTTCCAAATGGACTCGGAAGAGCAAACTATTTTATTTCCTTTTATTGGTTGTTTTCCACATTAATGCTTCCTTTTTTGCAGAAATAAAAATTAAAACAAAAAAATTCTAAATCACCTTAATTCTAATTACATGCTACACAAGCAATTTTAATGTATTTATCTGCCTAAGTCCACTCCACTATGATATAAAAATTTCTGTCAGAATAATGACATAATGTACCCTGGTTTACTCATCACATCTAGGTCATATGTATGGCTTCTCAAGACTGCCATTCCTTTAGAGACAATTCACAAGACTCCTTGTTTGAATCTCTTATTGCTTTGTGGTTAGATTCTTAGACACAAACACACACACAAAATGTTCTACAAACTAAACAAAACAGTAAGCTGTTATGTGCTGCCATCTAGTTAGATTACTCTATAAAACAAATGTTTAATTGAATTAACTTGCAATCGTTAGCTCTACTTTGTAGCACTGATGTCAGAAAACCTGCACATTCCAAAAGTATTTCTCCAAAGAGTATTATATTTTCCTTATTTAGATTTTCAAAAGGTCTTTTAAAATCACCTGTCATGTGCAGGAAAAGTGTGGGACCCTAGCCTTAAGTTCCCTGGCATCTTAAGATTTTATATTAAATCTGCTCTCTACTTTTCTCATTGGAACTGCTGAGGAAGTCCCAGAAGGGGCAACAGTAGCTTCGGTTCAGGTCCCAGAATTGTTTTGTAATTACTTTGTGTTGGCACTTGAATAAAAGAGTTAAACATTTCAGCACAGTATGCTGCTTATGGTTTTTACTTATGAATTAAGCGAAACAAAGTTATTCAATATTAGTCACAAAGAGCCAATGCAAATTCCACATAATATGTAATCCAACAAAAGCATTATAAAATGTTATTATTCTCAAAACAAATGTGAGAGCAAGCAAATGTCTGTGGGTGGCTTGGTGGGGCTGAGAGTCATGAACACTTCTGGAAAAACAACTGCAAGTGCATTTCTAACAGATGATGGGTCATTCTCTGTGATTTTTCAAGCACAGAAAAGCACATTCTTTTCTTCAGGGCATACACGTTTTAGAGACCTGGCTACCTAATCAAAGGGCTTGTTCCTGAAGAGGACACCGAATGATCCTTCCAGATCGATTTTTTATGGTGACAAGAAAGCTGCTGATTTTGCTTTTTGCTCCCAACAGAATCACTAAATATGAATGATTCAATAGGGGAAAAAATTAAATAGTACTGGCACGAAGGACTACTAACCACCTCAACTTTTAAAAAACAGTGCCACGTCATGCCAAAAGAAGTTAACCCACGTAACCACTGTAATCTAATATAATGAAGACTAATGTTTTCTCTGGCTGCTAATCAGGACTACTAAGCACAACCAATTTACACTATAGCTCACAAAATAAAAAGCAGTATGTTTACTAAACATCCTAAAAATTTCATCTACTCTTAACCGAAGAAAGTATTACATTCCAAATGAACTCCTTAGCCATCTAATTTCATATGATATCAGAGCTGGAAAAGATCCTAGCAAATATCTGCCTAAGAGCCTCAGCTTACACATGGGAAACCAAAGATCAGTAAGGTTAAATGATTTGACAACAGTATACAGATAATTAATGGCAGGACTAAGGTCAAATCTAATGTTGAGCAATAACCCATGAAAGAATCCATTTTGATTAATTTTTCTACACTGCTAAATGAACTGACACAATTTGTAAGTTTGATTTGTGGATCAGTCTATTATTCTGAGACAAAAGAGGCCTTTAAATGTTTTCAAATTACCATCTTTTCTATAATATCAGTGTTTAATTGCAAAATTGATTATTTTGTTGGGAAGGAAGGGAAGCTGACTTTTCTCTGAATGCTAGAAAGATTGAGACTCCTTCCTTTTTTGCCACTGAAACAGCAATCTGAAAATGAATGTGAATAAAGACAGAAGGAGGGCAAGCTCTTCAACATCAGGTCTGGGATACTTCCTTCTTGAACTCAGGTAAGTATTTTTACTTCTATCTCTTGGTCAGATGGCCCTTCTGATGCAGTCAAGACTATGGAGGCAGCAGACCACAGTCATTCTCATTTATTTCTTCCCCACACTAAATCAGTTTAAGTCTTTAAAAATCACTGCAACATAAACTAGAGACTCAAAACCTCTTGGGATTTTGTAATTATATATTTCTTTATGTGATCATTTGATTAATATCTGCTGATCTCACCAGGTGTAGAAACCTCCTTGTAGGCAGGGTATGTATCTTCTTAAGTATTTTATTTCCACCTCCTAACACAGGAGTATATCAAAACTCAAAATTTTGATATACTGTTGAATGGATATATCCCTGTTCTTAAAGTGTGGTGGCGAGATCAGCAACAACAGGATTACTCAGATACATGTTAGCAACACAAATTCTTAGACCTCACTCCAAAAGGACTCTACCACTGTTGAATGTGAAATTCTGAGGTTGGGTCCCAGCAATGTGTCTTACTATTCCTAATGATTCTGATATATGCTAACATTTGAACACCACTGTAGTCAATAAATGAATACCACTTACCCAACCACAGGTATCTGCTTGCTGGCCAGCGTTATGTCCCCAGAACTCTCTTGATTCCTTCTCTGAAAGCACAGGCTATCACTAACTATAGGTGACTACACAAACCTGGCAGGAAGATAGTGTTCAAACAGGGCAAATCAACTTTCTGGATGTTTGGGGGTAAAAAACTGACCCAGCTTCTAGGTCTTATATTCTTATTAGATTATATTCTTTTCTATGAAATCTAATAAATCCTCTCTCCTTTGAGACAATTGAGCTAAGTTCTTACTGCTCACAACCAGCACAGGAATTTGTCTATACTGCTTAGGAAAGAGTGATAACCTAGATATGAGGGCTGGTACTCATATCCCTGGAGTCCTGGACACACAGATTTTATCCTCTCAGGAATACATGCTCTAGGCATAATCAGGAACAAACAGAGCTAAACTTTACTTTCCCAATAGTCTTACCTACACAAATTAGAAAGAAATGTCTCATTCTCCGTAAGTCCTTCAGCCATGCTGGAAAATATTCATTCATACCCAAGTTGAAACAGAATTTTTATCACCTGGAGTGAATAAGTCAAGTTCAATTGGAAGATACTGTCACTGGCCCTGATTTCTTTAGAAGGTTCATAAACACTAACCAGGAAACCTGTTAGCCTATATAGGAAACTTCTTGCCCCTTTAACCAGTAATGTACCCACCATGTACCTGACCACTTGCCACATATAGTATACTTTTTTAAAAAATATTTTATTTATTTATTCATGACAGACACAGAGAGAGAGAGGGGCAGAGACAGAGGCAGAGGGAGAAGCAGGCTCCATGCAGGGAGCCTGACATGGGACTTGATCTCGGGTCTCCAGGATCACACCCTGGGCTGAGGGGGCGCTAAACCGCTGGGCCACCGGGGCTGCCCACATATAGTATACTTTTCTCCTGATTTTTTGACAACTGATTGTAATAGTTTTGGTGAATTGCTAAAAGGTTTGATTTCTATGTTTCTGTGGTTTTTCTCTTCCATATCACCAAAACTTTAAAAAAAATTGGCTTGAGCAGGTTAGTATCAAGATGGTTTAATAATATATTAATAAATGTGTACATTAGATTTAACTTGTCAAATCAAAAACTTTAAAACAAAATCCACAATGAACATATATCTTTTGTTTTAGCTGTATTTATTAGGGAGAGTACTGGCTAAGGAAGTAGATTCTACTATTTCTGAGTGGGCTAACTGGTTTGAAATAATCTCTGTATATTTCCTCTTTATTTTCTCCCCAAATCTTCCAAGAGAAATAATCAGGGAGAAAAGTAAGTTATGTTTCTTGTGGTTCTGTTTTATCCCTTTTGTTACTATGTTTTATTTTATATAAAACCTCAAAGTCTCTGGGAAAGGGTAATATTTGTTTGGTTAAGGATCATTTTTAAAATTTTATTTTGAATATACTTAAAATAATTTACATACAAAATCACTTACATACAAAGAAACGTCAAATTCCTAGGTAGCTTAAATTGTTTAATAGTTTTAGAAATTCCATTTTATGATTATGTCAGCATAAAGTCATAGATAACCTGATAATATAGGAGCAAATAAATATATATGGGAAACAATTTCATCACTTAAGAAGTCAAACAATTGGTGAGCTGTCTTCAAACTATGTTAGCAAAAAGACCTAAACATAGTCTGTTTATATTATTGTGAAGTTATGGATCATATTTTTGTGCTTGGCCTTCATAATGAGCAAATCTGCTGATCTGCTTTTGAGTGAACTATTTGTAATTGTGTGACTGTTTATCAAAGAGACAGTTATTTAGCTGACTGGCTTGGTGCTAGACTCAGTCATTCTATCAGCCTCACTGTACTTCTTGACATTTCACCCTTGGTCTTGTATCACATCAGTCAGAGCTGTTGCATAAATTGAATTTTAGGCTTTCAAACAATATAGGACTAAAATAATGTGATGTATGAGGAACTGAAAAAGAAGACTGATCAGAAAGGGCTAACAGCTTTTTAAATGTTACGACTAGTATGAGCTATATTACAGTCCATCTATTTCTGCACTTTGCTCCTTTCCTAACCAGTGTTCCTTCCAGTAATAGATTTAAGGAATACCATAATCTAACAATGCATTTGAAGACTGTGGTCAGCAACTGCTAATTTGGAGTGGCTGAAGTAAGACTTCAGGATATAATAAAGACCTGAAAGTGAGAAAAATGTAAATGGCAATGCCTTAGACAGAGAAGCACAGAAAGAATGCCACGGTGGAAAACATCTATAGTTGATGCAAAAGTGAAAGAGGAATATTCACACGAATCAATGTCTATTAAGACCAGTTCACCACAGATAAGTCCCCTGGTTTACTTTCATTACTCCATATGGGATTGTGTAGATGACAGAGGCAGCCTCCAAACTCCATTATCAAAAACATACAAACCTTAAAGATAATGCTATAATTTATCAGAAAGTATGAAAAAGCCTTCTGCTATATAATATGGATGCTATTGGGAAAAGATGAATATTTCACTCAAGAAAGAATCAGAGAAATAAATCTAGCTCAAATTACTTCATTTGGGGCTTCTAGGTAAAGAATACATTTAATCAAAAGTATATCCTTAAATACAAAAACATTTGATGATTCTATTGCAAACATATAATAAAACTTGTGAAACTAAATCTGTACACACTACTTTGGTGTATTCATTCATAATCTCAACCTGCTGAATGACCATAAACATCTATGTCTTGATGTAAAGAAAATAATCCTGTAAGATGAGATATTTTATTCATCTTCAAGAGAGAAAATCCATAAAGAAAATAATAATCCTTATAAATGAATGCAGTGAACGAATAACTTGTATATTCAAAAGTCAGTTATTTTTACTGCTTTGCAAAGCAGCAGCATCAGACTGATGTAACTCAGGCCATCAAATACAGGCAAGTGCACATGACTCTAAGAAATATTGTCTGCTTTGACATTCCTATATCAATTAAATTATTTTGCAGGTGTGTTTTAAGCTAAATTGGCTTTCAAAAGGAATATTCTGGACTACATTTTGGGTTGCCAAAAATTAATTAAAAGTCATAGCAAAAGATAGCTTTTTAATTTTTATCAAAGTAGAGTGAATTCAATGTAGTCTCAATGTCTGTTTCCTCAGGATATAACTATAGTCAAAATATTATCCACTTTATTCTTCCCAAACTACTGAGAACTAGATTGGATTTCCTTCACTGATCTGCAAAGAGTGACAACAAAACCAAAGAGCAACATGTTAAATTGTCAGTCTGTAATAACAAGGACTTTGTCTTGTGAAATTCTGTAATTCTAGTTCCTAGAATATGTGTGGAACATAATAAAGATAGACTCAGGTATGTTCAATGATCAATAAATGTTAAAGTAATGTGGAAAAAAATGGGAGCTGTTTTTTAAAATGTCTTAGACTCCAATATAGGGTGTTATTGCATCTGAGGCAACAATGGACATTTATAGCAACTAAGTCAAATAGCTGCTGATTGTTACATAATTTGCAAATATGACAATAGGAGTCTTTTTGAATTGATATCATTTTTACTTTGAAAGCTTAAGAAATAGATTTTTCTAAATGAAAGATGGGACTCCAAAGGAATCTGCAAAAATGAGTCTAAAGAAGTACCAATAAAATAAAATTACTCAAACCTCTACCATAAAAATGTAAGAACATGAGCCACTTCAATAAAAAGAAGTGACTTTTCTTGGTAAGAGGATAATCGTTAAATCTAGTCATTTCCATAGGCAAATTTGGCATACATCTGAGCTCACTATATAGCTTATAATAAGAAATAACAACTACTTAGCACATAGCAGTTTGTAGAGTTTCCCAGAATATTAACTTAATAAATAATACGTATTTGGAAACAGTAATATTACAATGTATACTTAAAAGTGTTGCAATAATAACACACATACATCATGCAGCTGCCCAGTCAATCAACATGGACTGACTCCCTACTATGTGCACAGCCGAGAGTCAGGACATAAATGCTATGCTACTAGTATCAATGATAGTTCATGAATCATGATGTTTGTGTTTCACCATTAATATTTTTCCACTACTACCCAAATGAATACTAGCCTCTTTATATGATTTATTTAAATAAATAAAAGAGTGTAGCCAATTTAGGATTACCTCACATTTATTTAGCAGCCCAGTTTCTTGCAGCCGTGACCAGATGCTCTGTATTCGTCCAGCATGCTCAGGGTGGGTGGTGGAATTGCCACAAATGCACTGGTGTTTCAGCATCAGAGGGTCATAGGCAATTCCTTCAGGACAAAGAAAACATAGCACAAGACTGAGTAATGATACAAAGTAATGATACAAGTTACATGACAATATAATTACTCCAAAAAAAAAAAAGATATTCTTTTAAAAATAAATTTACAAATAGAGAAATAATACAATTTCTTATGTGCAAATTCCTAGCCCATAAGAGCTGTTTAGTCCTTCATGTCTGGATATAAATGCAAAAAAAAAAAAAAAAAAAAGTTTAACCTATGGATTAATCAGAACTCAGATCCTAGCTTGGTAAATTTATAGTGATGAAGATGGTAATATATTTTTTTAAATTTTATATATTTATTCATGAGAGACAGAGAGAGAGAAGCAGAGACACAGGCAGAGGGAGAAGCAGGCTCCAAGCAAGGAGACCGTGGGACTTGATCCCCGGTCTCCAGGATCATGCCCTGGGCCGAAGGCAAATGCTTAACCACGGAGCCACCCAGGCATCCCGAAGATGATAATATTGTAAGAAACTTCAAATTTTTAAAAATACTATAATTTTAGCAGTATCTTAAATCATTATGAAGTATGTTTAGACAAATAATCCAAATCAGTAAAGGTCCAAATTTTATCACTAAAACCACAAAATGAAAAAAATAAAAAATAAAAAAAAAAATAAAACCACAAAATGAGCTGAGTCTCTAAATCATGAATTAATTTCGCAAGTAATTCCAGCTTCACTTTAGAGCAGGCCTTGCATTAAACTACAAAACTTTCCAACTGCTTGCCTATTCTGCTTCAGAGTTGTGCAGAAAGAGCTTCTTCCCTGCTTACTGTGCTTTTCTCAAAATTTATGCCAATCTGTAATCAATATGGACACTGTAGATCTTACAATTCTGTGGGACATTTGAAGTGTTTCTCTAAAAAAAATGAAAAAGAAAAAAATAAGTCAATTGCACTACCTTCAGTAGAGATTCCAAAGATACCTAATGAATAAAATCTGCTTTTAAATTATCAAGAGTTCACGTATTTCATATTTTAGTTAGACCCTATGATGAGAAAGATTTTTAAAAATATGATGAAATAAACTATTATGGGGATGCCTGGGTGGCTCAGTGGTTGAGCATCTGTCTTTGGCTCAGGGTGTGATCCCAGTCCCGGGATCGAGTTCCACATCGGGCTCACTACGAGGAGCCCGCTTCTCCCTTTGACTGTGTCTTTGCCTCTCTCTGTGTGTCTCTCATGAATAAATTAAAAAAACCTTTAAAAGAAAAAAGAAATAAACTATTCTGGGTACATAAAATAGGGCTTTTTAAAGCAACAAATTAGATGATAATTATAACTCTGGTTAATTCTGAAAAGATTTCCACCCTTAATCCAATTCCTTGGGGAAAAACACGTTACTTACAAAACTGCCTAAGCATGGAGTGAGGGCAGAAGAATCCAAGACCAAAATTGAAGAGCAAAAGTAACTGTATTCAGATACAGGCCAGTAATTTGTGTTGTAAAGTAAGTTTAATTAATGCATTTTATTCTCTATTTCACTCACAATCTCATGTTAGAGAAATGCTACTCAAAAGGGAAAATATTTCTCTGAGTGTACTAAATCAAGCAGAATAGTAACATATGTATTTTGAAACCATGTGGTAAAAATTATATCTAAGAAAAAAACATCACTTTGCTGGCCCAAATAATATCCAATCTTAATACTAAAATGGCTTCAAAATCTATCCTATGCCCCTTACTTACATTTTCATTCTTAGTGCTCATTCCTCTAAGTAGTATACTTGCACACTTATCTATTCAATTGCCCCTCCAAAATCTCCATTTGGATGTCTCATGGTTTTTATAAAGTGAGAATGTCTCAGACTTGAGTTCATGATCTTAAACCATACACTTTGTCCCTCGTTTCAGTAAAGGACATGATGATCCATCATTGCTCAAGCAAGAAACCTTAGTATCCTCTGGAAACTCCCTCTCCAAAGAACTAAGAAGTAAGTAGTGTTTTCCCTTCAAAAAACAACATGAATCACTTGATGATCTCCAGCCAAAACCATACATAATCAAAGGTATTATTGTCTCTAATCTGAACACCTAAAACAAAGCCTTGTAACTGGCTACCTGACTTTTACTCTGTTCTTTTTGCCACATAACAGTTACTTTTGCTTAAATATTTTGGTGACATGACAATATAATTACTTCAAAAAAAGACATTGATTAATCTAATCACTGATTAGAATAAAATTCCTCAAGGCATAGGTAGGCCTCTCCCCAGTTCTTCAGCTTTCTCTCCATGTACTTCTTCCCACAAAGGCCCACCTTCCATTCTTCAAAACAATCAAAATCACACCAGCCTTGGGATATGTATATATCATGTTCCATCTATGCCCATAATTCTTCCTTCCTGCCCCCCATAACTCCAGCCCTGATTTGGGTAATTCCTATACACTTTTCAAGGCTAAATGATGTCTCTAAATTAGGTTTGCTACTATATGTCCTCATAGTATCTTCTAGGTCTTCAGAGCATTTATCACAATTATGTAATTGTCATATAATCTTGTTAATTGTACATTTTCTTCACTATCTGCTGAGATCTATGAAAGCAAAGATCAGAGTTATAGTGTTTATCTCTGAACTCATAGTGTTTATACACATGCTTGGATATAGTAGGTCCTCAAAAGTATTTTTAATGAATGACTGAAAAACATAAATAAATGAACAGATGTAAGAACTAGGTCAGTTATCTCCATTATAAAGTCTTGCTTGATGAACCTAAGTGGTGGATCTCCTTGGAATCCTTAATTTTTTTAGCCTTATTTCTTTAGTATTCTTTTCTTTTATATGCCTTACCTTCCTACTGGCAAGTGCTTCTACTACAGATATTTAACTTAATCAGCTTTATATTTCTGCACAGTATTTTGCACAAAAAAAAGATGAATAAGTATCTTTAAATAAAGTCCAAAGGAATACATGTAGAAAGGCAGAAGGGAAAGCAGGCAGACATAAAAAGTAACATTCAATATATAAAGATATACAAGACATGTCTTTGAAATTCAGATGTATCAAGTATATAAGTTCCTATTACATAGCAGGAACCGTTTAGTATATATCTTTCCTTCCTTTCATTCTCCTTCCCTCCCTTCCTTTTCTTTCTTCTTTTTCATCACAAGTATACTCTTTAATCCTTACCACCTATTTCATCCGTTCCCCTGTCCACCTCCCCTCTGGTAACCATCAGTTTATTCTCTACAGTTAAGTCTATTTCTTTGTTTGTCCCTCTTTTTTTTTCTTTGCTCATTTATTTTGTTTCTTAAATTCCACATATGAGTGAGATCATAGTATTTTTCTTTTTTCTTTTTCTGACTTATTTTGCTCAGCATTATATCCTCTACGTCTATCCATGTTGTTGCAAATAGCAAGATTTCATTCTTTTTATGGCTGAATAATATTCCATTGTGTATATATATATATATATACCACATCTTCATCCATTCATCTATCAATGGACACTTGGGCTGTATCCATAGTTTGGCTATTGTCAATAATGCTATAATAAACGGGGGTGCATGTATCCCTTTGAATTACCGTTTTTGGGATTTGGGGGGATAAATATCCAGTTGTGTGATTCCTAGATCATAGGATAGTTCTATTTTTAATTTTTAAAGGAACCTTCATGCTATTTGCCACAGCGACTACACCAGTTTGCATTCCTACTAATAGTGCAAGAGGGTCCCTTTTTTTTCCCACATCCTCACCAACACTTATTTCATATTTCATTGTAGTTTTGATATGTATTTTCCTGATAATGAGTGATGTTGAGCATCTTTTCATATGCCTGTTGACCATCTGTGTGTTTCCTTTGGAAACATGTCTGTTCATGTGTTCTGCCATTTTTAAAAGGAAATGTTCATTTTGAGGTGTTGAGCTGTATCAGTTCTTCTTATTATATATTTTGGATACTAATCCTTTATTGGATATGCTATTTGTATCTTGTTCCATTTAGGAGGTTGCCTTTTAGTTTTCTTGATTGTTTCGTTTGCTGTGCAGAAGTCTTTTATTTTGATGTAGTACCAATAGTTTATTTGTACTTTTATATCCTCTTGCTTCCGGAGACATATCCAGGAAAAAAGTTGCTATGGCTGACATCAGAGAAATTACTGTCTGTGCTCTCTTAAGGGATTCTTATTGATTCAGGTCTCACATATAGGTCTTTAATCCATTTTGAGTTTATTTTTGTGTATAGTGAAAGAAAATGCTCTGGTTTCTTTTGCACATAGCTGTCCAGTGTTCCCAATACCATTTGTTGAAGATACTTTTTCCCATCGTATATTCAGTCCTCCTTTGTCAAAGATTAATTGACCATATAATTGTGAGTTTATTTCTAGGTCCATTTTTATGCCAGTACCATATTGTTTTAATTACAACCACTTTGTAATATAACTTGAAATCTAGTCTTTGTGATACCTACAGTTTTATTTTTCTTTTTCAAGACTACTTTGGATATTTGAGGTCTTTTGTGGTTCCATACAAATCTTATGTCTGTTTCTTCTAGTTCTAGTGAAAAATGCTGTTGGTGTTTTCATAGGGATTGCATTAAATCTGTAGATTGATTTGAGATATATAGACATTTTAACAGTATTTGTTCTTCCAACTCATAAGCATGGAATGTCTTTCCATTTCTTTGCATTGTCTTGAATATCTTTCATCAGTATTAGTTTTCAGAGTACAAGTCTTTGACCTCGTTAGTTAAGTTTATTTTGAGATATTTTATTGATATGGGTGCAATTATAAATGAGACTGTTTTCTTAACCTCTGGCTGCTTCATTATTAGTGCATAGGAATGCAACAGATTTTACATTGATTTAGTATCCTGCAACTTTACTGAATTCATTTGTCAGTTTCTAGACAAATTATTTCCTTCTTACAAATTTAAATGCCTTTTATTTCTTTATGTTATCTAACTGCTTTGGATAGGATTTCCAGTACTATGCCGAATAAGAGTGGTGAGAGTGAACATCCTTACCTTGTTCCTGACTTAGCGGGAAACCTCTCAGTTTTTTACCATTGAGTATGATATTGGCTATAGGGTTTTTTATTTCTATTTTTTACTATTTTATTTATTTGAGAGAAAAAGAGACAGAAAGCAAGCATGAGGGAGGGGTAAGGGGAAAGGGAGAAGCAGCTTCCCCACTGAGTAGGAAGCCTGATGTAGGGCTGGATCCCAGAACCCCTGGGATCATGACCTGAGCCAAAGGCTGACGCTTAACCGAATAAGCCACCCAGGTGCCTGGGCTGTGAGTTTTTCATATAAAGCCTTTATTATGTTGACATATGTCCCCTCTAGACCTACTTGGCAGAGGGTTAACTCTTCTATAAATGTTTGGTAGAATTTGCCTGTGAAGCAGTCTGGTGCTGGACATTTATTTGTTGGGAATTTTTTTATTACTGATTCAATCTCCTTGCTGATAAGTAGTCTGTTCAAATTTTCTATTTCTCCCTTCTTCAGTTTTAGTAGGTTATAGGTTTCTAGGAAATTTATCGATTTGCTCTAGGTTGTCTAATTTGTTCACATGTAACATTCCAAATATTCCCTTACAACTGTTTGTATTTCTTTGTTAGTTGTTATTTCTCCTTTTTTATTTGTGATTTGAGTCCTTTCTCTCTCTCCCATTTTTTTTTTTAATGAATCTGATTAGGTTTATCGATTTTGTTGATCTTTTCAAAGAACCAGCTCTTGGTTTCATTGATCTGTTTTACGGTAGTTTCTAGTTTCTTTTATCACTTATTTCTGCTCTATTATTTCCTTCCCACTGCTGGTTTTGGGTTTTGTTTGCTGTTCTTTGTCTAACTACTCTAGAGTTAAGGTTAAGTTGTTTGAGATTTTTCTTCTCAAGATAGGCTGTATTGCTATAAGCTTCCCTCTTAGAACTGCTTTTGCTGCATCCCAAAGGTTTTGGGATGTTGTGTTTTCATTTTTGTTTGTTTCCATGTAATTTTTTTATTTCTTCTTTGATTTCTTGGTTGACCCATTCATTGTTTAGTAGTATGTTATGTAATCTCTATGTATATGTGGGCTTTCCAGAGTTTTTCTTGTGGTTGATTTCTAACTTAATAGCATTATGTCCAGAGAAGATACATGGCATGACTTTGATCTTTTTGAATTTCTTGAGGCTTCTTTTGTGGCCTAATATGTGATCTATTCTGGAGAATGTTCCATGTGCACTCGAAAAGAATGTGTATTCCGCTGTTTTAGGATGGAATGTTCTGAATATGTCTGTTAAATCCATCTGGTCCAATGTGTCATTCAAAGCTACTGTTTCCTTGTTGATTTTCGGTTTGGATGACCTGCTCATCCATGTAAATGGGGTGTTAAAGTCCCCTACTATTATTTTATTACTATTGATTATTTCCTCTGTGTTTGTTTTATGTATTTGGGTACTCCCATTTGGGTGCGTAAATATTTACAATTGTTATATCCTTTTGTTGAATGTTTTAATATATTTCCAACTACAATTTCATAATACATAAAAGATATATTAAGGATATCAGACACAAAAAATACGTCTCACTGTGAAAACATATTTTTCAAGACTAGAGATTTTATTTAGTTGCTAAATATTTTTCACTACTTCATCTCTTAATATTATCTAACTTTAGTTCCACAGTACTGTTCCTCTTTTAACAGTATTTTCTCCACAAACCACTGCAAAAATTATTATAAAACAGGTTATGGTAGCTGGAAGTTATTGCCAAGTATCTGGAGATTATAATACAAAGTCCAGAAGCTCTTGGAAAGACATTTGAATTTAAGGGGAAATAAATAAAGTCTGGAACTCTAAACCTCCACTTACTCATCTTAATGATGTAGCAATGAGGTGTTAACAGGTAGAGTGCAAGGTGAGACTTTAACCTCATCCTTCATCTCCATTCCTTTCCTCTTTTTCTTTTTCTTTTTTTTCTTCTTTTTAGAAACAAAGACTTATAGGGTGAGAAATAAACCTGCCCTTCTCTTTGGGATTCATATGGTATTTTACTTTTCTTTGACCCTTTCTGCCCTACTGGTTAACATTTGCAACATAAACCAATGGATCAATCTCTCTCTTGATCAATGGGACAAGAGTTAAAATTAGGATTTGGGAAAATACACCAAAGAGTCTTAACATAAAGTCTTTACTATTTTAAACCCTAGAAGTTTATTTCCCAGAAAAAATATTTTTTGCTACATTTTCTAGATATGCTTGGACTCTATTTTCTCTGGCTTTCAGTTTAATTAAGTAAGATAAGTATTTCAAGCACCTACTGTCTATCTTTCCCGCTTTTAATCATTACATATAGTTAAATCATTATTTAGCCACAAGATCTATTCTTGTCTTCAGGTTTATACCCAGTCTCATATCAACTATTAGGTTGAGTCTACTCTGGTCTATGAGGAGAGCTGAGTGTAGAATCTTTAACCCTAAAATTTCTAATCCTGATTCTTGGTTCTTAACATTCATATAGCTTTTCTGGCAACTGCTTGAGGTTTTACACCTTCTCAAGGAATCTGCTCTACAAGGTTTATTAAACATCTTGCAGGGCCAAAGGACAGAAAGTTAGCATAATACAAATGTATATAGTATGATATCTTTCCTGAAAGATGTAAATGCAATAATCATTCATTGAATGTTCATTATTGTCTGGGCGCCAGCAATTTTTTTTTTTTTTTTTTTTTGAGAAGGAGCATGTGTTTTACTGGGGAGAGAGCATTTCTCATGACCAACAGATGAAGATAGCTCAGTGGGCATACTGCACATCATACTCAAAAAGGTACACAGGAGGCTCTGCTAAGAAAGATGAGCTGGAACATGGGTTCCTCTTGGCAACTTCCCCACGCTTGTCCCTCCAAGGAGTCAGGACACTCACAAGCATTTTCTTGAGGCAATTGTGGTCCACTAGAGATAGAGCCCCTCAGGGGTGCCTTCTTGTTTTTCATAAAGAGCTTCTTTTTTTCATAAAGAGTTTCTTGTTTTTTAAATTTTGTTAATTTATTCATGAGTGACATAAAGAGAGGCAGAGACATAGGCAGAGGGAGAAGCAGATTCCCTTTGGGGAGCCTGATGCAGGACTTGATCCCAGTGCCCCAGGATCACGACCAGAGACAAAGGCAGATGTTCAACCACTGAGCCACCCAGGCATCCCAAGAGCATTTTCTTTAGATTTTTTTAAGTCTTCATTTATTACTTTCATTCTACATTCTCTCAAGGCCATCAGACCAGCTTCTGTACAGATGGCCTTGATGTTACATCAGACAGGACATCTTTAGCCATGATCAAGTCGTTCAGGGTTACATCATCAGCCAGCAGCATTTTACTTGTGTGGATCCGAAAGATGTATTTCTTAGTCTTTTAATTGGTCAGGGGGAACTCAGTCTCTCTGTCATTGCACCCTGGTCTGATAAGTGCTGTATCCAAAGTATCTATTCAGTTTGTGGCCATGATAGCTTTCATGTCATCCCTTGAATCAAATCCATCCACTGGTTCGAGTTCCAATATTGTTTGTTGAATTCCTTGCCATCAAATGTGAGTTATACCTTTTGTTCCAATGGCATCAATTTTATCAATAAACATAGTGTATAGCATATGTTCTTCACCAACTCAAAACAATTCTCAAATGAGTCTGGGCCCAACACCTAGGTACTTCTGAGTAAGTTCAGAGCCAACCATTTTCAAGAAAGTGGCTGAGGTTTGGTTTGCTACTCCTTTGGCTAATAAGGCTTTACCGATGCCAGATGAATAATAAAGAATGATACCCCTTTGGGGGAATTATTACCCATCTCTTCATAATATTCAGGATGAGTGAGAGGAAATTCTAGTTTCCTGAATTTCCTGGATTTGATTGCCCAACTCCCCAACATTAGCACAGGTTTCCTGAGGGGTCTTTTCTACAGTCATCATTGTGACCAAGGGATCTGTGTCATCCATGAACACCCCAATGATGGCATGCACCTAGTGGCTGAGTACAACCAAGCAGCCTGGTTCTAACAGATCCTTGTCTTTTACATAGGAAAGAATGCTAATTTAGTGTTCTGAGCCCACAGATGTAGACATGATAACATGACTGTCACCAATGATCTCTTCCAAAGTTCCTACCGACATAAGGGTCCCCCTCAGATCATCTGTCTTTGATCATTCCCTCTCTTGATTTTCTTCAAAGGCTTCATTTGTTCTTGATTTCTAATGAATTCTTCTTCCATGAAAAGATAGTCTTTAATTCTAACTTCAAAATATTGACTGGCACTAAGTGTGAGGTGTCACCAGTGGCAGCTTGCTCACAGCATCTGGTCCCTTTGCTTTCTTCTTTTTCCCCACTCTAGTTGGTATAGGAGGTTCAGATTTCATTTTCTTATCCTTGTCATCTGTTTTTGCCATTACCAAGGCCATGACTACCACTTTGACCTATTTTGCTTCGACCACTCGAATCCTAGGTGCTAACAATTTCATTTTATTACATTTAATTCATGATCTAGTAGTAAAGATGAGGCTTGTATAAAAATAGTTATATGACATGGTTTTTAAAAAAAACTCTTAAGGCACGCCTGGGTGGCTCAGTGGTTGAATATCTGCCTCAGGCTCAGGGCAGGATCCTGGGGTCCTGGGATCAAGTCCCACATTGGGCTTCTTGTGGAGAGCCTGCTTTTCCATCTGCCTATGCCTCTGCCTCTCTCTGTGTGTCTCTCATAAATAAATCTTAAAAAAAAAAAAAAAACAACTCTGTACAGGAAGGAAGAAAAAAATTATGGGGATAATCTCTTAAAATATTTTTTAAATGTTTTAAAAGACCTGAAATGGGTATAATTATTAAAACAGATAATAAGAACTATCTCGAAGCAATGGTCATTTCTAATAACTTCCACTTCATACTTATTAACAGCTATTATACTTTCTGTTCATGATTCTCTATCCATAAGGCTTATCTTGCTTTTTTGTTCTGTATCTACTATATTCTTTACATTCTAACATCTGTAACACTTGTTATACTATCTTTTAATAAGTACTCTTTAATCAAAGTACCAGATAGTGTAATTATTAATTGTGAAATTTAATTTGCCCAGCACGCAAATGAAATATCCAAAAGTGAATACTTAAAATTTGCTAAATTGTTTCTCTGAGTATATAAAAAGAATTTTTAAGATATAATCTTTTATGTAAATCATCTTTATCAGACTATCGGACAGTTAAAAAGTAAATGGATAGAAGAAATTCCACTTTAATCCTTCCAGCTAACACTGTATGAGATAGTCTGTTGAAACCTAGGAATTGGACTAGTATTGCCATTCAACAACATAGCCAAAGAGGAGATTCAACCAGCATATAAGCTGGAAAAAGTGAAATCAAATAGAAGTCACTAGACTTGCTGACAAATATGTGGAAAGATTTCTCTACTTTCAAGAATGAGTGAGCAAAAACAAGCGCAAACTGAGGGCCTATGAGAATATGCTACAGAAACTAAAAAGGGAACTATCATTCCTACTAGTTAGATCATTGAATATGATTTACTATAGGAACCAAAATAAAATTCTAGAAAACTTCTTGACATCCTCAAATGTCAAAAGACATTGACTCTATAAAATCTACACTGGAGGCAACAAAAGAGGAATTTACTTTTCAGGAAACCAAATCAGTGCTACTGATTATAAACTTAGAGATGGACACAAGGAGAGGAAAATACAGAAGTCAGAGAAGTGGTAGCTGAACAAAAAAATTGTAATTTCCTTCAAGGAGGAATTCAGAGTCATTGTATAATAGGAATAATTGAAGAATTTCTCCATAACTAGAAAGAGACATTTACATGAGCATGTAACTGCAAATGTTCATGATAAAGATGATTTGTTTTTGCTTGATTAACAAGATAAAGGAAACATACCATGAGACTACAGAGAAGAATAAACAGGCTGCTCACAAAGGAATATATACCAGTATAAATTTAGACCTCTTGTCAATGCTAAACTGAGATTGTCCAAATGCTTTAGCATTTGACCATATTTCCAGACTTTTCAGACAAAAAACATGTGCCCCAATAAGTCTGTGTCCAAGTATGTACAAAGGTAATAGAATGACACTGTCAGGCACAAAAAAGCCAAAAAATATAAATATACATAAATATGTATAAGTTATATATACTTACAAATATGTATGCTATATGTTATATAATACAAGTGATCAAATTCAGTTAATAATCTAAGTAAATAAAATAGCTGTTTTTACCATCTTCAGTGAAAGTTAGATAAGCAATTTTTCAGAGTTTTTCAAGAGAAAATTTAAGCATATATATTGAAAATGGTAATTTCAAAATTGATTATCTTCCCAAAAGAAATTAATGTTTTCATTCTGATACAGGTAGTAACAGATGTTTCTCTGAGAGATATTAAAATACACACACAGAGAAACATATACAGAATTACACACATACACATATACTTACAAATACACACAAGCACAATTAAGAACACAAACATATGTATAACTTTTCTTCATTCTGTTAAAGGGACCCACATAGGAAGAGGAAAACATACTGAAAATAAATCCATATTTGACTTATGATTACCTATGAGTGATGGAATAATGGGTGGTTTTCCATTATATTTTACTAGATTTACCAAATTGCCTTTAATAAACACGTATCCTTTTTCTCTAGTTAATAAAAATATATTACCCCAAAACTTTGCCTAACATACCAATGATTTTTTTTTGTATAATTTTAGGTAATTCTTGTCTATTTACTCTTTCATTCAGTTGTTCATTTGTTTGTTGAGTTGTTTATTATAGAGTAATAAGCACCTTCCATGTGCTAGCCATGTATTTAAGTACTCGGGTTACAGAAAACAGAAAAATACAGTTTCTTTCCTCATGGAGAGCCCATTGGAACACAATGCCCCAAATAATATAATTACAACATTTGAGGAAAGATCCAGTTTTTTATGAAGGATCAGAATAGATTTAATTTGGATTTAGCTAACCAAGCAAGGCTTCCTAAAGGAAATATATAAACAAAAATCTGAAGGATCAGTTGGAGTTAGCCTGACTTGGGAAAACATCTTTACTTAAAAGGAAGAAGAAAGGATGAAAGAGAAAGAAAGAAAAAAAGACAGACAGACCAGCGTTGCTATTGTTATACTGAAATGTTCATATGTACTTCACTTTCCATCATGCCATTTTACCCACTATTTAAAAATTCTTTTAACTAAATTATTTTTAATGGCTTTCACAATGTTGGTTTAGTTTGAGTACTATGATCCTATTCACCCTAGACACTGACTAAAAAGTTAGTATTATAAAGAAAGAATTTCTTCACAGATTATATAAAGCCCCCTAGCACTGGGAGATAGAAGATCTTAAATTGTACTGGTTAACAGGGAAGATAAAGCCAATCAAATTCATTTGCCATTAAGTTTTTATTTCAGTGAATCCCATTTGATACAACTATGTCGTATACTGTCAATGCCCTTTTGTGAATCATGGTTAAGCCTTATCCCTGATAGAAATAGTTGAGCAGAAAAGATGGCTATGGTAAAGAAAACAAAATATACTGCCCTTTCCTTAATTATCAGAAGTTATATAAACAATATGCTTTGCCTTTAAATGGAAGAAAAAACCCCACCTCTTAAATTGAATACTATAAAAAATGAGTATTATTACTCATTACAATATAACATAAAATCCCTTTAAATGAATATGTGGCAACCTGGCTGTACAACATACTTTCTTCTCTGTCACTAGCAGCATCATGATCACATGCTCTTCTTGTCCATCCTAGAAATATCTTTACCCAAGAATTCTGTAGGGCCACCAGGTAGTGGCTATATATTAGTCCATTTTTTGGTCCATTCAAGTCCTCACAGGAAACAGACTGAAGACTTCATCTTTCAACAACTGACTGAGTTCAGACAACATTTTTCCCTGGGAACACGGATTTGTTCTTTTCAAAAAGGGGTGGCGTGGTTGCTCTATCTGGCTGCTAAGAATCCACGTGGAAGATAAAGTTTGAAAAGATGTGCCTTGAAAATTAGGTGAGTTAAGTATTGAATAAACTTTTTAAGTTATAGCAAAAAGTATAGCTCTTACAGAATGGATGTAAGCAAAGAATCTACCTTTACAATGTATTTGTTTTCTCCTCCTTTTTATTTTTTTAATTTTTATTTTTAAGAGTTTATTTATTTATTCATGAGAGACACAGAGAGAGAGGCAGAGACACAGGCAGAGGGAGAAGCAGGTTCCATGCAGGGAGCCCAATGTGGGACTTGATCCCAGGACCCCAGGATCATGACCTGAGCCAGAGGCATATGTTCAACCACTGAGCCACCCAGGCACTCTTCTCTTTACTTCTTAGTAGAACAACTACTGAGTGTGTGAGATTATATAACTTCCTAAAAAAAAAAAAAAAAACCTAAAAACTAAATGTTCCCAAAGAATGTACTTGAATGTTACTTTTGTTTTTTTAAAAATGTATCTATATCTATAGACATTAAAAAAATCAAAAGAATTTAATGCTTAAATGTTCTTTTCAAACATACTACAAATGAAAGTCTTAATAGTTCACCTCTGAAACTGAAGTCATTAGAAACACTAAAATCCTATGTGTATATATATATATATATATATATATATATATATATTTTTTTTTTTTAAGAGACAGAGGGGTCTTGTGCATGCACATGAGCAAGGGTGGGGGGAGACAGAGAGAAGCTTAAGCATACTCCATGCCCAGTGCAGAACCCAAGGTGTGTGTGTGGGAGACTCAATCTCATGACCCTGAGATCATGACCTGAACAGAAATCAAGAGGCAGACACTTAACCACTTAACCAACTGAGTCATCAAGGCACCCCTAAAATCTTATTTTTTAAAAATATAAATTTATATATCATTTAGGCAAGAAATGTGCCCTATCAAGTCCATTAAATATGAAAATAAGTTCATTTCTTTTCTTGTCTTTGGGATACAAACTCTGATAAATACTAGGATGCTGACATTATGAGAAAGGAACTAATGATCTGAAATGACTCAGTTTTTGGTTTGAATGATTAGGTTGTTTGTCATCCTTATGTTAGTGTGGTTAAAGTCTACTCTTCTACCTGGATTCTTCTAAGCCCGACCAACCCTGTCTATCTGGCAACACTGTTTTCTTAAACATGTAGTGTCATTCTAATTATATAAGGAGGACTTCCTTATTCATATTGAAGGAACATCTAAAAGCAGAGGAAAAAAAGCAAGTCAGGAAAGGTTATCCCTTTTAACCAAGAAAAGAAACTCAATCAATAGGATTTCAATAGTAGACATCAACATACATGAGAACAACACCATGAAACTTTATAAATTAAGTTCGCTTTAAAATTAAAGAAATAATTTTGAGTGAATAGAACTGCCATTATGACAGGATGAATTCTGCTCTGTGTTCTCTGAAAATTTATAGCTAAATAAAAAATACTTTCAGGAAAAATACTTTCAAAGAATATAATTCTTGAGGACTACTGATTTGAATAGCTACAAAAAGTATTCCTCTATATCATATATCTGGTTTTGAGCAAAAACTCTCTAAAGACCAAGGAGAGAACAAGGCAGGACTGATCCAAGCAACTTCTGCTGACAATGGGCTACAGTCCTGGGTTGTCTGGGATACCAGGGCAGGTCTCCTATGCTCTAGAAATACAGGGATCCAAGACAGTGGCTAATGTGGTGTAAGAAATATATGCAAATATATTGCCTGTAACTCCTAGGATGGAATGTTGGCTTCTGGTGTAACAACTTTTAAAAAGTAGTTCCTCTGCATACTTATTAAAGATGTCTGTCAAAGCTAAATAACTTGGCCATTCCATTCATTGATTTTTAAATAAGATGATATCAAGGCTTGGGAATGTGATTTTAGAAAAAGTGTTTTAACTTTTCCAAGCACAAAGGGTTGCATGAGGTCACCAAAGCCACAAAAACAAACTCTGAATCCTGAAAATTGATTCAAAAATAAATCAGATAACCTGTAAGAGCCTTTGAGAGAAGGTGCATATGAATACTCCCCTTGCTGCATCCAAGTTATGAGCCCCTTAAGGCTATAATATCTTTCATTTGATCAACCACAAGTTTGAAAGCTTGGATATCTTCTTGATCCCATTCTTGTGAAGACAGAAAGGAGTATTTATCCACTTGGATATTTACAGCACAGTTCCTTTGGAGAGCGAATAGCACCCCTTTTTTGTGTATGTTCCAGACTTGACCTCCCTTTGGCCTTGGAATTATCTAGTTTGTTTTCCTCTGTAGCCAGGTTCTAAAATATCATATACAGCTGTAGGCAAAGGAAAAGGTTGGTCAAATAGCCCACCCAGAGGTGCCATAATAAATAGAAATGGAACTAATGTATGTAGCATTAAGCAAGGTTTGACTTCATACCACTGTCTCCCAGGAGTCATTAGTATGGCAAGTTGGAAGAAAACAATGAAACAAAACAACATGAAAAACAAACGGGGGGAGAAGCACTCTTTAGGGTCAAATGAAGCTGAGCATCATAAATTTCCTAGTGGCTAGAACTACTAGAAGGAAGAGATTGAGGAACATTGCTGAAGAATGTTGTAGGGATTTTGTTTCCAAAAGGGACCTATGCACCTGTTGATGTGTTTTCCAGGCCCTTGAATGATAACAATTTATGAGGCTATTAATACTAAGCCCAAGATTTATCAGATGTGCTGTTTGTCTTGTGGCCAATATAACCTCATAAAATTTGGGTTGCATTGGGTTAAAATAGAGTGTTCTGCTATTGGAGTTATTCAGAGCATTTAAATCGCTTAATCCTACAAGAACGGTGCATTTAGCCTGCCTATTAGGAGAGTCTTTAGGGATTCCTACCAGTTGCAGAGCCAGGCTGGAGGGGGCAGTCCATTGCTGGATGAGGTAAAATGGAGGCAGCAGGGGAGGAATGTGTCCTGGAGACAAGACGATGTTTCTCTAATCCATCCATGCCAACCACAGCCAGCTGAGCTTGGCGCACTGAGAGCGCACGTGTGTGCTGGGGCTCCAGGAAGGGCTGTTGCCAAGAAAAGAGCACAGTAGAAAGAAACATGAGACAAGCATTGAGGGAGACACTGAGAACGATGTGTAAACAAATTAAGTTCATCAGGTCAGAGACATAATAAACGGTGTGAAGGAAAAAGAAAAAAAAGAGAGAGAGAAAGAAAAAACAAGATCCAGTCAATAAATCCATTCAACAGATGTTTTCACACTGACTGCCAGGGCCTGTCTGCCTGGCTGAGGAGGAGGTGATGGCAGGAGGCCTGTCAATTTGAACTGATTGAAAGAAACAGACCTTTAACCTCAAGAGAAACATCGACTTAGATTCATTTCCTATCTTGATAACAACGTTTTGGATATAGCTCCGGAATTGTTGCAACACAAAGTAGGAGAACAATTCAGCTGCTTTCAAATTGCCAATAAAGCTCAATACTGAAAATTCTATCTTGAATTTATTTAGTAATATTGATAATAAAATTTATGGAAGCCCCCAAATCACCAATTAAATGGCTATGTTTTAATACCTTTCAGTTTTCATATTATGGTACAGAACAATGAATTTTTCATAAATTGAATGGTATAATCTCAATACTATAAAAATTTTTAGTTTATTTAAAGAGCAGTAAATATAATCTCAATGATTTAACAATGTTGATATTCTTCATACTTAAGTTATCAAATCAAAAAGCCAGAGTTTGGAAGCTCCTGGCAGATTCACTTAGTCTGTTCCTCTGTCTCCAAAAAAGACAATCTCTGTGACAGACAGGCAGCTAGTTTAACTATCAATATTACTCAATGAATATATTTCCTCTCCTTCAAAATAAGGGAATTCATAACCTTTGTGTTACTTTTTTATGCTTCTTTCCTTGTCCATAGTCTGAACAAACATGGAAAACAGTTGAACAGTGATACAGACGATGACCATCTTATGCCAAATAAGGAAACTGATATTCCAAAAGGTTAATAAATTCCTTTTAGGTATAAGGCTAATTTTCTATAATTTTAAAATTTTATATTCCTTTCTGCTTTGATCTATCTGGCTAGCATTTACTCGTTCAAGACTTGATACAAATATCACCTTTCCTTAGAGAGGATTTGCCTTATCCTTCCTGTTACTAACCTAACCCAACTGCTAGCACCCAACATATGCCATTATATGTGATACTTGCATTTCTAACTAGCACAAGGCTTGTTACACCCTAAGTATACAAATGATTCCGTTAGGATTTTAATAAATCTACATACAACATATCTGTACTCAATGCATATTACATGGTTTTATGTCATTATAACTTCCCCTATATATGAGTTAACACTGCATATAAATGTGCAAGTTAGGATTATGAATATGTATTTAGTTATAGACCATAGGCAAAGACTACTCAACTTTTTAAAAATTAATAATAATCTAAAATTAACTTTAAGTTATAGTTAATATATATGTATATGTTGTTACTGCTGTTTTGCTCTAACTGAACCATCAATCAATTGGAAGGCATTTGTCATATGCTCAGGCTTTTAGCACTGACTGATGATAATGATGTCAAGATCTAGTTCTAGTTATAATAGTTTTAACATTTTGACAGGAGTCTAACTCTCTTGTTTTCTTGAGTGTCTCCATCTTCAAAGCTCTGAGGATACAACAGGTTGACATAGTCCCTTCTTTCATGGAATTTATATTCAGAGGGAATGCAAATGTATAATTATGGCTTGAGGAACTTTCTGTGGGGAAAAGGGGCTTTTCTGCACACCATCTAAAAGAGCATGGGTAAATACATACCTGAATGTCTGAAATTCCCATCCCTTGTCTTTTCTGACTGTAATCTCTTTAACCCTCATCTAACCTAATGCAAAAGACCCTTGACTGATCACCCTATTTCTGAGACGACCCATCCTATTCCTTCCGGCAGGAATTCTCTTCCTAAAGCCCTCTGTAAGAAGGAAGTTGATACAAAAGTCTCTGAAAGAAACCAAAGTTCAAAGAACTTCTCCAGCCTAGCATTTTGACTCTCTTTGACCTGAGGCCAACTTGCATTCTCAACATTAGGTCTTTTATTCCTTTTCTAGGTTCTACCCAAATCCTATCTACTATATAACAAATATTGTCCCCAGTGCTACATTCTGATTATCATGAGCCCTGGGCACTACTGCCTTTTTTGGGTCCCTTCCTCCACAAAAAATATTAAAAATTACATTCTACACTTACATTGGCATACATTGGATTATTATCTCTTACTGTGATATTCATTTTCTCTTTTGATTAAAAAATTAAAATTTAAAACATTCTGTGGGCCCCTTAAAGTATCATGGGTTCTGAGCACAGTATCTACTGTGTCTATGGACACTGTAGACCTGACCATTTGTGTTCCATCCATCTATCTTTTCTGTATCATCTCTCTAGGTCTATGAAGCTGCACATTCAGCAGTCATGTACATCCTCTAAGGAAAATTTTAAATTTTCTGTAGAACTTCTGAAAACTCCTGCATATTAAATGCATATTAAAAGCATATTAAATGTGCTTTCCCTTTCCATTATATTCCCATCACATTGTTTTTCTCTCTCCTTTTCCCTGACATCATCTTTTACATTATTAGAGTTACTGCATGCCATAACCACTTATTGGGCTCATACTCTGTGCCATGCACTTTGCTAGTATGTTGAACCTTTTTTTTATGTTTATTGTCTAGTAAGGATAAAGATACTAAATATTTCTAAGTATAATGCAATTAAAAATACAATGAGTGCTGTATAGGATAAATGAAAAGTGCCATGAAATAATATAAAGAAAAATCTGATCTAGAAGGTGAGCGAACTTCCATCTAAGACCGTGATGTTTAATTTGAGATGTGAAGGATAAGTTGAATCAGCCAGGTAAAGAGTGGGGTAAAGCTCTAGATTTGTTGTATGTGTGAGAGAGAAATTATCTTCTAATGTGTAACATTGAAAGCTTTTTGAACTGGGGACCCATTGATTCATATATTCCCATGCAGTGTTTGACATAGAACAGATGTTAATAAATATAAGTTGAGTAAAAAAATAGCAAAGAGATACATAGTTATCCTTAAGATCTCACTATAAGGGTAAGATAAAACAAGAAAGCATATTATAAGCAATTGTAACAGAAAAAAACAAGAAATGATGAGTGAAAAATATAAGAAAATAGAGACCAGACAAAACAGTTAGCAAAGGACAATACTCTGAAATTATTTAGTTTTGGAGCCAAGAGATCATGAAGGAAATGAGTAATTTCAGGATTATTTTTCCTTTATGCTTTTATGAGGTTTCCAAACTTTCTACATACCACCCATATTAAAACTTTAATTAAAAAAAACAGTAAGTGTTTTTATAAACAGTCAAAACTTGGACCTAAGAGCAGACATAGGTCGAATATTTTTGAATCTCTACCAAAAAAAGGAGTAAAGAGGAGAGAAATGTTTATTCACTTTCAAAAGAGTTGGCTACAATTATACACTTTACAAATGAAGTATGGTTTTTAATGTATAGGGGGAATCTTGATAATCCAGTAAGGTACCTATTATTATGTTACATATTTGACACCAAAGTATCACAAAATGGTAAGTCACTTTTATTTCAGATAGATACTACTCCTCAACAATAAAAAGCTTCCTGTTTAATGTTGAAAACTGTGATACTATTTTTCTATTGTAGCTGGAATTGACTGAAGTGCTTCACCAACACTTTTATTTCTATTAGCAATTTTAAGGAGAGAGAGTTTTGTCTGTAGTTATTTTCTATAGTTCTAAGCAAGTATAAAATACATGTTTCTGTTGCATTGTCAGAAAAATAAAACTTTGAAGAGTACAAACCTATTGTTAATAAAAATTAGATGGATATCCAGTTAAACTTTCATCTGTTGATCCCCATTGAAAGAAAATGTGTCATGCCCATTTAGTGAATAATATACTCTCACCCCAAAAAAGCATTTTTTTAAAAGATTTTATTTATTTATTCATGAGAGACAGAGAGAGAGAGAGAGAGGCAGAGACACAGGCAGAGGGAAGAGCAGGCTCCATGCAGGGAGCCTGATGTGGGACTCAATCCCAGGACTCCAAGATCACGCCCTAGGCCTAAGGCAGGTGTAAACCACTGAGCCACCCAGGAATTCCAAAAAAAGCATTTTTGATTAAAATATCTTTTAAATACATTATATTGAGTCTGTTTCTTAACATACATTAGTTTTTCTTTTTTTCAGGTGATTTAATTGGGGATTTGGTTTTGATTGGTTACTTTGTCAGACTGTCATTCCGGAAAATTCTCTCCGGTAACTGAAATGTGTAAGACAACCTTTTCTTATATGAAGTGAGTGGTCTAAGGCCACTATACGCAAACATCATCGGTCTCCTCTGACTGATAAAAATTGTAAATTACTTTCACAAAGGAGTTATTATGCACCTATTTTATAAATTTTTCAGTGATGCCTAATAAGACATCAATGTTATTAAGGCCCAGGCCTTTCTAATCATGGGGGGGAAGGCATTGCCATCTATTTGAAAGTGGGTAGGAAAAGCCTTGAAGTTCTCTATATGACAAGTACAATGTTCTTCCTTAGAGTAAAATATTTATTTCGGGGTAGCTTGCTAATGGAGATTATGAGGTAATAAAGCCCCTAGGCAGAGGCAACTTCAAGGCTCTATTTTTTTTTGTAACAGCAGTGATTTTTGGTTATGTTTCTGTCTGGTTTTGTTTTGCTTTCTTATTGCCATTGCTTAGGGACCTATTTTATGGCTTCTGTGTTTTCACTTTGTTCTGGATGGTTACATTTGCTTCCAGACATGTGGGTGGCTGCTAATTATGTGTTCTAATCAATATCATTATGCAATTTCAGCAAGAGCAAATACAAAAATAAAAATTTATAGTGTTTAATCTTTGAAATAATCATTGAAATAAATTGGAATTATTTGAACTATTTTAATAAAAAATATGACCTAAAAGAAAAAAAGATCATGGGAAAATAATATTATTTTTAAAAGTTAAAATTCCATTTCCAAGGCCATTTCTTTAAAAAATATATGTTCCTTCTTTTTTGGCATTATGTGAAAATTGAATTTTCTTCTTTGGTTCACAGTGTTTTGAACTTCAGAAGTCTTGTTTTTTCAGAAAATTAGAATCATAGATATCCCAGGAGCTTATCTTATAAAATGCTAAGCAAGGGCTGGTGGAAGTTTACATGTTGTAAAGTTTTTGTATTATTCAGGATCGGTGTATAAATACTGGTTAACTTTAGACTTTTTAAAACTAAATATGCATGTTAGTAACTTAAAATTAGTTATTAAAAATGATGTGCATAACTTTAAACTGAACGAAGTTTTGAAAAAGAGAAAGCAAAACCCTTCTGCACTGCTGTTGGGAATACAAACTGGTACAGCCACTCTGGAAAACAGTATGAAGGTATCTCAGAAAGTGAAAAATAGAGCTACCCTATAATCCAGCAACCCCACTACTAGGTATTTACCCAAAGAATACAAAAATATGAATTCAAAGGGATACATGTACTCGAATGTTTGTAGTAGCATTATCTACAACAGCCAAATCATGAAAACAGCCCAAGTGTCCATCAACTAATAAATTGATAAAGAAGTTGTGGTATGCATATATATATACTATTCAGTCATGACAAAATAAAAGCTTGCCCTTTGTAACAACATGGATGGAGCTAGAGAGTATTATGCTAAACGAAATAAGTCTCAGAGGAAAAAATACCATAAAATTTCATACATATGTGCAATTTAAGAAAAAAAATAAATGACCAAAGGGGGGGGGGAGAGAAAAGGAAGCAAACCAAGAAACTGACTCTTAACTCTAGAGAATAAACTAGAGGGGAGGTAGGTAGGGGAATGCGTAAAACAGACAATGAATTTAAGGAGTACCTTTGTTGTGATGAACACTGGGTGTTGTGTGGAAGTGTTGAATCACTATATTGTATACCTGAAACTGATATTACACCATATGTTAACTAACTGGAATTTAAATGATATTTTTTAAAAAGAAAAAAATGACAATTTAAATTTATGAAAATAAGTCATATTGATAAAAAAAAAAAAAAGCAAAACCAGGAAGCAATCAACCTAAAATAAAAGGAGAAAAATGATGGAGAAAAAATGGAATACTGAAAAAGCTAACCAACTATAATTCACAAAATGAGATGCTAGAAACAAATCCCTACATATTACTAAACACAGCTAATGGGAGGTACTCAATTAACCAGTTAAAAAATGGAGACAGTCAAAGTGAACTTAAAGGATAGAAAGGCTATATTCTTTGGCAGAGTCAGGTTAGATTAAAAGGTTATATGAAGACATACAAAAAATACTAACTAACAGAAAAAGAAAAAAGAAGAAGGAAGAAGAGGAAAAACCTTCTGCAGCAACGTTGAAAAAACAGACAAACTTTAGGGGAAAAATACTAGAGACAAAAAAGGGTACATACAAAATAGTATGAATGTTTGATTAACAACAACAAATTTAAACCTAGCAACATAAGTTCAAAATGTCAAGAGCATAAATTGGAAGGAATATAAAGAAAAAATGGAAAATTCACATAATGGAAGGAAGTCATAACAAACTTTCCACAAAACGACCCAGGTTACAGAAGACTTGAATAACACAATTCTGTAGCTTGGAGATATATTGAATTTACAACCAATAAAATATATTCTTTCAAGGACATATGTAACAATTACAAACTAAACATACAATAAAGCAAATGTCAACAAGGTTTTTAAAATTAGAGTTTATAACAGAATATTATTTGGTCTTAAAAAGAAACTCTGACATGTGCAACAACATGGATGAACCTTAAAGGCATTATGTTAAGTGAAATAAACCCTCACAAAGGACAAATACTATGTGATTCCACTTATACGACATATCTGGAGTAACTAAATTCATCAAGACAGGATGGTGGCTGCCAGGGGCTGGGAACAGGGGGAAACAGCTATTATGCAAAGGGTAAAGGCCTAATTTGAAAAGATGAAAAAATTCTGGAGACAGATGGTGGTGATGAGTGCACAACAATGTAAATATTCTTAATGTCACTGACTATACACTCAAAAAATGATTAAATGGTAATTTTTTGTTATATTTTAATGGAAAAAAGGAAGAATGTCACAGATCATATACACTAACCACATTATACTTAGAAATGCAAAGTGAGAGATGAAAAGATACACTACACTCTATGAGGATAATAGCATAAAGGCAGTTCTTCAGAAATTATTTCTGGAATGTTTCAGCTGATTCTAAATTTTGTATAGGAGATAAAAGGCAGAGAATAGCCATGTGAATTTTGAACATAAAGAATAATTTGGAGAGATAGGCCCAACCAAATAGCTATACATACTAAAAGTTGAATCATTTAATACAATAAAGTATCAATAGATTATTGAATAGAGTAGAATACATTAGTAGAATAGAGAGCCCAGAAGGAGACCCATGGCTACATGGAAACTCCATATAGAACAAAGATGACCTACAGAGTAGCAGTTAAACAAGGAATTTCAATATGTGATGCTGGGAAAACTGGTAATATGTAATGGGAACAATGAATTTTGATACTTATCTACTACTATATCCAAATAACAATTGAAAGATGTGGAGAATATCATTCTAAATTGGGGAAGGAAAGGAATTAAAATATTTTTATATACCATGGGCCAATAAAATACAAGCCTCTGTGGAAAATAGAAGAGACTGATTAAGTTAGAGTGTACCCTGAGCATCCACTAGGCCCTGAAACTGGGGCCTGCTCTCCCTTCACTGAGGCCTAAAAACTGGGCTGTGGGAGGAGGGCCCAGGGTCCCTCCTCATCCCAAGCACTGACTTTTACAGACCCAAGCACAGAAAGTAGGTATCATTTTAGTTTTTAGCCAAGTTCATAACAACTCAAAGCCATGTGCTACTCAAACCTTGGCCTGGGTCAAGATCACTCAGCCCAGAAGAAGACAAGGTAAACTAGGGGCAAAATATTAGCAAATATTTATTGCATAAGTAATTGTAATGTCTGTATTACATATATAACTCCTAAAAATAAATGGGGACAGAAAAATGGACAAGAAGTATGAACAGGGAATTCCCAGATAACGAAACATTTCATTAAGACAACAAATACATGAACAGAAACCTTAGTGATAATAAAAAAAAATGCAAACTAAAACCAAGAATCGATGCCATTTTATACTTATCATATTGACCAAAATTTGAAGTCTGATAATACCAAGCATTAGTGAAAATACAGAGTAAGAGAAACTCATAGACTTGTAGGAGGACAAAATGTTAAAACCACTTCAAAGAACAATCCATTAACATTTGGTAAACGTGAAAATGAACAATAACCCTATAGTAAAAATGGTAAGTGAAAAAGCAAGCAAAGAATGTATATGGAGTCAATTATTTAAGTTTAAAAATATGTGAGTATCATATATTGTTTAAATATGTATATGAATGTAGTAAAAATATAAAGAAAGGCACATAAAAATTAGCAGATTCATAGGAATAGAAGAGATGAAATAGGAGAGAGATATACGGGTACCTTCAATTGTATATTGAATTTCTTACATTGTATAACAATATTGTAATATTATATAATAATGTGACATATACCATATAAATTTTATATAATTATATATAATTATTTTCTATATAAAATATACATTATTTATATATTATAATATGTAATTAAAACTAATATATTGTTTTTATATATTATATTACATATAATATATATTTATTTAAGATGGATGTTATGGATGTTCATTTTTAGAATCTTTATTATTTTCTCTGTATATAAAAATATCTAAAATAAAACTTTAAAGTTTAATAAGTTGGCACATGTAAAACACCAATATTATTGCAACATACAATGGTTTTATTGAAAGGACTAAGTTTTTACATGGAGGAAATAATGATTCATTGGAAAATACAAATAGAATGAGTGAAAGAAAAACAAAAAGTAAAAGTAGATGAGAAAAATAATAAAAATAAATATGAAAATTATTTTTATTAAGTTTAAATATGCTAATTTAGGGGTGCTTGGGTGGCTAAGTTAATTGGACAGCCAACTTGATTTCAGCTCAGGTCATGATCTCAGGATCCTGAGATAGAGCCCCATGTCAGGCTCTGGGCTCAGTGGGGAGTCTGCTTGTGATTTTCTCCTTTCACTCCATCTGTCCCTCCCCCCACTCATGCTTGCTTTCTCTCTAAAATAAATAAATAAATCTTCAAAAAATATGCTACTTTACTTTGAGATCAATATATACTCATAATATATACATTAATTTGTATCAACTTGCACTGATAATACAATAACATGTACAATTAAGTATATTTTGTCTTTAAATTTTCAATATATTAAATTAATTTCAATGAAAAAAACAATGATAATGAAGGGACAAAAGTGAGAGCAGAAGGATGTAAATTGGGAACTTAAAATGAGGGTTTGGGACAGAGAGAGAACAAATTTAAGAGTGCAAAGTTTAGGAAAAATCTAAAGAGACAAAGACAATTAACAGTAATTAATTCTAAATACTGAACTATGATTGCTTTGTTGATTGCTATGTTCTTATTTTGACTGACTTTATTTTCCAAATTGCCCAATAAGCATATACTTTAATTTTATTTTACAAGTTATTTTGAAATGTTTTATTGTAATATCAATATTTTAATTAAATAGGCTAAGGTGCTGTGCATTTGTGTATGTAAAGTAAACAATAACTGGCATTAACTCAGACTTGGACAATGAGAGACTATTAGTTCCAAGCTAATTATGAATAGAAATGTCCATTGCACTGTTATCATCCCAGACCCAAACTCAGAGCCTGGAACAAACAGGAGTTCACTCACTTAATTTTGAATTTGAAGAATGTATATATTATATCATAGAAATATGACTGCTTCTAAAAAGAGAGAGACAAACCAAAAAACAACACTCAACAAAGGGAACAAACTGATGGTTACCAGATGGGGTGGGTGGGGGGATGGGTGAAATAGGTGAAGGACATTAGGAATACTCTCATGGCAATGAGCACTGAGTAATGTATAGAATTACTGAATCACTATATTGTACTTCTGAAACTAATATAACACTATGTTAACTATACTGTAATTAAAATTAAAAACTTATTTTTGAAAAAGTAATTAAATATAAAGTAGGAGAAAAAATGTATAACTGATTCTAGATTTGAGACAAAAATCTGACTCTAATTTATTTGATTGAGCTGGTAAGTCAACACAATTTTTAAATGTAACTGAAATTTCTTGTTTCTCTTCACAGTGTGTCACAAGACTCTCTGGTAAATTCTTCAACAACTTTAGGTGATTAAGATATCCTCTTATTTTGTTTTAACTGACCAATGTATTGTAATAATTATTTTATCCTATTAAAGTCAAAGTTAGAATAGGGTGATTGAAATGAAGTTTCAGAGAAAGTCTACTCTTCTGGATATGTTACTGGGTATGTACAAGTAATTCAGTATTATCTTAGGACCTTAAAGTAAGGGTGAGACATTAGTTGATAGCACTCGGCTAAACAGCGGGACAGTGAGGAATAGAGCACAAATATGGTGCCTGCAAGCAGTGGTTTCCAAAGTAAGGCGTACATGCCAATCTGGTGGGGCACAAGAGAAAATAGTAGAGCTTCTACTGATATATAGTTTTTAAATAAAAATACAAAAGTTAAATAAACTATACAATACTTGATACATGGGGATGACACTAGCATTTACACAGTCCCTGCATCAAAGGTCACATAGCATAAACTCTGTAAAATATCCTAACATAGAAGGGGAGTCTAATTTCACACCTTAATATACAGCTACAATAATCAAGACAGTATGGTCCTGGCATAAGGATAGACATATAAATCAATGGAATTGAATTGAAGATCCAGAAATAAATCCTTATATTTATGGTCAATTGATTTTCACCAAAGGTACCAGGAGAATCCAATGGAGATAGAATAGTCCTTCACCAAATAGATTCAACTGCATATCCACATGCAAAAGAATGAAATCGAACTTCTTTTCTCATACCATAGACAAAAATTAACTCCAAAGGGATCATAGAACCAAATATAAAAGCTAAAATTGTAAAATTATTTTAAGAAATACAGGAGTAAATCTTCTTAGATGTAAGACCAAAAGAAAAAGTGATCCTCAAAGTAAATAAATTAAGATATAATTAGAGGTAAAAAACTTTGCTTCAAAAGGACTCCATCAAGTAAACAGATAATCCAAAAATCAGAGAAAATATTTGCAAACCATATACCTGATAAGAGATTTGTACCCAGCATATATAAAGATATGCCTCAACAACAACAAAAACAACCCAATTCAAAAATTAAGTAAATTTTCTTTTTTTTTTTTTCTAAATTTTATTTATTTGAGAAAGACACAGAGCAAGCACAAGGCAAGAAGAGCAGAGGAAGAGGGAGAAGAAGTATACCTGCTGAGCAGGGAGGCCAACGCTATTCCATCCCAGGACCCCCAGATCAAGACCTGAGTCAAAAGCAGACGCTTAGCCAACTGAGTCACTCAGGCACCCCAGTAAATTTTCTAAATAAACATTTCTCTAAAAGAGATATACAAACGGCCAATAAGCACATGAAAAGGTATTCAACATCATTAGCTATCAGGGATTTGCAAATCAAAAGCACAATGAGTAATAACTTCACACCAACTACATTGGGTTTATAATAAAAAAGATACATAATAGCAACTGTTGGTGAGAATGTAGAGAAATTGGAACTTTCACACACTTGGTGAAAAGGTACTATGACGTAGCCACTTTGGCCAAGAGTTTGGTGGTTTCTCCAAAAGTTAAACAATGAGCTAACACATGACCTAGCAATTTCAATAATATGTATATACCTAAGAGAAATAAAATGTATGTCTCACAAAAATTTAAAACATGAATGTTCACAACAGCACTAGTCATAATAATATAGAAATCAGATTATTGGCAAAGGAAAAAAAGAGCACAGACAGAGGTCTCAGAAGCATTTGAAACTAGAGGTGTCAGCATCTCTGCTAACAAACCTGCTAACAAACAGGTAGGTTTGTTAGCAGTCCTGGTGGTCAAAGGAGCACAGCTACCCTGGGAAGCTGCAGGTCAAGAAGCAAAAAGCTGTTCCTGCTGAGCCAGGTCCCCTTGACTCAGAGTCCCTACCACCAGCTGAGAAGGGTCTGTTCTCAAAGTGCAAATAGAAGTTTTTTGAAGGAATCCTAGTAGCTCCAATGCCATGTCCCATGGGCAGGGCCCATGCAGGTTGTGTATGAAGTCTCACATATCTCAGGAATATCAGGGAGAACTGCATAGTTACACAAAGAAAAGTAAAGTGCCAGAAAGAGACATCTGTGCTGCATTGTAAACATCCAATTTCAGTGTGACCTGTCATTTCAGGTCCTGACCAAGTGGTCAGGCCTCCCATGTGGAACTCGATGCCAGACAAGACAAAGACACCAGCTCCTCCATAAGTCCCTAAGACAGAGGAGGCAAAACTTCTACTTCCCTTTAAATGATTAAACAGACCAAGGCGAAATGAGGCAGTACTTGTAGGCATTTCTAAAAGATAAAAACAATGGATAGGTAATCCACATTGGCAAAGTAGAGATATAAAAATCTTTAGCCTGGGAAATACAAATCAAAAGCCTCGACCATTGTTCCAGGCCAGAGTCAAGCATGAGGATCCTGGCTCACCAGAAGGCCTAGGCCCCAACGCAGAGACCCAGGAAGAAGGTGCCTCTTCTGTAGGAGTCTACTGACCCTTCTCATCAGAGTCATATTTGTTACATTTGAGGGATTTCTGAGGCTGAAAATAAACATAAAAGGATATTTTTGCTAGACCTTGGGCCAACAGTAGTCCCGACGGTGGATTTGGAATTATCTCTCACAATTAGACCATTTTCAGAGACCCTGGAAGTAATGAAAAAGCATAAGCTGCTTATGTCTTCAGCTTCATAGATGCTGAAAAATGGTTGAGTGCACCTGGCAGGCAGAGCAGACTCCCTAGTGAGGGAACCCGTAACAAGCAACCACCTAGACCTGGGCCGTGGTGCTGCGGTCACCTCCTAGCAGTGAGGCCCGGGAATCATTACACACTATTTACGTAGCCCAAAGCGCTGCTCTTTAATGATCTTTGAGGTTGGTCTGAGGTGCCCTGGCACAGGCCTGAGCGGCCCTTGGAAAACTCCAGCAGAGGCCCCCACCCAGATGCCCACCAGGCTTGCATGCCTCCTGTGGGTGGAGGAGCTGGTTCCAGCTTCCCACAGCTGGTTCCGTCTCTCACCACCTACCTCTGATGCAAAAAGAATTCACAACCACATTTCTAGAGAAATTATAAAACAGGTTTCCTTTCACAGCCAAGCTTCTTCGACATGGCAGTTGCATCTTGGGAAAAGGTAAAATGTTTTTCCAGCTGTCAACACTGTGTTCATCCTATCCTTTAGCCCCATTCTTGCAAAATCCTGGCTTTCTCGCTGGGCTCACTAGTTATGCCCTATGGGGTTCTACAGCTCCTTGGAAACCACAGAGAGGCACTCAGCTTGGACCTCACTCCTGTAACTGTAGGAAGAGCTGCTGCTGAGCAGCTGCCCCAACCAACTTCCAGCCCTCCAACACCAACAATGCCATCTGCACAAGCTCCCCTTCCCAACACTGAAGCACAGGGTACACCGCACCTGTAATGTTTTGTTGTCTTGTACTCTAATTTTATCCTTCACAAGTTTTATTACTGAAGAAATACAAACTTCTGCCTCCTCCAACACTCCTTACTCTGTCTAGCCCAGCAGAGGTACCAAGTAGGTGAAGTCTTGGTTGCATCCTCATCCAAGTCCAGGCTGAGCCTGGAACAAATGATACACTTAAGATTTCCAGTCCACATAGCATCTACCAGGTGGTGAGGAAGTAGGTTCCGCCTTCCTTGTGCTGGATGTACTAGTACCTCTGGCCAAGACACCAAGCTCTGCCCGGTCACAACAGCTCAGGTCGCCCCCCAGTACTACCCCAAGGTGACTTCCCCAGGGATGACAACGGCATGTGGCTTGCAACACTAGCACATAGTCCTTCTCCACCAAGATCTCAGCAAACCACACCACAGGGCTACAGAGAACACTTTCTGGTTCATGGGGGGAAACACCTCCAGGTGGTCAAAAGGTACAAACTTTCAGAGCACCTGCCTGGGTGGCTCAGGTGTTAAGGGTCAGACTTGATTTCTGCTCAGGTCATGATCTCAGGGTCAAGATACACCCCACCTTCCATCAGCAGAGTCTTCTTGAGATTCTCTCTCTGCCTCTCCCTCTGCCCCAACCCCCTTTCTAAAAAATAAATACATAAATCTTTAAAAAAAAAAGTACAAGCTTTCAGTAAGTCCTAGAGATGCAATGTACAGCATGATGACTATAGTTAATAATACTGTATTACATATTCTAAAGAAAAGAGTAATGAAATGCTGATGCTACAGTATGGATGAATCCTTGAAAAAATTATACTAAGTGAAAGAGGACAGTCACAAAAGACCATGTATCATACAATTCCATTTATGTAAAATGTCCAAGATAGACAAATTTTCTTTTATGGAGACAGAAAGTAGATTCACAGTTCCCTAGATTAGGGGTAGGGCAGTGGGGAGTTACTGCAGATGGGTATAGAGTTTCTTTTGAGGGTGATGAAAATATTCTAAAATTGACTGTGTTGATGGTTGTATAGCTGTGTGAATATATTAAAAAGCATAGGATTGTACATTTGAAGTGACTCATCCATATGATATGTGAATTATATCTCAGTAAAGTTGTTAAAAAATAACACTATTTTTACCATAGTGCAAAAGGTTTCTATCCTGTTAACTCACAAGATAAAATTTATTTACAAATAATCTTTACTTCACTTTTATCTCACTGTTCTTCATTTCTCCTTTTGTGCATATTCTCTTGACACATATAATACACTGATGTGGTGGTACACTTATATAATTTGGAAAGATATATTTTTATATCTGTTTATATATATAATGTTTCTATACATAAGAACCTGCTAAAATATTTGTATTTCTTGTGACTAAAAAAAGGGTGATCATAAGAGTTGAAGAGCACAGCCCTCCTTTTTAAAGTAAAAATTGGGTAAGAATGAGAGTACCTTTAACAGAAATGTTAAGACTGTTTATTATTCCCCTTCTCCCATAGCAATGGGCAGGATTTCTGAATTCTAGTGTGTGAGAGTGGCATCCAGTCCAGGAGAAGCTGGAATAACAAATCTATGCTCAACAACAACAAGAAAGCACTCACTATTTCTATACTAACCTTCCAGGTCCTAGTGGTGGCCCCTTGTAGCAGAGGTCAGGCTCCAGGTAGATAAATTATTGCTCCCACGTACTCACTGGTTGCTTCCAGTGAGGCCAGGTCAGTCTCACTCCCTTCTTCTCAGGTTCTTCTCATTCCAAACAAGAGTCTTTGCTTAGCATATTTTTCATGCCATCAAACAATATACAAAAAGGTACAAAGGAAAGGTAAAATTTTATATGTCAAATATTATCCTCATTTTCAAGTCATGAGGAATCTATAAACAACAATATGAGTCACAAAGGCAGAGCTGTTGGTTGCTGAGCACTACAAAGTTTCCAGGTAAAGCATCACCAGCAGAATCAGAGGGAACTGTTATCAAGTGCAACCAGCACTTATATACGTGTGCAGTGTGTGGTTAAACCGTCAATCTGGATTGAGGCTTAGAGATGTCTTTTAATACTATAAAACTGAACCTATTTAACAGTATTGTCCCTCAATTAGATAGAATATTGGTAAAAGTTACTACACATATTCAGATATGTAAATTGCTTCTGATGCATTTATAGATACAAGAGTTTTGGGGGAAAATAAATTACTAATTTGGTTGCACTTTGCATTTATATCTGTGGTTCCTTTAGAAATGTTTAAGATCCAACTACTTTGGAGTGCCCTTAGAAAATGACTGGTTTAAATCAGTGGGGATTTTACTCTACTACAGAATACAAAAGAAACCACATTTGAATTTTGAAATTAAATAAATAGCTAGTCCATAATGAGTAATTTCTTTCACAATAAAAAAGTAAAGAAAACAAGTTATATTTTTGTTCGTTTGCTTTTTAGCTTCTACATTTTCACAATTGCCTGTAGAAAAAAAAAATTTCAAGAGAATAGATTGAAATTATTTTAATTACATAACAGCCCAGAGGAAAATCAAATTGTGCAATGGCCTAGACTAGCACCCTCTGTCTGGTTGATAGCCAATGAACAGTGCAGCATGAACAATAGAGCGCTGGTCTAGAAATAATAGCCTGAAGATAAAGGGAGAAAAATAGGGGTTTCTTTTGACTATGATGAATCTCTCGAGCATTTCCTTTATTCCTCCCCTTTGATAATTAGAGTCCAGATATAAAACAAATCATAATGAGAGGGATGACAAGCAATATAAATCATTGCTATTTAAGACACATAAATTAGATGGGTTTATCTTGAATAAGTGTTCTTAGCCTAGGTTCTCTGGAAGAATTCTAGTGGATATAAAGCCTCTGCTCTGAAATTGTGTGCAAAGTTGTATAAGGACAGGCATCTGTGAATTTTCTGGAGATAGAGTCTGTAGCTTTCATTAAAGAAGTCCTTAATTTTAAAAGTTGTTATGAAACACAGCTCTAAAAAAATGCAGTAAGTGGCCTTAATAATATCCCACTAAAATAATAATAATAATAATAATAATAATAATAATATCCCGCTAATTACAACTTTTAGGTTTTCTAATTAATAAACCAGTTTTATGTCCTGAATGGATTTTTTAAAAACCCATGTGTTTAAACATATAACAAGGTGAATCAAGTAAGTAGGGTGAGAACTCCTATAGGATCAAGCATTTAAGTTTTATACCTTTATCTCTCAACCCAAGAAAATATCTTACCAAACTCAACATTAGGAGATCACCATATTTCACTACCAGTCTCCAAATCCAATTGCTTGTATGCAAATTACCAATTGTCATGTTTTAGAAAATGTGTGATTTTATGTCCATTTCACCCTGTCTCCCAAAGCATGCATGTGTCAAAGGCAAGATATTCCAGTTTGTTTTGTTTTGGTTTGGTTTGTTTTTTTGTCATCAAACTAGAAGCCAGTTACTGATAGCTCCCTGCTAAAATGTTTGGCTAACAAAAAAAAAAAAAAAAAGAGAAAGAATATTGTTTAACCTGTATTCCTTCTGGCATTTAACCACAAGCATCCTCTCAATACAGAAAACTTTCCTCTTAAAATAGACAAGTGTTTGAGGAAGCACACAGCTCAACTTGTAGCATATAAGAAAACATCTTAAATAAACACTCGTCTCTATAAGTTGGAATTGAATATTGCTGTTTCCTCACATCCAGACCTTTAACAATAATCCTAGGATACATTTGCTAATAAACGTAGTAAAATACACCTCAAAACACTTTAATTTTTGGAAGGAAGACTTTGTAAATATTTCCTCAAACCTAAAAAAATAAATATCACAAAAAGGCATTGTAATTTAAACACTTCGGTAATTATTTCTTGACTTTGGTGGAATTTAATGAATTAATTAATCTGCTCACTCAATCACTATATTAAGAATCTATTAGATGTTGAGCATCATGTTAGAAACCAGAAGATACAATGATAAACAAAATGGATACAGTCATTCCCCTGTGGAGTTTATAGTCTAGTGAGAGGGCCAAATAGTCATCAGTTCTGCACAAATAAATATAGAGGAGTAAGCTTTACTTGACTCTCTTATAGAGGGTAAGTAAAGCTTCTCCAAGGAAGGGATATTCAAACCAAAAGATAAAGAATGAGAAGGATTTAAGTTGACAGAGGAAGAATAATGTTCCATGTGGAGGGAACAGCATGTTTAGAGTACATCTGGTGGTAGGGCACCTGGAAGGTACCATGGAACAGGTGCAGGTCAGCATGGATATTTATAATGAGAGGAGTCTACAGGAGCATGTAGAGTGAGATTACACAGAATTTGCATCCTATCTAAAGAGGCTGATTCCTAATCCTAAAAACAATGGCAAGCCAATGAATAGTTTTAAACTCCCAAGAGTTTCGGCCTAGAGATTGGACATTTAGTGGGGCTGATAAAAACAGATTCATATTTCAAAATGATCATTCCAGAATAACCTACATTTTATTTAGGATGGAGAACTTAATATTCATGCACCTTCCTAAGCAAACTAAAGTTATTAGAGAGAGCATGAGACTCAGAGTGAAAACTGCTAGGTTTGTAGTCCAACCCTATCATTTTATAAATGTGAATATTAGGGGAAATTTACATAACCTCTCAGAGCACCTTTATAAAATGAAATAATAATGTGTGTCAGATGACTATTTTTTTAAATTAAAATTGACTCTCTATTAGCAAGATAACAGACTTATCTCTGGTCTCATGACTGCTGTCACAGTCTCAAAGTTGTTCAACAATGTTTGTCTACTTCAGCAACCATCAAATACAGTGCTTCTCAGATTCCATGCTTGTTTAGCTCCTTTGCCAGAGTTATACACATTATTTTTCTTACGTATATTTTTAGTGTTTTACTAAGATTTTATATTAGTAAACCTTCTTGTATTAAGGCCCTGCATAGTTATCAGTATAACAAGATAAAGTTTGTAAATCTATTGTGGTGTCTCTTGTATCTTTTAACCACTGGTTTCTAAAATATTCCTGGTCTTAACCCTCAGGGGTCAGTATCTGCTATCAGCTCACATATCATGCTTATCACAATACTGTTAACCTTACAACACTGTTTTAATTAATAACTTAGCCCACAGTAACAAAAGGTGTGCAGATTTTGCTGAGTGGCCTCACTTGCTGCCATAAATTGTCGACCTCTACCAAGAGACAAATTTTCCTTTATTAGTCTCACTTCTCACAATTATTTCTAAAGGCTATTCTCCACTGACTGGGCATATCAAACTCTTCAGTTTTGCTATACAACTTGCATTGTTTTAGCGTCAACTTAGATTAACTTCAGCTACCTGATTTTAGTTGTGCTCATCAAATGGAAAAATGTGTTTCTTATTACAATGGGATATCCTTTAGGTCTCTGATTTTCTTCAAAATATTTTATAGTTTCTGAAAGAGCATAGTGGTTAAGGAGTATGGAATCTAGAACTAGATGGCTTGGATTTGAACTCCAGCTCTGTCACTTGTTTGTTGTGTCATTTTGGAAAAATTAATTAAATTCTCTAGAATGAAGATGATAGTATCACCCATGTCATAAGATTCTCGTAAGTGTTGAATTGGTATATTAATATACTCATTTTATAATGTTGCTTGGCATACATTGAGCATTATGTAATGTTAATTATAGTTACAGTGGTTGCCATCGATATACCAGAGTTTATCAGCAATAATAGATGTTGTTTGCAATTAATTATTTAAACAAATAATGTGGGGTAATAATAGGGCAATATTAATTGCACTTTTGTTAAAACTCTCAATTAAAAATACTGAATCAGGATAGCATTTTGTTAATATTCTGATGGTTTATAAAAAGCCTTTCCAGGTGTAGCTTGAAATAACAAACTAGTATTTAAATTGGTACGATGATCATATTGCCTGTGGTAAGAATTTTTCCCAGGTTTCTTCTTACAACCCATCTTCAGTAATTCTGTCTTCTCTGAGATTGTCTATTTGTTACACTTCACTGCATTTAAAATGTTTATTGATCTGTATTTATCCATTTCTACTTCCATGGATACAGATCAATAGATTTCGTCTTACAATCCAAAAGGGGTAGGATGCCTGGGTAGCTCAGTGGTTGAGCATCTGCCTTTGGCTCAGGGCCTGATCCTAGGGTCCAGAGATTGAGTCCCACATCCAGCTCCCTGCATGGAGCCTGCTTCTCCCTCTGCTTATCTCTCTGACTCTCTCTCTGTGTCTCTCATGAATAAATAAATAAAATCTTTATACAAAATATAAAAGATGTAAAATAAAACCCAAAAGGGGATAGAGCTATACCTTAATATTAGCAAAAAGAATCTTGCAATATATAAAAAGAAAAAATGAAAAAAAGAAGATATAAAAAGAAAAAATATATAATATAGACATTAGACAATTCTTAAAATTTCAGTTTATGATCCTATCCGGTATTATTTGGTTTTAGTACAACAGATTTAATTTTGAATAGAGTGAGCAGGGACCATGTAAATTTCACTAAAATAACTTCCTGGCTTACATGAATGAATATGTTAAATATGTTATTTTATCTCTCTGAAAAATATAAAATAATATTATAATGTCTATTTATGTACATATTATTCACAAAGTATCAAAATTGCTAATGAAAATAATAATAAAGTAAATCAGAAATTGTGCAATAAATATGAATAAGATTTCAAATGGTTATATTCAATTATCACTGAACTTACTATATTTGAATGACTACATGTCAATAAACATGCAATACCTATCATTAATGGTGTGACTTTTTATCTGCTGCATTCTTCAACAAAAAAATAAATAATAATTATTTGTTCACAACTTGCTCATAATTTATTCACAACTTAGTAAAAGCTAAAATAGTTCTCATTATTATTAGGTGGCAAGTCTGTCATCAGTTATACCTGGAGATTTTGAACCATGCTTCCTAGAATATAGGGTATGAAGTAAGGTCAATTGGAGGAGGTAGCAATAGATGAGAGAGGAGAAGAAAACTTTTGAAAGTGTATGTTAACCATATTTAAGGAGTTTTAACTTCACTTTGAAGGCAGTAAGTACTCATTGACATGTTTTAGAAGGTGAAAGAGTATGCTTATATTTGCATTCATGGAGGACCTCATACTTCATTTTAGTTGAATGGAAATGGGAAGACTGATGGCAGAGCTGATGAGTCATGACCAGTAGGCCATTGAGTGAGACACAGATCCTTCATCCTGCCTACCCAATTGTCCCTAAATCTGTTGGACATTTGCTTTGGTTGGTATGAGTTTGCTTTGTGATTGTTGAAGGAAAAAAGAGGAATTCTTGTGGGTTATGAGAGAAAATATGGGACAAGATGAGGAATGGAGAGGAACAAACAAGTCTGCCCTCATTTAGCCCCACTGAATGGTTATTTCAGGCTTTCAGGCCAGGCTTTCAGTTAAAAAGGCCAGGCTTTCAGTTAAAAGGTGAAAGACCTGTTTTTGTACGATATTTAAGGTATAAGCACTGTTCGTTTATGCCTCCTGTGACAAAATGGGTCATAGAGTTTTAAAGAGGGCATTTTCTCATTTCTGGCAGAAGAAATCATTGTAGACTAAAGGAAATGAAGGGGCATTTGACACTTTAATGATTAGAGAGCTTTGAGAACCTGGGATGCGGCAACCGAAATCTGGGCAGTGGTGGTGGTCATGGCAGATCATGGCAGGAGCTGATGGCTCTCAAGTGAGCACAGACTCATTCCTGAACTCTTAAGTACTAGAGGGCATTGAATCAGGCTCTTGTTCCAGAGTTATGTAGTTGGGGACTATCATGACAGCAGAAGGTGGGTAATTGATGCAAATGTGACCTAATTTACTAACTGGCCAACCATAGCAATTACAAATGAACCCAGTGAGTCAGACTACCAGAGACAAGTAAGAGACTCTATAGTAATCCAGTTGACTGACAGTGCTGGGTGGTCAGACACAGTATTGAAGAGATGGAAGATGGAACCTAAGAGATATTTAGAAATAAGAATCAATATAATCTGATGAATTGGGAAAATGTTCCCTACTTGAGGGAAATGGGAAGCAATGATGAAGTGCATGGATTCTGAAATCAAATGGTTTTGGGTTTATCACTTAGTTGTATAATGATAGGCAAGTTACTTTATTGAAACCTCGGTTGTCCCATATTTTGAACTTAAAAATTTTCAATTACAGTAGTATCTATTGCTAGTATCTAAAAGAGACTCTTGTCAAATTTAAATGAGTTGATCCACCTAAAATATTTAGCACAGTGCTAAGCACAATGCTAGTCTAATGCATTCAGAACATATTAAAAATTATTACTAAACTTGCAGAGTATTCAAACAATGAATAAAGGAAATTGTTAATTTTGGAAAGTCCTACTTATATACAAATTTCAAATTTTGAAATAACATTTCAAATGTTATTTATAATTATTAGTCTAAAAATCTTACTTGGTTATATGTATGTACATATGTATAATTGGCTAATGTTCACCATTGAATAGCGATAAAAATGTGCTACATACACTTTTTTTCTATTCCATGTACTCTTTATTGTTATTTAAACTCAAGTCACTTTCTTTATTAGGGGCATAGCCCATAATTTTTCACTTAGCTCATCAAAGAGCAATTGATGTACTTTCAACTTCTGGGCATGAAGGCTAGTCATTCTGTTAGATGAACAGATGTATCATCATTGATACTATCCACCAGTATGCTAATGTTAATAGGCTAATGTTTTGAATACTTAGTCACCTTTAGGCTTTGATTATGCACAAAATTTTCCTACCAGAATGTGTATATTTGTATATATACATGTGTATATGTATGTGCATTTGTGTACATCTGTGCATGTATGTGTGTATATATAAGTATGGGAAAATAATGCTAATGTTTTGAATACTTAATCACCTTTAGGCTTTGATTATGCACAAATTTTTCCTACCAGAATGTGTATATTTGTGTATATACATGTGTATATGTGTGTGCATTTGTGTACATCTGTGCATGTGTGTATATATAAGTATGGGAAAATAATCTCTTGGAAATGACATCATAAACTTACATTCAAGATTTCAAATAAGTAGATACAAAAGAAACATAAGATGAAACATTAACAAATAATGCTCACAAATAATCAAAATCCTTCTCCCTTGATACTTCTCAGGAGACAGCGCTATGTGTAGGAGGGCCTTGACAAAACTGAAGTCTTGGGATGGAGTAAGAAATAGAATCACAAAGGAAGGTGCCCTATTATTTGCATGATAATCCCTGAAATTCCCCTATTTGCTTCTAAAATTATGAGGAGAAGAATGAGTCTCTTTTGTCCATCATTAAGTACCCTAGTCACAAACACAAATATAACACAGTGCTCAATAAATATTTGTGAATTAAGCTATAGTATATGGGGTTCTCAAAACTCGAAGGATAGTTTAAATTTTAGTCTAGTTCTTACAAGATATCGTGTAAGACAGATATAACTTAACCCATTTTATGAATGAGAAAGTTGTTCTCTAATATGAAAGGGGTTTGTTCATGATATATAGCAATTAAGTATCTGGAATTGAAAACAAGGTCCAGTATCATTCTTTTTGCTTGGTTGGGAGTCTATTTTAACAACTCTGTTATTTAACAACTGTGTTGTTTTCTTAATATTTACAAGTATACACATGTACCTCTGTGTGTGTGTGTGTGTGTGTGTGTGTGTGTACAACTAGGGGGTGAGGAAAAAGAGGAAGGAGCATACTTAATATACATTTATTTTTTAAATTAATTTTGTGAGAGTTTCTGTGTTCCACATATAACTGGAAGTTGAATTTTCACTGTCAAGTGAGTGACCATACTAGCTGGGATTGTCCTGAAGACAGCAGCTGACCTACACCTCTCACTTCCATCTGACACTCCTTCATGCCTATAGTCTTCCCTCTCAGTACCCCATTCTTAGCTCAAAGTTCTCCTTGTTCAAGATCTCTCACTCCCTGTCTCCCATTACTACAGCTTGTAGACCTCACTGTGACTTCCATTCCCTTCAGCCTTCTTCTGGCTTTATTTCTGTCCTTTTCTAGCATAAACTTCATTATCACCTCAAGCACCCAGAATACTGGTGTTTTTTCAGTGTCTTCCTCGGGATCTGCAACCCTCTCATCAGTCTCACTATGTGCTTCCTTTACTTTTAAATTAATGCTACAGAGCGCTGCTAGGGAAAGCCAGTTACCACAGTAGGTGCCCTTCGTTAAAAATTCAGTCTCCAGCCTCAGCTGGCCTCTCAAGTCAGCTGCATAATCTGTCTCTATGTCCCAAGTCCCCTTCCTCCCTCTTTCCCCTTAGCAGCCCTTCCAAATTCCCATCATTCTCCGTAAACCCTTGACCCCACTCAGCAAATGACCTCACCTTCTATTTCACAAAGGAAATAGAGGCCAACAGACAGCAACTCCCTCAACTTCCTGCCCCCTCCTCTACATTCTTATCAGCACCCACATCCATCCTTACCTCTTTTCCTCATTTTTCAGTTGAAGCAATGTCTCTCCACTTAGCCAAGGCTAATCCCACCACCTGTGATCTGGATTCCATCCCCTCCTGCTCCCTCAGGGACATGCTCCATCAATCATCCCTGCTCCTGTATCTTCAGCCTCTTTTGGTGTACTGGCTCTTTCCCTTCTGCATACAAAAATGCTCCTTTTGCTTCCAACTCAAATACACACACACACACACACACACACACACACACACACACATGCACGCACTCCTGTGTGCCCCCCCAACCTCTTCAAGTTACTGCCAGAACTTTCTCTTTTCTTTCTCAGCCAAGCTTCTTAAAAAAGAAAATTTCCTCTGACTTTAAAAAGAATACATGCTCATTTTAGAACATTTGGAGAATAAAAATCTTCAAAGAAGAAAGTAATAATTGCCCATAATATACACCACCCGGAGATGACAACTATTAATATTTTGGTTTTAGAATTTTTTTTTAGTTTTGTTTTTCTCTCCCTGTAAAAAAATTGAGTATCACACTGCATAACGGTTTGCATCTTGTTTTTTTTTTTTTTCACATACTGTGACCATTTTTCCATAGTCTTAATTACTAAATATCTGTTAGTGGTTATTATTGCATTAGATAGATAGATAGATAGATAGATAGATAGATATTGATATATAGATATAACAATTTAAATACCTTTTTTATTAGGCTGTTAGACTGTTTTCAATTCTTCTCTTCTATAAATAATCATAAACATGCTTCCTGAAGACAAACCCATACTTTTTCTCTCCTCCTACTCACTTCTCTGCCTAAGACAATCTGTCTCCTACCCCCTTCACTTGAGATTTCTCTCATTAAAGTTACCCATGATTCTTTACCGATGTTAAAGAGATTTTTCTGGTTTATCTCACTGAGCTTCTTTGAGGTACTTGACATTGTTAATGATTATTTCCTTGAAGTTATCTTCTGCTCTGGCTTCCAAGAAACAATGTCCCTCTTTTCCACTCTTCTAGGTCCTCCCTATCATCCCCTTTGCACATTCTTCCTCCCAGTCTTCCCTTAGAAAATTGGCTTCTCTAGAGCTCCATCCCAGTTCTTGGCTCTATTTCTACACTTTGTTCTTGGGGGTAACCAGTGACTCATCTTTTACTCAATATGCTGCTGGTTTCCAACCTGCACACCCAGTTAAGCTTATCTCCTCTGGGGAGCCTTTTCTACTTCTCAGGTAAGCACTGAATTCTTTTTCCTTTTCTAAGCTTTTGTGGAATCCTATACCTAACTCTATGATAGCATGCATTGCTTTTAATTTAACTGTTGATGGCTTGCCCTTCTATTCCTGGGGATTCTCAACCTCAGTATTATTGACATTAGGGCCAGATAATTCCTTGTTGTGGGGATGTCTTATGTGTTGCAGGATGTTTAGCAGCATCTTTCACATCTATCAACAAGATGTCAGTAGCAACTGATTGTGATCATCAAAAATTTCTGAAGACGTTGTCAAATTCCCGTGAATACAAAATCCACCCTCTAGGTTACAAACCCCTGGGAGATTTGCAAGGGTAGGACTTGTGTATTCATCACTTTTTCCCATCCCGCTGTCCAGTATATAAATGATATCAAAGAAATGGGCCAAAGTACAAGGTAAAACTGAAAAAAATAAAAATTAATAGGAACAGGTTATTGTTTTTACAAAAATGTTCATTTTTTATTGTCAACCATCAAGCAAATATTATATTACTGACAAGTTTCCTTAATCACGACAGATTTTGAAAATCAGCAAAGTCCTTAACCTCAAGGAGCTTACAATTTTAGAGGAAATAAATGAGTCAGACATGCATGGAAATTTAATCATACAAACAAAATGTTTAGGTTTGCTGTGGCAGTTTGGAAATTTTATTACTACTCAGGGAAAACAGAAAGTAGAAAAGGAAAACTTCCAGAGGAGCTAGACCGTTTACCACACGTGAACAAAAGACCTGGTTGGTACAAAACAAGAGACATGGCATATTTCCCAGTTGTGTGGGAAAGACTGGGGGAAGATTTCAGAAAAAAATGGGTCAGGATCTAGGTTTTCAAGGACACAAGTTTGCCCAGACATAAAGCAGATTATTCCTTTGAGCCACAGGATTAATTTAGCTACTGAGTCATAGGTTCATGTTTCAGTCCAGTGAAATATGTTATATTGCCTAAAATGTTTTAAATTAATTCAATTTAATTAGTAAGGATGGATATATGTGTTCAGTTAATCACTGGAATACAAAATGGAAGACCTATTTAGATAAGTATCTATGAGCAAAAAAAAAAAAAAAAAAGGAATCGTGCTGCACATGCAATATCCCACCTGTTCTCAGTAGGAGCAAATTTTACTCCCCAAAAGACATTTGACAATGTCTAGAGATATTTTTGGTTGTCCCAACTGGTGAGGAGGTAGGAAAGTGTGCTACTGGCATCTAGTAGGTAGAAGTAAGAGAGGTTGCTAAAATACTAAAATGCAGAGGAGAGCCCCACACAACAAAGAATTATTGGGCTGGCATTCTGGAATGTCAGTAATACTGAGGTCCGAAAAGCCTCATGTTTATAGGTTCAAAGATCTACAACACCAATTAGCATGTTAAAGGATCCAGACTCCTGTAGTTAGATAAATAGATAAATTTAAATTAAAAATTTATTCATTCATTAATATCTTTATTTTTTCCTTTTTTTGAATTTAAATTCAATTAGCCGACATAGAGTACATCATTAATCTCAGACATAGTGTTCAACAATTTATCAGTTGTGTATATCTTTAAGCACAAGTTTTCACTCGATTATTTTATCATGAACCCTGACAGTATAAGCTATATTGGGTAAAGCATAGTGAGTAAAATTTAAATATATTAAAAAAATAATTTTACCTGTTTCATTTTATTTTTTAATATGACTACTATAAAATATAAAATCACATATGTGGCTTGCATTATATTTCTGTTGGACAACACTTATCTATTCATTTCTTCATATCAATAAAAAAATATTCCAGTTCCTATTAAATGTTGAAAATCTTTTTCAACAAGTGGTAATTGATATTTTACTCCTTTTCCCACCTTTATCTTAATTTATTATACTGTAGCTTAGTAGTTAGTTGCTGATCATATAGGTAAACTATATGGACTTCTAAAAAATTTTATTATCCAATCTGTGTATATGCAAGAGAATAGCTCTCCCACTGCTCAGATGTTTAATGTCAGATTTGGTGTTTCTTGTAGCTAGTGAAATCACTAATGTGTTTAGACTTTGAGCAAATTCTTGACTCTATACTTGCTCCAAATCCTATTTTTGTCCTATTTTTTAAATAACTAAAAGGAATAGAGTATTAAGGTCAAGGCAGATGAGAAGTTCATTTGATAATGTCCAGTTGTCATCCACAGATGTGGCTGTCAATGAGAGTGTGTCAGTTACTCAAGGAGCATCTCCACCTATAAATACAGTTAAGTAGTTGGAATCACATTTTTAAGGAAAAATAGAGCTTTATGTAGTACGTGGGAGAATGCTGAATCTTAAAGTCACGAAAGGTTAAGGAAGAGCCCACAGTACTTCTAGTATTCCTAAACAAGGAAAGTCCAAAATCTTCCAAAATCAACAGTTATGGAGGAAGAAAAATGTGAGCAAAAGTAAGAGCTGCATAGGCGTTGCGACTTTGTGCTTCTGACTCCTTTTCTGTGTGTGGCCAGTTTATGTTTTGCTAGGGCTGTGCTTGCAGGCAGGCCAGGCCGAGCACACAGGTGTCACTGAGTCCTAATTATAGCAAGGACTCCTAGGCTCTCAAGAGGATTTAACAGATGACACTTGCATGGTAGCAGGGTTGTGAAGGGCTGTTTTTGATACTGTTTCTCTCTCAGCCATCCTCCTCCCCCAGCCCAGGAGTGGCAGGGATGCCACATTAGTCAAGGCACGACAAGGTCAGGGCTTGGCCTAGGATCTGGTTGTGGGAATATGTAAAAGGAAGTGGCTAAAATTAGTAATGGACTGAATGTGTGCCAGTGTTGTGGAGGGAGGAGCAGCTCCAGATCGTATTTGTATGGTTCTATCTGGAGGAAAAAGTAGGAATACAACACTGCCCAGGAGGGAAAAGGGAGGGGGGGTATCTAGGGGTGTACAGTACAGTTTTCTGCACCCCCCCTACTTTTCTCAGACCTGTCTGCTAATTTCATCACATTGTTTTCTCCCCAGCTCTTCCAATTTGGAATGCTTTGTAAATATGTTATATTTCATGTATTTGCTCACTACGTCTTAAAAACCTGAGTAATATTGAAAAGATGGAATTGGGAACATAGCAGTTTGTGCCTCTACATAGAAAAGTGAGCAAGAATTCAGACAGAAATTCAACATAGATTTGCTCTAATATATTTTTATCTTCTTAAAGATCACTTATTAATTTGAACAATTGGACATCTGACAATGGATTTTTACCTTTATTGTGACTTTTTGATGTATTTGATTTAACTTCAAAAATTAATGATTTGGGAAACCTGCACATCCTGATATATGATTATGCATAACAATGTGATAGAAATAGGAAGTCAGGGATATAATTAAATTACAGTTTACAAAAATTCATGACACCTTTAATTTTACGGTTTCCTCTGAGCTTCTGTTCAGAAATAAAACATTTTAAGGATTATTTTATATTGAATGAACATTAGAAGATCAGAATGGTGTTTCTTTTATTGTGGAAAAATAGGATATACTCAGAGTGTCTGGTTTTCTTTGATCCAGTTTAAAGAGTTTTAGGAAAGAATAAAATGAAACAGGTTTTGAAGAAAAGGTCACTGAAACAGATGCTATCATAAAATGTTTAATACTTTCTTGAATTCTTAAAGCATTTGTCATTCAAACAAAGTATAGGATTCATATAGTATGTGTGGATTTCAAAATATGTAATTGTCATTCAAATGGAATATATTTGGGATTCATATAGGAGGTAAGGATTTCAAAAGATGTAACTTTTCTTTATCCTTGTAGCAGGAAGCACATACCTGCCACACGGATGTTTAAAGTTAGGCAACAAACAGCACGCTGTTAGGACAAAACCACAGTTTTTGTTGCAAAGAGCAAAATGCAGACAGATATTTTTGATAAATGTCAGGGTGAAATGTTAATTCTAATTGTTCTGTAGAGTTGTCCTTGATTTGTGACAAGTTTGTTACTATGCAGATTTCCGTGCTGCCAGGGCCCATGCGGGGTTTTTACCTTGTGAAGTTACCCAGATACACCCTCTTCTCCATCTCACCTCTTTATTCCTAATTAGCTTGTCCCTGGGTTCTCTCAGGATAGCATTATGGTTGTCCTGAAGTGTTTTTGATTCGGACCCACTGACAAATTAAGCCATCCAATGTCTAGCAAAAACACAAATTTAAGTCACAGAATTGGGAAAGCCTTACAGGTGGCACCCCAGACTGTCGCCGACTTTAATCCTGCTCACCACGTCCACTCTCCAGAGGTGCTACAAGCACCAGTGTATCTGTAAACTTGCTTACTACGGTTTTGGATTTTGTGTTTTAAGTTCTCATTATGGCCCCAGAGTGCCTTTTTCTTGAAGTAATAATAGCACAAGGGCCAGGCAGAGCAATCCAGTTTATCGATGTGCAGTGAAATTTAGCAGGTCTCTGAAAACGTAGACACAGGAAAATTGCAGAGGAGGAAAAATAGGTCTGATACTGGTGCCAACAACCTGTCTGTCCCTTTCTTGGGCCAGCAACATTCAGACTAACTAACCCAGAATCAGGTCTCTGTCCTTGCTCGCAAACTGCCTAACATGCAACTTATCAGGAAGGTTTCAACTGCTTTCAATAGCTGAATAAAGTAAATACTAAGAGAAAGAGTAAAAGGGCAGGGGAGAAGGCAACCAACATTGAGACTTTCTATGTACCCTCTGAGTTCCTGCATTTTTGACTCCACATTATCCCTATGGAAGCACAGAAAATTAGAGGATTTTGTTCAAGGTTATACAGTAATTAACAAGAGCCAAATTTTAACTTGTCTATATTCAAGACACATGGTCCTTGTCCTACATTCTCTCAGATGGATTTATGGGAAGTCATATCCACATGGTATCACAGATCTGTGGGAATCCACAATGTCTTTGGACATTTCATGGATATTTTATATCTATTTTATATATGAAATGTCTTTGGACATTTCATGGATATTTTATATCTATTTCATATATGAACTAGGCATGTTATTGGGGGATGCCTTTACCTACAAACTACACAAAATGAGATGGCTGTTTGTAATTGGTTCTGATAAAAAATACAATTTTGAAACAGCATTACATTTTCTGTGGGGGAAAACATGCAATATATGTATATATGTTATATATCTAACAGCTGCTAATAAAATCGTTTACCTTTTAGAGACTGCCTTCATCTAAAACTCTGTGCAAATACTAATCGGTTGAGTTTCATAGTGCTAGTATACAGTAAATTTTATTATTTTTAAAAGATTTTATTTATTTATTCATGAGAGACACAGAGAGATAGGCAGAGACAGAGGCAGAGGGAAAAGCAAGTCCCTCTGGGGTGCCTGATGCAGGACTGGATCCTGGGACCTCGGGATCACGACCTGAGCCAAAGGCAGATGCTCAACAACTGAGCCACCCATGTGCCCCAAATTATTTTTAAGAAGATGGCATAACAAGATAAATTTTTGTGATAAATAAGAGAACTTAAAAAATGTTTTTTTGGCAAGCCAGATCACAGTTGTGTTAAAACATAAGTATTCATTATTCTCATACATATCTCAAGTGACTAGAATGATAGGCCAAAGCTGAGAAAAGTCTCATTCTTTCCCAGGGTTGGGTTTTTGTTGTTGTTGTTGTTTTGCTTGGCTTTGTTTTGTTTCTGATTAAAGAGGGGGGAAAACATGTCTATGCCATATTTCTTTTCAAAAATAAGTTTCTATATATTGAAGTTTATTGATCCTAACATAAATTTTGCAGAAACATAAATATAACAATGATTAAAAATTTAAAATTAGGTCCTGTATTTATCTAATTGAAATGTGCTTCAGTAATTGGGGAGATGACAGTGGTATAAATGTAGCAGTAAAGGCCCCAAAGAATCATTCCTTCCTATGTACATGCCCTTAAGTAGTCTCCTCCCATGGTAACTTGGATATCTGATGTGCTTTGACCAATGAAATAATACATAGCAAGTATGACAAAAACAGACACCTGAAAAGAGCTCGCCCACTGGGGCATACCCTTCCTGGTCAGAATCATTGTGCCTCATTGTATGAGCACACCAGGGCTAGCCCCCTGGAAGATGAGAGACCATGGAGAGAGGCCCCAGCATTTCCAGCCATGCCAGGTTTCCCAGAGGAAAGGCGAGGGAGGCCATCCTGGATGATTCAGTTCTAGCTGAGCTGGCTTAGAAAAGAGGAACCACTAGCTGATCAGCAAGTTAAAGAGAAATAATTCATGTTTATCGTTTTATGTCACTGTTTAAGCTGGTTTGTTACAGAGCAAAAGGAGCAAAAGGTAACCAATTAAATACTGTTCCTTCAAAAATGTAAACATAAATCCAATTAAATCTTAGAGTGATTGAAAACTGTTACCAACTCACAGGGCTAAGAGATAGCTTTGCTCCTAATCTCATCTCGATAAACAAATTAGCTATCTCCTTTACTTTCAGGAACTAAATTCTAGAAAGGCAATCTCACTGGCACTAATCTTCATGCAAAAGGCTGCAGGGGACAATAAGAGGTTTCAGGGAGTGTCCAATTAAGACCGTAAAGACAAGGCCATTCATTCATAAGACTATGTGTTTCACAGAAATATAAAGACTTCAAAAATACTCTCTCTGCATTTCTTTGTCTTTCTCTTATACACACACACACACACACACATACACACAGCTGTGCAAGTAGAGGAAACATTCAAATTCTCTAATTGGTCTAAGAACTCAGAACTTTCAGAACTGTTATCTTTCCAAAAAGGAGACATTCTGTCTTCTTTAGCATCCAGGGCCAGGACAAGCTTGCCTGTTACTCTATCACCATCATCTGTGAGACTACTTCCTTAAGAGAACTGTGTATGCTAGCTATTCCAGAAAAACATGATTTTGAAGAATATTTAGTAACATGAAATAATGCTAATGTGTACAGAAAAAAAAACTACAAGATTTTATACTTTGGATGAATTCAATTTTATGAGTCCTATATATTCTATATATTAATTTACATACAATAAAATAAAGACTTTAAAAAAATGTTTACCCAGATAGTAAAGGACTTTATGGAATTATATGATATTTTTATTTTCTGGTTCTAATCTTCAGTGGTATTAAAAATATATATGTAAATTATAAAATACACTAACATAAGCTGAAAGTCAATGGGGGAAAATCATAATATGTAAAATAATATTCTGAAAACCATTTTGGGAAAAAATCAAGAAATTTAGATCAAATTATAGATGGTGGACATTGCCAGGAGTGAGTGGTTACTCATTAGAGCAGTAAAAGTATGTACAGATTTTGTGTAAATAAGTAACTTGATTGATAAATGGAATTGTACACCATAGAAGTACTTCTAAATTTTGTCATCATGTTCATCTAATGTTTTTAAATACACACTTCCTCCTTAAATGAAGAATCCCTCATTGGAAACATATCAAATTGCTTCACAGTTCTCATTAGAACTCTACCTTATTTCTGTCCCTGTCCCACGGCATCTTTGTCTCTTTTAAGATTCTAATGCACAGAGAAGGTAAGCTATTATTTAAAATTATTTCAATCACTGGAATGTTTGTAAATGTTAACCATTACTCAGGTTTTAAGCCTTAGCCAGTACCCTAGATATACATCCATGCAGTCTATCTCTCCATTAGTGACTATGTAAAATACTTAAAACATAATGGTATTGAGAAATGCAATTTTAAAATAATGCATGAGTCAGTGGTTGTCCCAGTTGACACAGTTACAGGACAAAATCTGGATATTGAAGAATCCCAAATCACTGCAGTGCCATGTATTTGTGTCTTTAAGGTCCTAGAGAGTAAAAGATTCTGAAGATGAATTCTTGTGCACTGTTAAAAAGTAATCTTCCCCAAAGGTATAAGTGAGAAGTTTATTTTTTCCTTCATACAGGATGACCTTATGAAACCTGTCGCTAACATTTTCAGCCTTACTACATATTGGAGAGTACCCTTTCTTAAGGGAAGATTTTGCAAACAAAACATGACTTGGATTTTTAACAACTAATGCGATGCAAGAATAATGAATATTATAACAGAAAAAAATGAAATTGGAGTTGCCTCCTCCCTGAATGCAATATCCACCTATTACTGACCACTGTGACCTTTCTGGGAAAAGGCACTTCCATTGGACAGGGCAGTGGCCGCAAGGCAGCAAAACACCACTCAGAGTAATTCTTTACAGATGCCAGGAACCGGAAGTTTCAAGGGGAAAAATGAAAGCCATTCACTCTTCCAATGACATAGGCCTTTGATACCACAAAGCCATTTGGGCTCAGAGCTCCAAGGTCAGGAAGGCACATAAAGATTGGTGATTAGAGAAATACTATATCAGCAAAGTGTGGCAAGCTATTAAAAGAAACTATAGCTTTTATGATTGTGTCGCTGAAGCTCCCCAGGGCTATTTGTATTAGATATTGAGTTAAGCATAACTTATTTAGTCCCAGCATTCCAGAAAACATTTTGATGTCAGCTACTGCAGGAAAGTAAACACAAAGCAAAGGAGGAAACAGAGCTGATCTCAAACAGATAAAAATGGCGTAATTTAATTTTCTGAACCCGGGCGTTTTAGAGCATTAAGAATGAGGAATTTTAGAAGGTCCTTTCAACTTAAAAAATAAAGTTTGCTTAGGCATGTGGTGGAGGGGGAGAGAAAGAGCACAGAGCTTACATTATCAACTTGTTGAGCTTGTATTAACTTCTGATCAAAAACTATTTTTGATATACTTAAGTGAATTGCTCCCAGGGTTACAATCTGTATGGTAATGGGTACATTTCTCCCCTGCTCCTATGACTTAATAATCGCATAATAATTTTTGTTTCTGTGTTATCTAGCAGGTCTAATTTTAGCACTATTCATGATATCATTGTTTCATGAGGTGTTTAGGATTCATCTGCACGCTTCCACAACTACTATCAAGATCCTTTTTTTCTTTTTTATAAGACAAGGCTTTAACACTGACAACACTCAGCATGTGATATCCAATGTTAAAATGAAAATGCTGGCAATGATGAGCATACCAAAAAATCCGTTCGATTCCATTTGAACCAGAGAAAGGAATGCTTGAACGCTGAGTCTTAGCTCATGCCAAGATCCCCGAGAGGAATTTCCTTACAGGTCCTATGAAAACTAGGCAAAACCTGGTGAGACTCGGAGGACAGAGCAATAGGCATCTGAAAATATTTGGAATATCAGTATCTGAAAGACTGACCACTTTAAACAGTCTTAATATAGGTGGCACTGCAGTAGAAAGGAGTTGGAGGGGGACATTTTTACCTAAAACTTCAGATGTTATCCAAAGGAAGAAATATTTTCCATCTTTGCAGAATAGCTAATTAGAGGAAGAGAGAGAGGAAGAGAGAAAGGGAGGGAGTGAGTGAGGAGGGAGAGACAGAGAGAGAAAAGAAGAAAAAGGAGGAGGAGGAGGAGAAAACATGCAAAAATAAAAATAATGCTTGCTTCTGGGTAGTGGGCTTATGGGTGATTTTTATGCTTCTCTGATTTTGTCACAGTTTCTGCAAATACTGGGTACTCCTTCTGAGGGAGGAGAGAATGAAAAAGGAAGGAAATACACAAATGATTAGGAAAGCACATAGGCCTCTAATGTAAAAGATACGGCAATGATTCCATCTCTCATGGGCTAGGCCTTGCCTTGATGAACATCTATTTTGTCATAATCTCCGAGGAGCTGCTGTAGGATTTGCCAGCTACTAAAAGGAAATTACTAGGCCATCTTTAGAAGGATATCCCTCCAAGTTCAGTATTTGAGACTTTGCATTCCTTGGGCAGTCTTTTGCTCTTAGAACTCCATGAGTTCTTGCATTTGTGTCTTCCCTAACAAAGGAACTCTCTTGGTTTCTTTTATCCAAGAGTTGTTTTATTTGCTTGTGGGAAGAATGATAACTCCAGCAAATATCCTGTAATCATATATCTTGCTCAAGGCTGATGACATTCCATGAGCATGTGACAATTACCACTGCCACTCTCTGTTTGGCCTAACCCTTGCTTGTGCCAAATGGTCATTAAATGTTGTGAATACCACTTGTAAGTGTGCAGCCCTACAATGCCTCATTCAGGTCATCATAAGAGTGACCACAGGTTCATCATTATAGTAGCTATAGATCTATAATATAACAACATACTATATAATATACTCTTTTATGCTATATAATAAGCACTGCATAGAATTAGAGTTATATAAATATGCAACTATAACAAAGTTTTATAATTTATGGTGAAGTCTAAGATAATTAATTATAATTGTACAGGCTATCTATTTCAGAGATTAGTTTGAAATAAATGGTTTGATGAAATTTTCATTTTTGAAAACCACATAAATATAGCCAGTGAATGGTCGGCACCCGATTGAAAATATTAAAGGAAAGGATAAAAATGATATTTAAAAAAAAGCCACCTTTTTAAACTTTGTTTCATAAGGCAGTATCTGTTAGGAGAAAAGATATTATAGATTCTAACTTTCAGTAATAAAATTACAGTTTGAGTGCACTCAGCTAAATGGTCACATGTATAATACAGAAACAATTTACTACCCAGTACAGTATAGGCAAAGTATGAGCAGGAAAAATAAGAGTGTGAGAGAAAACAGAGATATTATTCACCAGGCAACTGATTTTTCTCAGAAAAGAGGAACAATTCTTAAGGTTGTGCTTCTCTTATTTTTATTTTTTTTGGTTGTTGTTAAAGAAAGTTCAGGTGAGGATAAGCTCCTGTTGGACAGTCATAAACCAACCATTCATTCTAAATTCAGAATATTAAGGAACACAAACCTGACATCAAGGTAAAAATAAACCTTGTATCACTCACGTTGGCAACATTTTGAAAACACCAGAGAGATTATAGAGCAAACTGTTCATTCTTTTACTATGCTAAGTCCCATTCTGGTCATTGGAAATGTCACTAGGCTGTATAACAGGTTCCCTCTGTGTATCTCAAGGCAAGCACACACTTTCAAAATCCATCTACTAAAATGTTAAGTAAACATGGATTGTATCATGTAAACATAATCTTTGTTTATTGTTGAAATTTTTATGTTGACATTATTTGCTAAATAGCGCGGTAGAAAAGACAGGGAAACAAAAAGCTTCCCCATAATTTCAATATTTCTTCTATGTGCATTCTTGTGTTCCCTCCTCAAAGAGTCCACATACAGACCTAAAAGGATTATTTTCTAACCTGAGTGGTAGCTCAAAGTACATCTGCAGATGGAAATTGCTAATGGTGCCAGCATTTCTGCCCTATCACCCTATGGGACACCTGTTGCCTTCCCAGATGGAGTTTCCTCGGTTCATCTCAGTTCAAGAGATTTAGTCCTGAGATGTACTAAGATGCGTGACTTAGTTTGTTTAGAATCATGCTTATGCCTCACTTATGTCCTTGGCAATTCCATCCAGCAACCTTCAAACTAAATACTATTTAACTTATTTAGATAAAGCATCAAGAAAGTGGAGGGTTTTAATAACAATAAAAACAAAATGTCACCCCCATGCCTATGTAAATTAGAGAAAACAAGGAGTAGATGGAAGGACGTATCAAACATATTTTCTTTTATTAATACTTTTAAATAGCAAAGAAACTCTCCCAAGAGTATGGCCTCTTTGAAGATAAAGGCCCATTTGCATAAACTGAAGGGGCCTCTTTAATGCAGTTTTCATTATCTTGACTCCAAAGTGACTGATGTCAAGATCAAGGGAGTCAATCAGGGCAGATACACTCCAGGACACCTCAGGGAAATAAATCAGCCCATCCTCCCCACTCAGGAGAGTCCCGCTCCACGAAGGGGATTTGTGAATCTCCTTTCTGAAACAGGAGGCCAAGTTCCATTACCGTGAGGACTGACTCTCATCCCTTAGAAGTCTCTCATTCTTTACGTTAATTGGGGTCCCCTGCTTCAGTTATCTAATAGGCTAATGAAGTGTGGAGACAAACCAGCTCTTGACCATTTCTTGCCCTCTGAACACTCCTGGTAAACGAACCCCATCTAGCCTTTTATCTTCTTATTTTAAAGCGGGAAAATTAACTCTGAAGAAAATGAGTCTGCAGCCCCTTGGGTGGTGATGTGTTATGGGTCTTCTTGTGAGAAGAGAGGGCGGCGGAGAAATCACCACAGTCCATTAGATCCTATCTGATGACTCAGCCTTTGCCCCCCTCACCATTTTCTCCCACCTGTAACAGCACAGTGGTCACGGAGTCGGCCTGCTTGCCTTTCTTTGGCTTTGGAAAGTAAAGTCCTTACTTCTTTAGTTGGCCTCAGTAATCCAATGTAATACATGGCACAGTGGGCCTACCCAGTCACCATAGGTGTAGGCGACTTAAAAATGTCATCATTCGGTCTTTATTTCACAAGCTTGACTTAGTGCTGTTTTCACTTGCAAAAGACAAATGTGAAAACTATAATTTATTATGGTACTAGCAATTCAAGATGTTTTGCTTGGATCCTATGTGTGCCCTTGGTTACCAACATTCCAGCCTGTTTTGCTTTAGTTGGCTACTAGTTTACTACCCTCAATTTCATTCTCTAAATCTGTGTTTAAAAACAATTTAACAACACTTTGATTCTGTTTGGAAATGCAGTTATGGGTTCCCCTCATCGATGCACAGCAACATTTTAAATGTGGTTAGTAAAATGTCATTTTAAGGCAGATGACAAGACGCAAATGACTTCTTTAGCGATTCCTTAATTTCACACATGCTATTTTATTGGAGTAAATATCAGAGGCTGGGTCACTTCAGGAGTGTATGAAGAGGTTATTTCAATTACAGACATTGGAGTGGCCTTGAAATCCCAGTCTCCTTGAAGTCATGAATCCTGTAGCTGGAAGAATCAGCCTCCCTGCTCTATGAGCAGCCCCTACTGGACGACTGATCCATCTGTGCTACTGTTGGACTAGAAGCATCCATTCTTTCTCACTTTTCTCCTCTATCCTCCCTATGCTGGTGGCAGAGAAGGATTTCTGACTTTTCTCTTTAAAAAGTAAGCTATGTTATTTTTCTTTTCTAATCGTGAATATTAAGTTGAATGTTACACCACATAATCCTATAAAGACAAAATGACCTTCTGAAAATTGAATGGTATTATGCTTATTATGCTTACTCAGTAATTCATTTAGAAGTCTTAAATTGAATCTCTTCTCCCATTCAAAACTATTTTCTGTGGCTAATAATAAATTATTCTTGTTAGTTTTCGTACATGAGTACTAGTAGCTATTAGGAATATGCTGCAATTGACTAAATAGAAATAAAGATATATTTGTTTGATTTGGTTGTCTTTCCTTTTAACAAATAAGTGTCTGACATGACTCTTATTGCTACATATTGTTTCCCATGGGTCCAAGGGCTCTAATAATGCCTAAGTGATCTAGTTTTTATTCTTAGCTACTGTATAAAAATAAACTAGTTTACATGTTAGGCATATTTTATCACAACATAAACATTAAAAAGCCCCCAAAATCAGTATATAAAACATCATATTGAAAATGTACTTATCACCAGATAGCGAATATGGCTATTTTCTTTACTGCAAACATCTGACTATAATGTAGGGTTGTTTTTTCTTTTCCATAAAATAATAAGAAAAAAATCACTATTTACCAGTACCCAAATCATACACTTCTCTTTTTTTTTTTCACTTCTCTTTTTAAGATAAACTATAAATAGGTTACTTTTATCAGCCTTGGATGCTTTAGTTGCCTTTTTATCTGTAAGACCAGCAAACAACCAAACTCAGCCACACCAGGCTAAGAAAATATTGTACACCAACCAGATTTCCAGTAATTGTTTAGAGCCCACAAAATTTCTGTAATGAGATATTAACAAGGAGTGCCAATCTTTGTCTAAGATAAATGAACTTAGACCCAAATCTTTTTCCCACAGGCCACAAAGCAGTTAAGAGAGATGGTTTGTTACAGATTATATTAATTTCCTAAAGTCCATTGGGTGTCTCCCAAAAGCTTGCATAGAATTCAGAGTTTCCAAAATTCATCTGACCAGAGATTATCTCCCTTGGATTTATGCTTCAAAACACAGTTGGGAAAATTCCCTCTATAGACATCTAGTCTTTCTACTTTGTAAGCTCTTAAGGGAAGTGATACTTCATTCCTTTCCAACCCTCAGTTACCATACTATCTACTCTGTGAAGGGACCTGAAATATGGTGTGCCATCACCACTGACCTTGGGAGATGGATATCATCTACTCTGTCTCATAGAGGGGGAACTGGAGACTCAGAGCTTAAGAGGTCTCAGGATGAGTGAGTGGTTAGGACTGAAACATAAGACTTGATCGCTACAAAATCTATCCCCTTTCCCTTATACTGTGTGGCACAAACTGTTCTTTTCTGGTGAAACTCTTTAGTGGTTTCTCTGGTATGTCTGGGTCATGTAACTTCTTCAGGATCAAGATGCTCCACCGAGCATTAGCAACCCTGATGGTTTGATCTTTGACCACTGCATACTATGGTAACTTGAAGTCTCTCTAGTATGGAAAAATGAGCACATTCGATGCCAACTTTATCTAGAATACTATTCATTCTAAAGCACTGTCATTTATAATACACAGATATGATGAATAATGCATACATGTTAAAATAGTAATCGAAGGTACATGTGGAAACAAACAAAAGAAATTCATGTTGAAGAACAGTTGGAGATCAGCATTCATGTCAAAGGTGGTCTGTGTTTTCCTCCCCTTTACCTACAAGCCAAGTAATACCAAGCCAAAAACCACCAGACAACTCCTTTCATCTCACAGTAACAAGGTATTAAAGCCCACAGAAAAATAAACATATAATTTAGTTTCTGTTCACTTTAGTCCTTCGACTCTTTGGCACTAAAATGAATGTAAGATCAAAATGAGCAGTACAAAGTGACTGACCCATCAGAAAAGTTTTGGGAAAACATATTCAAACTTCTGGGTCATTTCAGTCATCTGTTAGCATTAATTGAGACAGGTTACATTTTTACATTGCAGAGAATTTTTTTCTGTCAGTAAACAAAAGATGACCCCTATATGCAGAAAATGACTTTTGAGACCACAAATTGATCTGAATGGCTTGCTGTTTCTCAGGTCTCCCGAAAGTCCTACCAGCTATGCATGTGAAATTACTGCAACCCAAATAAAATGAGCATTTTTTCTCAGAATTCTCCAAGATAAGAGAATTCCACAAGAGTCATTCAGAAATAAATATGCATTAAACAAATATCTGATAATATCAGTGACTATTTTGTTTTCTTTATAATTCCTTAGTGGAAAACTATAATCACATGCTATAAGATCACATGGAAGTATACCTTTGTCATGAGTGAGGACAGGCAAATTACCCACAGGAAATTAAACAACTCTATTATCAAGCCTGATATAACTTTTAATAGGAAAAAAAGGTATGATGCCAAAATATGCTAGCTGCATATCCTATGTCTTATTTGCAAAATTATTTACATTACCTCTCTTTGTTCAACCTAATTTAAAGAGCAACTTCTTTCTAAATAATTACAACTGTTTCTTCTCTAGGAAGAAAAATAATGTGTAATATGTATTATAGCAACCTTTTTTTTTGCAGGAGAGGTACCTTAGCAATTTGACTTGGGTGAAAAGAGAGGGCTCCTTTTCACTTTCAGAACAGCAGCAGGAATATAAAAAGAATTTTAAGTGAGGCCGAGAACACAGATGTAGAATTCTGCCAACATGAGAGAAATGCCTGGCGGCAACTGTTGTTCTACAAGAAATGAACGGGCTAAAAAGTTATGCTTACAGCCACCTTTGCAGCCTTAGTATGCAGAGAAGAGCCAAAGTTCAAAGATAAGATTTTTCTGGTCAAAGGAAAATAAAGTGTCCCAATATTCCTATCATACAATCTATAAACAGTTATGGGATCTGATGTCCAAATAGTTGAGTTCCATAAATGCAAATTGAAGCCACTGTATTTTAACATTCTGTTACCCGCAATGGATCCTTATAAAAGATAAAATGTACTTCACTTCAAGCTTTCTTGAATATGAAGTCTGAATGATAATCTCCTCTGTTACCATTAGATAAGGGGGCCTTTGCTGAAAGTTTTGAGAAAAAGGCAGCAATGGGCAGGCAGGAACTGACCTGGCAGGGATGCTTATTGAGCATCATGTCTTGATGTCTTGTTCTACTCACTGTCTCTCTGCCTTTCTTAAGGATATTCAGCCCGTTTAATGAAGGACCACTGGTTGATGTCAATAAATCTTGATAAGGTGACCAAATTACCCTGGGAAGAATGTCTTAAACACCTTATGATGGAATTTGTGCCCTGCCTTATCCGATACATGCAAGAACACAATTCCATTTCCCAATAAAATCTGGATAATCTAGATTATTCCCTCTCCCTAGATATAATTGACAACTGAATTTTAAAATGCTTATTTTAAGTCAACTCTAGCCACAGAAAAATACACCACCAACCAAATCAACAATATCCAGTTGAAATCAAAGTAAACTAGGTTGTTGATGATCCTAATGGTTGCAGGCAAAACATGAACCATAAAGGTTAAGCACTAGTCCTTACTGCTACCATGATTGCCCAAATTGACTAGAGCCAACATTGCTGTAAAGCCATAAATCAACAAAAGCTTTAGCCTTAGTGTGAAAATCTAAGACTGTCAAGCACTTTCTTTTGTTTAAAATACTTTCAATATGTTTTTTACAAAACAATTCTGTTGGGATCCTTTGGTTATAATTATTTTTTTCTCTTTGAGTCTGAATCATTCCACTCTCACCCTCTAGGTCCTTGCAGCAATTACCATTGACCCTTGTGACATTGCTTCTCAGCGATATCCTACTAGAAAAGCCTACAAAAATTCAAATTTTCTGAATTTTGGAAATTGTAATGGAGCCCATAGAAATCTCTGAAACCCATGTCTTAAACTCACTATTAATTACATAGTGAGAGAAGAAAATGTATCCATGGGGAGATGGTTATAATGTTTAGAAGATGGAATCTCCCTAAATCCAATTTAAGGATGTCTTCCTTGAGGTACAGACAGATTCTAGCAACAAATTTTTATGTGCTAAAGGTGCAAATTTTTCAATGTAATTAAAATTTATGCTTATTTTTCAATGTAAAATATGGTATGAACCATAGTTTTAATTTAGCTGCTCCTATGTATTAATTTTACTTTATGTGAGTGAATACAGGTTTGGAAGCAATAAAATGAAATCACTTTTAAAGTAGACTATAATTGAGACTTCTATTAAGTTAGATTAATTTTCCCTTGCTTCTGTCAGTGAGGTTTTAATTATTTTCAGGGGAAAATGGTCTATGCCAGGTAGCTAACAACAGTCCAAGTGTCTCATGGAAAGATATTTACTTGTCTTAACCTTTCTTTGCAACTGTTAAGGTACTTGTCATTTTGACTTCCTTTCAGCTAGTGACCTCTGCCCTACTCCAATTTAAAGATAAACTGAAAGACATTTCTCCTGGATGTGTACTTCTTCCAGTTGTTCAGTGGAAGCAGTGGGATCTAGCCGTCCTAACCCATTACCTCCTATTTGAGAGGATTCAAGGGGTATGTAATTTAGTATTGGAAGAGGGAAATTTAGAAAGAAGTAAACAGAAAAAAATGATGTGCTAACTCTAAGAAGTGAGTCCAGACTTCGATATCAAAATAGGAAAAGGAAAAGTATGAGAGATAATAAATCTTTCACGAGTTAGCTTTTATCACAATATATGTGAACACATGTGATAATATTTCTAAAATAATTGTTTTAACTATATGACTAGAATCAGGGTTAAGCAAATCATCTTTTGTAAATATTGTTCATAGAATTGGTATATAAACACACTAGCACAGAGCATTTATTATTTAAAAGTTTAAGGAAAAGCATTTCCTATGTCACTGGTAGCCTGATACAATAGCATTTTTCCCCCACCTTTTCCTGCTCGCTAAGAATATGATAGTTCTTGGTGTTGCTTTTGAAATCGAATTGTTCTCTTATTGATAACAAACTAGGGAATTAATAATAGAGTATCATCAAAATGGTGACTAGAAAAAGAATTACTCTAAACAGTACATAAGTACACATTATCACATAATACACATCATATGCACAGATCATAACATACATAATGTATATGTATGTATGAATACATACAAGCTCATACATATATTGTCATTTTCATTCAATTTGTAAGTTATATAGGCTGTTTGTGGGGTTTCTATGGTTCTAGTTAGCTTGTAAAAGGAAATCTGATAGCAACCTCACTCCTTTACACATTACATTATGGAAAAACTCTACAGAGAGTATATAGCCAGACTTTATAGTAGATAATGGCGAAAATTTACTGCATAAAGACGAAAATGATCTTTATTACAAGAAACCACACCTCAATATACAATGGAAAAAAAAAACATCTCCCTTGTGAGAAAACATAATAAAATATGTCCATCTAACTATCTGTGAAACCCTGAAGAAATACATGGCTTCTCCCTTTCCCTCCCTTTTGAATTCCTATTCATTTTGAGTCAGGCTATCTTAGGCCAATAAGTAACTTTCAGGACTTTGAGGCCACCTCCTTGGATCTGTTCCCTATATACCAAAAAGTTTTATTTCTCTCTGAATATTGACTACATTAGGAAAAAATGATACATCTGCTAAAATGCCTGGAGTTGTAAATCCAGATAAAAAATTCACTAAAGGAACTGAATAGCACAGGTGTTATTTACCCCCAATATAGAAATTTCTTTCTCATCGATGGGAGTTCTGTGATAATATCAAGTATAACTTAAACATACTGTCATAATTAAGGCTTACATCTTTGACTATTTGTCATTTAAAAAAAATCTTAAACTAGTCTGTGCTATTGCATGCAAATGCACACGAAGGGAACCAGCATGACCAGTGAGTTGAGTGGAAGGTTTATTTAAGTTATAACTACTGGAAGCAATTGACTAGGGCTACTTACTAGCTTGTACACTGAATGGCTTACTGCTTATGATGGAAAAAATGTGTTGATCTAGGAAATGTGTACACATAGAAATAACTATAACAAAGCTAAATGAATAGGATTAGAAATAAATTTCATTATTTATACTAAATCACAGAAAATTTGGAAAATTTAATCTTTAACTAGTTATATTATGAACATATGGACTCCCAAAATACTATTATATTTCTGACTATCATATATACCTAACTTCTTTTATCTAATGATTATTTGTATATGTGACTTATCCTCCTTTTACCAGATTATAAGCTTATTAGAGCCAGGCAGGATCATATCCAACACCTAAAACAATGCCCTGCATATTACAGATGCATAAGTAATCAAACATAGAAGTGAAGTTTTTTTTTTTTTTTTAATTTATGATAGTCACAGAGAGAGAGAGAGAGAGAGAGAGAGAGAGGCAGAGACATAGGCAGAGGGAGAAGCAGGCTCCATGCACCGGGAGCCCGACGTGGGACTCGATCCCGGGTCTCCAGGATCGCACCCTGGGCCAAAGGCAGGCGCTAAACCGCTGCGCCACCCAGGGATCCCAGAAGTGAAGATTTAAACAAGCTTAATTAACATTATTTTATGAGTATCTTTACATATAAAGGAGAGAGGAATCAGCCTTTCTTTTAAACCTAGTGTTTTACTACAATAATTTATAGGAGAGCGGAAATGACTTCACATAAATGTTAGTATACAGAATTAAAAATGCATAGTCTAAAAAATAAAAAATAAAAAAAAATGCATAGTCTACTGGGCAGGCTAAGGATATTTGAGCCAAGAACTTATGCTGAGATTAGTATTTAAATTTGTGCTTTTTATATATACTAAGATGCAAGGGGAATGAACATACATTACAAGTCAAAAACAAACTTAGTAAATAAAGTGAATTTCACATCAATTATGAAAAGTAAGTATTGAAGACCTGAGAATTCCATAATTAACATTTTGTATGTCTTCTAAGCCATGACCACTAAGTTATGAACTAGAGTTAAATAGATGACTTAAAAGATGGTAAAGAAGGTAATTAGTAAAAAGAAAAAAAGCAGGGCTGCAACTCTGCAGCCACTCATACAATGACTTAATGACTCCTAATAGCTTTTGTTTTTCACTTTTGAGTTTTCTTTCTGTAAATGCTAGCATATTTTCCTCAAAATAATTGGGAGAAGTAAGAAAGACTTGGTTGAACCATTAACAGAGTAATAAATGGCGTCCTGGTTTGAAGATGGAGGTATATTTGATATTTATCCAGTGGTCTGTGTCAGATCTGAGGATCTGTTACAACAGACAAATTGGCTGTTACAAATTGGCTGGGAGTCTCTGAGTCTTCTCTCAAGGGCTCTGCATTTGGACTGGGGTTGGAATCCAAACTGCCATTTTCTAAATGTCAACCTAAGGCAACTGTTCCGCTACTCTGAAGCCTCCGTTTCTTCATCTGTAGTTAAGAAATGGTGACCAACTGATAAAATATATATAACTTGCTGGCCATTGTGTTTAGCATTTAATTAAGTCTTAGTACATGCTAGCTTTTACTGTTGTTACTGTCACTATCTAATATCCCTGCAAATAATAATATTTTGTCCTTCTGTACTATTTTTAATATTGCTTTCTGTAAAACTTTAAATACTGGGCATATATTTTATGACTAAGTTGTATTATTTTCACTCATTAGAAATATCAAAAGCTCTGTCAGCACAAAATGTGTTTCTTCCATCTCCCTGCCTTTAGGTAGAAATCTGTTTGTCAATCTTGGTTTAAAAAGGCTAAATCAGCATTCACTTGACCCCTTTTTTTAACGTTCAACAAGACTTTTTTTCTTAACCAGTTATGATTTTGAAGGAAATTATGTGAAAGGAAAAGTAAAAAAAAAAGAAATTAAAAAAATAAGATGGACATCAACATAAGTCTACATGCTGTCAATAAAAGCGTAAATATTTCTTTTTTTTTTTTTAAGCACAAATATTTCTCATCTTTGCATGTCAAGTTGGGGTACATATATAAACACGATGATACATAGACACATATACATGCATACATATGTTAATGTGTACAAATATATATGTTTATTTATCAAATTACTTTATAAACCCAACCGTCTTCTGGGGTAGGGAATAAGATTCTCAAGCCATTGAATAATAAGTGTTTCAAATCAGCTTTTAGGACCTTGATCTTATGTTTAAAGATAAGAGATATATTACTTAAAAATTGCATGCTTTTCTCAAAGGAAATCACAATCATAGCTCAAAAGACAACTTTAAATCATCTAAAAAAGATCAGTTTCAGATTAATCAAGGCTCTTTCAGTAACTCACTGTAGCTTTGAGAAGAGTTCTTGGTTTCCAATATTATTGAGATTCTTTTTCTGATCTACATGAGTTAGTGATTGTTATTCTTTTATGTTAGAGTAAAAATGAACTTCAAAATTTTAAGTTATATAATCGAGGCAACAATAGTTGAATATAACTACATCAAATGTAAAAATATTCATGCAGCAAAGAAAATAATCAACAGAGTAAAAAGATAAACTACAAACAGAATGGGATAAAAATATTTGAGAAGCATCTATTCAATAAGGAATTAACATTCAAAATATACCAAGAACTTCTACAATTCAACAACAATAACAAAATAACCTGATCTTAAAATAGGCAAAGAATAGACATTTCTCCAGAGAAATATACAAACAGCAAAGATGCTTAATATTCCTAATCATCAGGGAAAATGAAAATCAAAACTGTAAATTATCACCTCAGACCAAATATAATGGCCACTGTCCAAACAAAGAGAAAGTGACAAAGGCTATCAAGGATGTAGAGAAATTAGAACCTATGTGCACTATTAGTAGGACCATAAACTGGTGTAACCACTATAAAAAACAAAATGGAGTTTCCTCAAAAAAAAAAAAAAAAGTATTATCATATGACCCAATCTCATTTCTTTGTATATATCTCCAAAATATGGAAACAGGATCTCAAAGACATAATTGCATGGATAATTATATGTCCATTTCAGCATTATTCATAATAGCCACAAGGTGGGAAAAAATCACATATGTCTATATAAAAAATGGAATATTACTCAGCCCTAAAAATGCAACTCTGCTGTAATATGCCACAACATGGATAAAACTTGAGGACATTATGCTGAGTGAAACAGTCACAAAGAAAAATACTGCATGATTCCATATATGTGAGTTATCTACAACAAACTCATACAAACAGAAAATAGAATGTGGTTATCAGCTGCTGGGATAAAGAGAAAATAGGGAGTTCAAGGGGTATGGAGTTTCAGTTTTGCAACATGAAAAACTCTAGAGTTCTTTGTATAATAATGTGCATATAGTTAACACGACTGGGCTGTACACTTAAAAACAGTGAATATATTAAATTTTGGTTTTTCTGTACCATGATAAATAAGTTCTATAAATGAAAGCATATTAACACTTAGAAAGCATAATTTACACTTAGAAAACCCAACCCTGAAGGTACGTGGTTGGCTCAGTCTATAGAGCATGCTACTCCTGATCTCAAGATTTTAAGTTCAAGTCTGACATTGGGTGTAGAGATTACTTAAAAATAAAATCTTTGGGACAGCCCGGTGGCCTAGTGGTTTAGCACCGCCTTTGGCCTGGGGTGTGATCCTGGAGACCCGGGAACGAGTCCCACTTCGGGTTCCCTGTATGGAGCCTGTTTCTCCCTCTCCCTCTGCCTGTGTTTCTGCCCCCCTCTCTCTGTTTGTCATAAATAAATTTTAAAAAAATCTTTGAAAAAATAAAAAATAAAATAAAATCTTTAACAAAAGAAAAAGAAAACTCAATCCCAGTATCTTGACTCAAATGTTGGTAATTGCAGTTCATAACATGTATAAATGAAATACAATTAAAATTTTGATTTCTGCCTACAGTATCCTCCCATTTTAATGAATGAGTGAAAAAAATGCAAAACCCCTCTCAAATTTCCAAAAATGTATCAATGTCTTTGGTAAATCTTATCCATTGTCATAAAACAAATGAAGATATCAACTATTATAGTTAATGGAGGCTCTTTCTCAGACTAATTCAAGGTCCAGCAGAGGCCCTGCACCTGTAGAGTGGAAACCTCAAGATCTTCCTTATACTCAGTGTTCAAGAGGTCTAGGCCCACGATGCCAAACCCTTTGCTAAAATCTTGAGTTGTACTCACAGATGGCAATGGTCCTCGGACAGTTGATGTGAGTTTTGATCATAGTTCAGCAACTTACAAGCTAGAACATTTTGATCAAGACCTATACAGACTTTGTGCTTTATATATATTTTTACCATGGTAGCACAAATGACACTGTATTTTCTCCATTTGTTTACTTGTCCATTTCTCTAAGAGACTGTAAATTTAGAAGTCCATATGGCTACCTCATTTATCTTGCCATGCTATGGTCGTCTTCTCATTCCCTGGCTCAAGTCCCAGGCTCACGTAGCTGTTCAGTATACATATTGAACTGGCCTGAACTATTACTGATTATATATAGGCTAAACCACAATTTAAAAAAATAGATGAAGGACATTGGTCAATTTAGTCACACATTCATAAGTGTACCTGCAATAAAATATTAGGCAAATATGTAAATAAATTTGGATTATTTGCTACAAGTCAAATGAGTTCTTTACTCTTGACGCAGATGTTTTTATTTATTTATATTTTGGAAATATCTATTTGAAATTGCACATTTGCCTCCACCAGGGTTATCATTTTTTTGTAAAATAAATCAGAATTTTATAAAGGTTACATTTTCTAAAAGAAATCAGGCTGTACTATTCAATATCGACATTCAAGGTTCTTCTTTTAAGTTTCTAATGAATATTCTTCCCTTAAAAAAATCTTAAGCAGATCTTTTTATTTGAATTAACTCCTACCTCACTACTAATTTCATTTCAAACCTTAGTCATGTTGTACTTTATAACATTTTCAACAAAATTTCAATACTAAAAAAGAGAGCTTATGAGAAATTACTGTTTCAGCCTTAAGTTTTATTCTCTGTAGAGATAAGGGTGTTTCTCAATATTAAAAAAAAATGTTCATTCTTAAAAAGTTACCACCAAAGTGAATTTTATGTGAATACCACATTCCAAAAATCAATGTGTGGTGGTATATGTACGCCCTCAGAAAAATCACACTCTAAATATGTAATTAAAATAAGAATGAAAAATTAAATACATAGAGAACTAGAGAATATAACAATTAATCTCAAAATGGAAATGATGTAAGTGTAATTACACTGAAGAATGGATGGTGAAAAACATTAGAAGATAAAAAGCACAGCTTTCACTTGGCTGTTGTTTGCTTGCCCTTAAACAAAACACAAAATCTCTGCAGCACATAGTCCCTAACAAGACTTAGGTTTTGCATGGGTGATGGCAGCCATAGTAACTATGAGATCATTATAAAGGTCTGTATTGTGAATGTAAATTATGTTGTAAGAATGATGTTGGTTAAGAGAATTTACATATTTAGGTTTTAATTTTCTTTTCTTTTACCACTTAACATGTTTTAATTAAAAGATAATCAAAGGTAAGGATCTTATCTGCAAATTATATCAAAGTGAAATATGCAAACATTCTTTGGAAAATTCCTGATCTATTGGGAAATCAGAAATTTATTAGCTTTAGAACAAAGATACTTCCTTTGAGACTGACTGTCATTTATTCAGTATAGGTCCCACTGGTTGCTCCAAAGGCCAGGAAATGTCAGAGGTTAGGGGCTGTGTCTTGGCACCTAGGACAGTAGTATACACTCACTAGATGCTCGGTATGATTGACTTTAACTCCTGCAGGACATTATTAAGTCCATATGCAAATCCTCTTGAAGTCCTAAACTGTGCACGTGTCCAAAATTAATTAATCTCAAATCTGGGACCCCTAATTTTAAAATGTGGGTATTCAAATAAGTTTATCACACTGGACAAGTCACTTTGATTCACAAAAATTGCTGTTAATTCACCTGGAAATTTAGGTAGATGTTTTGTTGCAAATTAGATTCTCAAGCTGTAGAATGTATTTTTCAATGTTTCTTTTCAAATGTTCTTCATTAACTTTAAAGCTTGAAGAGTATCAGGAATGTAAGAGTGACTTAAATCTGACTAAAGAGAATTTTAAAAATTTGAACATATCAATTAAAAAAGAAAAATTAAAAATGTCTTTGACAGTGAAAGAAAGTCTAAAATATCGGGAAAAATTCTTTAAGTGACTAAATGCGTTAACCACCATCCTTTCAATGAAAACAAAACAAAACTAAAATATTCATATCCAAAATATTCAATGAAATATTTTCTTTTTCAACAGTAAATTCACTAACAGATTTAGAGATCTTTGCAAGATAAAGAAAATCACATTAAATAAACACATGAACAAAAATGGAAGATTGATTTAAAATGACAGTTTGGCAGCTAAGTTGAGGTAAAAATGATTCAATAATTGTTTTGAGTTTCTACTAACACAGTGGTAACAAACTGACTAAAAATTTCTGATGAGAAAAAGATAATATTCTCAAGCCTATATTAAACACAAAGAGCAACAGCTCTTCTTCATATACTCAGTATTTCTTTTTTACCTTCCCAAAGCCAAAATGTTATCATTTTGTATAAAAGAAAATCAAAGCCAAATGGTAAAAATGCAAAGATTTGGCTAAACAGTCAAAATTTCAGTGGTTTTATCTGCAGCATGCTGAGCAACCAAACAAAGCCAAGATATTGTCCATCTTTTTGACAGACAAAGAGCCTCAGAGGTCCAGAGTGATATGCCCGAAGGCTGGCACGTGATTGGGCTAATTAAATTAAATAGCAGGAAACAGCTTTTCCATATGCCACTGCCTGGCCACACACAAACTGTAACAGTAAATCTTTTATACTACTCAAGGAAAAATGTAACCATTAAAAAATATACAGTATCAACACACCATCCAAGAATCAGAAGTTGAATATTCACATATACTTCCCTGGCCTGGATTTTAATGCTAAATATCTAAGAACTTCCTAATTGACTTTAGGAGCCATCCAAAAGCCCATGGTAATTAAAGAAGATGAAAAAGACACACACACACACACACACACACACACACACACACACATATGCACATCTCCTGCCACATCCACCAAGGTTTACCAACACTTTCATTTAAGCCAATATTCTGATTGCTTTAAGGACACATTTCTACACTAAGTCAATCAAAATCTCAATACTTCTGAATCAAAGTTAAAATCTATTGTTTATTTTCTCCCACTGTTATAGTCTCCCTCCCCATTACCCTACTGTAACTTATGAGATCAATTGAAAAAAAGCATAAAGCCTTTGAAACTCTTGAGAAAACTCTTCCCCCCTTCACCCTCCAGTTCCTTACCCAATAACATTTTTCTCTAAGTTTGCCATTGCAGTTCTAGCTTTGGTTCAAGACACATCTATATTTCCATGTTTCCAGAATTTCCCTGGGTTGGAAGGTGCTACTCATTTTTATCAATCATGGGTTTCATTAGTTTTGATATCTGCTTGTCATCCTAGATAAAGAAGCACTGTGATGATAAAAGAAAAGCAAGGAAGCTGCTTCACAAGGATCCTGGATTAGAATATTGCAAGGTAATTTTAACTTAGTGACATAGAAAATTCAGAATCAGTGCAGAGCATGGCTTATCTGTTTAAACAGAAACATGGAATACATAATACAATATACAAACTGTAAATGGCACTCAATTTTTTGGTAAAGATTACATTTATGGTAGCCAGTATGCAGATGTAATAAATATTCCATTATTTATGCCTTTCATACTTGAATTTTCATTAGACTAATTAAAGAGTTGACTGAATTGATAAACCATGAGCTAATAAAATGATAGCATAATCTTTAACTACAAAAACACACTCAATTCATGGCAATTCTGTGTTACTCAGAAATTCCTCCATGTCTGCCTTCAAAATTCATATTTGAATATGAAGATGACCAAAATCCAAGAAATTCAAAGCCTAGAAGAAAACAGTCAAGCCACATAGAACATAGAAATTGGTAGGAGCCAGTAGATGACCAGCATCTAAACTGAAACCAGGCCTAGGAGTGAGTTGAACCAGCTCCTCCCTCCCACCTCCCCTTCCCTCTCAGAAAGCTGTATTTATCTCTTCACACCTTTCATGAATCTCATGCTCCCTTCTGCATCCTCATCCTTGCCACAGGGCCCTGGCCTAAGATTAATAACTTCCTGAGGTCGTTCAGGAACATACAAGACATTCAATAGATGCCTAGAGAGCATACAAATTTGTGAGAGAAAAAAAAAAAAACAAAAAACAATACGTTGAGAGGGCAACTATAGACCTGCCCTAATGAAACTTAAAATCAAGTCTTGGAAGCTTCAAGTGATTGATATTCTTTTTTTTTTTAAGATTTTATTTATTTATTCATGAGAGACACAGAGAGAGAGAGAGAGAGGCAGAGATACAGACAGAGGGAGAAGCAGGCTCCATGCAGGGAGCCCGATGCAGGACTTGATCCCAGGACTCTTGGGTCACACCCTGGGCCGAAGGTGGTGCTAAACCTCTGAGCCACCCGGGCTGCCCTTGATATTCTTTAAGAAAGACAACAAATTTAAATTGTCTGGCACCTAATGAAAAACAAGAACCATGTTCAAGAAGAAAATTAAGCAGTAGTCGCACACACAGAAATGGCAGAGACAGTAGTAGCAATAAAGGGTTTTAAAATGAATATTATAAACATGTCTAAAGATTTGAAGGGAAACATGAATACAAGGAGGATATAAATAGAAAATACATAAGAAAACTAAATGAGGGGATCCCTGGGTGGCGCAGCGGTTCGGCGTCTGCCTTTGGCCCAGGGCACGATCCTGGAGACCCGGGATCGAATCCCACGTCGGGCTCCCAGTGCATGGAGCCTGCTTCTCCCTCTGCCTGTGTCTCTGCCTCTCTCTCTCTCTCTCTCTGTGACTATCATAAATAAATAAATAAAAAAAAAAAAAGAAAACTAAATGAAGTCTCTGAAAAATACACTATTTTAAAGAATTTGTTGGATGTGAGTAAACGAAGTTTATCCACTAGAAGAAAAGATGAGTATGGCAATAGAAACTCCACAAACTGAAATACAAAGAGAAAAAATAAGAGAAAATGTAGAGACTTATAGAGAGGTGAGATGATATCAAGCCATCTACTCTAGGTGTAATTGGAGTCCCAAAAGAAAAGAAGAATGAATATTAAAAGAAACAATATCTCACACATTCCAAAAATTTAAAAAGTACAAAACCCCACAGACACATAAAGCTCAGTGAACCAAAGTAGAAGAAAGAAAAAAAGAAAGAAAGAAAGAAAGAGAGAGAATGAGAAAGAAAGAAGAAAGAAAGAAGAAAGAAAGAAAGAAAGAAAGAAAGAAAGAAAGAAAGAAAGACCTGCTTTAAGTCAAAGCCAAATCATAATCAAGTTGCTTAAAACCAATGACAACAAGATCATCTTAAAAACAAGCAGATGAAAAACATACTACCTGATTTTAAGACTTTCTATAAAGCAATAGTAACCTAGGTCCTGTGGTATTGTTGTAAAGTTAGACATATAGATCAATGGAATAAGAGAAAGAGTTCAAAAATTTGCTCACACATATATGTTTAATTGGTTTCTAACAAAGTAATCAAAATAATTCAAAGGAACAAGAGTAATCTTTTCAAAACCTGGTTCTGAAAAATTTAAGACACCTATATAAAATAATGAACCTCAGCCTTTCTTCACAGAATACATAAAACTGTATGACTCAAAATGGCTCTTTGCTTTAATTGTAAAAAAAATAAACTAGAAAAAGAAAACACAGAAGCAAATGTTTCTTAGATAAGACATTAAAGGATTAACCAGAGAAGAAAAAATTGATAGAACGGGACACATCAAAATTAAAACATTTCTGCTCTTGAAAATAAAAAGCAAGCTATAGGTTGGTTGAAAATATTTACGACATATATACCTAGAAATGGATTGTATCTAGAATATATGCTTCTTTTTTTATTGGTTAATAAAATAATAAAAGGACAGACTCTCCAATAAAAAAAAAAAAACCTGCAACATAGTTGAATCAACAGTTTACCAAAGAACTTCTACAAATGGCCAGTAAGCACATGAAAAGATGTGTAACATCATTACACATCAAAAAAACACAAAATAAAACCACACAGTGAAATTCCATTACACATCCACTAGAGTGCATATCATTAAAAAAAAAATCTGATAGTACCAAGTGTTAGTAATAGGAACACTCTCATACTTTGCTGATGAGAATGTAAAATAATAATCAAAAGTAATTTGGCAGTTTCTTATAAAGTTAAACAGCTCACAACTCAACAATTCCACTTGTAGGTATCCACCCAAAAGAAATAAAGACAAATAACTACAAAGATTTGTATAGAGTATTCACAGCAGCTATATTCTTAATCACCCACACCTGAAAATTACCTTAATTTCCATCAATAGAAGCATACACAAGCACATTGTGACATATCCATTTAATGGGATGCTATTTGGCCATAAGACAAGTCCATTATTACTGATATACACATGTATGGACCTAGAAGCAATTTCTTATTGGAAAAAAATCCAGAGAGAAAATATAATGGATTCATTTCAAACAATTTATTTATATGACATTGTAGAAAAATCAAAACTAATGCACAGTGACAGGATATAGATGAATGATTGCCTGGGGCTGAGTGGAGGGTGGGGGCTTGATTAAGAAGCAGCAGGAGGGAACTCTTTGAAGTGATATAAATATTCTATATCTAGATTGTGATGTACACATTTGTCAAAATTCATCACACTGTACACATATAATGAGTGGATTTTTGTATATACTTTTCAAAAGAGTAGATTAAAAAATGAATAAGATTTAGAGAGCTAAAGCAACCAAAATAAAACCCTCATTTTAATTCATTTAACTCAACATTTTAATTCAAATTATCATGGAAAGAGAAACCCCAGGACATTAGGAATTGGATTTTTTGAATCCCTAGGAGAGCCTCTTGGGGAAAAAATTTTTTTTCATCTGCTTCTATATTTAGAAGAAAATTATATTGAGATACAACTAACCAGTATACATCTATAAAGGCATACAATATAGAGTGATACTTGAAATCTACGAAGCAAAGAATATTTTTAAAAAAGAGAATCAAGTTGAATATTTTCATGAGTTTGTCAGATGATTCAAGCAAAAAATCAAAGCATTTAAAATATGTACCAGAAAACTGAATGTCAAATTTACTTTGATTGGCAAAGTATAAATAAAGAGGGATTTGATACATTACCGTCATGACCAAAACATAGCTAAGATGCTAAAAAATAGTGTAGAGTAAGCTTAGTTTTTATCATGTTAAATGGAGGTAAAAAAGAGAGGAATGATATCTATTCAAAACAAGGGAGCAATTTACTAAGATGGAGGCATCAATGCAGGATTTCTTGTTCCCAGATGGAACAAGTTTAACATTCACCCAACTGCAGAGAGTAGAAAAAAATCCTCCCACCCAAAAAAAGATTCTCAGAGCATTTGTTAAAAAGCAAAGACAGAAAAGTTTAGTACTTTTTTTCCCTCCTGACTCCAAAGAAAGGCAGAGCCCAATGCAAATGTAACCAGAGAATCCCTTGTAGGCTTCTAGGGAAGGCCAATTTTTCTGAGTTGAGCTTCCTGATTGCCGGCTTTGGTGCTGATAATGGGGTGGGAATTAGCCCAAGAAGAGAGCTGGCCACAAACAGCTAATGAGAAGACTGTCTCCCTGGTCAATATATTTTCTTTCTTTTTTTAAGATTTTACTTACTTATTCATGAGAGACAGAGAGGCAGAGAGAGGAGAAGCAGGCTCCATGCAAGGAGACCGACATGGGACTCAATCCTGAGACCCTGAGATCACGCCCTGAACCAAAGGCAGAAGTCCAACCACTGAGCCACCCAGGCATCCCAGTATATTTTCTTAATACGTCTTTTGGATTGAAGGTCATTCCTACCTGGTGTTGTTTTAAATTTGATGAATCCTTAGTTGAAATCTGTTTAAAAAACAACAACAACAACAACAACAACAAACCTCTTGGGGTTCTCTTAATGGTCACTAAAGGAGGTGGAAGGAAAGGGAGCTGAGAAGGGGGATGTACTCAGTCTCGCAAAGAAGATCCCAACCTGGGAATTCCCCCACAAATCATGAAAGGGTTACAGCTGAGTAAGTTCAGAACTGCCCCCTGCAGTAACGGGGACTGTATATATATCACCTTTTTTGTGTGTGCTGGAACATGAACAAGGTGGGGAAGCACTGCTTTAGGGTTTTTTAACTTACTGATGAGAAAGTTATTCACTATCAAAAAGTTAAACTGAGTGTGAGGTTCCTACTAAGAAGAAAGTTACTAAAGTTCCAAGTTCTTAGTGATGCTACATTAATAATGGCATTAATAGCAATAGCTGATTTTTACTCTGTACCAATTTTGCTACCATCTATTATGTTATTTATATAGACTAGTCCATTTAGGCTTCCCAATACCCCAACAAAAAGATTACAGTGTTCATCACATTTAATAAATGTGTAAACTGAGGCTTGGCACAATTAAATAATTTGCTCCAGGTGGACCTGACGGTAGATGATGAAGTTGCCACTCCTGTGGTGTGACTATTGCATCAGCTTTGTAACTGCTCAGCAGTTCTGTCTAAAAGGCAGTTCTTGGGCAGCCAGGGTGGCTCAGGGGTTTAGCACCGCCTTCAGCCCAGGGCGTGACCCTGGAGACCCGGAATCGAGTCCCACGTTGGGCTTCCTGCGTGGAGCCTGCTTCTCCTTTTGCCTGTGTCTCTGCCTCTCTCTGTGTCTCTCATGATTAAATGAAATCTTTAAAACAAACAACTTATCGATGTTCAGTAATACTTTTCTTTATTTAAATATGTATAAAGATGAAGTTGATTTATTAGCCTCTAAGATTAATATGCATCCTTTTTTCTTCTTTCCAAACTCTACCTCTCAAAAGCTATCTGTAGAATACATGGATATAGAAAAATTAGTACTATAAAGACCATAAAAATTATCTGATATACTGTATTTTTTAAAAGATTTATCTATTCGAGAGAGAGAGAACATGCCCGTGTATACACAAGTGTGTGTGTAAATGGGGGGAGGGGCAGAGGGAGACAATCTTTAAGGAGTCAGTATTCAGGGAGACTTCCTACAAGCCAGAAGCCTGAGGCGGGGCTGGATGGGAGGACCCAGGCAATCCCGACCTGAGCCAAAACCAAGAGTCAGAGGCTTCACTGACTGAGTCACTCAGGCACTTCGTGATATCCTGTATTTTTATCTTAAAATGTGTCCCAGGGCTCCTTGGTGGCTCAGTCCATTAAGCCTCCCACTCTTGATTTCAGCTGAGTTCGTGATCTCAGGATCATAAGAGTGAGTCCTAAGGGGAGTGGCAGGGCTCTGCTCAGCTGGGAGTCAGCTTCTCTCCTTCCCCTATCTCTCTGCCCCTCCCCACCTCTGCCCTGCCCTGCTTGCACAGGCAGCCACTATAAAAGAAATAAAATTAAAAAAAAAAAAAAAATTGAAAAAAAATGTGTCCAGTACTACATTCATATAGAATATAAATTATGACAAATCGTTTCAGTTTAGGGAATATCAAATAATAAACTCACTAAAAAAAAAATTCCATCATTAACCCCTGGCTGAAAATAAAAATTAAATAGTAACTAATATCACTAGAGCCAGTGTAAAAAATATATTACTAATGTGGACATTTGACACAATAAATAGTTCAACAGGTAAAAAATGATTCACCATTTCACACAGAAAACAAAAGTGAGCTTGAAATCATAATATGAAAGAAAATGTCCTTTAGGCATTAAGAAATCTGTAAAAGAGAAATGTAAAATAAAACCCATTCAAATGAAGTTTAATTGAGCACTTTATGGGTTCTATGTGGGGTGCTAGGAACACTATATTTCCAATGACTTCAAAAGGCAAAAAGACATGACATACAGGTAATAATGAAAGAAAAATTATACAGTAAGTTATACAGAACAAATTCCAAGTTGACTAAAGAGTTAGGATGAGTTGGAAAAATCAGAGATGGCATAAAGGAGAAAAGCAAAGTAGGTTTTTTTAAAAAGGGAGTTAAAGGTTTTCCAGATAGGGAAAAAAAGTTTGGTGAAATTCATGAAAAAAAAAAAAAAAGAAAAGAAAGAAAAGAAAAGAAAAGAAAAGAAAGAAAAGAAAAGAAAGAAAAGAAAAGAAAAGAAAAAAGAAAAGAAAAGAAAAGAAAAGAAAAGAAAAGAAAAGAAAAGAAAGAAAAGAAAAGAAAAGAAAAGAAAAGAAAAGAAAAGAAAAGAAATTCATGGGCTTGGATTCCAAGCTGGGAATTTGCTGTGCATGGTTAGGCGATTCAGTCAGACTTGGAGGGATGAGTGCTTGGTCTGAGTATAAAGGCTGAATTACGAGGGCAGAAACTCCATGACACCATTTAGATAAAACAATTAGGTAGATATTATAGGTTCTTTTATAGAGAATGTGAAAACTGGGTATTTTACAGTAAGTTAACCAAATTAGTAGAGAGATCACACTGATATGGAAGAAGGCTACTGCATTAATAAAAGAATGAGTGTGTTTCATTATTAATTAAGGTATTGACCAGGGAAAGCAGAGCCAAAGAGAAAGGGATATGATGGCCTGGAAAATGGAAACAGGAGTAGCAATTGCTTATAAGAAATAAAAGAGAGGAAATAATCAGAGGTGATTTCATGATAATCTGCCCAGTGTCTAAAGGGTGGTTACATCAACAGAAGTGGAAAAGCCGGATAAAACAGCACATTTTACAGATAGTGAATTAAAAACCTTTGAGACGAGAGTGGAGAAACCAGTGAATTGTCTTTGCAGCTGGTAAGTATTAATAAAACACTTGATAGACTTCAAGTTGTCCTTAAGGTGAAGAAAAAAAGAGATCATTAAACCCTTAAACCATTAAGATGTGTATATCCCTCTAACACTAACCACTAACATTTTATGTGTCTATGTTAGACTGAGAAAAGCAATAGAAATATTCTGGCATGAGCAAATATTAATTTGTTCAGGTTTGATAGCTCACCGATTTCTAAAACTATGTAGTGAAATCTGTTCAGATAATATAAAATGAGAGGAAGATGAGCTAAAGCAGCATTCTATAGAAATAGCATTTCTATAGCAAATATAATGTAAGCCATAAATGCCAAGGGATACGTATAATCTTACATTTTCTAATAGCCACATTGAGAAAGTAAAAGAAAACAGGTAATATTAACTTTAATACTGTTACACAAACTAATATGTTTAGAATATTATTTCAGGATGTAATGAAATACATTATCATCACTTAAGATATTAATATATTTTTGATACTATGGCTTTGAAATCTGTATACAATGGAATATTACTCAGCCATTGGAAATGACCAACACCCACCATTTGCTTCGACGTGGATGGAACTGGAGGGTATTATATTGAGTGAAGTAAGTCAATCGGAAAAGGACAAACACTATATGGTCTCATTCATTTGGGGAATATAAAAATTAGTGAAAGGGAATAAAGGGAAAGGAGAGAAAGTGAGTGAAAATATCAGTGAGGGTGACAAAACATGAGAGACACCTAACTCTGGGAAATGAACAAGGGGTAGTGGAAGGGGAAGTGGGTGGGGGGTTGGGATGACTGGGTGACGGGCACTGAGGGGGGCACTTGGGATGAGCACTGGGTGTTATTCTATACATTGGCAAATTGAACTCCAATTAAAAAATTTTTTTTAAAGAAATCTAGTGTGCAGTATACACTGGAAGCATATCTCAACTCACGAGTCACATTTTAAATTCTCAGTTGATACACGTGGCTACCAGCTTGGACAGTACAAATACAGGGGTCTTTGCAGAAATTCTGTCAACAGAGGCACAAAGATCAAACTAAGTTGCAAACATGGGTTCAACATAAAATTTAAGTGCAAAGTAGACATGAGTAAAAATGACTAACCAGGACAGAATTCTGTCATATAAATGAAGAAAAAATAACTCTGGTTTAGTTTTTAAAGGTCACCAGAGAAAAGGCATTTCTTAAAGGAAAGACAAACTTAATGTTTGCTTCAGTTTATATTAGATACAATCAACAGCAAGATTGTAGCATTTAAGTGGTTCATTGGGAAGAAAAAGAAAAGGGACAACCTCAAAAACCAAGAAGTAACAAGAGATAGCCACAGGAATGGCAGAAAAGCAAGACCAAGATCAACTAGAAATAAGGAAAACAGAGGTGATGCATGAGAAAATGGAGCCCAACAATCATTAAGTTCCCATCTCTTTAAAAATAACTCAAATGGAAGAATATTTTTTAAAGTATATATAACTGGAAAACAGATCAAAGAACTAAAAGTAAGTGCTAAAATTAAACCTCTCAGAAGGAAACATGGGTGTAGGACTGACACATGAATCTTGAAAACATTACGCAGACATACAAAAGGCCACATAATATATGATTTCATTTATATGGAATGTCCACAATAGGCAAATTCATAGAGATACAAAATAGTTGCCAGTGGTTGCCAGGGGTTGGAGGGACGGGAGAATGAGGAGCGATTGCTTAATTGGTACAGGAATTCTTTGAGTTGATGAAGATACTCTGGAATTAGATAGTAGTGATGGTGGTACAACATCATGAATATACCAAAACCCACTGAATTATATACTTTAAAATGGGTAAAATGATAAAGTTTATGTTATACAAATTTTATCTCAATAAAAACACAAGAACAAAAAACAATGTGCAACAAATAGCTTGGAACTTCTGAAGAAAAATAACTTGCCAAGTCTTGGTGAATAAATACTCTATAAATAGGCTAAGCAATTGTGTAAATTAGAAGAGAGAAATAAAACAAAAGGACAGATATTATCACAGCAGTAACAGCAGTAAATATAGTGAGAATAACCTATAGCTGAATTAAAAGGCAGATGAAACAGAACAATATACAAGAAATAAGAGATCATCTATTTTAGAAACTATGAATGAAGAGTCCAAGGAGCTTAGGTAAAAGCTATTAAAAGGCAGGCCATGCTTCAGGAAGTGGTTTAGGGCCCCTGGACAGCTCCAGAACATTATCTCCAAACCAGACTCTTCCCAAAGGGCTTGAAAAATGTAGACTCCTGGGCTCTCAGTCAGGATAACAGAATCAGAACCTCTAGGAGATGCAGTCAGAATCTGAATTGCCAACAACTCCCTCAAGAGGATTTTTATACATCTTTCAAGTGAAAAATCACCTAGGAAGATAAGAATTTAAGACAAATGTCTCTATTTTTCCTTTTCCCGGCATTTTATACAGACTATTTTAGGTCAGAACGATTATCAAGTGCTTCCTTGATAGGTCAAAAGGGTTTGAAAGGCAAGGTCCTAACTGCTTAGAAATCAAGTTTTTGGCTTTGGTTGGGGAAGGACGGTAAGTGGCAAAGGGGAGTTGTTAGCTAGTTGAAATTTTTTCTCCTTCTCTCCCCCAAAATAGTTAACTCCAAGTGCAGGCATTCTGTTTTGCCTCATTCTAAGACTGGCTCTGTTCAGAAATAAAGAAATTCTCAAACTTTAATGATTCAAAATGGTTCATATGTGTCCAAGGATGATTCTCATGTATGCATTAGACGAAAGAAGAGCCCTAATCTACTTCATGGCAATGATTAAGAGAAAATTGATTCAAAACAATTTGGAAATAGTGATGGCGGGGGGAGGAATAGAGAGAGAGAGAGAGGGATGGGAGTAACAAACAAACTTCTGATTTAATAAACCTGGACATGTGAAAAGAATTGTTGCATAAATGTAGTGTGGTAGTAAAGAGAACAAAGATGCTGATGTCAGAGTAACTGGGTTCAAATTAAAGCTAGACTGTCACTAATTGGGCGACTTTAACTTTACTTAACTTCTTGTGCCCCAGTGCCCTTATCTGTAGGAGACAATAATATCTACCCCATAAGGTTGTTGTGAGGACTAAATGAATTGCTAGACATGTATGTTTGCAATAGTTAAAACTCAAAATCTTTTTGTAAATCAAGATGGTCCCCAAAGGTTATACTGTCTAAAGCTTACAGTTTATAAGCCTTAAGGTATTATAAAATTAGAGTAGAAAACCTTTCAAATCCTAATAGAGAAGTTCTAAAAAGTCACATTCCCAGTATCTTGTTTTATTTGCCAGAATCCTTTGATTGCTCTCCCATACTTTTAAAACCCAGATGGAGGGATTATCAATATTAAAAGGAATGGTAATCTACCTCTCAGATTCCTCCTCTTACATCTTCAAGTTCTTGATTATAATTGATTATAATTTGTAGACCTTGATTATTTATCATTGTTAATTCACAATTGTATACCCACAATTCTGTGCTTCCATTATTGAAAAAAAATCACAAAGGAAATGCCAAATAAAAAAAAATACTGTTGTTGACCTAAACATCTGTTGAGTACTAAGTTTAAAAAAAAAAAAATGGTTAGTGTCTGAATTCATTTTTAACATCCTTTAGAGAAAAAAAAAGTATAAAGCAAAGTAAAAATTTCTTAAAAACAATCCTTTTCAGATTTATGAAAAGCAACCAGTCTCCATTTCAGCAGCCACTTTCACCAATGAGAAGGTGGATTTTTACTGCCAGACTAGGAAATCTAATGTTTATTTATTCCAAGTCCTGACAAAAATTATTTTCCTGAAGAAAAAGTTTTTAACATGAGATTGATACTTTTTATTGAAACATCCACTTTACACTTCAAAAATCAGATATACAGTATAAAACCATTATCTAATTGGTTCCTCCAACTCTTTTTTGAGGATCTGGTACCAAGTTACTCAATTTTATAAGAGTCCAAAGGCAATTCTTGGGAAATTATAACTAATGGTATTCCCACAATTCTGACCAAATTATCAGGCTTATGGCATTGTGGAATGATAATCCATTTTGTAATAGTCAATGATATTAGCTCCAGAATTCTTAATAATCTAATGCAATATTGTTGTGACTTAGGATAATTTTAATTTGTAGGATATTATTAAAGTTTAGATTATGGGAACAAAAACACAGTGACACATTATGAAGTACTGACTGATTTAAGGTTTGCGAGGAAGAGCTAGGTATGTCACGGTGCATAGATGTCTATGTTTCCTTTACCTGAGCCATGCTCCTTGTTCCTTACACTAGTATTATAATAATTGTTTCCATAAAAGGGAGGTCATTTAATTAGTTTTTTTTCTCTTTACATTTATGTACTGTTACTTTATACTTGTAGGTCAGTCTGTCACTGTAATATTTTGATATTTATTTCGATATTTATTGAGTGCTTGTTACATTGGAGGGATTATGTTAACCTTTTTAAAATGATTTTTTAAGTTGAGCAAAGTTAAGAATTAACATTTATTTATATAAGATTTTATATTTGGAAGTTGACATCAAACATGATAACATATTATGAAAAAGAGGCCACGCTGGGAAAAGGAAAAGGCAGCAAATTTTACACGTCTGCTATTTGATAATGGCTGACATAAATAGTTTAAATCATTGTTGGGTTTATTATTTTTAATGGTATGAGAAATAACGGCTCAAAATATCTTCATTTTCTTGTTTCAACAACGAATGGCAATATATTTTGGTATATGAGACCTAGCGCATGAGCTTCAGATCCGATTAAGTATATCAAGTTTACACAAAGCCAAATGTATGAAAGGGGATCTTTTAAAAAAAACTTTATTTGAGAAAGGAAGAGACTTATAACAGAAGGCAAGAAGGAAGCATACAAACAATATATTTACAACACAAAACAAGAGATCACCTTCAAGGGTGTAAATTATAATAAATACAGTAGATTTTAAAAGAGACATTTATCAATTAATTCTAAGATGAATTAAGTCCAGCTTTCTTTTTCACTGGTTCCAGGTAGTTTCTTGATTAAATTCAAAGACTATCAAATTCAAACAATTAATGTCCACCAACTGTACTGATGAAGCTCTCTCAAATGACATTATAAAAAATAGGTTTTTTTTGTTTGTGATTACATATCTTTGAAGTAATATTATACAAAAGTCTGCTCAGCCACATGTTCCTCCCCAAATAAAATGTATTTTAAAAGATGCACTATCCCTTTTTTTATGAGATTGAAAAAAGACTTTAAAGAAAATGAATATTTATGAGATGGAAAAAATATACAATTTTATCTTAGGAATGCCATATTTTTAATGCAAAACAACTGACAAAAAGTCATTTTAATCTTAAGGAATATACTAACCAAAATATGTTGGTAATAGGAAAAGTTGCCTACTATAGCTATTTGTCAAATTATCAGAAGGACTTTCATTATATGGAAAAGTTTTAAACTTTCTAACTTCTAGTTATGTTAATTTAATTTGAATGGAGACTTTTTAAAAAAGGATAATGTATCTTTAGCAGTGACCTTTTTTTTAAGAAATATTTTAAATGTCACAGCAAAATGTAAACAACACGTGCCAATAACATACAGTGGTTACAATGTCTACATTTGGCAAAATCGTTATATCTCCTTTGAAACAGGATACTACACCTTAAAATACCTTGGATTTAGAAATATAAATATTTTAATAGAAAAAAAACCTCACAAAGATTCTAGGTCAATTTGGATGATCCATTTTAAAGGGGTCTTAATACAACGAATCTTTAACTAGCTTAACAAAAGTAAACCTATAAAACAAGGTAAACATATCAAAAGGGAGTATGAAGGAAATGTTCCAGAGTGAAAAGCTTCCTTAACAATTTCCCTACTTGTGGTGTTATTTTCTTAGACAATAAATCAATTCATAGAGTGCCCTTTAAAAACAGAAAGAGTAAAACACTATCCTCCGTTTTTTCTCCCCCTACATTCCTCATTACATGAATCACTTAGACTTCCTGTTTCCACAAGGCATTTCCTGTTCAGCCTCATAGAATCAGTTTTCTGTAGGAGAACAGCAGGAACCTGACAAAGAACGGACTTGAATAAACAGAGTCTTCTGTTGCCTTCAAAGTTGTTTGTATTTCATAGCATCAAAGGACACAGTCCTTCTGAAGGTGTGTTATATACAAGGAGATTCTGTTGTTAAGCATAACTTTCCTAAATTTGTATTTGCCAAAATGGTATGGTATATGCCAAGTCCTTATGGAATTCTACCTAAGAGATCCTAGTGATGTGATTATAAAATATGATACACCTTCTTCTTTTAAACATGATTGTGACTTCGTATCAGATAATCTTCATACCTTCACTGTGTTTTCTACAACTGTAGATACAATATAGTATCTGGTTGAACCATAATGCTGCACATTACTTCTTGCCGCTATTTGCATTGGCTTCATTTGATCTTTTTTGATAGACAATGTCATCAAATAACACAAGATAAAAGTAAAATGAGCAGTGCTAGGTGAGACATAATGTAATAGTTAAAATAGTGCTGTACTTTGCAATCTATATATTTAAAACCACCTCTATCCTAATATTTTCAATTGCAATCTATACAATAACCTAAGGACTATTGGCATGGTAACCAGAACATTTAACTTAACAAAAAAGAGAGAGGAAGGAAAGGGCAGACTACTTTTAACAGTGTTCAAGACTATAGTATGATACATTATGTACAACAATGTGAAAATTGAATTCTACATATCAAAAAAAATCAAGAACTAATAGAATGTTTCATTGATCAGACTGGGTGAGTATATCCAGCAGTCACTGATCTCAACAGATAAACTAAAAATAACAGTGAGTTCGTTTTCCTTAGAAGTAACTGGTGTGACAGGCTTTGGGATGAATTTAAAGCCTATTCATTACTTGTATACTTATGTAGTATAATTTTAGTGTCACAAGTATTTCCTTACCAGTGGAGTTTCAATGAAACCTTGATATCTATATAGAAATCAATATATAGAGAAATCTCTATATAGATATATCTGCAATAAGTTGAATCCTTAAACACTAAAATCAAATCATTCAGAAATATAAACAGATAGGAAATAATATCCATTTACCAAAACCTGCAATGCATTTCATATTCAGATAATGACTTTAATTACAAATCCTGGAGCTAAATCTTTGCCTATTACCTGTTGCATAAAAGCAGCCTGCTCCCCAGATTCCATTTCCTGGATCTGAGCATCTTCATCACTGTCCACTGGTTCCTCCTTGACCTTCACAGCCCCAACTTGTCCCAGTGTGTCATCCACACAAGCACTGCTGTCGCTCCTAGTGCTGTTGCCACTAGAGGGCGCTCTGTCTTCCTGCATCGCCTGGTCCCCCTGAAGCTCTTCCTCCGCTTCCTCGAGGTGACTGCCTGGTTGCTTCAGTTGTTCAATAGATTTCGAAAGCAGCTAGAAGAGAGTGTTCAGGGGTTCAAAATTCAATAGTTCTTGGTGGTAACAGAGAAGCAAAATACACACTTTTATTTCTAATGACTCTACTTCAGTACCTTCTGATGTCTAGTTTCTGGACATCAATTTCAGAATGAATTTGTATGCAACAAACTTCCTCAAGTAATACTAAATCTGAAGCAAGTCTCATCACTTCCATATTGTATTGGTGTAGTAGGCAGAAAATGAGGTCTTTAAGTGCTTTTTTAAATGGATTACTCTCTAACACACTTAGAAAATGGTGGGGGAAAGGTAAATAAGCTTTTTTGATGGGAATCCTAAAACTTTCACAAGTACACTTTGTACTGAGACAATGTAATCCAAATAAACCTGAGAATATTTTTCTTTACAGATAAAGTGTAATGGAATTAATGGAAAGGTAGTGAAAAACTTCCACAATCTCATTTTTTGAGAATGTCAACCACTATAAAACACAAGCACAAATGCTAAGTCCTCATCTATCTTATTTTCCCATACCTAAAGGGTCAAATGATAAAACATCTTCTTATATGCACTGGTAAAACATGGAAGTACTGATTTGGAAATCCTAAACTTCAAAAAGATGTGGGATTTTTAAAAAATGTGATAGCACTAAAAATGTTTTATGAACATATCCAAGTTAAATAATAAGAAAGAATTATTTTTAATTGGGAAACTATTATTTAGACCTTTATTTTATAATTAAATTATACTTAATCTTCAGAAGTATATGAATCAACTGCTCAATGATTTAAAAAAAAATGAGAACAGGGATCCCTGGGTGGCGCAGCGGTTTGGCGCCTGCCTTTGGCCCAGGGCGCGATCCTGAAGACCCGGGATCAAATCCCACGTCGGGCTCCCGGTGCATGGAGCCTGCTTCTCCCTCTGCCTGTGTCTCTGCCTCTCTCTCTCTCTCTCTGTGTGACTATCATAAATAAATTTAAAAAAATTTTTTAAATAAAAAAATAAAAAAAATGAGAACATACCTAACTTAAACAACAGCAAAATATCACAGTATAAACAAATGGAGTAAAATTCTCAAGATGATTTCATGTCACAGGTCTCTTGTTTTGATTCACAATGACCCCAGCGACTGATCATCTGCAGATCTTGAACTGTGGTTTCAAGAGTGATTAGAATTTTCTGTTAAGTCAGCACCCATGTAAGCAATAGGCCAAATATTGTTAATAAACAGCACGCTTAGAATATAACTGCTAAAATCATGAATACTAATTTCTCTTGGTACAGTTTAAGCTTATCTACCCCCCACACCTAACTATGTTTTTAAGGCTAAACACACGCTTAGAGTTAGAAAACTTCTACATACTCCAACTCTGAAGGGTGTCTTACTCTCTTTAGGCTTACAGACTTTCCTCCAGGCCACATCACCTCAGAGGGCTGTGCACCAACAGACGAAACCCTCCACTTTCACTGTAGGTAAAGTTATTGGGATTTTTTGTTCATTTGTGCAACAAATATTTATTGAGTGCCAATTGTGTTCAAGACACCATGCTAAGCACTGGGAAAATAGCCATTGCATTGCCCTCATGGAGCTTATAGTTTAGTGTGTTAGAAGGGAACCAGATAGATAAATAAATGTATTCTGATTTTCAAGTAGGGTAAATGAAATGGGAAGAAGCATGGGGCGTTATGAGAGTACACGCTAGTTGGCACAGGAGCATAACTGTGGTTTAAGAGAGGTTTCACTACTGGCAGGGTGCTATGTTTAGGTTGAGACATGAAAGAGGAAGGATAGAAAGGAAGTTCTAGTTGCATGAGTATAAGGGGTTGAAATAAGGGTAGAGAGCATTTCTGGCAGAAGGCACAGTACATATGCTGAAAAGGAGTCCAGTGCGTTGGAGCAAATGAAAGGCCAATGAGGTTTCAGCACAGGAAGATGGGAAAAAATGCTGGAAGATGATATTGGAGAGAGTAACACAGTTTATAATGTATTTGGGTTGAGAACAAGATTCTATAGAAATAAAGTACAAATTAGGAAATAAGCCATTAATAAGATATAAACATCACCAATCTTAAGTTAGACATAATCAAACCAAGAGAATAGATACCAATCAAAATTTATGTCAAAATGAAGAAGGCAAATTTAAATATCAATTTCCTTTGTACCTACAATCTAACATCTATTTTCCTGGGCTGTCAGCATAAGAATGAATGAATGATGGGTCATCCCAACATTCTTTAAATGTTTTTGAGTACTTTTTAGGAAACTATTTGCAGGACTTTTGTACCAATGCCAAGTATTTACATAACAACATTAAATACACAATACCTTGCATACTGCTAAGATTTTGGAGAAGAGGGACAATGTAATATTCCTAAGCTTTGATTGTACATCTATAGGATCCAACTTAATCGGCTGTTAGAAAAAGAACACGTGACACCATAGAAAACAGGCAGGATTTTAATGGAAAAGTCCCAGTTTGGGCTGGGACCCCAGGGATAGGGACTTCGGGTGACAAGTATCCACCCATTCTTCAGAGACAAAGCTCATCAGCCAGCCCTTAACCCTGTCCCTCACCTCAGATGTGACATACAAGAGGACGATAGAGGGTCTTGTGGGGAGAAGAGATTGATATAAGGAAAGGTATCACTCAGGTGAAGAAGGCTGCAAAAGTCCCTCAGAGGGACGATCTGCAAGCAGACAGCTGCAGTTCATCTTCTAGATGGATGCATGTGGAGCTGCAGAACTTTTCCCTCTCATTGCTAAAGCTTAGCTGGAAAAATTCATGGGAGATAGCACATAAGGCAGAGATGGGGGGCCAAGGACATGTATGAGGCAAGTGGACACCTCTGGGAGGTGTTCAAAAGTTCATGTGCATAAGAGCCTCTGGGAGGAAGACAGAAGGAAACTATATGGGATGTGTGGCCGAGAGAAGAACTGAGGGGCCCTTCATGAAAGGTCCACCAGGGAGCACAGGACCGCTGTCCAGAAAAGGTCACATCAGAAGTCCCCCTTTACTGAGGAGTGACTGCCGCTTTCATAGCTTCTGGATGTTTGACTATGCAGAGTATTTAATCACCAAGAGGAAAGTGCCCCTACTTTCCTTTTCCTTAGCAGTGAAAATAGGGAAAGTCTATTGCTATTCTTCTCCTTTCCAGTCCCAGTTCCAACAAGTCTTAGGACCTTGACTTCCTCACATCCAATAGTCTTTTTATCTGCTCTTCCTCAGTGCCCAATGCTATGATCATACATACCCTAGCCCAGGTCTTTACTGGTAGCTGTACACTTTACTAAATCTGTTTCAAACATGACTTCTTTCTGCTTCATTCTCAATATATTCTGGCCTTAACCATTCTCCAGCTCCAGAGCATCCTCTAAGTGATTGAGCCTGACATTCTCACTCCCTCCCACTCTTCATCCTCTCACTTTCCTCCTTGCTAGACTAGGCTCCATTTTCCATCATTAAAAATCACTCCTTTGGGGCACCTGGGTGGCTCAGTCGGTTAAGTGTGTGACTTGATTTTGGATCAGGTTATGATCTCAGGGTCCTGGGATCAAGCCCCATGTCGGGGTTCTGCACTTAGCGGGGAGCCTGCTTGAGATTCCCCTCTCTTTCTCTCTCTCCCTCTGTCCTTCCCCTTGCATGCACAATCTCTCTCAAATAAAGAAATCTTTAAAAAAAAAAATCACTCCCGGGGATCCCTGGGTGGTGCAGTGGTTTAGCGCCTGCCTTTGGCCCAGGGCGTGATCCTGGAGACCCGGGATCGAGTGCCATATCGGGCTCCTGGTGCATGGAGCCTGCTTCTCCCTCTGCCTGTGTCTCTGCGCCTCTCTCTCTCTCTCTGTGTGACTATCATAAATAAATAAAAATTAAAAAAAAATCACTCCCTTACGTTGTCTTCAACTCCCCTGCCCTTTTCTTTCTTTCTTTTTTAAAAAATATTTTATTTATTTATTTGAGAGAGAGAGAGAGTACTAGTGAGGTGAGGTGCAGATAGAGAAGCAGACTCTCCTCTAAGCAGGGAGCAGAAGGTGGGACTTGATCTCATGACTCCAGGATCATGACCTGAGCTGAAGGCAGATGCTTAACCAACTGAGCCACTCAGGCGCCCACCCCTGCCCTTTTCAATATGGGTTTTACTGGAAAAGTAAGACTTCCAACCTTGGTTAATACTACATCTCTGCCAAACCTAAGCAGCTGAATAAGCAAGGAAACAAACAAACAAATTACAATCATGCTGAATGTTTCTCTTCAGATTCATGAGCAAAACCCTCAAAAGGGCCCTCATCAGTACTGCCTGGCAATCTTACTACATTTCTGTAGTTAATTCACTCCCACTCTTTCAATGACAATTTCAAACTACCTCCTCTCTCCTCAAATCTCGAAAACCAGACCTTTTCTTCACTCCCTGCTGATGTCTGTGCTTGTTATTTCACTGAGAAAACAAGCCTCCAAAGAGAAACTCAACATCCTGTTACCATCGCATTTACCAAGCTGTCCCATTCACCCTTCCTCCTGTTCTAAAAGTGATGTCTGCACTTTTATCTCAGGCAATCCCTTGGCTTATGGCCTGTATCCTATCCCCTCCTGCAATTATCCACCCTGTCCTCCAACACACATTTCTCCTCTCTGCTGGAATATTCTTATTGGTGCATTTTCAGAAGATAATCTGTCTTAAGTAAAACCTCCCTTGCTCCCCCAACACCATTATGTATCTCCCTTCACAGCAAAACTCCTTGAGCTATCTTTCTTTACTGTCTTCATTTTTCTTTTCCCATTCTCATTAGAATTCACACCAACAAGGCTTTCATCCACACTATCTGACCGAAATCTCTCTTGTTAAAGTCAGTAATGACTGTGTTCATGCCAAATCCAGTGGCAATTTAAATAGAATATTAATAAGTGTTAGGGTAAAACATCCCCAAAAAAGGCACCAAGACACAATCATAGCATCTTTGAAAGTAAAAGACTGATATCACTACTGTGGGTGTAGCTAAAGACCAGACGAACTGTGTGCTAATTTCCTGGAATATAATTTCCCATAGATAGCAAGTAAGTCAAAGAAAATCTCTAATAGTGATCAAATGCTGAATGTTCACAGAATATGTCATATGTACATTTTACTAAAAAAACCTTCTGAAATCTGACCTGTTAATGTATTTCTGAGGTCACAGATGTACCCGGAAATCTCATCGTGTAGTCCATGAATCAATTTTGATCAGTATTTACAACCTCACTGACACAGATACGTATATAACAATTTTCAGTGTGCAATAAACAATGTCATTTGTTCTAGTTAGTTCCTTTGGCTTCATCTACACTTGTGATGCACTGAAGGAAACATGAGAGAGAGAAGTGTCAGAATGAATAACACTGTGATAACTGGGCAAGACGGCCAAATAGCAGAATGATCTTCCAAGGGTCGAATTCCTCGATGGTTTGTAAAAGAAATGTTTCTTGACATAAAACAGTAACTTAGGAGTGGAGATTGTGTACATATAAAATGTAGTCATTGGAAAATTTCTAATAACACCCTTCAAATCCTTATTTTGTAAAGAAGGAATTTCACTTCCAGGAGAAGCTGAGCCATATCCAAAGAAAAGAGTAGAAACCTAGAATTTTTTTTATACCCTTCCACTCTGCATTCTACTCTGAAACAGCTATATTCTGATGACAACTGTACTAACACAAATAATTCCAGTGTCTCCCCTGCCCAGCTCCAAACTTAGACATTCAGCTGCTTCCTTAACATTTTCCCTTAGATCTAGAATATCTAACAGGTTTCATAAACTACAAGTAGTTCAAAGAAAACCTTTCTTCTCCTTCTACTCAAATGTATCACTCACCTAATTTTCTCATCTGAGTAAACAGACAATACCCAAGTGCATAAGTCAAAAATCGAGGATTTGTCCTGTTTCTAACTCATCTTTTTAATAAATACCGAAAGCTTAACTGATATTAGGAACAGTGCTTTGACACTTTTCTTCCCAGATTATGCAGCAAATGTCAATGTCCCCACACAAGCAATATCATTTTTTTTTCACCATCTCTGAAATACAACGTGCTCTTTTGCAAAGTTCCACAAAATACTAAAGTGCTCGATGGGATCTCCTGGAGATGGTTTTGCAGAATATAAACACATAGAAAGAGTTAATCTAGACCTCTTTTTCCAGGTATTTGACTAAAGCTGTTTTTGTTTAAGCAGTCAAATTTGCCAGAGTGGAAAAATTAACAATTAACATCAGCAAGAAAAATCTACAAACCAAAGTCACAGAAAACTGGCCTGCTAGGTTTAACTTATTTGAGATTTTTTAAATAAAAAAATTACTTGATGTTGTTTGTAAGTTTCTGACTATTTATGAAGACATTCAGTACTCCAATTATGTTATGTTGTATGTGTTTTTGAACTTCAAATGTGACCATTACAAAGATGGTATGGGCTAACCCTTTTCTAATTTGCACTGTCGCTGAGCGGCCCCAGATGCAGGGAGGAGCTGTCTGCTTACTCTCAGTGGGGTAGCAGAGTCTCCCTTTGGTTGAACATCTGGAGGTGATCCCCCAGCAAAGTTGAGCTGTTGCCTTGCTGGCTACAAAACACAAGACGAAACATCTGTGTGACAGATAAATGTGCAAGCCTGTGTGAATCTCGGCTGAGGGCCCATCTGTAAAACACACCACGTGTCATTCGTCTGACACCAGGTGAGTTACTTTGGTGGGGAACCCAGCTGAGAGGAAGATGATGGCTGTGCTTCTCCTTCCCCTTTTATCTGTGCCTCTTCCTCGTCTGTCAGTGTTTCTCTGTATTGCCTGTGCACAGCAATCGTATTAAACACTAAGAACGGTGCAGGCAGTCTATGACCATTCTGGGTTTGTAACACACACGTGCATACCCACTCACACTGACATGCTATAGACCAGATATGATAATTTATCTAAATCCCTAACCTTCAAGTGTTACAGTTCCATTCTTATCAATCTCTGCTAGGATCATAATTACAGTAAGTCCATAATTTCACTGTTTATATTCTACGTTAAATATCATATATTCTAAGTAGCAAATGATGTAAAATTCATGAAATAATATCGAAAGGCTGTGCTGTTAACCTTTATACATGAGCACATGAAGCTCCTCTCCGTGTAAGTTGCACTAACAAAGTCTGGAAGTCAACACAAGCATAAGTGCTATCAAATAAAGTATCTTTAAATTCCATATTTAAAATTTTTTTTCCCACAGTGATCTTTCATGTACCCACAAATATCTTCAGATTTGGAATGGCAGCTAAGAACAAGAGCGTATAAGGAGTAAATCTGTTTCTGATGGACATCTGGTTTTCTGAAATTGTCAACAACCCATTAAGCACAAGTGTTTGAATGTGATTATTAAACTATGCAAAGTGACCTTCAACCTAACTCATCACTTTCCTATTTTGCCTCAGATCTGAAGACAGATTTTACTTGGGGAATGGCACAAGTTTTGTTTTTGTTCTTTTTTGTTTCTTTTAAATAAATGCAAAATTCTTCTTTTGGAAAATGAAACCTTTCCCTTAAGCTCCAAGGAAACTAGATTTTAAAACAATGATAAAATTCTGTCTCAAATCACAAATAGATTAGGTATGTACCAACTGTTCTCAAAAACAACATGCAGAACACGGAGGGCTTTCAAACCAAGAGGTCTACTTAGAGAAGAACTCTGCCTCGAGCCAAAATACTCAATGCCATTTCACTCCTGTGAGTTTTAGGGAAATCACCAGAAGAACCAAGCTAAATAATAAGAGAGAAATATTTCTAAATATTGCTTCATTATTCACACTAATCAAAAGTCTAACTGAAAAATGTCCCTTCTTACTGATATTGAGGGGATATAAAACTAATCTAGGGACCAAATGAATTCCTCATAAAATGTGTTTATCTGTTCAACTTTAAATGATTGTCTAAAAACAATGCCTGTTGGGCAGCTCGGGTGGCTCAGCGGTTTAGTGCCGCCTTCAGCCCAGGGCGTGAACCTGGAAACTCGGGATCGAGTCCTACATTGGGCTCCCTGCATGGAGCCTGCTTCTCCCTCTGCCTGTGTCTCTGCCTCTCTCTCTCTGTGCCTCTCATGAATAAATAAATAAAATTTTTAAAATAAATAAATAAATAGATAAATAAATAAATATAAAAACAATGCCTACAATTAAAATATCCTTTTTTTCTGGCTTCAAAACATCCTAATAATTCAATTAACTTAAACAAGTGTTAACTTCTGGAAAGGGTGCTGAAAATTTCCTCCTTCCAGAGCTTCAAGTTAAGTTTGAGAAAGTTACTCATCTACTCTTTCATTAGTCAGGCAATTTTTATTGAGCACTTACTATATGCCACATCCTGAGAAGAGCAGTCAGTTGGGAACCTCTCAAAGGAGGAAGCACAAAGTAAGCAACTGAAGATTGGAACCTAATGTGGTAGGGAATGATGGGGAAAGGGGTGAGTGTCTCTGTCTAATTGGTATGGGTAGGGAAGGCCTCTCAGAAGACCTGAGGCCGGAGCTAAGAGAGACTCCAATACCAAGATCGAGTCATGAGAAGATCCAGAGGTGGAACATTCCACACAGAACAGTGGCCAGCACAACTGGGGATGGAATGACATTCTTCACAGATGGGAGAAAAAGCCAGCATGGCTGGAAGTCAGCAAGGAAGGGAAGAGAGTAGGAGATGAGGTCAGTGATGGGGGCAAGAGCCAGATCACGATAGCCTTGTAAGCCACAAGAAGATGTTTGGATTTTATCCTCTGTATGATAGGAGCAGCTGGGGAGTTTTAAGCAAGCCCTTGATATGATTTAATTTGTATTTGTAAATGGTCACTCCAGCTGCTATAGAAGACTGGATTTAGGTGGGCAAAAGTAGAAACAGACAGACTGACTTTCAGAATATAAAATCCTCATCAAGAGAACGTAACAGGACCTAATTAGAACACAAAGGAGCTATTTTTCCTTCTTTTTTTTAAAAGAGTTATTTATTTATTTATTTTTAATTTTTATTTATTTATTTATGATAGTCACAGAGAGAGAGAGAGACAGAGACACAGGCAGAGGGAGAAGCAGGCTTCATGCACCGGGAGCCCGACGTGGGATTCGATCCCGGGTCTCCAGGATCACGCCCTGGGCCAAAGGCAGGCGCTAAACCGCTGCGCCACCCAGGGATCCCCTATTTATTTATTTATTTATTTATTTATTTATTTATTTATTTATTTATTTTTATTTATTTATTCATTCATTCATTCATTCATTCACTCATTCATTCATTATAGACATAGAGAGACAGACAGAGAGAGAGGCAGAGACACAGGCAGAGGGAGAAGCAGGCTTCATGCCGGGAGCCTGATGTGGGACTCGATCCTGGGACTCCAGGATCGCGCCCGGGGCCAAAGGCAGGTGCCAAACCACTGAGCCACCCAGGGATCCCCTATTTTTCCTTCTTTTATAGCACTGTGTAATTTTATGTTCTTTTTATTTCATAATGGGATTTTCCCCCAATAATCCACTTTCCAATATTCAGTTGATAGTACACTTTCTTTCAAAGTTTTCTTTCTTTACTTTTTAAGGGTAATGGAATATAGATAGAGGCACATTTAAGGAAAGGCACCCTCGATGACTTTGGACTGTGTCTCAGAATAGACACGATCTCAAAGTCAGTAATTTTCCAATCAATTGATTCATAATCAAACCGTTCTCCCCATTAATCAACCCTTGCTTTGGTAATCTGGAGAGCAGCACAAGTCCTATTGAAAATGGATGACCAAGAGTAAACCCCGGAAAATAATTGCCACATGGAAACATGGGCCCCAGTGCAGTCAGATTTTCAATTTTTCAGACAATGCCAGAAATCCATATTTGTATTTGAAATCTTTCTATTTTTAAAGATTGACCAGTAATTCAAACGCTTTTTGAGATACCAGGCAGGCCAATGACAGTAGTTCAATGGAATGGATCCAGTCCACAGAGTGTCTGCCTATGACCTCTGAAAATAATCCCTTATGGCCCTTCTTAAACATTCTATGGTTTAGATCATTTAGAGCTGATGTCTGCTTGCTCTTAAAATATACCATCCTTCATACTTGAGATTTGTTTTATGTTCCTTCCATGGTCAAAAATTTAACTACTTTGCCAGGGGTTGGAGGTGGGGGTAGGGACTGACGACAAAGGAGCAACACAAGGGAAGCTTGGAAGTTGAGGGAACTGTTCTGTATCTTGACTGTGGTAATTATATGACGATATGCATTTGTCAAAAATCACTGAATTGTACAGCAAAAGGAATACATTTTGCTGTGTAAATTATACCTCACTAAATAATTCAGTAATTAACCATAATACTGTTCCAAAGAGAAAACAAGGTCTGCTTCATGATGAATACAAAGGCTCAAGTTGGAACAAAATTTAGTGGTTTGGTTTACAACAAAGTAGCTTGATGCAAGATTGAGGCAAGTAGGAAATGTGTATCTTGGAAGTATTTTAGCACTTCCAGACAACCATTTTCATTAAAAGAATAAGGAAAATAAAACTATTAGTGCTACATAAGAACATAAATACTGCATTAGATTTCAGTAGTGCCGACCATGTTTACAAAGCACTTTCAGTACATCCTTTCATGTAGTCCTCACTATAAACCTTTAAAACATGCAGATTAGAGAATTACTGGATGCAGAGGTTTAATACTTTGTTCAAAGTTGCAAAACTGATAAATAATCCTGCAGGACATCAGAAACTTCTCTTGGAAAGGTTATCAAGTATTTCAGATTTTGCGATTCATATAAGCTCTTCATTACATAGAACTGCCTTTGAGTAGAATGATCTGTTCACAGGTCTATGGGTCATTTGAGGGAAAGTACATGCCTTCTTTATTTTCATTTTCAGTATGCAGCACAATAGTTGCTAATAAATCTTTTTGGAACACCATCAATGACTCCATGCCAGGAAATTATTTTTTAGAAGTGAGTTTTTATTGCTGGTTGATACAACCAAGTTGATAGCAAGAGAGTAACAGTGCCTTTAGGACATGGGAGCTTAGCCCTGAGTGCAATTCTGCCTGAAGGAATGGGAATCCTCTAGATCATATGACACTTCAGGGTCACTATGATCCCTCAGATTTCATAAATATTTAGAGGAAGGGCAGAAAGATACATGGGAAGAAAACTAAAATCAGGAATTTAGAAGCAACCAAAATCTGTAACAAAGAGACTGCCACATATTGGTGGTTTTCATGTCCACAAATCACTTAGCTTTATTAAAAATTCCTTAGTAAGACTTAATTATTTCATCCTGTCAAATGAAACTATTTGTCAAGGTTGAGAAACAACCAAATTATTTAGCTTCCCTCTCCCTTTGAACAGCCTGGAATCAACATCAGTCAAACCACTCACATGGTTTAATTCCCCAGATATTTTTCTTTCCCCTATTTTCTTACCTCATAGTCCTGTCCAACTATTGTTTTTCTCATTCAGTAAAAGCGTCTCTGACTAGATTAACAGTGCAGAGTGAAAAGGAAAGGTCGAGGTCCTTCCCTTGGTCTTCAAGTTATGAAAGCAGCACTGGGAACGTTTATGAATGTTACACATTAATCCACTGAAATGGTCATTTAGTTTCTTTTACAAACACAGGATTTCATCACATCTAATAATAAAGCAACAAGCCATTTTCTGTATATTATAAACCATCCACTCATAATTATGTCGTGAAATGCTTCTATAAGAATTCTCTGTGATGATGTAAGCCAGTATTGCAGTAAGTGGTTTTTTTGAAGCTCAGCACATACCTACATGGATCTATTTACATTGGGCTAATCATGTCGAAATAACATCTATTTAAGGGCAAAGTCAAAGTTTCTTCTGTAAACCTCTATAGATAGATAAATAATCTAGGGGGCTTTTTACTGTTAGAAAATTAAGACTGCCTTTCGGTGCCTGCTCAAGTTTTTGGACATACTATCCATCTAATGGGCAAAATGTAATCCTAAATTGTTGATTAAAGACTCTGCCTGGAAACATACTGTCAAATGGATAGAGAGAAATTAAACCTGACAACAGTAATGCCTACTTTCCTAAATGAAAGCCCAGTTCAAGTTTCTACTCATCCATTTTTCAAAACTTGAAACAAGGCATTTTCCAACCACCCATCGATGAGATGCCAAATTTGCATTTTAGTTGAACTTGATGAAGTCAGTAGACTTTCAGCATCAGGCTCACTGAGAGCTCTTAGGAGAAGACATTTGCCCAATCTAAACAAAATAACAATTTTACAACATGCAAGAAAGGAACGAAGCATGGCCTGGCCGTACTGCACTCACACCGCACTGCTGGAAAGCTTTATAATCCAATGGATATCTGAATGTCCTGCCATCAGATCCACATAAAAAGACTTCCAAGTTAGTAACTGGATGGAGGGCAATGCATGGAAAGTTGGGAAGTAGGGTCAGGAAAAGGAGTTTCTTCATCCTGGCAAATCCAAACCAATACCAAAACTAAATAAATACATAAAATCAGATCATCTTCCTGTTTTGTTTGCTTGTTTGCCTTATCTTTCATTGTAAGTTTTCTACTTTTTGGCAAAAATAAAATTCAGGGGTGCCTGGGTGCCTCAGCCTCTTGAGCATCTCCCTTTGGCTCAAGTCATGATCTCAGGGTCCTGAATGGAGCCCTGCATCAGGCTATCTGCTCAGCGGACAGCCTGCTTCTCCCTCTCCCACTGAATGCCACTTCCCCCATTTGGGCTCTCTCTCATTCTGTCAAATAAATTTAAAAAAATCTTTTAAAAATAAAATAAAATAGGGATCCCTGGGTGGCGCAGCGGTTTGGCGCCTGCCTTTGGCCCGGGGCGCGATCCTGGAGACCTGGGATCGAGTCCCACGTCGGGCTCCCAGTGCATGGAGCCTGCTTCTCCCTCTGCCTGTGTCTCTGCCTCTCTCTTTCTCTCTCTCTCATGAATAAATAAATAAATAAAATATTAAAAAAAATAAAAAATAAAAATAAAAATAAAAAAAATAAAATAAAGTGGGGAAAATGTCTTAGGGTGCCTGGCTGGCTCAGTCAATAGAGCATTTACATGATTCTTGATCATGTGACTCTTGATCTCAGGGTAGTGAATTCAAGGGCCATGTCTGGTGTGGACCTTATTTCAAATAAAAATTTATATAAAAAAGGGAAAATCTTATCTCCTGCTCAGTGATAAAAACAACACTACAATCCTAAGTACACGTTTAAGGTTCAGAACAGGCTTCTGTGTCATACAACCTATGTGAGAATTCCAGCTGTCAACTGCTAGCCCTGTCATGTTGGTCAACCCTTTAAAATTAAATTTAATGATATTAAAAGACTGACTTGTTAAGTATGAGAAGTTAACATACATAAGAATATTAGCATTGTGTCCCATCTTACAATGGATCCTCCTCATAAAAGGGAGCTGGTATTATGTGAAAGATCTAATCCCTAAGGTGCCTACAGAGAAGGTGCTGGGAGGAAGCACAGTGCATAAAAGAAGGGGAGGGAAAGACACACTCAGAGTAACAGGTGCAGCAAAAAGCAAAGATCGGTTCATCGTCCTCATCTAATTATACTCAAAATTTTACTCTTCTCACAAGGAAGTAATGGGTATAATTACTTTTATTAAAATAAAGCTAATACAAAATGTTCCCCTGCTGTTTGATAATAGGAAATGTGACTTAAAAATGTAGACTTTCTGGGATGCTACATTATAGTTGTTGGTCAAATCAACCTCCTTGGGAAAATATACTTTGCTCAAGAGTGCACAAAATAGTTCTATTTTAGAACTGCCTTCAGGGATACTTTATAAAGAAAACAAATAACACACACATATGCATGATATGTTTGTGTGTGACCATGTTTGTGTGTGACCACAGGCAAGAAAGAATATAGTCCCCTGGGTTGCTGTGGATGGATGATCAAGGACAAGGAGCAGGTATGAATCATGAGGGGTTATGAAGAATACGTAACATTTATGTTAGAGAATTATCTCAAGAAAAAGGATAAAACAGATACTATTCAAAGAAAGGGTCAAATTCTCTTCCAAAAACTAATGAAAACTCCCCATTTGCTCCATTCCAGCATTTGAGCAGAATTATACTCATGCCTTGCTTGTCAGATATAATATCTACCTGTTTTAATAAGGGCAATGCAGGACATCTGCTTGGCCTCCCCTTTACTAATCTCGTCTTAGATATATTTTTATTATGATAAAATAGCACTCATGTCAAAATGCCTAAGTATCATAGTAATAAATATATAATAAATACTTATATCTACGGTGAACCTTGACATATATATCATCTCATGATTTATGTGGGTTTTTAAACAAAGTATTGGCTGACATCCAGTCATAGGAATGCATAAGATATTTATCACAAAGCGTATTACAAAGGGAGAAAGCAAGCAAGCAAGCAAGCAAGCAAGCAAGAGGGACAGAGAGGGGTGAAAAGGAAAGAAAGGAATATATAGAAAGGACACGATAACCCAGAGAGGTAACTAACAAGTCTCAAGTCTTACTTCCTCGGAGAAAACAATTTTCTTCCTCATGTCCCCTGTCCTAGTACATCACACATTGTATTACTGTTTACTTAGATATTTCACTTCTTGGCTCCCCAGCCTGTAAGCTCCATGAGGACAATGAATATTATTTTCTTAGTGCCTAAAATAGTGTCTGAATTTTTGAAGCAAAAATTCAATATGAGTTGCTAAATGGATAAATGCATAATAACTTAGTATTTCATTCAAATAAGTGCTGAATGAAGAACTTTCTTGAAATTTCTGCTTATGTGGATTTGGAATTATGAATATGAAAAACATAGGTACTAGAAAAATTCTAGTTAAAATAGAAATTATTTAGCTTTTTTTGATGCTGGTATAAAGAAACTTTTTTTTGGAAAGGCTCACAAGTTATTATTGCAAGAATGTACCATCCATTAGCAACAAAAATTGCTTAATGCATTTCTAAATATTTTAAATGTCTCAAAAAAAAAAACAAAAGAACACATAGTGTAAGCTATGACTTTCTTATGCTAAACTTCTCAAAATACTTTCAGTGAAAATCGTTTATTCAAACTGATGGAACAGAGAGACAAATCACTCATGTTGAGATTTCCACTCACCTTTCTAGCTTGCCCCACTGTGTGGATATAACAATACACATACTATACAATACACACTCTAGGGATATTTCTGCTAAGCTATTAAGTGCATACACTAATTGTATGAGACAAATAACTCTAGGACACGTAAACTTCCCATGTAAATGTCATTAAAGTATCAAGCAATGGGTAGGTAAATTATTTAGCATGATTAATAATATTTACATTGTAGACTTATAATAAGCAGGAATGCTGCTTTCATAAATGCCTTCAAGTAACAGGAAGACAGGAGAAAGTTTTACAAATTTAATAACTCAGTTATTGTATAAACTCTGCTCTGAAAAGTACAGGTTTGCTTCTAAGGATTATTAACAATTCAATTATATCATTAAAAATTTCATGGGGATCCCTAGGTGGCTCAGCGCCTGCCTTCGGCCCAGGGCGTGATCCTGGAGTCCCGGGATCAAATCCCACATTAGGCTCCCTGCATGGAGCCTGCTTCTCCCTCTGCCTGTATCTCTACCTTTCTCTCTTTCTCTGTGTCTCTCATGAATAAATAAATAAAATATTAAAAAAAATTTCATACCAGGAAGGACAATCACATCTAATATGATGTATGCTTAGGGATAAATCTACTTCTCTTTTTCTTTGTTGCCACTGTATTTTTTTTCTTCTCTATATCTTAAAAAAAGAACCATAACAAAAGTTGAGGGAGCAAAAGTAAAGGACATTTTCAAACATGTTATCTGCAAACCTATGTCTTTATGTGAGCATATATTTTCTGCGGTAAGCTGCTCAAGAACAGGTACGATATTTTTATGATGCCAACTATTTGGCTCCAGTGTGAAATGCTTCAATGCAGACTAATCCATTGTACCAAGAAAAAAATTACATAAAGTTTCTGTGGTTACTTCTCATTAATGGATATTCAAAATGGGTAGAATGTACATAAATATATGATTATACAGAAACTCATTGGTTTTTGTCATCTAAGTTATGGCCCTCACATAATGTGAAATAAATGTTTTCATCACATTATGGGGAATGGTGAGCAGTTGTAATTCATTTCTTGATGGTTCTATTGTGAATGCTTCAAAATAGGAAAGAGATTCAATATTTTCTTTAATAAGATTCTCCTCTTTTCCCTTAGACGATTGAGGGCAGGTGAAATATTTTCAAAATCTGGAGAATACCCAATGTGCATATGTCATTTGATCAAACATATGGAATACATACTTGGAGAAAAGCCAACTAGAGACCTGCTTGAGTAATCTAAACACCCAAGCTGAGAGGGGTTAATATATAAAGATCAGCTTTGTACTTTGAAGTTTTCTGGACTTCATTTTGCCTAATTAAGACAAGATTTAATAATCAAACCACTGTACAAACATGTACCTGAAAGTATAGGTTTGTTTCTAATTTTGGGAAGAATTCTTAACAGATTCCAAGGAATCAGCAACACATGGGAGAAGGTCTCTGATAGGATTTGCTTTTTTCCTTGCTCAAATGCAAATGCCTGCTTTTCATCTTAGTTTCTTCCACGCGACTAAGGTTAGCATCCGCCTGTCAAAATCTCAAGTGGAATACTAAAATATAAAGATTCTGTTATTAGCATACCACTGAGTCTGAAACACTGGCATCTCTAGGTCATAAAAAAAATATTCTAAAATATTCTTAAAAGTATTCATAGGAATCTAATGAACCCAATCCCAGATCAAAATATTATGAGGTAACAGGGCGCCTAGGTGGCTCAATCGGTTGAGCAACAGACTCTTGATTTAGACTCAGGTCATGATTCTGGGGTCATGAGATCGAGCCCCTCATTGGGCTGCACGCTGGGCATGAAACCTGCTTAAGATTCTCCTTCTCCCTCTGCCCCTCTTCCACTCATGCTCTCTCTTAAACAAACAAACAAACAAACAAACAAACAAAAACAAAAACAACCAGAAAAACTATTGTGAGGCAAAAGGTAGGATCCCCAATCTTTCTTTCTTCAAAAATTTTTCTCATTAATCACTGGACAATTTTTCAAGAATACCCAGTAGTTTGAAGTAGTGCTGAGAGACCACAAAACAAACAAACTGCACTCTACCATAATATAGCAAACATATGCATAGCCACATTCAAGTCCATAAGTATCAAGCCACTCTACAAGAAGGAAGTTGGTCTTCTCCAGTGAGACTGCCTTGATATAAAAATAATTTGATAAATTTAGAGAAAACTGTAGCAATAAAATTGGCATCTGATGATGTATAAAGAGTATGCAGTACAGTGGAATATAGAATTAAGTATAATGAGAGATGGCAGGAAAGGCAGTGCCACTGCCATCCATCCCCAGCACCCACTTCCCCAATCCCACACACATACGCATCATCTTTGAAGGCAGCGAAGGGCTGGGCTGGAAAGATTTCTATTCAGTAGTATGGTCTTCAGCCCCTGCTCCCTTCATGTCTCTGCCCTATAAGTGGAGGCCAAAGAGAAGAGAAAAACTCTTGCCCTACCTACAATAAAGTGAGCACAAGAAAAAGAACCCCCTTTCTCCTATAGCAATTAGAAAGACAATCAGACCTTTGCCCATGAGGTTTTGCTTTGTTTATATCATGATACAATAAAGTTTTTAAATAGTGAGCCAATTTTTAGCTACCTATCAGTAAACAGAAAGTCATTTCTTAAAAATAATACCTCTATGAGATGCCTTGTAGGTGATACAGTAACAAAGGAGAGTGGATAGAATTATGATATTCAGGACCTTAACACTGTCCGGGAATGAGAAGACTCTGTTTTGTAAACCTACCATAGCAGAGGGTAGTGTCAAAGCTTTGTAAACAGGTTTTGCTTATGAATTTGTTGAAAACATTTTACAGGCTGAGCCTGTCTGATATTGTTATATTGTAATCACTGTTTCTTTGTGGTTGCCTCAGCAGGAGAGCGCCTAAGGATGTGGTGTGATACAGACATCAGCTTTCCATTTTGGCCACAATAAGGCTGCCAGAAAATTACCACACATTTCTGAGAAATTGCTTCAGACACTGTTTGGAATAAAGTGGGGGCATGCTAAAAAATAAATATAACATGGATATGTACAAGTTGCTGAGAAATAGTTTGTTGGCTCACCTCATCATAGCTGCTTGTACCTGTGCAAACTTTTTGAGCTGTCAACCCCACCACATTCAATTCTGCCTTCAAGCCTTTTCTACCATACTGAAAAATGGGGCTCTGTATGTGCTGTATGTGCTCTCAATGTGCCCGTATGTACTTCTGTATTCAAATAGGCCCTCAATCATAAAACTTACCAATCTATAATCTCAATTTTGCTATAAACATCCTGTGAATGTAAGGATAGTGAAAATACTGATATTGTGATGCTGTCCTCGAGGGCTAGGCTGGCAATCTCCTTTTGATACCACCATTCTCCTCTTGTGTGCCCATATCAGGGAAGAGAACCCCAATTTCCCCACTGGTGGATATGACATCATGACTTTGGATTGGGGGCTTACTTTGTTCATGTGGATCTGCTGCTGGTATTGCTTCTGCTTCTCCAAGAATTGCTGGTGTTGCTGCTGAATGACCAGCTGAGCCAACGTGCTCTGAGGCAGAGGTGCAGACTGGGTTCGATTCAGGGGTCTGTGACGGGGTAGTTTGTGGGTACCTCTAATGCCAGGTGAGATTCTCTCCTTTGTTGCCAATGGAGACTGAGGATGTAAGGGAACTCCACCTGAAAAAAAATACACATGTACACACATACACACAATTTTGCTTAAGATGAAAAGCCACAGAGAACAGATATATGAGATAAATTTGATGAAAACGAGCTTCTCTACTTGGCAAATATCAGAAGAAGGCCAGGATGTATGAGGTGCAGGCAGATGTGTCAGAAGACTAGACAGGTCTGCATCTGACCAGTGACTCACCAGTAGTCCACCGTGGTATGCATGAAGGCTAAATAAGGTGAGATGTTTTTCCCACCATGTGTCTAGAGCAATAAATAGGAATAGTAGCCTTTCCCACAATACCAAGTGTCAGGGAGACCTTTGTATGACACTGTAAATCTTTACTAGGGTCTTAAACTAAAAAGACATTACACTGGATCACTGATAAATAAAGTCCTAAAATGATCTGCAAGTGATGCCATTATTAATTACCAGCCACAAGAAGCTTTTGCTGTCGCATTTGTTCTTTCAATAATAAATGCTGTAGGAGAGCTTGGTGGCTGCTGTTGGGCTTTCCCTCTAAAGCAACGTGGGGATGGCTTGAAGATGCTGGGATGCTGCCCCCATACTGCCCAGGAAGAGGAACGCCTTGTCTGAGCGTCTGGGTCTCACACTTCTGTTTCTCTTTAAGTGAATTTGAAGCCTGTGTCAAGAAATAATAAAGATGTTAATCCTCTTTCATCCATTAGGTCTGTACACTGTTAGGTGAGTTTTTTATTCCCTAATTCTCCCTTCCTCTATCCAAAAGAAAACCCCATCTTCTTGATGCCTGAGTAGGGAAAATATGTATAACAGCATGTCTTTTTTTTCTCCCAGTTCTTTTAAATTGAAGTATTTGACATACAATATTAAACTGGTTTCGAGTGTACAACATAGTGATTCAACATTCATATACATTAGAGGTGCTCACCATAAGTATAGCCACCATCTGTCGTCATACGAACTTTCTACAATCTTATTGACTGTATTCCCTATGCTGTACTTTTCATCCCTATGACATACATTTTACAATGGGAAGTTTGTACCGCTAAATCGCCTTCACCTATTTTGCCCAACAGCATGTCTTTTTAAACTAACTGAATTAACAAAGGAGAAATAGAAACAGAGTAGAAGCACTGGAGACGATTTAGTACTGAGCATCACTGTACTGAACTTAAAGAGTTTTTAACATTGAAAATAATGCTAATTTCAGGCTTAATAACTGGGAAGTTTATTTTTAAAAAATATTTTAGTGTACTGTTTAGGTAAAAAGGTATAAGGAAATGTAAAATTGATTCAAATTGCTAAAGTAATGACTATATCATAGTAATGAAGAAGCTGGAGATAAAACTAACTTTGGAGTTTTAAGCAGGAGCGATTCCTCTAATGTCTTCTAGTAAGTTCACAGAGCTGTAGATTTTCAATATTTAGGGACACCTGGGTGGCTCAGCAGTTGAGCATCTACCTTTGGCTCAGGGCATGATCCCGGAGGTCCAGGATTGAGTCCTACATTGGGCTCTCTTCATGGAGCCTGCTTCTTCCTCTGCCTATGTCTCTTCCTCTCTCTGTGTGTCTCTCATGAATAAATAAATAAAATCTTAAAAAGAAAGATTTTCAATATTTAATTTTTAAAATAAAATTCTTCAGCCTACTCAATGAAAGGTTGTATAAAATATGCAGGACTTTGATTTAAACATGTATTTTGTATTAATTCATAACAGATCCCCCAAATCTCTAAATATTGAAAATGACACTCCAGATACTTTTGTTTAATAAAATAAACTACAAGTGAAATTAGATCAAATAAAAATGCTATTAAGAACTTGAAATGTATGATAACACAGTAATAAGGTAATAATAATTATATCATCAATAGTAATAATGAATTATCCTATTCAAAGAATTTAATGAATGGAGGTCATTTTGGTATTACAAAAGCAGAAGTCTAATACCTCAAAATTATGTGGCATGTTTCTTTTCAAAACTCATGTTTCATCTTTCAAAATTGCTGTGCACCAGGGAAGCAAAGCAATTTTCAGTGATGGAGAAATTGAAGGACAAAGAGGTAAATGGTTTGTCTTAGTCACATGGCAAGTCAATGCAATGTTTAATCTAGAAGTGATTCCTTCTCCTGGCCTCTTTTCCTTAAAATTTCCCACTATTCAGTGGGGAAATGGAATATTAAAGATCCCTTTGCCAAAGCAATGCTAAGCTTGAAAAATTAATTGTGATGGCCTCATCCACACCAAAATGGAAGCAAAGAAAAATGAAACTGCAATCCAAACCACATTGGTTTATTCATCCAATGGTACCAAATTGTATTACCATTGAAACATTAAATGGTCTGGCTTTAGTACTTGGTCCTTTGGGAAAAAATTCTCTCTGACCACATTAAAAGTGGGGTATGTTTGTGTTAGCTGGTAGGAATGACTTAGAACATGCAAAAAAGAGTGGAAGTAAAATGCCTATTCATGTGTCATAAGAAGCTTTTGTGTCAGTTTTTGCTTATTATCAGAAGAATAGAAAAAAAGAAATAGATGAAAAAACAATTTTTAATAAGTGGAGATGTGAAAATATCACCCATGAATATTTAATGTTCAGATTCATCCCTAATTCTTTTTTTTCCTTTTCACTAGACTCAACTGTTTACAAATATTTCATGTGGAATTCTCAGGGGGTAGCTGAAATCAGTATTATTAAGCCTTTTTTCTTCAATTCCAAATATAAAACAACATCCAAATTAAGGCTTTCTCCTCTGGTGTAAGATTACTGGATCATGTGAGATAACACTTTACTCTCTTAAAAATACCAAATATAACCAGATATCTCTTAGATTGATTTTATAATATGTATTGAACCCAATTACAAAATTTATCATTTAAAAATGTCCATATAGGTGTGCTTGTGCCCACCATTTATATTCTAAAAATAAATGAGGCAAAAAATGGTCAACTCTTTAAAATTTCCTGGTGTGGGTATATTGTAAAAGATGTGAATTTGACAAGCTGAACTCCATGGAAGATGGGCTGCTAAAGCTTGACAAAATTGGTGCCAAGAGTTGAAATAAATTTCTCTTAAAACCTAATGCATAACATGACCTCTGCATAAGTACAATTTAATTTACTAACATTTCATAGATGAATTTTTCTCGTAAAGCTTACAAATCTTTGACAATGACTAAAGTTTGTATTATTTGGGGGAATATGTATAAAATAATTATTGCTATCTTCTGCTCGTAGGACAAGTACCTCCCAGAGATCCTATTTCAGATGTCAGGACTTTTAAAGTAATTGATTCACTCTGAATCTCCTGGGGAAAATTTAATATTGCTCTTAGAGAGGTTTTCCAGATATTGTATTCCTTAGTACCACAGAGTCAGTAACTTAAATTCCAAAAATAAAGTCATTCACAAAATAAATTCTATAAACATATGCTGCTGTGCTTTAGAAGCTACACCTCTCAACACTGGCCTGGGTTGAGTCCTAGGACTGCTACTCAATGCCTCTGTGATCTTGGGCTTTTAAATATTCCAAGACTCAGCTGCTTCTTCTGTAAAATTGTGGTCTGTAATCTCTGTTTCATGGGAGAGCTGTGTGAAGCTACTAAAATAATATATCTGGAGAGTGCTTTCTTTTTTAAAAGCTATAAAACATTATATAAATGTTAGTTATTATTTTTGTATATATTACATAATGTGAACCCGTATAATACGCTAATTTGAAATTAAACTGAATGTCTCTGTACAACTCAGAGCGAAGTGAGTGAATTCTAGGAGAAGTGAACTCTACCACATTTCCCTGAAGTCTAAATATACAAGAAATGAAAGAGAAGTTCCCCTAAGAAAACATCACTGGGCTGATATTTTAATGGGCTGCTGTGTAATGACTTACATTGAGCTGGGGTGGCACTGCTGGAAGTCCCAAGGTAATGTTGGGCAAAGAGGGAGAGGTATAAAGACTTAGCAGGTTCATGGAATCTTCATGAATTAGAATGCGTTGCTGTGACACCATTTGCTGTTAAAAAAATAAAAAAGAAAGAAAAGGCAGTCTCAAAACATTATTATATCATAACATTTGCTGTAAAATGTTCACATTTCAGAAAATACATTTTACAGTGTCATAATTGGACAAAATAGCCAAGTATCTTAATTGCTTATGATTTCTGTATCCAAAAGTTGTATCTGAAAATTAAATTAAAATTTTGTTCATTAAACATAATCACAAAGTCTGAAAAAAAGGGCTTTGTATGTTCATTTTGCAAAATTCTTTTTAATAATTCTACCTTTACCAACCATAATCAGTGTGTCTGTCATCAACTGGTAAAGCAAAACAATTACATCGACTAATTCTTATATTTTTGTATTACTGAGCGATGAATATGTATATAATACTGCTAAAATAATTATTTCTATATAGATTAAACATCATTTTACTGATGGGGAAACTCAAAAGGAAATCTTAGATCAGATGTCACCATACAGGACTTCTATAATTGATAATATCTTTTTTAATATAAAATATATGAACTCTACGTGATGTATATTTAGATCATTCATATTCAGAAACTAAGGTAAATGTTAAAATGTTACAAGTTCTTTGTGCCACAATAGCCTTCATTTACACTGAAAATACCTCAAATGTTTTGGCATCGCAGTCCTTTTTACAACAAATACCATTTTTTAATCCAATACTAAGTCATGTTTTCCCACATGTGGCCTAATATGGTTGCTTGAATTACATTTTCTGTTTAACTCTTGCTTCCCTCCCAGAACTCTTCTACAATAAGAGTTACAAAGGTCTTATTAGACTAAGGAACTCTGGCCTGATATGGTCCCCAAGGGAACAACATCCCTGAAAAAGAATACTCCATGTAACAGTATGACACAGTGACTGCTTTCTTCCCAAACAAAAAGCATATGGGACTCCAATAAGAGACCACCTCCAAGAGGGATATTGCACACACGGGCTTTGAGTAAAGTAAATATAATAACTTGTCAAGCATGTTTGGGGGAGCCGTAGATTTTCCCCTGGACGAACCTGGGATATCAATTAACTGGGGAAAATATCATGTGCTAATACAATGCAACCTCAGAATGTCACTGAAGAGTGATGCGCCACCAGAACACAGGATGTTATTCCAAAACATCACCTCAATCATACGTTTGTTTGGAGATGAGTCGTAGCCTTCACATAATACCAGCAGAAGGTTAAATGGAGATTTTTTTTTTTTTTTCACACTGCAACTTGGAATTCCAGGCTAACTCAGATTTTGTTTTTTCTCAAAAGAAGTCAGATATGTCTGTGTGAACACCAAGAGGCATACTGAAACTTTAACATTATATAGACTTCAGATGCAACCCTTTATAAAATCAAAGTTGTCTAAACTGCCATTGCATGAAGATTGCTGGGAATGATTTTTCCTTCCGATGAGACTGCATTATTTTAGAAGCTCTGAATAGCAGCTGCCTATTTGCTCTAGTTAAAAAGGCAAGCTTTTATTTTGCTTACACTAATAATTGCTTTTAACATTAATTTTTGGTTTGGAATACATGTTTGAATAAGAACAAAAAGAATGTATGAGGAGGTAAAAAATATTTTAGCTAGATTATTAGCAGCAAGCTGTCATTTACAATAAAATGGTATTTCACTTACTTATCTGTTTTCATAGAAGAGAAATACGTGTGGAAAAATAAGCATTTTAAACCGTGTATAATATTCATTCCAGGCTGTATTAGCTTATCACAGCACTGAGACTTGACATGCACTGTGGGAATGGCACCAAAGATATACCACAGGCCTCTCTAAAGAGGTCATCTTTGTTTCCCAGGATGAACTTCTGCAATACCTTCCCACCTCATCTCAGAAAGCAAACCTATACTAAAGGAAGAAAAATATTTATTCTTGGATGTAATAATGGCAGCAGCGGACTATCTGTGCATGTGGGCTTTGACTAAAATGAAGACATTTGGGAATATTCTTACGATAGGATTAAACTCCTTAAGTTTCATGTCAAAACTGAGTGGCTTCAAAAAAAAAAAAAACCATTTCCTATGACAGCATACTGATTTTCAGCACCTACTGTGTGCCAAGCCCTCTGCCAGGGACTTCTTCCTAGACACACTTCAGCTTTCATTACTGTTCAGTTATGGATGAAGAAACTGAGTGATTTCCTCAATTCTGGTTCCCATTGGGATCAGCAATAGAACCTTTAAAATGACCCAAGCTATATGATTTGTTGTTAGGTACTGTTGTAGAAGCTACATACCCCACTCTGCAATTACTGAAGGATATGGGAACCATAAAAAAAGTATGGACATGGGGGAAGCTTTAGAAAAGAAGAGGTAGCAAAATTAGGTCCTGAGGCTTATGGAAAGTAATAAACGTATACAACTGGGAACCAGCTGACCTGGGCATGAGAAGGAAGTGAAAGCTCTGATGACTTTTTAGACATGAGGGTCTTCAAGTCACAGAGACAATTCCTGAGGAAACAAGCAAAGTCCTGAGTCCTCCAGGTTCACTGAGAGTACATAGCTGGTTCTGCACACAGAGACTAAGTGGCATAGTATCATATCACAGGACTTCAGGGACTTGGACATTATTTAGTTCATTTCCTTCAATTACAGATAAAGTAGTAGGCACAGAATTTCTATAGGATGACTAGAACCACAAATGACTTCACAGACCTGAAAAAATGTTTTCCTCAAATTATCTTCTTTAAATATAACTTTCTTCAATATGGCTTTTTGATCAGCACAGTCTATCTGTTCCAGGTTAATGTTTTCTTAGCAAGAACCTGGATTTGTATTCCATCTACACTGCTACAAAAGTGTGGACACACTTGAAAGCCAGCTGAACAGGTGGTGAGAGGTACCAATTCACTGAGATAATGAAGGATCCTGACCAGTATTCTTACAAGGCTGGAAGGTTACCCCACCTTAGCATCATGGTGAGATCACAAGCGTTTTCAAGCAAAGCCAGGATTTTTTTTTTCAGGAAGCAATTTTGAAACTGATCCAGCCCTTAAATCAAAGCTGTGCTAAAATGCCAACGTTTTACATCTTAGAACATGGGGAGGATGGTTTTAATCTAAAAATTTTTCAGAACCAGAAACTATTGCTGTAGCCACATAAAATGGAAATTAATATTAAAAGTATACATGACTATCTTTTAACATTCATGAAACAATTAAGAAACAACAATTCAGTTAGAGTAACAGTGTGGGCATTGGAGAGTAGATATACAAAGACGTCCTCCACGACTCAAGTTCATATGCTAGTTTAAGTGCACAGAAAAGTAGAAAACAAACTATAATGATCTGTGATAATTCCTTTAATTAGAACAGGGTTAAATCACTTCAATGGCACAAACCAGACTGTCAGTTTTGTACCAGGCTTTGATAAGTAACTAGCACTTCACCAGAAGGAGCTAGGATGTGACTGAATCAGGTATTGGGTCAGTGGAGGTCTGCTCATATCTTAACAATGACCTTCAAAATGTTTTCTCACCATCATAGCAACTGGAAGACTATCTTATGGATAATATTTGCAATCAGATGAATGAAATACACTGAAAAACTATGTCTCTAGGGCTATTAATTTTGCCATTGAAATCAGAAAGCTATTCATTTCAAAGACTCAAAATCTCTTACAAAAAGAACACTGGCAAAAATTAGAAAAATACAAAATCTCAAATGTCATAGAAAGGTAAAAACCATCACATATTGCTGGTGGGACTGTAGACTGGTATAGCAGTTCTGGTGAATAATTCCGAATGATAAAACATTATACTATATACCGTGATCCCCAAATTCCTCTGCTGGGAATTATATCTTCAAGAAATTCTCTCCTAAGCTCTCATCCATCATCATTTAGGGTGATGTCCATGAGTACATATTCAAGCAGTTTTTGGTGGTGAGTGAGAACTGGCAGTCACCAGGGCATCCAACTGGAGAATGGGAGGGAGAATTAAGCACTGCCCACCATAGACTGCCATAGAGATTAAAAGCAAACTATCAGGTATCTACATCCATAGTGACATGACTAGATCTAAAAACACACGCTTAATGATAAAAATAAGAAGTGGAATGAGACTGACAATACCGTGCCATTTTTACCCACTAAAATTTGTGGACATAAAGCAGAAAATGCATTTGATGCACAAGCCGATGCAAACAAAAATAGAGAATGACTGCCTGTGGGTGAAAGGGAAATGGGAGTAGGGGTAGGAGATACAGAAGAAGGAAGGGAAGAAGAGAGAAAGGGAAGGGAAGACTCTTCTCACTTTTTTTTTTTAATTTTTATTTATTTATGATAGTCACACACACACAGAGAGAGAGGCAGAGACATTGGCAGAGGGAGAAGCAGGCTCCATGCACCGGTAGCCCGACGTGGGTCTCCAGGATCGCGCCCTGGGCCAAAGGCAGGCGCCAAACCGCTGCGCCACCCAGGGATCCCTCACTTTTTTTTTTTAAGATTTTATTTATTTATTCACAAGAGACACAGAGGGAGAGGCAGAGTCATGAGGGAGCCTGATGCGGGACTCATTCCCAGGACCCCCAGATGACTGCCTGAGCCAAAGGCAGATGCTCAACCACTGAGCCACCCAGGCCTCCTGACCCTTCTCACTCTTAAGACAAAGAAGTTAAGAGATGACCTTCAAAAGAACACTAGTTATGTAAATAACCACCTACATTTTAAAAAGCTCATAGAAAAAGTTGATGTAGAATTTTAAATTTACTACATGTTCAAAATTACTGACAATATGCATGAGAATCCAAAAAGAATGTAAGTATCTACAGAGTTTTGGTGAGGAGCAGTCTGGACTGGTGAAAAGAAGTGTGGTCTCAGTGTCCTAACACTTGAGCTCTACCAATCACTGGCATATGACTGGGCAGCTGCCCTCCTTCCCTGGACACCAGCTCCTTCCATTTGGGACAGAAGCACCTCTGACTAGCCTGATCTGGAAGCGTCCGTCTGTGTGTACTAGAATGGTGTTCAGGAAGACATGCTTGTAAACTTAATCTGCTGTAGTTTTAAAAGGTCCCAGATCCCCAAATTAGGCTATCTACAAAAAAAAAAAAAAAAAGAGCCACATTAAAAATAAAAAAACAACAAAGAACCCCAAACCAAAAAAAAAAAAAATATATTTCCTAGTCATTTCATACTTTTTTATGGTTTTCACAATAATTTTAAATAGTATTCATTTTCTCTTGTCCTTTCAGATAGCCAACAGAAAATGAAAATCTCCACGTGATGAAGAGATTTTTTAGAAACTTAAATCCCTAAGTTTTTATTTTTGCTGGACATCCAAGAATATATATCACTATAAAATGATTTGGATATAAGAAATTATCATTTGACAGGGCTTCCTTTGCATCTAAAAGGCACCGCTGAAGGTCTCATTAAAGGTCTTGCTTTACAATATTGACTCATGTTATTCCTACTAAATAATTCTTTTGTCATAGCAACCTCTTTTCCCCAAAGATGGGGGGAAAGCATTTTATTTTCTGCCATCTAAAACCATAGCTCTACACCCACTCAGAAGGGAGCATAACATTTACAGCAAATGTCACAACAACCATTATGAAACAATAGGCAGATGAGTCATGTGAGATTGGGGCAACACGAGTGACATTTCAGATGATTTTAGAGTGCTTAACCTTATTATTAGAACTCTTTTAAAAAAATCGTTTGTATCTGCTGGAAAAAAAATTATTTAAAAAACAGCATAGCAGAGCCAGCCACTAATGTTCAAATAGAAATAAACCAGCTGCTTGGCTACTGTTAACATAGCTATCAAATAAATCTACGGCATCTAAAATAATGGTGTTGATATTCATGGAAACATTTGAACCCACAGGCCCACAGTATTAACAATAAAGTAACTAGATAGGTAAAGACATTTCTGACTGGAGCTGGAAATAGAAACTCCTGAGGTTTCAGCTCCCCAACCAAGTTTACAAATGAGTAAAACAAGTAGCTCCAACAATCCGAGTTCAGGACTGAGCATATGTAAGAAATAGAAGAAATGGAACAGAAGTGGTCAGAGCAGATGGAGACTCACTCTCACATGTGACTTGCTGGCTTGAAGACAAACATGCTAATGAGTTTTCCCTACTAGGAGTCAGTATTGATAACAACAACAAAAAATGAACTCGTTTCACACGTCGCAATTCACCACCCGCCTTCCCAACACTGATTCCTCACGGCAAAGCTGTTGGGAGTAGTAGGTATCACTACCTTTCACTAGATAAGGAATCCGAGGTCAGGGGCAAGTTTAGCAACTTAACCAATGATGAGAAAGGAGCTGGTTTTGGAACCAGGTTTCTGTGGAGCCTTCTGAATAGAAGACCCATACGTTTGAATTCGCTTGTGCTGTTTCCTAAAACTTAGGAGTAAATTCTCCTCCTACGTCCATCTTCACCCCCATCTAAATCATACAGGACATGTGAATTACAAGATAAAATTTTTTTTTTTTGCCTAAGCCTCGAATCAGCCTGAGATACAGCCTTATTTTCCTATTTCCTAAGCAGTAAAAGGGAGTGGAATCCTATTCATTTACAAGGGCTCTGAAAGAATTAGGTGAAATGTTTTTCTACTGACAGGTCACAGAATGAAGCATTCATACAAATGTACACTGTTGAACTATTTTAAAGTGAAAACTCACCTGTGCTGCTTAACCAAATCTTTTGTAAATGGTGAAGTATACAACTAGCTTGGCTTTTGAAAGTATAGTAGGTGATGTATATTTTTCATGCCTCAAACTATTTCTGTTGATAGGAAATTACACACTATTGTTAATCTTGGAAGATGTCTGTAAAAATCAAACTAAATCCAAAATGATTGTAAATCAAGAATTGGCTGAAAATATCTGTTTTCCTCTCTTTCTAGTTTAGGTGGAAGCATTTTGTGTTACAGAGCTAGGATGTTAATTTGTTGAGAGTTTCTGTCTGAATTCCGCTGTCTCTTTAGCTCCAGCATGAATTACATTACAGGCCTCTGTAAATGCAGTGCAGCAGAAAACCACATGTTAGCCATCAGGGCTGAATTTTTTGTTTTGGGCCATGGAGAGGCTACCCATCAGTGCATAAAGGTCTGTCTACCTGGCCTTTTGGATCATAGTTCAGGCACACAATTAATTCATTATGGAGTAAGTCACTGCTCGCTTTTGAACTAGTCTTTCCAGCTTTGGAGGTGAATGTCCTGTCACTGACCTGAAGAAATACCTCTACTCTTTCAAACTCCATTAAATCACATTTCCTTCTGTTTTTTTTTTTTTTTTTTTAACTGGTGGGGGTGGAAGGCAAAGTTTGTAGTAACAGAATGTTCAGTAAGTAGATGAAAAGGTAGAGCAACCTAAGCATATTTGTGATAGTGAAGGTTTTAGGAATAACAAATAGATTAAAGCAACATAAGCAAAATCCTTTTAATCTTCATTCTTTAATGTATTTTGAAATTTAAAGATAGGGTCACATCATCTGGGATACTCAATTTAACATGTCATTAAAAGTTTGAAGTAAAGAAGTTTCCATTTATTTCCAATCTCACAAATATATATTTCTTGGTGTTCTTCTATGCTGTGCTAAGTACTGTATCCGTATACATGTATTCATAATGAAAGAGTATATGCATCTTCCTCTTTAGTAACAAACCATGTCTCCCCCAACCCTTTCTACCTTGCTCGCTCCAGAGAGGTAACCATCATGCTGAATTTTGTGTCCATCACACCCTTACCCTTTGTAAAATATACTGTTACTACATATGCTTTCCCAATCAAGATATTACACTGCCATTTCTGAACCTACTAAAATATTATCACAGACTGTAAGTGGGCATCTGTACCTTTTAGCCCTAACAATGCATTTCTAAGAATCGTCATTGCTGTCTGACATAGTTTACTGTGTCATTGCTTTTTTCCAAGGGCACAGAATTCATCTCAAGCTGATTTAGAATCCAGACCCAAGAATCACATTCTTCAAACTGAGAGGCAATGGAAACCTAAAGTTTTTAGAAACGTCTATGACCAAGTTGTTGTTTTTCCTGGAAACTGATTAAAGGGTCACAGAAAATGGACCAATACTGAGATAGAATTGAACTAACAGAAATACAATACCTATAACCAACAGTCCAAGAATACCACTTATATCTCTGATCACAACTATATGTGATGTACTCATCCTATCTGGTACCATGTTTTAGAAGGGACAATGAAAAAAGAAAAAGAGGGACAGCAGGACCATGAATAACAAGAAATAGATGAAGGACCTGGAAATATTGTTGAGGCCTGAATTGTTAGTCTTCAACTATCTGAAAGCTGATCATAAGCAAGAGAGTGTCTATCTCTTCTGGCTATTTCCCTTGGAAAATTGAAGGAAAGTTTTGAAATTTAGAATGCAAGTGTATTCACCTAGAGAGAATTTATATTTGCTTTTTTTTTTAAGATTTTATTTATTCATGAGAGACAGAGAGAGAGAGAGAGAGAGAGAGAGGCAGAGACACAGGAGGAGGGAGAAGCAGGCTCCATGCAGGGAGCCCGACGTGGGACTCGATCCCGGGACTCCAGGATCACACCCTGGGCCAAAGGCAGGTGCTAAACTGCTGAGCTACCCAGGGATCCCTATATTTGCTTCTCTAGACACCTAGGGGCCCTAACAAATCTGGGGCACTTTAAAACCAAATTAACAGTTTGAAGGTATGTAAATTTGGGCTACAACTCCATGCAAGAACTAGCTTCTGGTTAAAACTTCGGAGAAAAAAAAAAAAAAAAAGAAACTTCGGAGAAATCCTGTCCCTGCTCTGGTGTATATCCAGACACTTCTGGGGGTTGCGGTGAGGGACTCACCAACATAGTATAGACATGAGCTTTTGAAATTTCAGTTTAATGTTTCATATTAGATTATCCTGCTTGGTCAATAGGGAGCTTTAACCTTCTATTTTGAGTTTTGTGAGGCCCTGAAAACCAAAACTGAAAACCAAGTACACAAATGTCCTTAGAAAAAAAGTAATTTCACTGGTGTCAGTCCTTTACTTATCAGGAATAACGTCTGGTTCTCTGCCTTCAATGGTGTCAGTCCTTTACTTACCAGGAATAACCTCTGGTTTTCTGCCTTCAATTATAGTTTGGCCTGGTAATTTTACAATTTATAAATAATTTATTATAAGTGTGTGTATGAAATTATAGAGACGCAGATATTGACATAATGTACAGAAGACATTTCTGTCGAACTAATTCTCCAAAATCAACTGAGCTGTCTCAGGAAACAGCAAAGGGAGATGCCTAGTAGAAGTGCTCTAGAGAAAGTCTGATAATTACACATCAGGAAAGCTATATAGATGATCCAAGAATCAGAGATTTGATCAGTCTTTCAACTCTAAGTTACCATGACTATATCAAATACAAGAGAAGAAGCACGTTACAGTTACATAGGAGAAGTTATTGTACCAGCTTTCCCTGCATAGAGCAATTCATGGTAAGGAGGATTTATAATGACAGAAAATCAAGAGCAAGAGTTTCAGTCAGCTGACGGTGTCTTCAAAACATCTGATTTCATAAGAGTGGCTGTTTACAGACTGTTTCCTTTGCTTGGCCTATTACCAAAACTACATAGAAAAATTCCTGTTGACTCACAAATGTATTTTGTATCTTGGGTGTCAAATAAATTATGTGTTGAAAACAAGTGTTTTAGGGTTGACTGCACACACTCATATCGATTTCCTTTAATATTTCATTCTTCAAAAACAGAGTTCATATGTTATTCACCTTCATATTCCCATTACCAGGCAAAACAATTGGCACTTAGTAGGTCCTCAGCAAATGTTCGCTCAGGAGAACCCTAGGTTCCTCAGCTATAATACTCCAATTACATCTTCATTACTCTCTAGGGAAAGTAGATAAATCCTACTTTGTGAGGCTGTTCTTCTGTAAGGTTTGCACAAAGTTGTTTTTACTTATTTATGCGTCCACCCTCATCAGAAAAGAACACAAGAATCAAATACAACACTACTAAGTTGTGCATCTGTAGGGCAGTGTATATGCTGCATCCCTAAGAGTAGTTTCTTCGAGGATTACATTTTATTATTTTCAAACTGTAATTGTCATCCAAACTTGGTAAATAAGATCAAATTTAATTCAATTCCATACATGATAAGACTCTATGAAAAATAACTAAGAGCAGGTGGCTTTACACTTCAATTCAGAAATATCACTTTGTCTTACAGGGCTAACCAAGGACCTAATATTTAAAAGAGCCAAAATAATAAAAGTCTTACCTCCGCATGAGGAGTAGGTGGCAAAACTGAAGTCTCATTTTCAGTAACATTTCCAGTTGGCCCATTGTTTGGTGAGCTGGGGCCAGACCCTGGAGAACTGCTACTGACTGAGGATTCTGGAAAACATTGTGAAGCACAGATTCATGAAAACCATACAAGGATGAGCTTTACTTACATTCTAAACAATATACTGCCCCAAACATTGCTTTCCTCACCTATGGGAACAACAAGCACCATTTCAGTCCACAGTAAGGACTGTGCAAAATTATGAAACATTTCTGAATTCTACCACTTTTCCCCTTTGTTTTCACCATTAAAAATACAACACATTACTGCATAGTTTCTAGATAAGTAAGAACAGTTGGAGAACATTATAGGAGCTTTTGATGAGGCAAAATAAATAAATAAATAAATAAAGGTCATAGGCATAAAATTCTTAAAGGCATCTTTCTCACTGCCTTTCTATTTGTCTTACATTTTGATGAATCTGCTTTTTTGCTTTGATTCTTTCTTATTTGCTTTTAACCAGAAAAATGCACCTTAAAAATACTTCAAGGAGCTTCTTTTCCCCCAGACTGCTAACTCCTGTCTTTCCTGGGTGACTAAATACTGATTTCTCATTAATGTCTCATTTTCATATCCTGTCTTCAAAAACAAAAACGAAAAAGTTATTTTTTTTGCACCTGCCTTGTCAGTTTAAAATCATATTATTTATATCTTAGCAATATGCAGACAGAAGTATTTCCTTATGTAGAAATCGCTGCCGTGAGCCTGAGAATTCAAGGCAACAAATAAATACTGCAAAAGGGTTCTACAGCATGGCACTGGACAAGTTCTGGAGGGGGACGTAGCAGCTGATTTTCTGGGAAAACTGAGGAAATCTCAGAAAAGAAATGAGATGGCAACTGGCTTGAAGAGAAGTAGAAGTAGTTCTCGAAATGGAGACAGTGGAGAAGAAGGGAGTGCACGAGAAAGCACTGTAGGCACAGGGAGATGCTGAGCCTTAGGATTTTTAAATAATGCGGCTTTGGTGGGAAAAGGGAGCAGAAAATTGAGGAACTTATAAAAGAGGGAAATGGCGAATGGTTCCCAGGTCAATTCTTGGGAGGAAAGGGGGCACAGGGTTTGGAAAAAGCATGTACTTGATCCTAGGAAACAGACAAGGGAGATGGAGAGGTATAAGAAGAACAGCAATACCAATTTAACTGCTACATGATACCATGATTGGTCTCTGACTAGATAGTAAAAATAATTAGTATGAAGATCCAAACAGAGCTCATCCAAATTTCATGAAAGCTGGCAGAGAAAGGAGGAGGAGCATAGGTAATAAAGCTGTCTTTCTGGTACTTTGGATCCTCCAAAGGCATTTAGATTAAGTACAACATACTAGTTTAAAAAAACCTACAAAAGTGTCCACAAGTCCCAGCTCACTGACCGAAGATGTGCATCTAATAAACACAGAAGTCTCTCTTTGAATATACATTTTTTTCCTCAGATTAAAGGGGGAGGGAGTCATTATCTCTCAACATCAGGGAAAGAACAATATGGTGTTTCAAAACTCAAGAAACTTGAGTAAAACTCCAGTAAATCATAACTCCTTTCAGTTAGAAATCATCATTACCCAGGTAGGTATTAACCAAAATCCCCGTGCAAGTTAGCAAGTGACTGTGGGGAAAAAGTTATGATCAAGAAGAGATTAATAGGAAAATAGAAAAGAACATTGGGATAAATAAATAAGACCTTAATCAGATTCTAACAAACAAAAACAAACAACAAAAGCAAAGCAATGTATATGGCTTTCTATTTTCTTCAGGCTTTCCTGTTATGAGGGAGTGTACTCTCTCCGATTAGAAAAATCACATATCTATTTACATTAGACAGTTGATATCTTCATCTTCTTTACATTCTTTAAAATGGACTCAGTCCCCAAATTCCCAATCCCACCAAGTACCTCTATCATGAAAACCTGAGGAAGATTTTTATTTACTTAAGTACAAATCTGTGTTTTGAAAAACAAGTCTTCAGCTCTGAATTTAGAATTGATCCAAACTAGTGATTATATTTGATATTGAAAAATAAATATAAACTTCAGTAAAGCAATACTTATTTATCTATTTCGTGTTCCTCATCTGTTAAGGAAAAATGCTCCAACCATTACTTTTCTTCAGATAAACACTTCAATTTGCCAGGAATGAATAGGAGACTACATACTCATTTTTTTCCTAAATAACCTGTAAAACTACCAAGTTGCATTAGTATTCTGTACTTTCCCACTTCCACCCCCACAATTTTTTTCCCTTTTGTCTCCTCAAAGTAGGCACTAGCATGGCCACAGGAGATAGAGAAAACAAATAATTTTGAAAAACTATTATCCTTACCTGCTAATAATAAGACCTGATCTTGGAGAAATAATAATAATTGACTACATTGGTACAAGCACAATCTTCCTTGAGAATGGAAGGAAATGGTTGCAGATTTCTACTTCTTTATGGATGCAACCAAAAGAAACGACCAACTATAATGCATATAGTTCCAAGTAGGTACTCAATAAACAGTAGTCAGTATTATTACTTTGGCTAGTCTTTTTGGTTCTTATATCCCTCGGTCTTCTCTAATTTCAGACCAGGTACAACTGGGACTAGAAAGCTTTGTAAGACATCAGGTTGAATTTCCTAACCTGTTCACCCCACCACTAACCAGGCAGCTAAAAAAATAAGAACTCTTCCATTTGAGACTAGTGAAAATGACAGTTTCTTTCCCTTCCTAAAAGGCAATATATCCCCCTCCTGCCATAAGTCCCAGTTCACTAGTAAACACATAAAGTCATTTATGAGTTCTGTAAATTTGTTGAAAAGTCAAGGTTTTGCTGTTCCACATAGTTTAATTTTCCCAGATGTATTTTGTACATTCATGTCTGAATATGGGGGAAGTGTTCTTCTTGGACCTCCCTCTGCTCATTGCTGATCAAATTTCATTAAAAGTTATACTCTTCTGGTTGGCATTCCTAAAACGGACTGCCTGTTTCTAAAAAGATTAAGGTGAGCTTTGGCGTTCCCTAGTTATGCCTAGATTGACACACAGTTCTGTTTTTCATTCATTTCCTGTTTGACACAGTTGGTGAATGCATGGCAAGGTTTACTGAGCTACTTGTGAATTTTCAATATAATTTCCTTTCAAGACATGTTTCTCCTCAAAATAACTTTTAATATGCAACAGCCATATTTACTCTACGCTATTTATTTTCATTCCTCCTACCGGCATTTTTTAGTGTATGTCTGCACAGTCCTCAATTACCTGTCACCTCAAACATTCGCTTCTTGAATGAAGTGACAACATTTCCATCCTTCCGCCTGAGTAAGGGGCTGCTTCTCCTCTCTGCCACTTTCTGTTTTAACCTGGACCGCACCTTCAAGTTGGGCTCAGAGGCTGGGGATTGAGACAAAGAAAATAGATAAAAATTAAAAAATAGAGAGCCAGTTGCTCCTGTGTATAAAAAAACGGCTCACTCTCTTCTTGGTTCCTTCTCAGCTCAAATTAAAATTCCAAGCATGTCAATAAGGCATTAGCTCTAAATGAATTAAACAGACAAATATAGTAATTATTTTTTATGAAATGTGCAAAATGCTTTTCTATTTCTTTAAAGGTAAAGCAAAAAAAGTAAAAATAGAAGTTTTCTACTTATTTTATCTGACAGAACTGGGATTGCTGGGAAGTTTTAATCACTAAATACGTTTGGGTCAGAGTAAGATTTATTATGCGTCATTGTCAGCTCTCTTAATTCTCTCCAGGGTGAAACTCAATACCCACAAAAACAGTACCCTAATGTGATTTTAGAGACTCTGGCCTGACTTCTGGTAATAAGAGGACACCTCTGTAGCATATAATTTACGTCTAATTCTGACTCCTGGAGTATTTCTTTGTCGGTAGTCTCTAACCTGAAATCCTGAGAAAATATACTCAGTATCATAACACCAAACCAAGTAGAGTCACTATGAATAAGAAAGGGTGGTCAGATCTTAGAATTGGAAGTTCAGAGTAAGGTTCTATGTTCCAACGTACAAATGCACATTATTCATACATATGTTACTATTTCTTTGCTTAAACGATTCTCTCTAAATAGTGATGCTCTATAATTTAGATATTATGGATTAGGTTTCTACATAATTATACTCTAAAAGAATGGGAACATTAGACTGAGTCCCTATGTAATTCAAACCAGAGATGATGATGATGATGATGATGATGATGATGATGCGGGGGGGGGGGGAATGAGGGAAAGGGGGTTTCCAATGACAACTAGCATTCACAGAGTAGTTTCTATGTCCACTACTATTCTAAATGCTTTTTTCAAGATTAACTCATTTAACCATAAAAAAAATCCATCTGGGTCAGATTCTATTTATACCTTGATTATAACGAGGAAACCAACACACAGCCAGTGTAAGTAACTTGCCCAAGGTCTCATAGGTCAAAAGGGAGGACACCATGATCTATACCTAGATAATCTAGCTCAAGTCCAATCTTCTAAATACTGAAAATATTGCTCCTCCATCTCTCCTCATGTATGAACACCATAACAATTATAAACCATTTCCCAAAGTTCTACTAATCATCCATATCAGACACAATGTTATGATGCAGTTAGAATTTCTGATCAGTGAAAATGTTTCCTTTGAAGGCATTTTCTGTTTTTGCCTGACTGCAAAGGTTCTCAAAGTAGAACTTACAATGCTTTCTTCCTTTCTTTCTCCTTCTTGCTTGCTTGTTTTTATGTTTAGATTTCAGCTATCCATACCTTAGTGTTGCCTTTGTTCTTTTCTGTTTCCCTTCTCTTACCTGAGACTGAGAATCCCTGCATACTAGGCTTGAAATAGGAACTTGAAAAAAATAGGTCACTACAAGATAAAACAAGTTAATTTTTTGGTGTTTTATGGCTGAAAATATTGAGAACATGAAAAGGGGCAGCTGGAAAGCATTGTATGGTGAAAGAGGGAGTGGGCAGAGACCAAATCTTAAAAACAAGCAGCTCAGTGTGTGGAGCCCTGCACTTCCGCCCCCCGCCCCCTAACTTTGAGGCAAAGACCAGAAGCAGTTTGGGCAAAGCACTGAAGATCTTCCAGATCTTCCAGGAGTGTCAACCCACTTGAACTTAGTGGGGAAGTCTGAATCTGAATTGCTAGCATCCGATTTGCCTGGGATTAAAGGGAGAAATGGAACTGTATTAATTCACTTAGATTTGATTCTCCATACATATTTATTTTAAAATTCCTTTAGAAGCACCAGTTTTCATCTCTACAAAAAGCTGTCAGTAAATATAATCATCTGAAACCTAGCATGGAAGAAATGAGGAATCCCTATGCGCTAACTATATTTGTTTCCACTGTAGCCTCGCTTATGACCAGAAGAGAAAAATCACAAATTCGTAGACTTTGTTCTAGATGGGCCTTTGCTATGAATTTAAAGTAATAAATGGTACTGACTGGCTGTCCAGAGGAAGTAGATCAATTGGTTAGTCACTAAAAGATGGAGTAGAAAGTGCACTCTGTTTTCTGTGGGAAGAGGTGAAGTGGAGTCCACTTCCCAGCTATGAGATAGTCAGTGAAATTCCAGTGCTTTCTGAGCCTGACTCTTCACTTGTAAAACATGAAAATCTAACACCGTCCTTATTTTTTAAAATATTTTATTTATTTATTCATGAGAGACACAGAGGGAGAGAAAGAGAGGCAGATACATAGGCAGAGAGAGAAGCAGGTTCCTTGTAGGGAGCTTGAGGCGGGACTTGATGCCCAGACTCTGGAATCATGCCCCGAGCCAAAGGCAGACTCTCAACCACTGAGCCACCCAGGCATCCCTAACACCTTCTTTATGGCCACCTGATTACATACCTGAAAATAACTGTGAAGACCTGGGTGAATGCAAAAGGGAAGAAAAGTTTTATGGAATTTTAATTATTGCTATTCCCACTAAGGGTTGTACAGCTAGGAGGGACAGAGCCAGGACTGGGCCCCACATCCCCTGATTCTCAGTCCAGTCCTCCTCTCTTTTCTCACACATTGCACCAGCTGGGGCCAAGTTTCTGCAATCAAGACAAAAATGTGCCAAAAGCTTGGAAAAACAGCATATGCCATTTAAACATTCTACATGAAACCTAGAATTCCATAAGCTTTTTAGGAAAAAATGACTTTTCAGGTCAGTACATAGCTTTCATTCCTACATTTGTCTGTATGAGAATGGGCTGGATATACAGTTCTTAAAATTTTTTCAAAGGTCAACACAAAATAAGTGAACACCAGACTAGGAATGAGAACTGAGTTCTGGCCTTGTATCTATTAGCTACTAAAATCAATAACCTTGAATAATTCATTGTCTCACTGAATGTCGGTTCACTTATGCAAATTAGCTACAGATTACTAGTAGTTCCTGGAGTATATCGGCTTTGGTTGAATTAGTTTGTATCTTTAAACCTCAGTTTTTCATGTAAAAAAATGGGGACTTTTTTTTTTTCTGTTTTGTCCCCCCTGCCCCCGCCCCCATTTACTCCAATGGATTCCGTTTTCCTTCTGTGTCTGAGCCGATAGGGCTAAATCCTGAGGTTGTATCACTCCTGTCCTTTGCTGGTTGGATTTCATATGAGCTCACCTACTAGTAGAACTGATTACTGACAGAAGATTAAGGAGGAAGGAGGAGCCAGGGTGTCCTTTGCTCTCTCTGCTGCAGTGTTGCTTTGTCTCTTCCTGATTTCATCTCTCTCTAGAGGCTTCTCCATGGTTCCAGCTTTCCTAGCACTCCAGGAATATCATTTTCTCTCCTTACTTTCTCCACACTAGGGATAGGAATGGCTTCTCACTATTGCTATTTTCTGGGTGCCTCAACATCCCTAAGCAGTTGTAAGTTTCCTTTCCAAAAAGCCTATGGCTGATATTGTGTAGGTTCTATTTCCTAGCAAGACTCTGACTTACAAAGTCTCACATTTTGCAAAGTTATTGTAGAATCAAGTAAAATAATGGGATAAACCAGTGGTTCTCAGGGAAGATTCTGACACCAGAGGACAGTTGGCAGTGTCTGGAGACATTTTTGATGGTCAGTTATAGTGTAAAGCTATTGGAATCTAGTGGGTAGAAGCCCAGAGATGCTGCTAAACATCTTACAATGCACAGGGCAATCCCCACAACCAAGAATTATCTGAACTCAAATGTCAGTATTGTTAAGTGAGAGAAACCCTGGGGTTACTAATTAGTAAATGGCAGTTTCTAATGACTGTGCTAAACGGAGATGACCAAAGGAGGCAATACTATCTGATAGCAATTCTCAGTGAGGATGTAGAAGAAGAAAATAAAGAAAAGATTATCAGAAATTAGGGAGAACTATAGGTTGCTTGAAAATATTCAATATTTTGATACATTGTATACTTAGAAATTTATTTGAAAACCTTTTTAAAAGATTTATTTGATTGAGAGAGAGTACAAGCAGGGGGAGAGATAGAAGGAGAGGGAGACAAAATCTTCAGGTAGACTCCCAACTGAGTGTGAAGCCCAATGCAGGGCTCAATCCCGAGACCCTGAGACCATGACCTGAGCCAAAATCTAAAGTCAGATGCTCAATCAACTGAGTCAGCCAGGTGCCCCCATTTGAAAATATTTTTTAATACCACTGACATTTCTAAAGAAAGCAAAATAAATCAACTTTATGCAGAAAGATGTAATTCTTAGTTTTCGGAAGGATTTGAGGCATTGTGGTGTTTTTTTAATCTTTTTTTAGTTTAGGACATAGCTTTTTAAAAACTAGGAATCATTAATATTTTATAAGTGCAACAGTTTATTTTTTTTTCAAAATATACAATACACGACTTTTCTCAGTAAAGAACTATATCTACAAGTTCTAGTAAAAACTTTTGTCTGTATTTCAATACTGGTCTGAGCCACCAGAGGCATTTGTATCTCAGTGGTAAGGGCGAATGATGGAATGATAGATAATCATCATTTAGTCCATGAAATGCTTTATAAACTCACTCCTAATATTTCAGAAGCCCACACACCAAAGCTCAGCATGATATATACCCAAGGAGTAGAATTAATGACCTATTGTGCTGACTCAGTTTTCAGTTAGAGTTAATTCCATTTTTAATGCTCTGGTCTCCCCAAAGGCTGAAGATTTCCATTCCAGTGATTTACTAATGGGATGCTAATCCTCAAGAGACCAGATAGAGATCACTAACTGGGGAGACATTCTGCTTGTATCTCAATGTATTTCATGCCTAGTTGCACTAATTGCCTTTCTATTTTTACCCCACACCCATCACTCTCTACATCTCAATTAATCACAGAAACAGAAGGCAAGCTTTTTAGTGTGTGTGCCCATCTGAATGCATTTGTCTGCTGAGATGAAAACTTTGCATGAAAAATTGATCATTATTTAAATGAAAACAATGAATATTAAAATCAAGAGGACAGACCTGAAAGCTTTTGCTCTTTTTCACTTAAGCAAAATTAAGAAGAGAACAAAAGGAAACAGAAAACATGTGCAAGATGCCTCTCAAGCTAAATGTCTCAAATCTCTCTTTTCTTCCTAATCTCCATGTGCAGAATGAACTTAGGTGTGGCAGGGTATGAGAACAAACAATGGGAAAGAAATAGGAGAGTCAGGTAGAGAAGCACAGGCTAAAAAATTAGGATTCCAACAGTAAGTGACAAGGCCCAGACTTGTCATTTCACTGAGAGATTGGTGTGAGTGTGGGGGGTCATTTCTGCACACTACACACACCCACACACACACATACACACACACACAAAGTATTTTTTGGAGAAGTACAAGTCCCCAACACAAAAAGACCAGACTCAGATTTCAATGCTAACTTTTCATGTACTAACTGCAACCCCGGGTGAGTTGTTTGACTTCCGTGAATCATTTTATCATCTATTGCAGAGCAGTAATGATGCCTACCATAGATATATCACAGTGGAAAATTAAAGGGGTGGAAGAAAGTACTTAGCTCACGGATGGCTATCACAAAAGAAGTCACTGAATAGATAGATGTTGAATAGATGAATGTTTTAGGTAGTCTATATGTAAGACTAAGGAATTTAGATCAAAACAAAACAAAACAAAAAAAGTAGAAAGATAGAGAACTACAACTGGTTCACTGCCTTTGCCTAGTGCAATGTTGCTTATATAAACAACAACAAAAATAGCAATAGCCCTCTTCTGATCTTTTACTCAGTGTATTTTAAATCCTTTTTTAAAAAAGATTTTATTTATTTATTCATGAGAGACACACACAGTGAGAGAGAGAGAGAGAGAGAGAGAGAGAGAGCAGAGACACAGGCAGAGGGAGAAGCAGACTCCATGTGGGGAACCCGATGTGTGACTCCATCCCAGGTCCCCAGGATCTTACCCTGGGCTGCAGGCGGTGCTAAACCACTGTGCCACTGGTGCTGCCCTAAAATCCTTTTTTGTTGCTAATTGACTCTATGTACTTTCCTTAGTGGGTAGTTTTTTTTTTAACTTACCTTTATTATCTATTTAGTTTTCTGTCTTAAATATGTTACCTTCTACTAAGAATGACTGCCTACTGTGTGCATTTTGTCTCTGTTCACTTTTTTTTAAAGATTTTATTTATTTATTCATGAGAGAGAGGGGGAGAAAGAGAGGCAGAGACACAGGCAAAGGGAGAAGCAGGCTCCATGCAGGGAACCTGAAATGGGACTTGATCCTGGAGTTCCAGGATCACACCCTAAGCTGAAGACAGACACTCAACCACTGAGCTACCCAGGTGTCCCTTTGTTTACTTTAAATCCGAAATTATGAATATTCTTTACACGAATAATTTTGACAAAAATTCAATACCACATATCATAGTATATAGAAGTTATTCATTCTCATTGGAAATTAACATAAAGACAAAAGGAATACACTGGTATTGAGTAATGGTTAATCATACAATTAATTAAGATAATTCATGATCAATCAAAATTCATTGATTAATAAATGGATCTTTATACTAATGAATATTTGAGTTATTCAACAATTTTACCTGCAGTGCACATTTAGTACTATAATCACAAGTGAAGGTGAGGGTTCTATTGACAACTTCAGATTCCTTCTCTGGCGTTGTCATTCTTTCCTGCTATACCAGATATCTGTGGGTTTGTCCACCCAACCCCTCTCTCTCCTGGATTTCTCCTGCTCTTTCCCACCCACAGGGCTACCTAGGGGCTGCCAAATTCCAACATCCTGTCACTTGGAACCAACCACGTAAAATCTGTCATTCATTCACTTTTTTTTGAATGTCCTTTAGGGAGATTAGGTTTCCTGCCTGAGTCACTTCTTCCTTTCAGGCTAGCTCTGTAGGAATCCATGCCATGTGTGAACTGTTCAATTAAGCAATCATTACAATTAAGAAAAGATACTTTCGGGACACAGAAACCTCTCTAATCTAGTTGATCTAAAGATATAGGTTACTCTAATTAAAACTTTTCATAATTAGAAAAAGGCTATGTGTTTTCAAAATTAGCATTTAGAATAATACTATAAATCTAACACAACTTATGCTTTTTATTTGGCTCAGATAATATAGATCCTTAATGTTATGAGTCAGATTTTGTTTTGGTATCAGGGAGCAACATTTCTAATCTAACTCTAATTATAACCATTTAATAATACGTAATTCATTTATACAAGTCTAAAAAAAATCATTTCTTTGGTAATTTTAGCTTCTAGTAACTAGCTACATTTATGGTAATTTATGAATGCAATTTCCTGAAGAAATTATAATGCTATTCTTTTTGATTCAGAAATAGTTTGCAGACATCTATCCATCTTCTTATTGAGAATATGCCAAATATATCTATTTATTAAAAAAGGATTATTCTTTTTCAAAAAGCATATTGGTAAACGTTACTCACATTACTCAGTTTACAGTGTGGTTTTCTGAAGTGTTCATTTTATAACATATATTGTTATCTTCTGATTATGTAGATCATATATGTTCAAAACTTTTGAAATGGAACAAATTGAGTTTAGCCTGCTAACATGTTTAAACTTTTGTGCTTTGTACACAAAAGTATTTATTTGAAAATGAGGATCAAATTACATTTATGATTGTATACCGTTTGTTCACTTAATAATGTATGTGGAGTCATTTCACAGGCAATTATATATTCTCTAATGATTCCACTGGGGCCACCAGGGTGGCTCAGTTGATTAAGTGTCTGCCTTTGGCTCACATCATGATCTCAGGGTTCTGGGATGGAGCCTTGGGTCATGCTTTCCGATCAGAGGTAGTCTGCTTATTATCCCTTTCCCTCTGTTCCTCCCCTCTCCCCTGCTCATGCTCTGTCTCTCTCTAATAAATAAAAATCTTAAAAAAGAGTTTAAAAATAAAATGATCCCATTTATTTTGTTTTATTTTATTTTACTTATTTAATTAATTAATTTATTTAATTAATTTATTTTTTAATTGTTTTCACTTAAAAATCTATTATGAATCTTTTCCCAAGCAGTTGTATATTCTTTTAAAAACACATTATATGGATATACCATATATTATTTAGCCACATTTACATGGGAGTATACAATATTTTATTTAAATATTTGATAACTAGACATTTAGGTGATCTACAGTGCTGCTCAGAAAGGCAGCACAGTGGCACCATCATTATGAATCTATATGTGCATTTGTGGAGTATTTCCTCCCATCATTTGACATGGGAATTTAATTCTTAGGTTCCTCATAACTGAAAACAACCACGACCACCTTGATATGATTAGAAAAGTGCAAATGGGCATACAGGGCAGAGAGTATTACCAAGTCCTAGGGAGCAGCTCGGAGCAGCATGGGAAAACAATATACAGAGGTCCTAGATAACAGGAATGTGGTCTAGAATGGGAAGGTTCTTAGCTCTGGGTAGGCCTTTTCCCTTAGTGTTTATGGATGCTTCATTTGTGAGCCAGAGCAGGTACTTCTAAAGCTCAAAGGCCCATGACAGGACACTCAGTTTCCTCTATCTAAGAGCAGTACTCCATGCTGAATCCTATACCCTTTTTCATACCATTTTTCACCAGAGTGCCTGGTGCTCAGCTGGCTTAGCACTTAGTAGAAATTCATTGAATGAATAAATGGATATACGGATTGCTGCTCAATGGTAGTTTTATTTATTTGTTTTTTGATACTAAAACAAACAGAGGAGGAAATAACAATTTTCTTTGAATTTTTAGGACACTTAAAGTACAATGCCCATTTTTAACATGCTTTAATCAAACAATATGATTCTGGTCAGAAACAAATTATAATGTTATAAAACATTTCATCACTTTTTATAGTTAAAATGAAATTTTTCTGTTCAATTGGTTCCATTGTTAATGGCATCTAATTAAGAGCTGCTGAATAATAATATTGAGAACCTAGGCTGCAAGTTCCATGAGGGTTGGGAATGGGTCTAGTTCTGTCTCATTGCTTATTCAGCACTTCTGCTATACCTACTACATAGAATAAATCCATGGGTTACTGAATGTGAATGTGAAAAAGGGTGTGTTAAGTGCTGAGGCAACCACTTCAACGATATAATAGAAAGCCTTTGTCTTCCAGGTATTCATGGTCTTGCAAAAATGAATGATAGACTAATGATGATCAATGCCATGTGATAAGTATACTTAGCAGCATACTTATATAAGTATAGACTTATATACTTAGCAGTATACTTATACAGCAGCGTTGTGACTGAAAGGCAGGGTGGGGAAACTGGGTGCTAAATGAGACTCTGACAGGCAGAGGTGGGAGGCAACCTCATCCATGGGGAAGTGAGGGCAAATTCAAAGAATAAAGATTAAATATGCTAACAAGGTGGGGAAGGGATACTGAAAGGAAGATAAGGCTTTAAAGAAATGTCGAGCAAAATTTAGCAAAATTATGCAATACTAAGAGAGGCTATTCAATGTGTATCTTCAAACTCCCTCTCTCTGTATGTCTCCTTAGCACGTGGACATGCTCGCATCTTTCCCATTCAAATAAAAATAAACCCTCCTGAGATACAAATATTATTAGCTACTCTCTGCATTTATACTTTAATTCACAGTCAAGTTTTTTTTTCTAAAGTAGCCTTACACTTGCCACCACCACTTCCTAACCTCAAACCACTGCAATATGGCTCTAACCCCTCACTGTTTCACTGAAATTACTCTACCACACATAGTGCTCAGAACAGTAAATGTAATAATTTTGTGTCTATTCTCAGTACATAGCAACTACAGAGACTCATGGTGAGTCTCAATAAACAGTTGCTGAACGAATAAATGCATGCTTGCATATATCCAAGCATGAAAGAAAACTTAATTAAAGACTGGCTTTCAAGTGATGTTGAGAAGAGAACTAGTTGAACTTCAACTTTTCTAATTTGTAAGAGTTTCTTGACACTGAATGTTATGGCAAGAGGTCTTATAGATCAGATGCAGAATGCAGAAGGAATTTCATTTTTCTGGCAAGCACCAAAAATAACATGTTTTGGATTCAAGGAATCAAAGAATACTTTCTTTTTATGTTTTAATTTTTTCAAGTATAAAATATTTACCTAAGTAAAGAGAAATTTTGAAAATCTGTATTTTGAAAATACAACAAAATATTGAATTGTCATTTCAATAAAACAAGCTAGATTAGGAGCATATTCAGTCTTCTTCAATCCCGTTTCTAATAAAGTCTTCCTTCTGAATTAGTATTTCACAATTTAAATAATGTTCTACTTTTGGGGGAATCTGAATTTATAAATATATTTATATCTTTTTTACTAAAGGCTTTCTTAGTTCTAAAATTCTATCTACATTTATAAACAAAAATTCAGAATTTATCATTTAATTCTGCTAATAATCTTTCAGTAATGAGCTAATTTCTGTCTATGCATGAAAAAAATTATACCATGTACTTTACAGTTTTATTTACTTCCTTTATTAGATATATCTTTTATACTATTTTAAATAGAAGTGTTATGAAGAGTAATTTTATTTGTGATGTAAAGCTTTTTAACACACTTTCTACCCAGACACTTCCTAAGAGCTACATGTGTAAACATAGATGTGAACTAATATCATGACAGGGTGAGGACGTCTTAGGAGGTGAGATCTGCGCTGGAGCAGCCCACTATTTGATAAGGACACCATTTCTCCAAAAAACCCACCATATAGTCAGGACTATATGGTCCAGAAATTAATACCTACCACCTAATAACTCCCTGGGGATCACCATAAATCTAACCTTTTCCATACATATTTGTGCTCTCAGCATGAACCTTACTTGGTCACATTCATAAGAGGCTGGTGTTGTTTCCCAGTCCTGACTCTGCCACTAATGGTGTGATTGGGTCAAGTATTGTTCGATGTCTCTATGCTTCAATTTTCATGCCTGCAAATGTGGACAATAATATTCATTCCTTTGACTTTAAAGAGTTCAGAAGTATTGAAGAGAATGATATGCGGTAAATATAGTAAAATCACTGTCTAACCTTAAATGCTATAACCCTTATTTTCTTTATATATATGGCTTTCAACTTTTTGTCTCTGATGTTTACCTGAAAAATTTCAGTTTATTCCCATAAAACTGTTAAATCATTGTCTAGCTTGTTACTTCATTTGTTTTGTTTTCTTCTGACTTACCCAGTTTATAGCCATCCAAAAGCAGTCACTCAGTCTCTTTCTTACAAAATATTACTGTGAATTAAACTCTTAAAAATTTGGGGCACCTGAGTGGCTCAGTGGCTCAGTGGTTGAGCCTTTGGCTCAGGTCATGATCCCCACAGGGAGCCTGCTTCTCCCTCTGCCTGTGTCTCTGCCTCAGTGTGTTGCTCATGAATAAATAAATAAAATATTTTTTTTAAAAACCATTAAATTCTTAAAAATCCTTTCATAATCTTCCTATACTTCTGAATACCTAAAGAGATATATACTAGCTCCTATTTTACTCTATACTCTTATTTATTCTTCTAAGATAAATTTATTCAGTGCCTATTATGAGCTCTCTGAAGATGCTTGGTATTTAACAGTAAACTAGCCATAGATACTATCCTGAAAGATTTCTCACCTAAGTAGAGAACATTAATTTTAATATAGACATATACACACAAAGATATGTGCAGCTGTATTTGGGCATATTTTTGGAATAAGGTATGTAGTGAGTATTTAGGGTAGCCTGGTGGGTGACAGGTACCAAGAGAAGTTTCACAGAGGGGAAGTATGTGTCAGCTGAGCATTTACAAAAAAGTAAGAACTATTCAAGCATACGCTTTAGGAAAAGCAATGACCATTTGGAAAATCAGCTGTGAATGGCTTTCATGAGTGTGAAACAGAGTTTTTTATGGGATTGCAACTTGTTTAGTACTGTTGGGGCAAGCCATATGAGAAAGTAGAGCAGGGACAGGTTAGGAGAGAAGGTTAGGGCAAGAGGGTAGAAGGGAGAAGGAGAAAGGGTGTGAATGCCACATAAGTACATTGAAGATGTACAGAAGATGACAGAAGAGGTGTTACATGATTCTTAAGTAGGAGGGTAAGGTGACTAGATTTAAAATTTAGAAAGATGGAAGGTGGACTGGACAAGAGTATGCTGGAGTCAGAGAATGGTCAATAACCGGAATGGGCAATGAACTAAATGGGTATTGAGCTGCAACAGAAGGCATGATGAGAAAGTGGAGGCTTAAGAGCAAATGATGGCAGAAGAATCCCTGATGAGATAAAGGAGAACCAGCTGCCCAGGGCGCCTCCAGCTTTCTGGATGAGGTCACTATGCAGAAGGTGGTTCCGATTAGTCTCCTCCAGCAATCACATTATCACATTGTTCAGTTTAGCTTAAGTGGCTCCTGGTCCATCTTGTCATTCATATATATATATATATATATATATATATACTGTTTAATTACTACTTCTTGGAACTGTTATCTATTTCAATATAATTTCGAGTCTTTATGTGCAGTCACTAGTATATGCGGCCCTTCAAAACCCCTGAGACACAGCCAGTTGCCATGGATCAACAGCACCAGAAGAAATGGTCAGCACTGACTTCTGATCCACAGGAGTTTGTCCTTCACTCAACTCAAGTGCTACCTTGCTTCCTGTTCTTTCCCTGTTTCAAAATCTTCCAAGTTACTGGGGCAGGTCTTGTTATTAATTACTTCCCTTTGTAGATTATGATTTTGTGAACTTTATGATTTGGGAATGTTCTTGGTAATTCATTTCTGCCTCAATGGAATTCACAGCTTTATTATCTTTATTACAGATTTTTTTTGGAATACATATTTATAAGAAAACACTCTTATCCATTTCAGACTGATGTAAAAGGCAGTATTTTGCCTCTGGATATATATATATATATATATATATATATATATATATTTTTTTTTTTTTAAGATTTTATTCATAAGAGACACAGAGACATAGGAAGAGGGAGAAGCACCTGTGGGAGTCCGTTGTGGGACTCAATCCTAGGACCCTGGGATTATGCCCTGAGCCAAAGGCAGACACTCAACCACTGAGCCACCCAGGTGCCCCTTCCCTCTGGATATACTAAGGTCGTCCCAGAATCTTGGGGCCCTCGACAAAAGGCCCTTGTCACCACTAGACAAACCTTTAGTAAAACATCTTTTTTTAGCCAATATTCTCTGGATGACAATCTGGATAAATTGGTGAAGAAGTAGTAAGTCAAAAGATTCCGTACCAAACACCATCCTAATAAATACTCTATGTTAGTTGTGGTGGGCAGAATAATGCCCCCTTGGCCAAGTTATCTATGTCCTATTCTCCAGAAAGTGTGATTGTTACTTCACAGGGTAAAAAAGAATTTAGGTGGCAGATGGACTTTAGGTTGCTAATCAGCTCATTTAACAAGAAGGAGATTATCCAGGTGGGCCCAGGATAATCACAAGTGTCTTTTGAAAGAAAAACAAAACAAAACAAACAAAAATCAAAAAGAGAGGCAGAAGAGTGAATGCCAGAGCTATGCAGTCACTGCTGGCTTGAAGATGGAAGTGGGCCTCAAGCCAGAGAATGCAGGCAGCCCCCAGAAGCTGGAAACAGCAAAGAGATGGAATTGCCCCTAGAGCCTCCAGAAAGGAACATAGCCCTGCTGACACCCAGAGATATCTATTTAGGACTTCTGACCTGTAGTACAGTGAGAGCATAAATATGTGCATTTTAAGCAACTAAGTTTACAATAATTTATTATAGGAGCCATAGGAAGCCAATACAGCAGTCTAATGAATTCCACCATTGGCACTGTTTTGGAAGTCTGAATATTCTCAAATATTCGGTTCTGACTAGATCACGTTTTACTGTGCTATATTCTTATTGCATTATTTTTAGGTAAACAAATCAGGTATTAAAGGAAACTTTTAATGATGTATATGCTCATCACTTATCAAAATAACCAGGACAATAATTTACTTAAAATTAGTATTTACTATTTTATCAGATTTGATTTTCTTTAAAAGGTAAAGGTTTTATTAATATATTTTCTTACCTGTGAAAAGGTCAAAAAGAGAAAAAGGAGCAAAAATAAGAGTTTTTTTTTCTTTAAATTTTTTCTGTTAAGGTGTAAGTTAAGGATCATTTATTTTAAACCTAATATGCTAAGAATACTTTGTACATATTAAACAGCCATGACAAGAAAGCAATTTCCAAAATTCAGTCAAGTGGGAACATTTTACGTTTTTTTTTTTTTTTTTACAGATTCCATTTGAGATATTGAATTATTAAGCCAAATAACAACTGTATGATAAGGCCCATTCCTAAGAACAATTTCCCTTTTTTTAGTGCAATGTAAGTTAAAGGAGAGAAAAAAAAAAAAAAACTAGTTAAACCTCTAATTAGCCAGTTTCAAAATGTAGTTAATTAAAATATTTTAGCTTTTATATATGATCTTCAGGGTATGAGATACAATTCTAGTCTCCTACAACTTAATCAGCTGAATATAAAATGTAACGTTCCATCTGGTAAATCAATTTAACAGACATAATTGTGCCCCACCATAACTCAATAAGACACTGAGGAAAACCATTGAAATGCTATTTCCTTTTCTTTAGAAGAGAATTATGTACAATTTCAGCATGCTTTGCATTTCTAAAAGTTAAAGTCAACAGGGAGGTATCACTCTGCTTTACATAAGTTTCCCATGAGAAAATCAACAGCAAAGTATAAAGCCTGTGCTCTTATTCCTGAAACACTCCATAATACTAACTTGGCTTTAACCAGAACATATTATTTGGCAGCTAAAACCTTTAATTAGAGTTGTGGTTTGAACAGATTTTCACTGAATTTATGTTCTATCAGGGCTCAAAGAACAGCATTGTTTTCCTTACCAGTTTATTCTATTTCAGGTGGTTTAAATGTTGTACTTGAGCTAAGAGTAGGGGGAAAAAAGAGAATGTTGCTGATTCTCATTTAATTGGTTTTAATTATGATTTGACATCTCTGAAGGAGAACTGTAGCAGTCAGACAAGAAGAATGAGACACTCCCTTTAACAATTATTAATTGAGCACTTGTTCTGTGCAAAGCTGTATATTAGGTATTAGGGAAGGAACAATTTTATATCTAAAAAGATTCCTGGTTTTTTTTGAAGATTTTATTTATTTATTCATAAGAGACACAAAGAGAGGCAGAGACATAGGCAGAGGGAGAAATGGGTTCCCTGTGGGGAGCCCAGTGTGGAACTCGATCCCAGGACTTCTGGATCATGACCTGAGCCAAAGGCAGATGCTCAACCACTGAGCCACCCAGGAACCCAGATGACTTCTACTTAAAAAAAAAGAAAGAGCTGGTAGAGCAAAGGTCTTCACTTGGTGATGAACTGGACAAGAGGAGAGAAAAGACCATGAAGCCAAGGAGAATCTCATGGTCAAATCTGCATGTTTAGAGCAGAGGTTTTAGCAGAATCAAGAAAAATTAGGACAGGACTTGAAGGGAGGGTCAACTTTTAAATCTGGGAAGTGACAATAATGGCGGACACCTTGGGAATGTCAGCCTGGAATCTATAGAAATGTTGAGAATTAGAGATGTGGATTTTGACCACAAATGAAAAAACTTAAAGGAAAAAAATGAAGATGGTCTTAGATTAGTCTGTTCCTTGTATGAATGAGGAAGCTGAGTTAAACCTCACCATCAGAGGTACCTACTGATTAGAATGAACAAGAACTAGAATTAAAGACCTTCAATAGGGCAGCTCCAGTGGCGCAACAGTTTGGCACCCCCTGCAGCCTGGGGTGTGATCCTGGAGACAGGATGGAGTCCCACGTTGGGCTCCCTGCATGGGGCCTGCTTCTCCCTCTGCCTCTCTCCCCCCCACCCCGTGTGTCTCTATGAATAAATAAATAAAATCTTAAAAAAAAAAAAAAGACCTTCAATAGGGTGATGGTATTTAACACATGGGAAAATTAAAACTACAGAACAACATGCAGAGAGGAGACAACTGAAGTTGGGAAATCCCATGTTTCATGGGCTGCAGGTATAAAGGATGTAGAACTGCAAACAGAGAGGAGAAGCAGATGAAATGAAGAGCAGCATATAAAATTTAACTTCAAAGGGGAAAGAGTAAAAGTTGGTCAATGGGATCCAAAGCTACAAAAGATAAAGAAAAAACCTAAGAAGAATCCACTGATTTAGGGATTTGTAAGTTTTGGTGTCCTATGAGAATACTGATAAAGAAGAAAAAAAAGAGCTAAATCAGAGGATACAGATTTTTGTAACATCATAGCCTAACAGGATAACTAAGGTAGAATAAATGTTTAATAAGTGCTATTCTGAACTCAATCACACAGGTAATGATGGAGAAGATTCAAATTTTGACAACAAAAGGAGGAGGGAAAATTGGAACTAAACTGAATTTTTATTTCTTACAGTCATGGCCTTTTCTCATGTGCCAGCGTCTCCATTCCCTTTCCTGATAGAATGTTTTCCTGTGTTCTCATGTCATTCCTTAGGATTTACTCAGTTATCTCCTCTGGATTATATCATTTACTTACAAACAAGTGAAAGGTATTATGATATTTCCAGGACCTATCCTTGAAATATCCATTCATTTCTCTTCTTGCCTTCTGTAGCACAGAGCTCTTCATCCTTGAATTCTCTACCTCCTTACTTTCTTTACTATCCTGAGTCCTCCCTGAGCATTCTTACTTCTCTCATTCTCTAAGCATTCATATGTATATCCCATTCCTGAGAAAAATGCACTGGCAATATTGTAATTAAGTTATTTATATAATGCCACCTTTAAAGGAACTTCAAGATTTTCTCGAGAAATGATATAAATAAGATGGGCAAATTGTAAAGAAATAAAGTTGCCCAGGATAGATTAGTATCCACAAATAATACGCACTTTCTCTTTTTTTTTAAGATTGTATTTATTTGAGAGAGAGAGAGAGAGAGCACACAAGTGTGGGGGAGGAGCACAGAGAGGGAGAAGCAGACGCCCAGCTGAGCAGGGAGTCTGATGAGGGGCTTGATCCCAGGACCCCAGGATCATGACCTGAGCTAAAGGCAAATGCTTAACTCACTTAGCCACCCAGATGCCCCAATAATAGGCATTTTCAATCACTGTAGTTAGGGGTGAAAAGTGAAATTAGTTTTATAGATTAGATAGAGTCTGAACCAGAAAATATACTGCTAGAAATCTTTCCTGTAAAAATAATAAGCAATTTACCTAAGGATGGAAATTTTGTAATGTTTCCTGAAATATTATTTTAATAGCAAACACTGGAAATACTTTAAATGTCCAATATTAGAGCACTGTAAATAAATTATGATATAGCTGTTATGCTAAATTATTATTTACCCAATAAAATGATATGGGAGATTCAAATTTGATATTAAAAGACATCAAAAAGTGAGTAATATTCTTATGGTGGCAACAAAGAAATTATAATTTTTTCTATTTTATTGATTTATATATTTTGTACAATTAAAATGGATGCCTTCTAATAAAAAAAAAACAGTAAATATATAATATAGTAAGCCAAATAAACAAGTAAGGATCGGATAAGCTAAGGATAGCTACTTCAGTTGAACAAACTGAATAGCTTAGTTCTGACAATGAGAGCTAAAGGAAAAATATAAAGAGTTATATTGTTCTAATAAGTGAGCATATTCATTCTTTGAGACAAACATTATCCTAGCAATACAACCAAAGGGAAATTATTTTACATGTATGTATATGTAATGGTAATGGAAACATAATGCATGTGTCTTTAAGGAACATTCTCTAAAAGATGGAGAAATATTCATCATAATTTTTTCTTATAACTATATTACAAATGAATAACATAATAAATCTAAAAAGTAAAATAGCTTCTACATGGAATATTCAAACATATATAAGGTATGTCTATTAATTCTTATATATCCACGAGCTTATCTAACTCCCTAAAAAAATCTAGCATATTTCAAAAAGTAGATTTTTTTCTTGTACAGTGATTGCAAAGTCATATTCTGGCACTAATTTTACATTTACAGTTTCTCATAATTCTGTTATTAATCAATAAATTAGCTCATATTTGATTGTGTGGCAAATATATTTGGAAAATCCAACTGAAAATTATATTTTATTTCTAGAATAGCTTATTTTTAAAAATGTTTAAATAGTTAGATCCAGAGAGAATACATCAATTTATGATTTTAAATAATTTGGGGATTCCTGGGTAGCTCAGTGGTTTAGCGCCTGCCTTTTGCTCAGGGCATGGTCCTGATGTCCTGGGATCGAGTCCCACATCAGGCTCCCTGCATGGAGCCTGCTTCTCCCTCTGCCTGTGTGTCTGCATCTCTCTCTCTCTCTGTCTCGCATGAATAAATAAACAAAATCTTAAAAATAAACAATAAATAAATTGGTTTCAAAGGAAAGTGTACTTGTTGCATTTTTGAAAACTAATCCAAGTTCGTATGTTAGTTCTAAAATATTTTGAACATATTCATCATTAGACTTAAATTGTAATTGGTACAATCTGAATTGTTATAATTCACTACTTGTATTAGAATATAAAGTTATAGTGGTGCTATAACTTTAGGAAAATTGCCTTTTTCAATGATACTAGCTACCATTTATTTATGTATGAAACAGAGGGATTGAAAGGCCAGGTTCTGAAATAAAACTTACTGCCTTCAAACTTGGCACTGTCCTTCAAACCTGGCATTACACTCACTCATGTAAATAAAATCACTGATCTTTCTGTGTCTGTTCCCTTGTCTAGAAACCTAGTGAAAAACATTGAGATGTATTTCAAGGGTTACTGTACAGAATCACTAAGATATATAGATAAGGTGCTTACAATGGTATTTTGCACATAGTAACCAATGTTATCTATTAGTACCATAAAAATCTAACCAGCTGTCAACACTAATTCTCTTCAAAGTTATTATTTAATAAACATATTTTTAAAACATATGTAAATTATTCCTGCCAGCAGTAATCTCAAAATCTGTAAGTTACCCACTTATCCCTTACCAACTATCACAGCAAGGTAATTTGCTCCTCTCTTATTTATCAGTGTTTTACTATAATGCAACAGCATCTGAAGTAGGCAAACATCATCACCATGCAATTAATCACCATGCAATTAATCACTATGCTCCTCTTGATATTACATTCTTTATTCCAAAAATGACTTATATCACAAAGTTCACAGTGCACTTTTCTCGCAAATACTCATCTCGTAAACCTTGCCTGATTATCCTCTTTAGTATTTTGCAAAATGAGGAATATGACATGAATCTACTGTACTGTAACCAGCATCTTAAAATAAAACAAGTAGAATAGTAAAGAAACTGTCATACATGATAGTTATTGTGAATTTTATTAGTTTTTGTAATGAGTGTGTACTCCACACTCATTCCAAATGATCCAAATGATCTACATCATAGCTAAAAAAATTTAAAAGACACTGATTATATTAAAGAAACATACTGTGATCTCCATTGTTTGGACCAAAAAATATATAAGACAAATCCTGCCACTGAGTAAATTTCATTATTATACAGAAGCAGTGTTTACACGGAAATAAACATAGATAAAAAAGGAAAATTAAGGGAGACGAATTATAAAAGATTTCAACATCACTGCTTCAGGAAAGGATAAAAAGAGGATTTGGGAAAACTTCCTACAAATTGTAGCGTTTAGGGTGACTTTTGAGAATAAGTAGGAAATTCAGACCTGAAGAGACCACTGAAGAAAGTTGCAAGTATGTGTGACAATCACACAATATTTTGAGTAAGAGATTTAATAGGACCAGATTAATGCATATTGGGGAAACCAGGAACTGGTTCTTAGAAAAGATAAAATAATTGATAAATCTTTCATTAAAAGAAAGAGAGAAGACTCAAATAAATAAAATCATAAAGGAGGAGAAATAACAACTGATACCACAGAAATACACAGGATTATAATAAACTGAATGAAAAATTGTATACCAACAAATTGGACAACTTAGAAGAAATGGATAAATTCCCAGAAACATACAATCTTCCAAAATTGAATCAGGAAGAAGTAGAAAATTTTAACACACTAATTACTAGCAATGAAAGTTAACGAGCAATCAAAAACTCCCAACAAAGTCTAGAACTAGATGGCTTCATTGGTGAATTCCACCAAACAGTTGAAGAAGAGTTAATATCTACTCTTCTCAAACAATTTCAAAGAAATAGAAGAACAAAGAAAGCTTCCAAATTCAATCTATGACGCCAGAATCACCCTGATACCAAAACCAGACAAAGACACTACAAAAAAAAAAGAAAAAAAAAGAAAACTATAATCCAGTATCTCCGATGAACACAGATGCAAAAATCCTCAACAAAATATTAGCAAACTGAATCCAACAATATATTAAAAATCATTCACTGTGATCATATGAGATTTATTCCAGGATGCAAAGGAGGTTCAATATTTGCAAATCAATGAATGTAATAATCACATTAATAAGAGAAAGGACAAGAACCATATGATCATCTCAACAGATGCAGAAAAAGCATTTAACAAACTACAACATTCACTCCTGATAAAAACTCTCAACAAAGTATGCATAGAAGGAACATACTCTAATGTAATAAAGGCCACATATGAAAAACTCACAGCTGACATCATACTGAGTGGTGAAAAACTGAGACCTATAAGGTCAGGAACAAGACAAGGATGTCTGCTTTCACCACTTCTATTCAACACAGTACTGGAAGGCCTTAGCCGTAGCAGTCAGACAAGAAAAAGAAATAGAAGGCATCACAATGGGTAAGAAGAAGTGAAATTTGCACTATCCGCAGATGACGTGATACTAAAAGGAGAGAGAGGCCGAGACAAAGTGTTAATACAATCAGATCTGCCTTTTAGAAGAATGAATGCTGGTCAGAGTTTTAGTTTCAGTCCAGGCCATGTAGAGAGCAACTATAAATTCCATTCAAACTTCCAGAGTGAGCAGGTGAGGTAATCTCCACATCAATGTAATCTGTCTCTCTGTGAGAGTGATGCATTCAGGTTGGTACAAGACCCAATCTGTTCAACTGAATTAGTTAGTCCTGGGAATTTATCAGAACTACTTGGTGGAAAGTGCTTGTTTTTGCTAATCTTGTTAGGCAGCTAGGAATTAGGCCTAGGGCTGTACTAGGTTATCCCTGACACCATTTGGAGACAGCATTACTGTATGTAAAGTCCAGCAGAACCAGTGTGATCACACTGAACCAGTATCTAAGCACATAGAGACTACGAAAATTCAGTTAAAAGAACCCCTCCACATCCCCTCCTATTCTTTTTTAAACTAAGCTAATTTGTATTGGTTTCATGCTACTTAAAAATTAAGAGTTCTAAAAAGCCTAATTCTGCTCAGACATTATACCTTCTTTGGGTGATGTGATTTAAAAATGCTTCCAAGGCTATGTCCAAACTCAGAGGGAGGAGTTTGCTGTGACTGATTAGTGATGTCTGCCTTGGGCACCAGAGAGATTTTGTCATGACACTCAAGCCACATTTCTGCTGCCTCAGTCTTACTCATGCTGTCCTGTATGATGGTAAACAGTCTAGCTACATGTGGACATTTAAAGTTAAACTTATTAAAAATTTTCAAAAAAACTTCTCTCTTCAGGCACACTAGCCACATTTGTGTTTAATTTCAAGTGGCTATACCTGCCTAGTGGCTAGTGAATTGGACAATGCAGATATAGAATTTTCCCACCATTATTTTCAAAGAACCACATAAACATAGCTGAAGCAGGCTAGTAAATGCTCTCTGAGAACTTATTCCATGTTATCTACTTTAAAATATATATATAATAAAATTAAATAGATAATTCCAATTAAATATGCCAAATGCTTATAACTAAAAAATTACTATCTCAATGTCTTCTATCTATATTCTTCAGGTGGTTTAGATCTTTGCTTTTACTCAAGAATATTTATAATCTTGAAATCTAAAATAGTAGCTCCTCTAGAAATAAGGTGGTCCAAATACTAAATTAAGTTAATTTTCAATAACCCTCTCAGGAACCTACTACATGTGCAGCACTCAGTAATGCCAAAAATCATGTTTTATGTGTATTGATTTCTTTACTACTCACTAAGATAAGAAGCACAGCAGAAAGTGTGGTTTGTCAGATAAGGAATGAATATATCATAAACACTCTCTTTAAGGACATTTTTACCATCTAATTGGGAAGAAGAACAAGATAAAAACATCAGTATGAAATATGGTATCTAATAATTAAAATATGATTGCCAGCTTTTATAGTAAAAATTATAGTGATATGAGAATACAGATAAAGAAAATGTCAGAATGAAGGTTTTATAAAAAATGACTTTTGAGGGGATCCCTGGGTGGCACAGCGGTTTGGCGCCTGCCTTTGGCCCAGGGCGCGATCCTGGAGACCCGGGATCGAATCCCACATCGGGCTCCCGGTGCATGGAGCCTGCTTCTCCCTCTGCCTGTGTCTCTGCGCCTCTCTCTCTCTCTCTCTCTCTGTGACTATCATAAATAAATAAAAATTAAAAAAAAAAAAGAAAGGAAAAAAAATGACTTTTGAATTTATCTTTTATATGGATAGCTGGTAAAGAATGTATAAATCTTGAGATAATAATAAAAATAAGAAGCTTCAAAACAAATAGTTTTATAAAAAAGGAGATCAGGAAACAAAAATAAAGGTGACTCTGAGTTGGTAAATTAAGGCCATTTGATGAAAAACCTAGCATGCCAGGATAAACTTTTATTACAAGCTGCCTTAATACTAAGAAGGTTTTTTAGGAAACAGATAATGGTTTCCTTCAGATTTCTTTGCTATAAAGGACCCTTTCATTTCAAAGTAACCCAGTGAGTGGCTGATTTTAAAGAAAATACAATTGCAAACATTTCATCATTTATTTTCTGTCATCTTTTAATTTATTTTTTTTAGATATGTCTAGAGATGTGTAAGTGTACATATTCCATGGACTTTTTCCCGCAGTGTTTCAAGTTATAAAATTGTGAATATTACAAATTAGGAGTCTTTTTTCAATCATTCTCATGATTATACAACAGATGGCTAAATGCTTTTAAAATCTTAATTATTATTTTTTGCCAATTTCTCATTCCAATCTTATCTAAAATGTCCTGCCTATTTCTAATTGAATACTTTATGGGGAGTGAAAAATATGTCATTAGACTTTATTACAGTTAATTACAATGAATTTGAGACATAATTCTGCAGAAGCACCATTATTTATTTCTTATTTATATGGTCTTCAAATTATTAACATTTTCTTATCTTACTCCTCATGAAACATAATATTTCCTTTTTAGACTTATATAAAATCTTAGGCATCATTTGCTCCAAATCTTTCCCTTAACTAAGAAATCTGAGATCCCAAATCATGAAGTGCTATGTTTAAGGTCATATATTAGTGACAGGGTTAAGACCATAGTTCTACACTCCTTTTGCTATTCCAAGTCCTGCATTATTATACCATCTGGCTACTACCAATAGTTCCTACCACAAATACCATACCTTCATTCCCAGTAACTCATACAGGAAATATGCACTGAGACAGCCATATATCAGGCACTGTGCTAGACACTTTCATATAATACCTTTATTACTTATAATAATTCTGTAAGGCAAGTATTTTCCATACTTGATACTTGAAAAAACAGGTTCAGAGAAGTCCTTTTAACTTGTCCATGGTTACACAGTCCTAAGTGGTAGCACCATACTAAAATTCTCAGCCAGATCTAACTCCAAACCATAAGATTATTTTCCATGCTTTGTCTTTCTAGGCTATATTAGCATTTTCATACTAGTTTCCCCCACAACCAAATAATTCAATTTAGATTTTCAAAGTTCTTACAAGGTTGTTTAATTATCACACAATTTGCAATTGATACTTGCTCTTGGCTCTAACTAGTTATCATCCATATTGCACATACAATCTGTGAGACCAGCTTCTTGTTTATTGAATTGCGAAACTTAAATCATTTTGTTCCTTGATTCTAACTTAACCAAACTAACTTTTGAATAGATAATTCTTAGGAACATTAATTTCTATGCCTTTTATAATTTTAAATAAAAAATCAATTTATATTTTTCTATTTTATAACAAGTCACATTATTCTAAACCATTTAATTCTTAGGTAAATATTACAGTAATTGATCAATTGTAGCATGCACAATCACTAAGAAAAAAATGCAAAAGCAAAAAACATTGCTGGTAGAACTGTGAAAATATCATCCATTGGACTCATTCAGGTTTCAGACATATATTTGTTTAAAAAAATGAGCATTTTAGAATCAATGAAATAGTTTAAAATAGCTACCTTTTCATAATCAAAGTGATTAAATCTATCAAAAAGTCTTCTTGTAAAAAGTAAATTATCTATGTGAAAAATTAAATCTTATTTTAAAAAGGAACTAAATTTTCTAATTTTTGGAGGGCCACAATTGTTTTTTATACCTTATCAAATTTCTAGTTTGATATAATGAGAAAAATTAGAAATACAGAAAAAAAATCCTTATAATTCCCAAATCTTGCTTACACAGTAGTTTATATTCCCTTCCAACTCAATATTTCATCAAATTTATTTTCAAAGTACCAAAATCAATAGGGTGTGGTTCCAATTAAGAAGAGAAAGATGACATACAGAAGAGGATACAGAATAAAATATCATAGAATAAATCATTAGGCAAGGACTTTAGCACAAAGTATTGGATTCCTTCCAAAATGTGATTTAAAATTATTTCAGCCTATTCTGTCACAGTTTTTAGCACATGGATTTTAGTCATGACCAAGCTGAGAAAGACAATCATTTATGCTAATCCTTAAAAAATCTATTATAATTAATTGGTAAGAATTATATTGCTTAAATATAAATCTGTCACCTCAAAAAATTGGAAAGTTGTGTTTAAATATTTTAAAATATTTTATAGGCTTTAAAGTCCATGGCAGACTTCTGGAATCAACTCCAACATGTAAAGAGCTTGGAAATCTTCACTTCCATCCTCACCACAAGAAAAAAGCTGAGCAAAGTAAAAATCAAAGCAGTTTCTTTCCATCCTTCAGAGAATAAAAGTCTCAGAGCGAGGTGCTACCCTGAACTCTGGAGAGCCAGGAAAATACAGAAAATTGCAGCTGAGATCAGCTTACTGGAAGCAGAAGCTCTAATGGAAAAAGTTGACAACTTGCAAGAACACATGGGCAATATAAGCAGAGAGATCTCTAAGACAGAATGAAAAGGAAATGCTTGAAATCAAAAACACAGAATGAAGAATGACGTGATGGGCTCATCTGTGGACTGGATGTGGCTGAGGAAAGAATCAGTGATCTTGAAGACATGTCAATAGACACTTCCTAAGCTGAAAGGCAAAGAGAAAAAAAGAACACAATATACTAGAACTCTGGGACAATTACAAAAGATGGAATATATGTGTAATGGGGATCTTAAAATAACAAGAAGGAAAGGAACAGAAGAATATATAAATAATGGCTAAAATGCACAGGTATAGGAATCTCAGGGAACATGAAGCAATATAAATACCAAAGGTTAAACACCTACATAAATCATATTTGAACTGCAGAAAACCAAAGACAAAAAGGCTATCTTCAAAGAAACCAGAGGATATTAGAAAGCAACTTGCCTATAGAGTAACCAGGATAAGAATTATACAAGATTTCTTGTCAGAAATGATGCAAGCAAGCAGAGTGTAGTGATAGGTTTCAAATGTTGCAATAAAAAATCCAGCAACTTAGAATTCCATATTCAATAAAATCTTTCTCAGACAAACAAAGACTAAGGGAATTTTGCCAGTATATTTGCCTTGCAAGAAATAATAAAAGAAGATCTTCAAAAAGAAAGAAAAGGATATAGTTCAGAAACTTCTATTTATGTAAAGGAAATGAAGTAAAAGTAAAGTATTTTATTATTCTTATTTTTAATTGATCTAATAAACTATTCAAAATAATAATATTAACAATGTATTGGGTGATTTTAGCTTACAGAAAAAGGAGGTGAATGACAGCAATTTGATAAAGGGTGGGTGGGAGGAACTCAGAATGTGCTGTTGGAAGGCACCTATGCTGATAAAGCACTACAGTATTATTTGAAAGTAGATGCAGCTCAGCCACAAATATGTACTTCAAACTCTAAGGAAACCACAAAATAAAAAAGTTTTAAAGAGGTACAAATGATATGCTAAAATGATAGAGAACATGGAATCATACAATGGTTAATTAAATCCAAAGAGGCTAGAAAAAGAGGGGAAATAAAAAAATGATAACAATAAAGAGTAAGTACAATGATTAGAAAACAGTTACACACGTCGTGGTAATAATCTAACAATAGATCAATCACCATTTTAGATGTGAATGGTCAAATACACTTATTAAAAGAGACTGTCAGAGTGGATTTTCAAAAAAGACCCAAGTATATGTGGCCTATAAGAAAACTATTTTAAAAATAAAGACACAGATAGGGTGGCTCAGTGGGTTAAATGTCTGTCTTTAGTTCAGGTCATGATCCCAGAGACCTGGGATCAAGCCCCAGGTCTGGTTCACTGCACAGTGGGGCTTCTGTCTCACCCTCTGCCTCTCACCTGCTTGTGCTTGCTCTTTCTCTCTCTCTCTCTCTCAAATAAATAAATAAAAATCTTTAAAAAGATAAAAAATAAAGATTAAAAGTAAAGGAGTGGAGAAAAATACACCATGATAATACTAGGAAGTTACACCTTAAAACCAAAATGGGAAACCATTATATACCTATTAGAATGTTCAAAATCCAAAAAAAACTGAAACTGAAAATACCAAGTGCTGGTGAGTATGTGTAGCAACAAGAACTCTGATTCACTGCTGGTGGGTGTTCAAAATAGTACAGCCACTTTGGAAGATAGTTTGGCAGTTTCTTACAAAACTAAACAATTTTATCAAAAGATCCAGCTATCACACTCCTATGTATTAACCTAATTCAGTTCAAAACTTGTATCTATGCAAAACATACATGGGAATATTTACAATAGATTTATTCATAACTCCTAAAACTTGGAAGGAACCAGGATGTCTTTCAATAGGTAGATGATGAACACATTGTGGTTCCTTTTATAATACAGTATTACTTAGCAATAAAAAGAAATGAGCTTGGGACACCTGGGTGGCTCAGCGGTTGAGCTTCTGCCTTCAGCCCAGGGCATGATCCTGGAGTCACGGGATCAAGTCCTACATTAGGCTCCCTGCATGGAGCCTGCTTCTCCTTCTACCCATGTCTCTGCCTCTCCCTCTGTGTCTCTCATGAATAAATAACTAAATCTTAAAAAAAAAAAAAAATAAAAAAAGCTTTCAAGCCACAAAAAAGACATGGAGAAATCTTAAATGCATATTGCCAAGTGAAAGAATCCAGTCTGGAAGGCTAAATACATTATACAATATGATTCCAACTATGTGACATGCTACAGAAGCAAGACTATAGAGACAGTAGAGACACCAGTGATTATCAGAGGCTGGTCAGGGGGAGGGATGAATCCATGGAGCGAGAGGATTTTGAGGGCAGTGAATCTCTTCTTTATTATATTGTCATGATGGATACATGATATGACATTATGCATGTGTCAAAATCTATAGAATTTTATAACACTAAGAGTAAACCTTAATGTAAGTTAGGTACTACGCTAATAATAATGTATCTAGTGGTTCATAAATTATACCAAATGTACCATACTCATGCAACATGTAAGTAAGAGCAGAGCCGGTAGGGGGAGAGGGTGTGGAGAATGATATGGAAGCCCTGTCTGTATACTATCTGCTCAGTTTTTTTTTTTTTTTTTTGTATGTGTGTGTGTGTGTGTGTGAATCTAAAACTGTTCTAAAAATTAAAATCTAACAATTTAAAAGTCAAGTCAAAGGGCAGAAATCAAAACACAACTTAGCCCCAGTGAGCATAAAGTATCAATTAGTGTTCTTCCTATGTTAGATGACAGAAACAAGTCTGCTACTATTTTTAGACACCACATTTCGCTCTGAGATGCCAGGGAAATACAAAACTGGCAAAACCCTTTATTCCAATGTTGACATTAGTACTAAAAGTTTCACATAGCTTAAAAAGACCGTTTGTCACTTTCTCCTCAGTTGTTTGTGAAATCAATAAAAATGTAGCAGAATGTTAGACCTTAAAAAGACTTCCCACAAGAGTAAGATATGCAGTTTTAACTTGATAAAAATAAATGAAGATGAATTCCTCAACATAAAATTAACTAAGCGCTCCCTAAATTCTAGGTATGATCCTCAGCTCATTACACACAATACTTAACTGAATTCCTAAACTAACTGTATGAACCAAGTGCAATAATTATTCCTATTTTACAGATGACAGAGTCATAAGGCCAAGAGGTTAAGTAAATTTCCTAAAATGAGGATCCAGATTTCGAACTGGTAGGTGGATTCAAAGCCTGGTGTTACTATGCCACATTGCTTCTCGATTCTGGGAAAACTTTGTAACATTATCACGAAAAGAATATTCTAGTAATTTAAAGCAAGAATGACTGCTACAATGGAACTAAGAGTACTAAAATAGATAAGAATCCTCCAGTTTTTGTTAATCTGGAATAAGACTCTGAGTGGTATTTTTACAAGCATAAGCACTCTTTTAGTACTATCTGGGCAGAAATGTGGGTGCACGTCCATGTGTGCACATGAGTATGTGTTTGCATATCATGAGAAAAACACAGAAAGAAGGAAAAAGAGAGATTTTAGGACCTAAGATTAAAAAAGCCTTCTTGTATTAATTCTGGATTATAATAACTTGAATAGGTCACCAAGGTACCACATAACTTCTCACTACTATTCTGAAGGAGATTTATAAAGCTGTATATCTCATCTTTGCCTTCTTTCCAATTTACTCAGTGTGGAAAATGACACTGGCCTTCCAAAACCTTAACTTATGTTTGGACCCCTTCCATATTTGAGTCTTACTCTTGTGTTGCTGACCATTAAAATGAGTATTTCAGTGGGGCTGGAACAGTCCACGCCAAGCTTTATAATGGCTTGCACACTTTAAGAGGTTAATCTAGCCAGCCAGTTCACTTTGTTCAGAAGTATTAAATGGAAAGACTATAACATTCAAAGAAAGGCAAAGTTCACTGGGTAAGACCCCAATAATATAATGGAGCATAAAACCTCTAGAATTTTTTTACTATAATATTTTATGAAACATACGTACACACTCACTGGAATAGAATCCAATTCAAATGATTCTGAAGGTCAATTCAAAGTCACCACATATAGCAGTACTTTGAGAGAAATATGTACTATTTCAAAAGTGCCTGGATCCAGACGCTTTCTTTCTCTATTTTATAGTTTATTATCAGTCTAGAAATGTACTATATTAGGGGGGAAAAGTCACATACTACAGTACAATATAATTTGCAGCCAAAACATGAAGTTCAATAAAATACTACAAATTTCAGTATCAACAAATCCTTGTGTTGTGGAACAAAAAGAATCACAGAAGGTAATTCTAAAAGGAAGTGCTATTTTAAGTGTGGGCGATAAATATAAAAATTGAAAACAATGATTTCATTCTCAACTTCACAACTAATTATGAAATCCTTCAATGTTCATTGTTGTCAAAGGAGCAAAAGACTCTCAATTCCTACATTTAAAAGAAAAGTGAATTAGGAATGGGCCTGATTAGAGCCACCTAGTTGTATTATTCTGATATTTCCTAAATGCCCAAATTTTAGGAGCAACCATCATTCTCCTAAGGGGAAGGAAGTAAAGGTCCACTTTGCATGACAAAGGTCAGATCTCCGCAGACAAATGAGCCTTCTATGGTTGACTGTTTCTAGGTTATCACCGTCTGGCTGGGTCCTAGGAGGTCAAAAGAGGTTCCAAATTGTGCTCACTGTTTAAGGGATACCCTTGGGGCCACTTTAATCATTTTAAGGTCATTAAAATTTTTCTTATTCCAGTTCCAGCTTTATCCCCTTAAACCTTGCTAATATAGATTGGCAATTCAGTCCTGATGTAGGTTAAAAAGAAATTGGAAGTATTCAGTATTGTATGCAGATCCAAAGAGAGATCCAAAGAGATCCACTCATTTAACAACTTCTTTTAAATCTAAAATTGAATTCAGTGAAATTCAAGTAGACCACAGAGGGTGATAATCACAGGCCCCAGTAGAAAAGCTTGACTCTATTATAGCTGTCCTGGTATTTACACTATGTGATCAATGCCACTACTCTAGATTTCATTTAATATGATAGAGCTTTATGCAAAAATTATCTTAGTTTCCCCAATCATTACATATGTTTAATTGTAATTATGATAATACTTTGTTTACTATTTTGTAATAACTATTAAATAACAAACATATAAGAAATGTTGAAGTAAAAATTATCACTTGAATCACACTAAATATTTCAATGCTCTTCTATTTATTGCAAAGATATGTCTAAAGTTTCTCACAGTGGACTGGAAATACACCAAATGGATCACATTGATAAAAGTTAGAAGAGTTCTGTTCTCCGTATTTGTAATTAGTGAAGGGCATCTCTTAAGTACTTTAGATAATGTGTACAAAACATCTGTACTTAATTATATAATACTTTTCTTTGATGATAGGAATTGAATTAAGAAATATTTTGAAACCCTCATACAAAGTATTAATGGCTGTTCAAGAACCTCACTGGTATAGTGCTTTAAAAAGTTTGTTTGTATAAATCAATGGCCCGATGCTTCAGATTTTCAATTTTATTAAAAGAATAAACTTGAAATACTAGGCCAATAAAGAAAATATAACACTAGAAAACACAAGGGCTGCATCTTTTCACTATTATTATATATCACACCAACAGAGAAAATGTCTCTCATATTAGTACAGATTTGAATAAAATGTGGTAACATATATAATGAGCAAGATTTCTCTTTGAATTCTGTTGTGGACTGAGAATTTTTACAAGAATAAATTAACAGCTTGCTAGTCATTCCTCACAGAGAAAAAAATCCTAAACTGTTCTCATGGAAACTGGGACACAAAGTATGGGTTTTCAGTACTTGTTCTTCAGTATTGAAAAAGATCAGATTTTCTTTCTGGATGCCTTACTGGTTCCAAACGCCACTTCTTTTCAAAGGCAGTGTCAGTTCTGCAGTCAGTTTTCGTCTCCCAGGGGTAAGAATATATTCAAAGGCTGTGTGCACAGCAGGGTAGAAGTCTTTCTCCATGAATGTAACTATATCACTCATCAGTAACCTCCTGCCATAGGGGGACTTATGTTTTCTTTCCTTTTAGTGACTCCTTGGGCTCTTGAATGCCAGTCACTGCCCTGAGACCTGAGGCAATATTCACATAATCTCTGTCAATAGTTCCTACACATGCCATTGGCACAACTCAATGTCAAGACAGCAGATCAAAGTCTGCACATTCTAAAACTCATGCCCTTTATGGATCAATTTTCATAAACTATACTCTGTGTTTCAGAAAGAACATGGAAGCTCATTCTTTGCTTTCTTCCTTTTATCCCAGATAAGTTTATTTATGTGGAAGGCAATCTGATTTGTACATAACAGTGTGAAGTTCTTATGCAATACATAAATCTCATTCTCCCCTTTGCACAGCCTTCTGGGGTATTTAATCTCTTGAAGTATTTTACTATACCTATTGTCTTAGAGTAGAAATGCAAAACTCCTCAGGCTATTAAAATAAAAAGGCATGGATTTCTTTGCAATACTTCACCATCCTACCCCAGTGGTTGTACAAAAGAGGGTTGGTGATAAGTTCTTATGACGGATTTTATTTTTAAATCTTCATTATGCTATAGGTAAATTATGACAGACAATAGCTATAGCGTGTGTTTTTACAATCTATATTCATTTTAATGACTCAAAATTGCTTGGGAAAATTAATAAAACTATTGGAAATCATTTTTGCTCTGTAGATTTCAAATACAAGTTACATAGATCTATTCTTCTTAAGTAGACCTGAGTAAAATACAGTGAACCAAACTATCTTCTCTGAGTACCTTTTCAGATCAATTCTGGATACAAAGATTTTAAAATCTACAACTTTCTCTAAAAACTGCATTTGGAAAACAGAAGATTTAGAACAGAACATATACAAAATGATATTTATGCTCATATCTAGCTAAAGTTTAAATATATTTATTACAGAGGTAAGAGCACATAACACATTAAATATGCACATATCAGAGGGCTGAAAAAGGAGATGAGCAAACAAATACTAGCCTTAAGAGCCAGAAGGCGGTTTACTAAACTCCACAAATAGAAGCTTCATTGTCCCAGTTCCCGTAAGCAGATTTTTATATAATTGCATGAGATTATTAGGTACAAAGCATCACTCTGAGGTCTCCTGTAATCTGTGAGACATTAGGCAAGTCACTTACTCAAAAGGTAGCTTTGGTTTTATCTGTTTTCACTACTTAAACAATTAAAAGTTACATGTTTTAAAATGTGTGAGGAAAGAAAGTTTATTATTCCCATTTCTGAAGTGAATGGTTGAAGCTCAAGAAAAATTTAGATAAAAGGAAGAAATTACAGAGGTCCTCATTAGTGGAGACAATTTAAATTTTCTGAGAAATCTAATTTCTGTTTTCTGTAATTGGAAAATTTATTGCTAATAAGATAATAATTTGTCTAAAATCCAAATATGATGAACTTTTAAATTAAAAAAGGTACCCGATTATATCTTGAATCAACTGATGTTGAAACTGGCATGTGTACGTGGTGCATGCACATACATGCTTATGCTAAGGACAAGGGTGGAGAGGGCACAATAGCTCTGATGCAAATCCTTTGACTTTCCTCTAGAGGCATGGCAAAATGAAACTACAGGTACATTATGGAAGAGCAAGTGGAGTCTTGCTAAACCAACTTACCAGTTTTTCGAAGGGGGAAATCATCCTTTGCATCCTGTGCTCCTGGTAATGTGTATTTGTACGACGGAGATGTCCCACTCAGGGGTGGAGAGCTTTGATCCAGTGACGTGTGGTGGGCAGCCCTACAAAAGAAAAAGAGGGTTCACCATTTGCTCTGGAGTTTTTACTGTGTGTGGGTCAGCAATAATCAGTTGCACATGCTGTACACGTGTCTCAGCTGTGTTTATGTTCTTTCTTTTTAGTGTGTACAAACCATAGCCTCATATAACCAAGTTCATTTTAGCAGTATGTTATAGAATGTTGCACGATTCCCAAGAATGACCACTGTTGTGTCTGGTCACATACTTATATAGAAGTTTGCTAATTCACTAAAAGAGAATTCACCAAGAGCCTGAGTTTTGATCATCTGAGATGGCCATGTAGGCTTTCTTAAGCATCATACTAGTGAAAAAGTCATCATCCTAATCCTTTTTAGTCAGTAATATAGAATAGTCAAAGTAAAAGTAGAAGGGACTTCATTTTCAAAAATTGCTAGGTAATAAATAAAAGTATAAGAGGGTGGCTTTTCTATTATAGTTATAGTGTCAACAGCCTCAGATCTCCTGACTTCTATAGCACTTCTAAGGTAAAGGCTGGCACTCACATATTTCTTCAACATGAAACTGATTTTTAAAAATATTTTCTATTCCCTGCATAAATATAGTGAAAGAGAGGCAGCTATATTACCAAGGAAGAGTTTTCAGGGCTGAACGCAAATTATCCAGTGGATATGGACGCCCATAACTATGATACACAAAGAAAACAATGCACAGGGCATGGGATCACCACCATGATGATGGTTCTACCAGTATCATTTATTTGAATTACACATTCTCAAAAAATGGTTTAAGGGCACTTCATCTAGCCCTAACTGGCAAAAAAGGTATTAAGTTCAGATTCCATAAACGAATGATTTATAGTGTTTGGAGTTGGCCCCTACTGAAGTTCAATTCAGTACAATAAAGGATTGCTAAGTAACATTTGACAGTCATGTTAAATATACCCAAGGGGACAGCTAAAGAACTTCCAGCTGACACACGCTTTGCATATAGTTGTTTCCCACTTAAAAAAGGTATTGTCTCTTCTTAAAATGAGCTTTAACCTAGAAGGAATACAAATCAGTTATAAATTATGTGTGCGGTTTTAAGTAATGGTATTTGTTTCTAAATATTTTGTGATGGTAACTGAACATCTGAACATTTTCTTCAGGGACTGGCTTCTCAAGCCAACTGACATGCCTGATAGAAATTACATAAACATTTTAAAAGTACTTATATAACTGGAATCTGCCTCAGTTACCCTTTTTCAATGGATGCTGAGAAGGGCAGATACTTATAAAATAGAATTAGAAGTATAATAACTCTTCAAATAGAATTCCTGGGATGCTTACAACTTCAATATAGAGTAATCAAGTATTTATTCTCTTATCCTGGATGACATGAGGAATGAAAAAACAGTTAAGTGTAAAATCTAATGGTCATTCAGTAAATGTATAACATCAGAGAATCAAAACTTATCTATTAGTCTGTTATCCAAATATTTGCCTATGAGGGTTTGTCCGAATTTTTAAAAACACGGTATCCTTCATATTTTCCAGAAAGGAGAACTGTGTATCTCATAGTTCTCTTCACTGGGCCTGGGGAAACATGGTTCTGTACTTCTGTAATCATATTGTGTATTATGTTGTCAGCCTGTGTGTGAGAAGTCAGTGTGCTCGGCTCATAGTGTAGCAAGAAATGAAGTCAGATGGTCAGGGGTAAACTTGTCCCTGAAGACTTAGCTTTACTTTGTTGCCTTCATGCTCTTTCCCTTCCCTCCCTTGTCTTCCTGCCTTTTTTTTTTTTTTTTTAAGTCGAAAAGCTTCTGGTCTTTTAAAAATAGCTCAGATCTCCACCTTCTATCGAGCCAAGTAAAATAAAGTCTCAACCTGCCAAATCTTCAGAAATTATTGTAAAGATATCAGATGCACCATCTGAGAATAGAAAAATGCAAAATAGGAACTAATTTCTATGCCCCACCCCACATTTCTGTTATTCATTCACCAAAAAACCTATCTACTTCCATGCCCTCGAGATGGTACTTGCTAACATTTATTAAGCACTGCTCTCTGTTGCATGCTTTACCACATTATTTCACAGGACCTTTCCAGCAACCCTAGGGGCAGGTACTATCATTATAATCTTTTCAAAGAGAAGGATGAGAATTCAAGGAGCCTGTCCACAGCCACATAGCTGAGAATTGGCAGACACCAGGTCTGTGCCCAGGCTGGCTGAATACAGAATCTATATTCTTGACCCCCCGGGGAAAAAAACGGCCAAACACTGAACATACGTGTACCAGAGCTTGGGATGGCGGCTCACGGAATGATTTTTTCCATTGGTTGGAGTGTCTTTTGTTGCTGATTTACTCAACAGGAATTCTTGAAGCTTCTGCTTTACTTCTGTACTTGCCACTGCCCCTGAAACACATACATACAGACACAGATGTTGATTTGGGGCTCTGTTCTTTCAAGCCTCTGGAGCATTTAGCAAAAATTAAGAAGTAATACCACTGGTCACTGTATAGGAAGCTTCCTACTAAAAGAGAAACCAGAGTCTAAACGGGCTTTTGAGAATGGCACAGTAATGTTTTATAACTACTGCTCAAACCGCCAATTTTCAAAGGACCTTTGATAATTTCTTTAATTGCTTCTGCAGAATGGGGAGTCTCAAAATTAATACTATTTTTTTTCTTAAGGTTAAAGAAAATGAGGAATGAAACATTGTCTTTTAAAAATCAAGAGTCTTAGGGGACCATAGAAGTGATTGAACACAATACAGTCATCTTTCCTGAATTGCTAGTTTGAAAAACTCGTGTTTTAAAAAACTCTTTTGAGCATTAAGCATGTAAATATTGCTGACAGTTCCAGTTCAAGTCATCTGATTTTAAACCTTGCTACATCCTGATTTTGAACTGACCTCAGACAGGGGAATTATTTGGATCTGTCTCCCTCTTGTGGATAGTTTTTTTCAACAAATGTTCTGCCTTAAATCTTCCCAAAGTCTGGGTACTCAAAAACTAGATGGAGGCAAGGCTTGACTTACAGAGCAATTATTACTTGAGCAGGTGGAAGGTCTAGCGAGGAAATGAGGAGTAAGTCTATCATAAAACAATACAGCATGGCTAGGTTGCTTTCATGGAACCTTGTTTTTAAGGTTTGAAACAACAAAAATCAGTTATCTTTGCCAAACAATGCTCCGTTTGCTTCCTGAGGCGCTGTGCAGCCTGAATGCAGGGAGATGAGATGTGAATGTCAACGCTTTGTATTTGGGTCCCTAGTTTATTCTTTTAATTAAATGCAGCCAGTTTTGACAAGTTTCTTTTCTTTCTTTTTTTTTTTCCGATAAGTTTAATTCACTCCTTATCAGGCTTTATTCTGAATGACATCAGCTAAACATGAGGGAAGAGATTGATCTTTTACCCTGGTGCCTCTTACTTTCTCGTCCTCTATCTTTGCCTCTGAGAGGAGGAAGCTGCTGTTCTCTGCGGTGCCTCTCTACTTCCTGTTCTTGCCTCTGCTGCTCCAGTTTCTGCTCCTTTTCTAGGAGTTCTTGTTGCTGTTTTATGGCTAGAAGTTCCTGTTGCAACTTGCGAGAAGAGAAAGACATGAGAGTGTGCAATTTCTTTAGGCTTCATTGTCATCACTGACCAAAATCAAACTGTTAGGAGCTTCTGGAACTTGTTTCTGTTTAGTTTACATTTTTTACTCACTTTTTTTTTGTGAATTATTGAATCTAAAGACAAACAACTAATGCCATAAATGGACTTCAGTCATCAATAAGCAAATTTTTAGGTAGCTTCATTACCTGTGCCACCCCACCAAAAATCGTTACCAAATTTGCTCTACTCTTTAGTTCCCTGAGTAGCTTCTCTTTGTACACCTGAAATATATGCAATAGGCAAAGGCAAGAATGGCCTAGCAGTCTGTTCTACCATGCCCCTCCAATTATAAACAAACAACTGAAACCTTCATTTCCAATCCTGAGAAATGGTATGAAAAATAAACCAAAGGAAGGGTGAGAAATCAGTTAATTTGGCTGAAGTCTACCTGAAACAGAATGAATGTTAAAAATTTCAAAACCTGGGGCGCCTGGTTGGCTCCGTTGCTTAAGCATCTGCCTTCAGCTCAGGTCATGATCTCGGGGTCTGGGGATCAAGCCCGGAGTCGAGTTGGGCTTCCTGCTTAGTGGGGAGTCTGCTTCTCCCTCTGACCTCTGCTTGTGCTCTCTCTCTCTCTCTCTTTCTCTCCAATAAACAAATAAAATCTTTTAAAATTTTTCAAAACATTACAGAGAATGTTCTGATTAATGTAAGCTATACATCTGTAAAAGGCTTTCTCTCAAAATAGCAGAGGCCTAGTTCATTCATCCAGTTTGTAAAAAACATTCAAATTTGAGAATAATGGAAGTGATTTTGTTTTGACCAAACTACTGTCAGTATGTCTGAATCCCTTGACTTCACTTCCAAACAACGAGTAACATGAACATGAAGGATTCTTAATAACTCTGTTGACAAGTCCATTTATCCTCAGATGCAGAAGTAGATACCTACAAATAATAGTAAATGTGCTCACTGTGGAATAATTAAAGATTTTGAGTTCTACTTAGGCTCTGAGAATACTAGATATGAAATCTACTAGATATGAAACCTTACAAAACTACTCAAACCCCTGGTTCCTCATACATAAGAGAAATAATCTCCATCACACATGTTCAGAATGCACATGAAATTTAGTTTGAAAGTTTAGACCATACTAATTTTAATTGTCATTACTATTTTTAGATCTCTATCCTAATAAAGTTGGTGTAATTTGCTATTTATATTAGATAGGTACCTAAAATTTATGCTGAAAAAGTGAGAGAAAAACCAAAAGGTTTGTGGAATAGCAACAGAGGCATTCTGGAGCAAAAGGAAGCCAACTCTGTATGCTAACCTGATAGCCTCACGTTTCCTAGAAGGATAAGGTTAGAAGCATTTCTAGTTATTCTTCATATTGAAATCTTTGGCATTTTGGCTTTGATGTATCAATCCCTTATTGGATGTTTTTAGATACTCCATTGTAAAAAAGAATTTATAACTGTACTTAAATCCTGCCTTAAGTATTAATTCTATACAGCTACAGGGATTGGTGGAATTGATTTAGTGCTTCAATCAAATTTAATCTATTTTAGGAATCTAGAAAAGCACACAATTTAATTCCCATAGTTATTATTCATTACTGAAGATTGCCAGAATGCCATTGAAAAAAAAGAGAAAGAAACAAAACATCAACCACCCAGTTTCAGATGTTCTGATATAGGACACGGGGAGGATGATGTGGTAGCTTTGATGGCAGATAAGGCAAGGCTACAAACCTTGGAACAACTGTCTACTGGCTGTGTGGTCTTGGGCAAGTTTCAGTATTTCTCTATGCCTCAGCTTACTAGGTAGAGAAATGGGATAATAGCATCAAACTCAACAGATGTTGATTATAGAAGCCAAAGATTCAAAATGCTACTATAAGTAAAGCTTCACGTACTGTTTCTTATAAACATAAAAGTCAAATGAATGTTAAAAGCATCAACTCTTAGCATAAAAAATGTTAAGTAAAATGAAACAAAAGATTTAAAAAGTAAAAGCTTCCTAAATTTAAAAGGCATTTTAAAGCAGGTCTTTGTTTCTGAGAAAACAGTTTATTACTTTGGAAAATCATTTCAAAACCTAAGTTTTCCTTTTAGCTATCTCAGAATCTTTTTTTCTGACAAGAGCCTCTGCTTTTCCTATATTTTCCAGATGTCAGTAAACTTCCTGTATTACTTTGTTTAAGCTAGAGTAACAATTAATTTCCTACTAGCTACTACTACTAAAGTGAAATATATTACTTTAAAATATTTTATATTGATCTTTACAATTACAAAAGGTATTAAACATAAATGAAAAGAAGTATTTAAACTTCTTCAGGGCAATATGAATCAGGTACCACAGCAAAATGAACTATACAGTTACTTTTAAAAGTATGGTGAAAAATATAAATTTTATTCATTCATCATTGTCATCCTAACACACCAAGAATGAATGGAAAAAGAAATCTAAACATTAATTCCTAACATTTTTTTCAAGGGTCAAATAATAATGCTTTAAAGTCATTCAAAAATAAGTCTATAAACTAAAGGAAGGTTTCCTATTCTACAAAATACAGCCATGACCTACTGGTTCCATATGAGACCCAACACAAAATTCTCACTCTTAGTTTTAAAACATCTTATAGATCAATAAATTGCAAGAGTTCTTTTAGTAAAGTTCAGTAAAGAAGAAATTATAATGTTTTATATCAGATATCAAAGCTTTTTTTGGAAAAGAAGATAAAATTGGCCTTTCAGGCTAAGAAGTATCTTTCAAAAAAAAAAAAAAAAAAAAGGACATGGGGGGAAGAAGGTAAAAGAAGCATTTTTACCTTCTGAGACGCTAAAATTAATGTGGTAAATTTTTATAATATTGACATAGATTAGTTATCTATATTAATCTGACACAAATGTGCTTGTATTTGATGTATGAGTAATAGATCAAGTGTCTAGAACTTGTAATTTATTGTATTATTAAATTAACATGTATTTACATCATTTTGAAGGACATAGGCATAAAAATGGAATTAAATTATAAATATTCGCTGCTTTATGTTACTGTCATAATAAATTCAAACTAAACATCTACTTAATCAGACCAAAATAGCTTTGTTTTAAATGTCTTTGTCAAGAATTTGAAGGACACTTCACAAATAAAGAGAAAGGGATATTTATCTCAATAATACAAGAAGAAATAGATACATAGATACATCTAAAATGACTTGACAACAAAACAGTCCATCATAAAAAATTCTGGGACATGGATATATTTCTCTTAGAATAATTTATGCAACTTGGCTCTAATTGTCAACTCCTCCCAAAATTATTTCATTAAATTCTTATCTGCAGTCTACTAAATTTCTGTAATAAATATTTAAAATATCTGCACCAGTTTCTTCATATATAATTCTCTTGAGCTTTTTATGTCATTATTTTAAATGTGTGCATTATGAGGACTTCTTCATGGTGAAAATTAGGATATATTCAGAACATTTACTTATATGGAGGTGAGTGGGGGGATGGGTAAAATAGGTGATGGGGATTAAGGAGTGTACTTGTTGTGATGAGCACCAGGTGCTGTATGGAGCTGTTGAATCACTATGCTATACATCTGAAACTAATATTACATGTATGTTAACTAACTAGAATTTAAATAAAAACTTTTAAAAATCCACTTAAAAATCAAAACCAAAACAAGAAGGCTCTGTCTTTGTCATTTCTGGTAAATAGTTTATGAAGTTTTTTTAAAAAATATAAAACAGATCTTCCCAAGTTCATGGTTCTTGGTGGAGAATAGATGGGGCAAATGAACAAAATCACGTAGAAGACAAACTAAACAGATGTTGGGAAGTTACTATTCTCTACAATTGACGCTGTAAACTAATGGATGAGAATGGTAAAGGCCCCTCCAAGAGCAAAGCTGGTTTTTAGTCAGCATTCTTACTACTTACCCAAAGTACAATCACAATTTCCTCCAGGCCATACTTCCATGTCTTAATTGCTGTGAAACATCCCCCACCCCACCCCGCTCTGCACCACTGCAAGTGCTCTTCTTATGCCCATGTCCTGTAGCAGGCTTCCTGAGTGAAGAGCTGTCAGAGGCAAGGAAACATTTGCTACCTTGATGTGCTCCTGGAGCTGAGCCTGGTGCTGCCTTGTCAAGTTCTCATGCTGTTTCTGAAACTCTGCAATCAGGAGCTGCTTCTGGATTTGCTGCTGTTGCTGGATAAGAAGTAATTCTTGCTGCAGTTGCTTCTCACGGACAACAGGATCCACCACAGGCATCATCATCCTGAGGTCCGTCCTTAAGTCTAAAGGTGAGATGGGCTCTAGGCCCACAGGAACCTCTGACTTCACATCCACTAGAGAAACAGGAGAAAAAAAAAAAGGGTGGAGGGCACGGCAGAGGATAGGAAATTAGCACATTGATTTTGAAACAAAAAATAAAAGACATTAGATCCTACACACAAATTTTATGTCAACAAGTGTAGTCATTTTTTACAAGGATCATTAAAAGGTCTTTAGTGTATTAGTTTTGGTAAAATGGACTCTATGCTAATTTTACCCAGCAATACTCTTTTCATGAATCTTCTAAATTTCTCTTTTCAAAGAAATGAATCCCCACCCCAAAAAAATCCCCCCAAAACCACAGAGATGAACCCAATTATTTCCTGATATCAAAGTCCTTCATAAAACTTACTTTGCTGGATGACTTACACAAGTCAGGTCAACTTAGGACAAAAAGTGTTACTCTATTGAGGAAAAGATGCCAAGTTGTAATAGAGAACTTCTATCACAACTTAATTGCCATACTTGCAAACATGTTAGTTTGTAGTCAGAGTTAGAAGATATATTCTAAGATATATTCCTCAAGAATTAAGGAATTCCTTAAGAATTAAAGCTTTCAACCATGTATCTGCAGAGCTATTGGACAAATCTGCACACTAAAATGTTGAAAACGGGGGACACCTGGGTGGCTCAGCGGTTAGGCATCTGCCTTCAGCTCATGGCATGATCCCAGGGCCCGGGATTGAGTCCCACATCGGGCTCCCTGCGAGGAGCCTGCTTCTCCCTCTGCCTATGTCTGCCTCCTCTCTCTCTGTATCTCTCATGAATAAATAAATAAAATCTTAAAAAAAATAAAATGTTGAAAATGGTGAGTAGATTAGTTAATCAACCACAACAATGGCACTAAGTCTAAACATGGAGTAAAAGTAGCCAAGTCTCCACGTTCTGTTTTTTCAAAGATGATAATCTGCATTTCAGTTATCTAGTCCTAAAATGAGTAAGGCACAAAAATGGTGAGGAAGCTTAAAGCAAATCAAAACATTAGAGGAAGAAATATTGGATGAGAATAATTAAGTTGATAAGAATAATTATAAGATATTTAAATTTTAAAAAAATTAGATAATGTATATAAAATTCTCAGCACTACTTCTATTAGATAACTTGTAGGACAGTATAAACACAAAAGCTCATAGGTAAGGTATATGTGCAGTAACAACATGGGAGTTGTTAAATGGCGTAAGTGGGATAATCCATACCAAGTACCTACAACATATAGCACATTTCTCAATAAATGCTCTGGGTTTTTTTAATTATATCAAAATGGAATTTTTTTATGTGTGAAAATAAATCAACACTGTTTGGCTAACAAAGCAAAAATATTAAGAGCAAGTAAGCAAATAAAATTGTATGAGATTTCCATTTAATACTAGAAAATGAAAACAGAAAAACTTCTAGAAAAATGGAAAAAAATAAAATACAGGAATATAAATAATGTTTTAAATTTACCTTTACTAGTAAAGAAATGCAAATTTTAGGTGAAAATAAGATCTCATTTTCTAAGTATGAAATATCATCTATATGATTCATGTGTGCATATGTGTGTGTATATAATGTCTCATTGTGTAAGCATACGACCAAATATATAATTATATATTGTAAGTGGTACTACCAAATGGCTTAAAACTTCTGAAAAAAAATTGGGGATATGTCAGAAGAGGCATTAGATAATCTACCATTTGATTCAAGTTTGCCAACTCTAGGAATGTATCTTAAGAAGACAATAGTAACAGGAAAAGAAATAGTTCAATGTCATACTGTTTACTGAAGTATTATTTTGATTGAAATCATCAACTACAAGGAAATGTCTAAGTAAAGTATGTCACATCCATATAATAGAAAAGCACATAATCATTAAAAGTAAGGTTTATGGGAACACGAAGAATGCTATTACAACATTAAGGAAAAAACAGTAAGAAAAGTGACATATACCCTATGATAACTCTTTAAATAAATATAACTTAAGTCAACATACATTTATTGAGAATCTTAAATTCCAAAGCCTGATTTTAAATGAGGAAAGCAAAAAAGACAAAAATTCCAGCCCTTTTAGAGCATATATCCTAATGGGTTTTTAATTGTATTAGTCTCTGAATTCTTGTAGCAAAGGTTGGTGAGATACAGAACAGAAGATAGCTGTATTTGGGTTGGAAATAAGAATAATTTTCCCCTTCTTACTTTTCTGTATTTTTCCAAATTGCATCTAATGCTCTGACTACTACTGTAAGTAACTTAGATTTGCAAATTCCAGGTTGGGAACTACAAAGTTAATATTCCATGTGGATTTAAGAGCTATTTTCAGTACGTTGAGAAAGACTAACAGAAATCTTATCTGTAGAGGTTAAGGCTGCAAATACTAAATGAAACATTAATGTCCTTACTTATCACTTGAATTGCATGTGCGTACAAGGCATGTGGTGTGCACCTGTGGGTGGGGTGGGAGATGAGTTGGTATCAATCTTGGGTTGCTAACACTGGTCACTTTTCAATGTATTGATCAGAAGCTTGCATTGATGGTACTACATATGTCACTTTAATGAAAATGGTAAAACAACTTATCAATAAACCATAGTTTGGTGGATGGTGTCCTTTAAAGTAATGATATTTATGAAAATAGAGATAGTAATTATGACAAGTTTGGGATTAAACGAGCATGATGGCCTTTAACAGTTCTTAGTTGCAGTGTCTGATGCAGAACTTTCAATCAAGACTCTGGAGTAACATGAGATTTTGAGCATTAATTTATAGAGTTGGCATGGTCCCAATGAAAAGCAATGACTGTTAATGATGTATTTCATTTTTGCATTAAAAAGGCCAAACTACAGCCCCCAGTGTTTGCATGGAAATCCCAATAAACAAAGGTCAGAATTTAACCCTATAAAGTCAAAATATAGAATTTCAGGAGACCCTGGGGTCTCTTCTTGTTGGCATTCTTCATATCCATTAACTGTGAACATCAAATCCCTAAAAAAACCCCTCCCTACAAAACAAGATAAGGGTGAAAAAAGTCCCAGAACTCTCCAAAACAGCTATTGTAAACCTCAAAGGGTAATTTGACTTCTTAACCTGCTATCCCAACAGAAATGATTGTGTCTAACTGCTTGCCTTTGTTCAGAGACTAATCACTAAATTGTGAAAAATCACCCTCAACTTACAAAAACTGCTCTTGATTATAAATAATTGCCCAAGACTGAGAGAAAGCGGCAAGCAAGATCCCAGCCTTTCATCCAATTTATTCAGCAGCAATCCACATTCCATTTGTCTAGACTAAATATAGCAGCGTTTATACAAGAAATCAATAGTGCTTGCAGAGAGGAGAGGGAAGGCATGAATATTTCATCAAACTCAGAGAGAAATGGCAATCAGCAAACTGATGGTGCTGTGTAGGTCATCTTTGGCCTGCTGGATTAGTTCTGTTACTTGGACAATAGCTCATCTCTGGCTAATCATAATCATATCATAACCATTCTTTCTATTTTTAACATTAATTGCATTGTGGGTGACAAAGACTCATCGTATTCCAAAAGAAATGATGGATTTTTCTTACAGCGTCTGTGACAGGCTAATAAGCCTCCCCAGGAGCAATAACAGTAACACAAGACCAGGGCGGAGTTTCAACAAGTTATAGTCACTCTCATAGCACAGAATGTGAAAGAAAGGGCATTGTCCACAGCTGCTATATTATCATAATTAGAAATAATCAACTTACAAGAAAAAATTGACCACCAATTTTAACAATGAGGAAATGGAATCATCTCTATTCATAACATTTCTTGTCTAGGAACATGCAAATTCCTTACAAATTACTTAGAACAGGTGCCAGTGGTGCATAAATTAGAAAGAAGTTGATGCAACAAATTGTAGTTATTAGTAGCACTAGTTATAAACAAATGATGTTTTCTTAACAGATCTCAATTACTTTAGCTCAAGACCTCATAACTTTATTTGGACTTACTATGCTTGTCTGAGATTTCAACTACATGCCAACACATATATATGTTATATTTATATTATTATTCTAATACCAAATGCCCAGTCAGAACATTTCCAAATATATATCAACTAGTCTTAATTATCATTTTACAGAGCCCTGTTCATTCTTTCTCCAGTGTCTTTCTTAACTGCTTCTTTGATAGTTATTTCTTCTTCTGTTTAGCATTAATCAATTCATGCAATTTTGTTTTAGAAATAGTTTTTACTTTTAAATGAACATGGAAACAAAAAAGCTCCCATTTCAAAATAAAAATCTCAGATCACATAGATATGTATATTAACCACATTTATTTAAGTAACGGACATACCCTGTTGATAGTTGTAACTTAATTTCTTCGACAAGCATTTTTTAAAATATTTTTTAAAGTGTTAATTCAGAGTTCAAAGGATAATCTAGCAGCCATAGTGTTTAATTCTTCACTTTAGATACTGTTATTTATAGCACAGGTAAGTAAGAAGAATTTTCTATTTTCAAAACCAGAAATCTTTGGTTGCTCTTAGCTAATTTACAAACAAGAATCTATTCTAAGACTGTTTTAAGTGAACAATTTGCAAACCCCATGGATAGAAAAATTCTAAGAAGGCACAATTTTGACCATTTACAGCTATCATAACTATGGCTGAAGACTGTTAATGCAGATCCTCTGAAAGGAGATCTCAAAGCAGTAGGGTGCAAACTAGAGGTTTTCACAAAAGATTGGTATAGGTACCATCCCACCACCAATTTGTATGCATCAACTCACCTAACAATCAAAACCTGAAAAATGCAATAAAAACTAGGACCATATTTATCTCAGTTAATATTCATAGTTACCACAGCTGTAACTCAGGGTGTAGTAGCATCACCAATGCTGCCCAGAGCCAGTTTATGTGGAAACTAAGTTGTTTATACCAAGGAAATGGTTGTCCACAACCACTGGCAAGGGGACATATGAACTACAATCGCTAGACCTGGGGAGAAACAAATGTTGCTCTGATTGTCTGATCAGCTAACGTAAGTAGTTTTCATTGTGAGCCTTCTTGAACAGAAACTGAAGAGGCCTTGGGGATGGGTAGACGACAATTCATAAGTAGCACATCATAGTCTGCTCTAACTATAGCACTGCATGTCAATCGCATCTTGAGCAATCTAAGGAATTTGCCCTTCAATGGGGGACAGATTTTACCTTCACTGCCACTTCGTTGTCATTGGTTATTTTGATAGCTGGAGAGAGTTTTTCAGGTAGAATCCATGGGCTTGGGGAAATAAATAGAAGAACTCAAGTCTTTTTCTTCCCTCAGCTCCATGAACTTGATTTAAACCCATTTCAGTCACCTCGTTATTTCCTTTTCTGAAATCCTGCTACCACCTCTCACCCCCTTCTAAGAATGTTTTGGAACTACACACATACAATTACGTATTTTCATTTACATTTTTACTCCTTATAACCTGTTGGTTATACTGGAACAAAAAGCTATTGGAGGACAGGGCATGCCTGATGCTTGTATCTTGTTTCTCTAGGCTTTTGTCTCAATAACTACATAGCTGTACAAATTCTTTAGATATACTATCTAAATAAAGTATCAGAGACTATTTAGTACTGTATGTATCTAGAACAACATTGTAGTCATTGCTATTATGTATCATCAGGTTGATATATCATTTTTCATTAATTTCTTTATTCAGCAAATATTTGTAAAGCCCTATTAAATAACAAAAAAGCTTTTAGTCAACAAGGGAAGTCAGGAAAGCCTTCAGAGAACTCATATTTTGCTGCAGAAGATCAACCCATAAACTTATGTAGAAAACATGATACATGAAAGGCAATGATGTTGCTGTTCTAGAATCCTACACGGGCCTTCTTCTATTTTCTCACCAGGACTCTCCGTGATGATCCCTTCCATTTCCAGGACTGTATTTGCTTTGTTGAGGGTAACAATTCTAGCTCCATCCTAAACATCTATTCCAAACTTGCAACCCATATGTATAACTACTACTGGCACTCTCCATTTAGCTGTCTTAGACTACTCGTTCCCCAGTACCTCTGGTCTCAATTATTGCAGCGAGAGAACACTGAAGTGGTATCTGACTCCTCTCTCTCCCTTTTATCACCCATATCTAATTGACAGAAATCATCTTTTCCACTCTCAAATCCTTTTTGAATTCACGAAGACCTCAGCACCACCACTGATTGTTTTACTGAAGCAGTCATCTGTCACTTTCCAGGCTAAAAAATCCATCAGTGGACACCAGTCTTTAACATGGCTGGCCTGTCCCCGTCTGGTATGCTTTCAGCCTGTGTTTCTAGCCTCAACACCACCTACTCTCCCTTCAGTTAAGTCACATTGATCTTGCAGCTCCTCAACACTCCATGCTTTCACCTACATTTCAGAGATACCTCATACATGTCATTGCTTTCTAAAACCCAATCCCACCCCATTTTTCTAGGCTGATTCTTACTTAACCTTCATATAATAAAAATGATTTGATGCAGGAGGTCTTTCCAAGTCTTACTGCATTTACCTATTAAATTCTGCAATTCCTTTCATAAATTTGTTTGTCTGCCTTCACTATTATCCTAAGTTCCATGAGAGGAGGGACCGTATTTTCAGTGTCTAGTATAGCATGAACACAGAGTAATGCCTTCATGCATACCTAGAATGAATGAAAGAATAACTTAATAATTGACAGAAGAATCATATAGGAGGAATAAATGAATAAATGACCGAAGAATCATATGGGAATAAAATTAGAAATATATGTGCACAGATGCACACATATACACATGGCATTAAAATCCTAAAGCAATTACTTTCTAGGTCCTTTTGACCTGACCACTTGAATTTCAGATAAATATTATTCAACTGCTTAAATTATTGATAACTGAGTAAGTTTCTGGCAATAGTGAATAAGTATTTGGGGGGAAAAATGATCTCAAATATTTTCTTATCTATTATGTTATTTCACATTTCCCAGATCTCAATGTACCCTGAAAACTCAGTGTACTGACAGGTGACAACCACCAAAGTAGGGTGGAAAGACTCAAATAAAATTTACCCATCCATGCTGTTTTCTCAGTGGGGATCACCAAGAACAGGTCACAGTACAGAATGATCTAAACAATAAGGCCTAATTTATAAATGATCATCCCATGTTATATTATCAGAAAATCAGGCCAGAATGGTAAGCTAAGAATTTTTTCGTCTCTAATTTGAAAAATGGAGAATTAGATTAATATATGTAAATAGAAAAGAATGGAGCCTCCCAAAGTTAATTTAATCAAAATTCTTTAACTTTTTATCTAAAATAACCAATAATTGATTTTAAAAATATAGAATACCCCTTAGTGAAGGCTTTTCATTGAAATGTGTAGTGTCACTTTTGTCTTGGAAAGCACATTTTCTCTGAAAAAGTAAATTAATAAATTTGAGTAAACTAATGAATTAAGTAACATCAAACATGGGATAAGAGAAAAACAGGTAATATATCCTCAGTCTGATGACAAAACTGCCCAAATATCATTTTAGTAATACAAATATTCCTAGCTGATTTTCCACTGTTTCTACTTATGACAGCATCATCATGAAATAAAAAAGAATTAGGAAATTATCAAACACGAAAAGAATAATTTTTATAACAAGAATTATTTAAATTGATTAGTCCGGAAATATAATTCTCCCTCAAAGTGATTTTGTTCAAGTTATACATGTCTTTAGTTTCTTCGAGTACACTAATACATGGCATAAATGAAAAGAAAATAAATGCAAGAAGCAATCTGGGCTTTGATTTACTATTCTCTTATTTCCCAGGGGTCTGAGCAGGAAACAAAAATAACCACAAATGACTAAAATTTCAGTAGGCCTTGAAATATCAACATTTAAGTTAAAGAAAGCTAACTTTTTAATCAAAGCCTTACTATTTTGATTTACTTAATTCAAATTCCCTCTCTGCAAATATGCTTTTGAATTAAGCAGTCATAACAAACCATAACACAAACATGAATTGCCAACTCATTTGTAATACCCACTTAGTTCTAAACTATTGCAGTGTTTGCTAGTTCCTCACTATTTGAGAACTGAGTAAAAGCTTCATTGAGCTTCTTGCATGATGGAAACGAGATCAAGCCAATTTCTGCAACTTCCAGGTAATAGGAGCTAAGAACCTAATCCATATTATTTTGTAATCTGAGATAAAAATTTAACCTGACATAATATTACCTGCGAATGACACCTTCGGCAGATGAGAAATTTTAGTCTTAAAATAGAAAATATAAATATTAATCCCCAGAAGTTATTTATATAGCCTCATATAACAACTCATCACCTGGGACAAACAAAGTGGTTTTTACAAGGAAGGGGGGGACAAACTGTTTCCTTCATGTATTTTGTTCCTAAAACTTGTATGTTCTTCTAGGTTACATATAATTACTAAATTATTACTATTTGCAAATGGCTAACAATACTTTATTCTAATTATGAAAACCTAGTATTTATAGTAGCAGATTCCCTTCTGACTCCACATTCTAGTCCATCATCTGAAATGTAAAATAAGTTTAATAAGTAAGTTTCAGTTGAATGAATGCTGATTGGCCAAACAGCTCTCTCAGCAGATACACGTCTGTAACAACATTCTTCATGTCCCAAATACCTTTGTTTATTCAGCAAATATAATTTTCCAAAGAATGTGTTCCCACTCTTCTAACAGGAACTGTTGTTTGTGGAAGTATGTAACTGTGTTCTTTCTTGATAGGAGAAAAAGAGCTTTTATTGGTTCTTGCATTCTGCCAGGAAAATTACCTTTCACCAGTAAAAAAGATTTCAATCTTTTCTGAGTTTCAATGCTTAATATATTCAAAACAACAGCATGAATTAAAAGGTGCAGGCAAGTACAAGGAGAGAAAGAGCAGAGATGCCAGGCATGAAGCTTCCCTTGCTTCCTCTTTGAGATTTCCTTTCTGCCCACTAATCTTCAATGCTGCAAAATGGGAAGAGGATTTCAACCAATGCACTTTTTTTTTCCTTGTCCAGGTCTGGGCTATACATTAAGTTCTCAGGAAATATTCATTACAGGGGCACCTGAGTGGCTCAGTAGTTGGTCTGCCTTTGGCTCAGGTCGTGATCCTGGGGTCCCGGAATCGAGTCCCACATCAGGCTCCCTGCAGGGAGCCTACTTCTCCCTCTGCCTATGTCTCTGCCTCTGAGAGAGGCAGAGTGTCTCTCAGGTATAAATAAATACAATCTTAAAAAAAAAATCTTCATTACAAAATGAAAAGTCTTCAGTCCCACTAAAACCTTCTAATACAGGATTGCACTGGCTTTAAAAACCTTTCTTTAAACAGCTGGACACTTCCTTCATATAAAACCTTCTGAATAGCCCCAACATAAAAAAACAGCACAACTCTTCAGGAGGAACCCATGTCTCACCCACTAGCTTCCGCTCTGCTCCTTCCCCTGGGAATCCAGACTCCATGGAATTCAGTTGAAAATCACTGTTGTAACTGCATTATTTCTTTATTTGCTAAATTCAAATCAGAAGCAAATTACATTACTGCTCTTTCAAAGAACATGCATTACTGTTTTATGGAATTATGGGAATTTGGAATTTTTGAATTGGAAATAATAAAGTTTCACTTTGTACATAAAATTTGGGGGGAAAAGTAAATGTTAAAAAATAAAAAATTCATCTAACGTTGCATAATTTCAAATCTAGCCAGACAAATGCATTGGCACCTGTGTTTATGTTATTGCCACATGGTGGCACCACTTTTGCTCATAAGTAGAAATACCCACTATCCTTTGTCAGGAAGCACTTTGAATATGTGAGTTTTAAAATAATTATGCAAGCTTGGAATTATGCAAAGTTTTCAGGGCTTGAGCATTCTAATAAAATGTGACTTCCCTATGCCGGTTCCAAATTTGGCTTTCTAAACTTGGTTAAGAACAAAGATACCATAATGTTAGTCAGTCTGGAGAGTTGCTTTCTTTTAATTTAAATTATGAAGCCAACACCAATACCAGTGCTCATTACGTGCCAAACACTGTTCTGAATGTTTTATAAAATAGATGTTAATTCATTTATTCTTTTGTACAATACTATATGAGGTTGGACTATCTGGTTACCTATGAGGTAGACATGATCATGATCCTTGTTCACAGATGAGGGAAATGGATGCCAGAGAGGAACTTGGGCAAAGTTACACAGCTACTAAGTGTACAACAGAAATAAAAACAGACACCATTCAGTTCTAGAGTCCATGATCTTAGCCACTCCTCTTATTCATGAGTTCTACAAAACAGGTATCCAGTTTAATTTCTATGCAGTTCAGGTTGGCGCATACCTTGATATAAACAAGACTGAAGAGTTTTTTGTTAAAACAATATTACATATTTTTTTCTTTTAGAGGTAGAGAACCACTGTAATTGCCAATACATACAATAGAGAGATTTGTAGTAGAACACATTCCGGCATATTTTGACACATTTGTGTATTTTCAGGTGAGTTCAAAGCATCTTTCTTAACACCTGTGTTTCGATGCTTTTTTTAAGAAACATGTCTGTATTTAGGAAGTGCAAATTTGGTATTTCATTCTTTTCTTTTAGCTATAGAAAACTCTGTTGAGTCTAGACAATTTTTTTGAAATTCATTTTACTTTCCATTTTGAATCCACTAACTTACAGGTAAAGACTGCCTATTAACTAAGTTATCTTTAGTACTTGATTACTAAATCCCATTGGATTGTATCAGAGGTGGAGGTACTGACTCATAATTAACTGTAAATAGTGTTAATGAGATTTAAATGTGTTCATAAATTTTTAGATTACTTTTTTAATTGAAGAAAGTAAGTAGTAACAAAAAGGAAGAGGCAGCTGTTTTTTGACAGTGTGAGAAAAGATTTGACAGGATAGACTGTGGTGGTTTATTTTTTTCTGATTTCAGAGCTTTTTTGGTGTATGATTCTCTGTGCATTATGAGGGATGATCTCTAGCCATTAAGGCACAACTTTGGAGATAAGCAGAAGGGTCTACCTCAAAGAAGGCCGTGAGGTTATCAGAAAAATCGGATTAAAAAATATATATATATAAATAAATATATCTGTTTCTGTACATTAATTAAAGATCTTCATAATCTAGCATAAGAAAATGTAATAATTTTTCTCTACAGTTTCTATTTAATTAGATGTCATTAAAACTTCTATTTCTGGTAGAACTCATAGTATCTGTTTATAGGAATGGCCTGTATTCAGAGAACTGTCAACATTACAGAATGCCTCTCAATATTTTAAGCACAGCTGTGAGATGATTAGTCTACAACTTGAAGTGGTATGCTTGGTACAAACAAAGTATAAGAAAGAAGTTATTTAAAGTATTAAAAAGAAACAGGATTCTATAGAGCAAGGGTCAGGAAACTATGGCCCATGGGCCAAACCCAGACAGCCCCGTTTTGTTTTGTTTTGTTTTGTTTTTTAAACCACCTATGACCCAAGAATGACTTTCACATTCTTGTATGGTTAAAAAAAGAAAAGATATGAAAATTATTTGGAATTCAAACTCCAGTGTTCACAAATAAAGTTTTATTGTAATACATTCATTCTTATTCATTTATGTACTGTCTATGCCTGCTTTTACACTAAAAAGTCAAGAGTTGAGTGCCACAGAGGAGCATGGCCTAAAATATTTACTACCTGCCCCTGACAGAAAATGTCTGTCAAATTGACTGCAGAGGCACTTTTTTATTTTCACATAGTGATGTTTCCCTGTGATAATTAAATTTTTAAGCTGCCTCTCTATTCTCTATCCTACATAATTAGGAAGCAGAATACACTGACAAGGAAAACACCACGTAAAGAAGCTCTTGGAATTTTCATTGGATTGATATATTAATTTTAGGCTTTGTTGCCTGTTTTTTGCATTTTGCAGTTAACTGGAAAACAAAAACAAAAATATAAAGAAGCATGATGGCATTTTTTAAGTGAGCAATGTGTGCTGAGCACTAGTTATAATTTTTGCATGAATTTTTTTCATTTCATACAGCAGCCTATTATCCCCATTTTATAGGTGACTTAAAGGTTAAGTTAATTTCTTGTAAGGTCACATATATAACATCTTTTTTTAAGGTGAATTGCTTACTTAAATTCATGGTAAATATTAATTTAGAATGATGTTAAATGAAAGTCACTTTACCATATTCCACACTAAACAATTCAGGTAGGTTTTCCTTCTAATTTATCTCTTTCCATGAAGCAGAGATAACATACCCGCATGAAGCTAGATCTAGAACAAATATTTGCTCAATTGAAACTTCCTTTAATAAAATAAAGAACACAGACTGCACCCATCTGTGTAGCAGTTGCTATATAATTACATATATATATGTATTCAAAGACCAGTACATTTTATAGAAATCAACATTTGAATGAGTTTAAGAAAGGAATGTTTAGAAATTACAGGATATTGTCTTTATTTGACATTAAAATTTTTGTTAATAATGTGTGGGCTGATTTAGTTTATACTGAATATTTTAAAACCTTGAGGTTTTAAAGAAACATCACATGTACCTCAAAGCTACAGTAATACTACTACAAGGTTGACTATTATGCCCTAGTGATAGATCTGTAGCCAAACCACTAAAGAAATTTGGTGCCTCAAACAAAATAGCCCTAGTAGTTAGCATTGTAAGAGAAAAAAAAAAAAGTATGGAAAAAAATAGTTACCCGAATGTTCTTCCAGATATTAATGTAATTTTAAATTAATGTAACCCAAGATCATAGGAAATACATTGCTAATCATAGAGCTTAGCAAAGCCATTCTGAATCCAATGGTTTCAATTTTATTTTCCACAGAATTCATAACATAATGTAGATCAGACTGGTAGAGGAGATTCAGCAGCTTGAGAACTCATTTGTTAAGCAAAAATTTAAGTTCTAGTTTAAAAAAATGTTTTAAATCAATGGTTTGGAATTTTTAATCCTTGAAAGAAATTGTAAGAAGTAAATATTACCTCAGTGAAACAAAAGAAGTAAGAGAACAAAAAATAGATGCAGTTTTTATTTATCCTAAGAGAAATGTACTTGTAGAGGGGTCACTTTCCCTGCCGGGTAGGGAGAGAAGGAAGGAGCTAGAACCCCACGTGATTCCTTAGGTCAGTAAGGAAATTCAACCTGCTGAGTTAGGCATGTGTCTGTTCAATCGATGTAGGCTATTCAGCTGGGTTTATTCATCTCAAGGTAAAGTTGGCAGGAGGCGGGATTCAGTCAAAGCCAAGGTTCAGAAATTTCTGGGCATGTCTGGAGCAGGTGGGACTGGCACAGCAGATGTCCATTTGCATAAAAGACTAAGGCACCTCCTAAGAAAAACTCATCTTCAGAAAAGAGGAAGCCAGGCCTGACACACTTGACCTGATAACCAAGCCTCGGGGCCTGAGGGGTTCTGATTGTGAACACACAGTGCCATCCCTTCTTGTGCATCCTCCCTTCCATGTCCCAGGGTACAAACCTCATGTCCATCTTTAATGCTATTCTGAAAATACTTTCCCCAAACTCGCTAGTCAGATCACATTGTTAAAAACATGTCTGTGTTTTACCTGATTCTCTCACTCATGGGATCCTGTCGTTTTAGAGAATAAATAAATGTATAAAGTATTCCATCATTCTTCTTTTCATCCCTGGCTCATGTGCAATATCTTGCCAAAGGCTAGAATAGAAGCAGAACATGGCAGAAAGAGGTCTGAGTCTCCAGTTCTAATCTTGGATCACTCTATTTCTGTGGGCCTTTGGTTCCTCATGTAGAAAACAAATCAAGCAAAGAGGTTGCAGTGATGATTCTCAAGCTTCTTTCTAGTGCCAAAGCTATTCTCTCCACCACTAAATTATATAGAGTATATGTTAGTCTCTATCAGAAAGTCTATCTCATGAGGGAGGCAATTACTGTTGGCCTTCACTGACCTCCTGGGTAGATCAATAACCAGCAGAGCAGTTCTGACCAGAGAAAGGAAAGGGTTCTTAGGAGAGAAAGAGACGAGCTCCTCCCAAACAGGAGAAAATGACAGAGACCGGAAAATAGAAACTCTTTAGAAAAGGTTTATCTAATTAAAAATTACCCGAGGGCAGGCTGTGCCTGAGATACAAAACCCAATTATGGTCAAAATTGTTTTATTCCTTGATTGTGGTGTTTGGCGACTTTTCCTCCAAGCTTCCCTTGTACATAGCAAAATATTACTTTCCATTTTTTGTTTCAGTGAAAACATAACTTCTTCTACAAGAGTTGTTTCTCAGTGGGGTGTAAGGAACAAAAAATACTTATATTTTGTAATTCATTACTTACAAGAATAAATATTTTCCTTACTTACAAGTGCTACTATAGAGCAATACGATACCCAACTTGAGAAAAATCAGATATATTGTTCTGATTCTATGAAATGTGATGGCTCAAATTGAAGGCACTCACATTGCTTAATAAAGTCAGAGTACTGCCAGTAATTAGGAATAAAAAAAACCAACTAAAGTTGAAAATAAAACTGAAAAAAATTACCCACCATTTAAATATCTTAGAATTTCCTTCTTTGGTTGACATGAGAAGATAACATTACTTACCAAGTCTCACTGAAGTAAAATTAAAGGCTCATCACCAGTTTATTTTTGTTATTTCAGTGCATTTAGAGATGAACTAAATCTTTTTTTTTTAGCTAAAAAATCCCCCCTCCCCCCTGCCCTCCCCCCCCCCCGCCCCCCAAGCACCCTATACTGTCCAAAGCATTTGGTCCTGTTTAATAGCTAAAAACTCTTTTTTCCCACCTCTCTCTAGTTTGGCTCCAAGTCAATGCTGTTTTTCTCATTCCAACTGTTTTGGACATATGCTGGCCCAACTAACAATGGTAAACACAGCAAGCTGTCTCTGATATGGTGCTGATTAAGTCATCTTGTGAGCAAGCAGAGTTTGGATGTTAAGATGCTAAGAAAGAAATTACTTTCAGAAATTCTCCTCCCTTTGAAAAATATTTAGATTCTCAATTTTAAATTATATGATAAACAAACCATGGGATACTTTAAAAAATACTCATTCAATGTTGGCTTAAGCATTTGAGATACAAAGAAAACTAAGACATAATCCTTACATTCATAGATTTTACAGTTTCAAAGGATAAGGGCAACAAGAATGGGGAACAGTGGAACCCAAAGATGAGCTTAAAAATAAGATAATGTCATTTGCTATGTGTTATAGGAAAAGAAGGTATGAAATTAAAATTCAGAATATCTTGAATTGTATTTTAATATCCTATTAGTAAAATATTAGAATAAAAGTAATACCTTAACCAAAAGAATTAGGAACAAAGACCCAACAAACATCATAAGCATATGGTACAACTAACTGAAAGGAATATAAATATTGTAGTGCATGTAAGTGTTATTCAGAATGAAAATAATGATTTTTAAAAATTAGCATCTTAGATTCCGTTTTTGTACATTAGAATTGAGCGCTATTTTTCACTTAGCTTAAATTGCTATATGACAACTTCCCCACATTATGCAAATAGAATATATAAAGCCAAATTGTAAAATAAAGCCAGGAATATAAATCTTCTTTAAAAATGCATATATCATATGTTGGGGCCCCTGGGTGGCTCAACTGGTTAAGGATCCAACTCTTGGTTTCGGCTCAGGTCATGATCTCAAGGTTGTGAGATTGAGCCCTACCTCGGGTTTTATGCCGAGCAAGTAGCCTGCTTAGGATTCTCTCTCTCTACTCCTGACCACCCCCACCCTCTAATAAAAAAATAACAATAATAACAATGCATAAGTCTTTGGAAGCCTATGAGGAATAGGCAACTCAAAAAAGGACAACTTCAAACTTGAGAAAATTATGATATCTCATGCACTGATCAATAAAGCTCTCTCCAAGTTACTGCTATCCATAATTTGACAGCTACAAAAGCAAGGCAGATTAATTTATTTATGATCATGGATAATTTTTCATTTGTAGACTTACAACTTAACTCAGTTTTCTAATTTCTGAACTGTATGGGCCTGAACATAGAAAGGTGAGGACTTGTTGCTCTCAAAAGATTTATAGTTTAAGCAGCGTGAGAATCTAATGGCAGAGAAGTGAGAAGATGTACGAAAGGTAGAGAATATGACAAAGGCTACACTGTCTGAAAAATCATTAGTGATGCAGATAGGTGGTGTTTTTTGAAAGTTTTCTCTAAGAAAGGTATTTTTTTAAAGATTTTTATTTAATTATTTGACAGAAAGAGAGAGAGCATGAGTGTGATCACAAGCAGGCAGAGCAACAGCGAAGAAGCAGGTTCCCCGCCCAGCTGGAAGCCCAACTCGGGGCTTGATCCTAGGACTCCAGGATCATGACCTAAGCCGAAGGCAAATGCTTAACTGACTGAGCCACTTAGGAGCCCCTAAGAAAGATACTGTGCTAATAAGCACTTTACATTAGGAAATCACAGAAAGGAGAAAAAATTATTCTGTCTGCAGGGGTCATAAGAAAGGCTTCTGAGTACAAAATATTAGAGGATAGAGGATGGGGAAACAATTAGAAAGGTAGCAGCGACAAAAGAATATACCACAAGGTAACCACTTAATTATTAGGGCTACCCAACAGATAATAGAAAGAAAGGGATGATGCATTTAAGAGACATCTTCAAGTATAGTTAGCAAGATTTGAAGATCAACTGGAAAAAACAAGTAGGAATTATTTGTATAACATTACTGGCATATTTAAATTATAGTAACAATGTTATGGCAATATTGAAATTTTTATTAATTTCAAACCAAGAGCAAAACACATAGGATTTTTTTACTTAAAGGAGCAAAATCTTTTTTTTCTCTCTCTCTTTTTAAAGATTTGTATTTATTTATTCATGAGAGACATGCACAGAGAGAGAGAAAGAGAGAGAGGCAGAGACATAGGCAGAGGGACAAGCAGGCTCCATGCAGGAAGCCCAATCCTGGGACCCGGGAACCACGCCCTGAGTCAAAGCAAACGCCCAACTGCTAAGCCAGCCAGGCGTCCCAGAGCAAAATCTTTTGACAGCAAAAATGGGAACATATAAATGACAGTAAACTATTTTCTTAGTCACAAAAATTTCCTAACTGTATGAAGCCACTTTCCTAACTGTACAAAGCCACACAATATATTTAGAAATTCTTGGAAACTTTTGGTCAGTAAGTACAACCAGACTAAACAAAAGTTCAGTAAAACATGAGCTACATCAAAAAAGAATGAAATTCTTTTTTTTAAAGAATAAAATTCTTAAAAGAATTGTGACACTTGTACGTGACATTATGGATAATTTTGGAAAGAAATCAAAGGAGATCTAAATGAATGGAAATACATCCATGTTTATTGATTAAAAGGTTTAATATTACTAAGAAAGCAATACTCTCCAAATTGATTCATAGATTCAATGCAATCCCTATCAAATTCCCAGGTTTGTTTTGTTTGTTTGCAGGAATTGACAATCTGATCTTAAAATTCATATAGAAATGGAAACGAATAGCATAGCAGAAATAATCTTGAAAAGAGAAAACAGTGCAGAGGACTCACACTTTCTGATCTACAAAACTACAATAATCAAGACAGCGAAGCATTGGCACAAGGACAGATGTATCAACCAATGAAAGAAAGTTTAGACACAAAGCCTTACATTTATGGTCAACTGTTTTTTGACAAGGGTGTTAAGCCAATTTATAATACAAAAATAATCTTTTCAACAAATGATGCTGGAACAATGCAATACTTAGACACACAAAAAATGAAGTTGGAATCTTACCTCCCACTATACACAAAAAATAAACTCAAAACTATAAAGCTCTTTAGAAGACAACATAAAAGTAGAGCTTTGTGACTTGAATCTTTGACTTGAATTAAGCAGTAGTTTCTTAAATAGCAAAATCAAAAGCACAAATGAAAAAATTAGATAAATCGTTCTACCTCAAAATTAAAACGTCTGTGCTAAAAATAACAACATCTTTGGAATGGAAGACCATATTCACAAATCATATATCTGATAAGGTCTAGTATCCAGAATATATCAAATCTGGAAGAGTTTAAACTCAACACTACAAATACAAATGACCCCATTTTAAAAATAGACAAAATACTTGATAAGGCAGTTCTTCAGAAAAGAGATAAAAATGATCAATAAGCACTTGAAAAGATACTTTGTATCATTAGTCTTCAGGACAATACCACCTCATGCCTACTAGAATGGTTGTAATAAATATGATAGGTTATAACAAGTATTGACAAGCCCTTATGACCCAGGTGTTCCATTCCTATGTATATATACCAAGAGAAATAAAAACACATCCACATAAAAACTTGTAAATGGAAGTTCTTTTTTTAAGATTTTATTTATTTATTCATGAGAGACAGAGAGAGAGAGGCAGAGACACAGGCATAGGGAGTAGCAGGCTCCATGCAGGGAACCTGATGCGGGACTTGATCCCAGGTCCCCAGTATCACACCCTGAGCCGAAGGCAGATGCTCAACCGCTAAGCCACCAGGCGTCCTTGTATATGGAAGTTCATAGCAGTATTAATCATAATAGCCAAGAGACAGAACAACTCAAATGTTCACCAACTGACAAACTGTTAAGTGAAATGTGGAATATCCATATAGAGGAATATTCTATTCAGCAACAGTAAAAATAAATGTGGTATTGATATATGTCAACAAGAATGAAATAATGCTGAGCAAAGGAAGCCAGTCACAGAAGACCAAGTGTTGTATGACTCCATTTATACCAAACTTCCAGAATAGGTAAATTTATAGAGACAAAAAAGTAGATCAGTGATTATTTATGGCTGGGGGGAATGAAATGGGAAATGATTGACAATGGGTATGAGTTTTTTAGAGTAGATAAAAGTATTAAATATTAGTTTGTGGTGATGGTTGCATGACCCTATAAATATATCAAAAAACATTGAATTCTACACATTATATGAGGGAATTTTACAGTCTACTTCAATTAAGCTGTTAAAATGATCTAATAAAATTGTCCATATAAATTGAGATCTAGGAATAACAAAAAGCTAAAAAACAGAACAAGATATTCCTTCATTTCAGAAATGCAAAAGGTAAGAACTTGAAAACTGTTCTGTTTCCTCTAGAAACTTTAAAGATGGAAGTTGCCAATGCCTTATTAATGCTCTCAGTTGAGCTGTGAAGGTTACATTTTTAACTCCATACATACTATTACTAGCTTCTTTTGGAGCAGCATGTGTGAAAACATCAACTTAAAATGCCACCACAACACTGACTCCAACTTCTTAACCAAAACATCAGATTTTTCAAGTAAGAGAGAAAAATGATTCATTTTTTCATTCCTTTTCCCCCACTGACCTTTCTAGGGTTAGCTAACACAGTAAGTAGGGACACATGTGGTTGCCTTCAAAGGTTCCAGTCTCTTAACTGAAGAACTACTTATTTTTAATGTCTGAAGATGATAAGACAAGGTGAGGTCCAGGTGAAATTTCTCAACATGTAATTTACTTCCAAGGCCTTCCTTTCTGCCCTTTACCTTCTCTGTAACATCTCCTCTCTCCTCGACCACTTCATATTTCCATCTCTGACTCTAGGCAAGCTAAGTCCTATGGTCACCACAATTCTCATGTCATTGAAATATTTCACCTTTGTCCATTTCCCCACTATCAAAACAAAACCACCCTCAGTGAGGTGGCTTAATCTGCACAGTGATCCTTCAACAAATATATAATGTTGATTAGGTGTCAATTACTACATAGGGTGATGAAACATTGAACAAGGCACAAAGTTGGGGAGAAAAATACTCAGTTTCACTATAGTGAGGAAGCATAGTATCAGAGATACACACAGGGCACCATGGCTGCACTTTACACAGTCAAGTTTTCAAGTTGGGCATATGCAGGAAATGTCAAGTAATTATTGTCACAAGGGGTAAAGAGAGTATGTTGGTGGCAGAGTGACAAATGTCAAGGGTAAGGAGGAAGTAGAAGTTAATATTACATGACAAAGGGCATGGGACTTTAAAAAGCTAACATTTATTGAATAAGCTGTATTAATGCCTTTACATCTATTTGGTTCAGCAAATTCTCACAATTTTGCAAAGTCTTTGGCATTACGATTTCCATTTTACAGATGGAATACTAAGGTTTAGCATAGTGATGTTCCACGCACAGCATCTCTCAGCTGAGAGATAACATATATGAAAAGCTAAATCAAATCAGCCTGAGGAAGTTAGGAAATTATTTTTTGTAAGTTATCTTGATGAACCTGAACATCCCTAGAAATGTTTGACAAATTAATTTTTTAAATAACTAACAAATAAAATATCTGCTTTCCAGAAAGAGTGACTGGAGACGTTGGCGCACATGGATAATATATTTGTTGTTATGTATTCCCTTGCGTATTTCAGATTTCAGATCACTTTGTATAGTATCTCTTCAAGTGAATAGATAATTAAAATAAATATAAGAAAATATAAGATTCAGGTCATCTTGACCCATCATTGATATTTAAGCTCATACTTAGGTAGTACAGCTAGCATTACTGCCTCTAACAAGTAAATACAAAACAAACAGACCTTAGAATGTGATACCCGAATGAAAAAATATCTCACAGACTAAATAAAAGAAAGAAGTTATATTCCCAAAGCTGTTACTAAATAGTTGTCTCTGTTTTGGCTGAGGCCCCAGGAAAATAGGTGTCAACTACTCCTGTATTTTAGACCACCCATGAAGGACGGCCAAGGAATAAACTGAAAACCAGCATGGGGTATCTCAACAATGTTAGCTTCTCAACACTTGAAGGTGTAAAAGAGCTGCAGTGAAACTGGCCAAGGAGTTGGAGAAAAGAGAGAATTCTTGAGGGAGAGTGTCAGTGCATTCCCCATCCCTACTTCCTCCTTCTCAGCGATGTAAAGCTTGCTTGTTCCTCACCTTAAGTTTAGTGCAAAGGGCTTCAAAGAACACATTTGGAGAGCTTGATAGGCTTCCTGAAGTTTTAGAGACATAGTGGCCCAGTTTCTAACTCGTGTCTAAGAAATCTAACAGATGAAAACCAGAGCTGAGAAGGTAGTTGAACCCACTTGGGAGAGGATGGAATAATGATCAAGAAGTCTAATAATGGGTGGATGTATCATGGAGACCAGATGTGGGCCAGAGAGAGAGACAGTGACAAGACTTGGCCTTGGACTGTGATGGAATCTGCCCATGAGGCACAAATCAGTCAAAGAAATTTCAGCAAGAATATCCTCAAGATGTACAGGCTTGTGCCCAAAGTGCAAAGGAGTAGTTGTAATTGGCCAGTTGAGGAGTGCTTCACTTAGTTCAAGAACTATGGGTGAATGCACCTACAAGGGAAAGAGCCAGCTTTAATTACTTGTCCAAAGCAAGATATCTGCTCATAGGGGAACCCAACACGTAAGACTTTTCCTGCTTTCTTACCTCTCTTTACTGCTCCTTAACTTCACACTTTGGTCAAGCTGGTGGAGGAGAGACAGAAGACAAAAAGCTGAGGGGCACCTTGGTGGCTCAGTCAGTTAAGCACTGCCTTCAGCTCAAATCATGATCCCAGGATCCTGGGATGGAGCCTCAAGTTGAGCTCCCTACCCAGCAGGGAGTCTGCTTCTCCCTCTGCCACTTTCCCTCCCATGCTCACGAGCACAAGCTCTCTCTCTCTCTCCCCCCCTCAAATAAATAAATAAAATCTTAAAAAAAAAAAAAAGACAAAAGCTGGGGAAAACAGGGAAGAGGCCTCTCTTTCCTATTTCAGGCTTATCCATGCATCTGATCTAAGTTGAGAAACTTTTACTTTGAATAAAGTTTGTTATATTGATAATTACTGAACTGACACAGTATCGACCTTTAATTATGACCTTTAATTATGTAGGCCCCATGAAAAGTCATGGGGCCTACAGTTTATTCTCAGCGTTGGGTGATACTACTCCAGTACCAGCTTGAATGGGAAGAAGGGAAAGAGATTAAAGTTGGTTTTCTGTTGGCACCCTATGAATTCCACATGCTTAATACTAAAGTTATAATAGTTGTGATAAAACAAACAAACAAACAGACAAACAAAAATTAGCCCAAAGAGGGACTAAATCTGCCTATGGCATTGACACTTTCAGAACCATATGTTAGTGTGTTAGGAAAGGCACAACCTCAATTTCCACATCTGTAGAGTATGGTATGTAGATTTAGAGGATTGGCCCTGAGATGCAGTCATGAAGTGAGCCCTGATACACAGATTTTAGATGACCCTGACAGAACAACATTCTCAACCACCATTCTTGTCATCTTTACCTCTTATGTCTCTCTAGTTCCTTTACTTATCACGGCCTGTGAAAGAAACACCAATAATTGGAAATATACTACATTTAGGAATACAATATGTGTTTTCTGAGGATTCTGAAAATAAAATATGTTAAATATGAGAAGAATAACCATTAATGACTGGGTCAGAAAAGATGACTGATTATATGAAGCTCTCCATGACAAAGACTGTATCCAATAATTTTCGCTTATTATGAAAAGAAATGCTTTCTGTATCTACAGACCATATTTACCAAATATAAGGATATTTTTAAAGAGCTTTTTAAAATGTCTAAAGTGTTTGTGCTTCCTTACTCCAAGTCTCATATATTGTAAAAAATGTTTTTAATGTTAGATTCTTTCAAGGTTCAGCAGGTGGTAAGCACAATGTAGCTTCTAATGTCCACTCCTTTCCTGAGATTTTACATTTTTAAAAAATGATTTTATTTATTTATTCATGAGAGACACAGAGAGAGAGAGAGAGAGAGAGAGAGAGAGGCAGAGACATAGGCAGAGGGAGAAGCAGGCTCCATGCAGGGAGCCCAATGTGGACTCGATCCTGGGTCTCCAGGATCATGCCCTGGGCTGAAGGCAGCGCTAAGCCACTGAGCCACCGGGGCTGCTGGTAAGCACAATTGTAAAACAGAAATAAACACAAGTGAAGGCTGAAATTTAATTAAATATTTATTAAGCTCATAATATGTCAAAAGCCTAATATGAACTAATAATTTATACATAAAAATAAAATGTTATTGTTTTAAATTATAAAAGTAACAGTTTGTTCATGGCAAAATATTGCAACAGTAGTAGAGATACAGAAAAAGGACAAAATCCCTCTTCCATACCCCTTACCACTTCCTACTACTCTAGAAGAAATTCTTATTAACAAATCTCTATTTTTTCTGTGTTCTTCACGAAGTCTATATTTCATGAAGTGTTTTGTTTCTATCCCTGATGTCATAGATAAAACGTATCATTTCTGATGAAGAACAAGCATAAGAATTATAGCTTTATTTTCACTTGTAACAGAGAAAATTTAGGAAAAGATGACTTTAAAATACACCACAGGTATTTAGGTTACATATAAAGAAAAACGTACCATCCTGCCATTGCTTTAAAGTTGTCAAAGCCCCAGAATAAAACACCAAAAGTATCTGCAGAATCTCCTTTGACCTACATCTGCTTTTTAAATTTTAAGTCAGTATCACATGGAGAATACATCTAGAATGTTGAACTAACGGGACTCCAAAATAGCTTCTTCTGGCTTTAAAAATAACCATAATCATACTATTCCTGAAGTAGCTGGGAATGTGAGCACAGAATATTCTCTCTTATAACTAAAATGCTAATGAGATCCATGAAAAATTGCTCTTGAATCTATTTGGATTCCCAGGTAGATTTTCTTGTTAAAAGATACTTAGAACCTCTCTGAATAAACAGTTAAGAGCTTTCTGAATTTACCATATAGGAAGCAAATAAAGATGCTTACACTTATAAGAAATCAGACAGTACTCATTAGGTTTGTTTAATTACTCTAAGGAATGATTTATCGCATTACCCCTAAAACTGTTCTAAATGAGATAGAATCCACTCGTTTTCTGCTGAATTATGTAGCATTACCAACAATTTAACAGACACATGAAAATGTGTGGGGGAAACACTGAGAAACAGAAGTTTTATTGAGTTAAATATTAAGATAAGTGACAGTGAATTTTAAAATATTCAATTTACTTCCAGAGGAACATTTTTCCATATGTGGCATTTGGCTGCTGACTTCAACACTGGAATGAGACAGAAATCAGGGAACCTAATTAAAGAGCTTAGAGAACATCTGGAAACTCAGTAAATATTACTTAGATACTAAAGATTCTTTGGACTTTTGATTACATATGACATTACTGTCATAAGAGAAGTTAATCTTCTTCCAATTTTCAGCCAAAAAGGAGGACAACTGACATTTACTTATCTCTTTACTAGATATACCTTCTCTTCCATTTCTTATATCTGAATCCCCAGCACCCAAGTCCATGCTCTATGAATAATTATGGAATGAATAAGTGAATGAATGACTTAATGAAAAGTAACATTAAGGAATCCAACTTACAAATTCATAAATTCTTGTGACCATTTTTACATACATGAAATTGGTATTCTTACCCTATTCTTGCAGAAGACATGATATAACCCCCTTCTAACATGTATTTCTAGCATGAAGTGTTATTTTCTTAATATATCCATGATTTGCAACTATAAGTTTTTAAAAATATTTTAAAAGATTTATTTATTTACGGGGGTAGGGGCAGAAGGAGAGGGAGAGAGAATCCCAAGCAGACTCCAATCTGAGCACAGAGCCCCACAACCTTCCTTCCCACAACCTTGAGATCACAAACCAGGCTAAAATTGACAATCCAACACTTAACTGACTGCACCACCCAGGTGCCCTGCAACTATGATTTTTTTGAACTGTCTAAGACAATACCTCAAAACTTTTAAAACACATGCTAGTGTCTTCTAATAGAATTTTTGGTGATGTATACTTTCTCCAAATGAACCATTATGTATTTATTAATAAAAAATACAAGAAAAAAAATTCCAGGATTTTACCACCTAGAAATAATAATGGGAAGATCTACTTGCGGAGTATATACATAATGAGACCAAACTATGGAAAAAAAAATTTTTTTACCTTGCTCTTGTGCTCAATGTTATTATACATTTTATCATGTTATTAAAATTTCTCATAAATGTAATGAAATAATCTAGAATGTAGTCTTTTAGTAATTAATTTAACCATTATGTTTCTTTGTATATGTTAATATTTTCAACTCCTTTAAAAAATCCTTTTATTACACTTATATAATAGGTATTACAGAAAACTATGAAATAAAAATAAAAATCAGAAAATATGAAGATGGATTTCTAACACCCAGAGGTTACCACTATTAACTTATTAACTATTGAGTATTAAGATGTTAATATATCACGTTGAATCTTTTACGTATACACATATCCACATGTATGTATCTTTGCGTACATATGTGTACTAAAATGAGATAATATATTCATATTATTGTATAGCTATATTATTTTTCCTGGTTAAATAATCTCTACCTTTCTATTTTAAAATAATTTCATCTCATCTAAAAGCCATATCATATTCATACATTATTCCCCCAAATTATCCATTAGATTTGGTTTGTTGAAATTAGGTAAGGACCCATTTTTATTATTCAGATTTGAGGAAGACTTCCCTATTTTTTGCTATTAGTAACAGTGCTGAAATGGAGACTTTTTGCATAAGGCTTTTCTATAATTAGAATTGTTTCCTTAGGAGAGGTTCCCAGAAATGGAATTAATGAATCAAATGCCATGAACTTGTAAATCTCTTGATACCTACTGCCAAATGACTTTCCAAAAGCATTGTACTAAATTACATTTGCAACAGCAGGGCATGAGAATTTTCTTAAAATGAGCATAGTTAAACAGTAAAGGAGTCTTTTCAATGGAAATTTAACTTGATGTCAAGAAAAAATGAAACTACACAACTGATGTTTACATTATTTACCTGTTAAGTTCAAGTCAGCTTATTAAATATGTACTACACATATAGAATTTAACTAGATAGGAAAGGTGCACAGCATAGTTTCTTTCACAATAAGAATACAATCTATTAAACAGCTATAATCCATAACATGATGCCAACACAATTCTGGAAGACAATGACAAAGATATACTCCAAATCTTGTGTGAGCAAACACAGGAATCACCCAACTTAGTCTGAGATAAGAGAAAGTTCATGAAGTCTCTTTGTAAGTTGTAGCAATGTAGCTTATCTTGATTAAGTAGGAGGTAGCCAGGGCAATTAAAAAGTGGGGACAGGGGGCCTGAGTGGTTCAATCAGCTAAGTGTCAGACTCTTGATCTTGGTTCAGGTCTTGATCTCAGAGTCATGAATTCAAGCCCCGCATTAGGCTCCATGCTGTGCATGGAGCCTACTTAAAAATAATAAAAATAGGTAATAAAATAATAATAAGCAGGGACAAAAAAAAAAGAGAGGACAGTCCTAGCAAAAAGATCAGCATGAATTTTCAGAGTAAAATCTAACCTGGTATAAATAGGGGCAACTGGCCAGCTTTTTTTCCTGTCTTCCCTCAACTTTTATGGTAAGTATCATTCCTTCAACAGAGTTTCAACAACAGAGTTATATAATCACTTCCTATCCATGGAGAACATACTTTAGCCCCTCCAACTGTTCCTAGGAGGAAGGGGTATAGTTATAGGGGACATTTGATAAGTATATGAATGAATTTTTCACTGTCACAATAATTATTAATACTATTGACATTCACTAGTGAAGGGACAAGGAAGTTTAACATTCCCACACAATGAAGAATTGTTCCACCAAAAATGCCAATAGTGCCCTTAAATACTGAGCCAGATTTTAAGTTCCTTTGGGACAAAGATCGTATTCTACACCTTACCCTCATCACACCTAGAACACCTAGATACGTCATAAACATACAGTGAATATCTCTTAATAGGTTAAAATGAAAATTAGTATATTTCAGAAATAAGTAAAGTGTTCGAAGAGATACACCGTCTTACTTACTACTTATGTGCACCACCATGAAGGTCATTACCTCACCAAAGAGGAGGATGTAAGCTGCCCCTCTGTGAATATAAATCAATGGTAGCCACCTATCTGTTTACATTAGCAGCGAAAGCAAATCAGCTTTAATTTTCTCAGTCACTTGCCACAGGGAGAAAAATTTCCTAGAGACATTCAAGATATGTGAAAACTTATTTTTAAATCATTGCGGCTCTAATCCCCTACCAATGGTCACCTGGAATGAAAGCATAATCTTCTGAAGCTTAAAATTTAACACAAGTGCTAAATAAAATGAGATACAGGTACAGTTTGTTCTTAATTGTTTCATTGGACTTTTTGAAGTCTATAGCATGTATTACCCTTAAAAGTTTCTTTTTAAAACAAAATTGCCATGATTTATTTTTTACTGAATCTTTACACACCATTAAAACAGAGTCAGTTAGCCTTTAAGACAACCATACTGCTCTTGGGGAGAAAACACCCTAAAAACATAAGGTTCTTAAGATTTTTATTTTACAATAAAACAGGCCACAGGCAAATAAACACAGTTCTGAGTTAAAAGTGGCAGGAGCATTAGGTTTCAGAATTATCGTAAAACAGGAAGGTTGTGAGGGTGTAACATAGGATGAAAGCAGCCTCAGCCCCGGAGCCTTCCTGCTGACTTGGGCCAGGCCAAAATACACAGTGGTTTACATACAACACAAATACACACAAAGGTGCACACACACAATACTCAAAGGAGTATTGGGGGTAACTATTATCTTTCCCAAAGTCCAATTTAAAAGTAGAAGATAATAAAAGGTTCAAAGAGTTAATTCAACTACTTCTGAAAATAAAATGTTGCCAGGACATTTGGATTACCAACGGTTTTCCAGCTTGTGCATATTAGCAGTTTCTATTAAGATAATGCCATCTGGGAGAATAATCTCTCCTTGATAATTCTACAGACACACATACATACACTGAAATGCCTGGAAAAGGTTATACCTCCAGTTTGAATGTTCAATTTCTCTCTGAACAATTGCTTTGAGACCACACTTCAGAGAAAAACTAAGTATCTGTGTGGGTAAATATGGCTCAAAATATATGTTGTGGCAAAGAAAATATACATTGTGGTAAAGAGAGCTGTACCTACGATTATAGCCACATTCCAATAAAAGGAGTTGGAGAATATGCCAAGTGGAGGTAGCAGTTAAATTGCTCACCAGAAAAATAAAGAAAGCCAGGTCATTATTTTTCCTTCCCTGAAATAAAGAAGCAGCTTCTGCTTAGTTTGGAACAGTCAGTGTAAAAAGGGAGGCTTGTGTTTGTTCAGCTCTGTTCTCAGCAGTCCGGGTCATTAGGTTTGTTGTCTTTTGTTTTTTTGCTTTTTGTTTCAAATTTTTTAACATTGTTACAATAATTTGTGGGTACTATAAAGCTAACTTATGAGGTGACAACCAGTGCTGTTAGAGGGTAAGCAAAAGGCAACACAAATGCATGCAAATTAATTTCAAAATGCTGTGTAGGCTCAAAAACAAAAAAAAAATAAATACTAGAAAATCTAGCCCTTTTCCTAGACAGCCAAATTGCATTACTGATATTTTTCACCTATAATCCTTCCAGTGCTTGGTATATGAATATTTGACACTCAAAACATATGGACAAATTCCATAAGAAGGGCGAAACTTCCATATATTAGTCACCACTTGAAATAAAGTCCTGTGTAATATTAATCAGTTATTACAGGGAATTATTTGAAAATTCTAAGTCAGATGCTTAATCTTTTAACATGCATAGGTGCAAGAGAAAATGAAGCAAAAACATAGTTTTATTTATAAAAGATGCTAATAATAACAAACATCATAATAAAGATAAGGTTAATTTCTTTTTCCTCAAATAAATACATATAAAACATGTTTCACTTCAGCGTCCTATAACAAGTGTAATGGGCAATTTATTAAGACATCACCCCATCATTTACTGTAAATAACAGGTCAAATAAAGAATCACCATAGAAAAACTATTAACACCAAACCTAACTCTTAAAGCAACTAAAGCAATGTTGTTTCTCTGTTTCAAACTTAACAAAAAATTAAGAGTTGGAATGCCAAACTTTCAACAAAAATATGGTCCTGTTTTGCAGTATAAAAATAGAATTTAAAAAGCTAGGGGTGCAGCAAGATTGAATCCCATCACACCCTGATGCACTGATGGTAACAGATATTTTTAGTAATTGGATCTCTTTTGATACACGTTCTTCACTTGGCTTTGAGTGCGTTACACTCTCAGGTTTCCTCCTAACGGACTTCCTGCTTTTTCTTGGTCCTCTTTACTAATTCCTTTTTTTCCTTGCTGACCTCTTAATTTTGGAGTTTCCCAGAGCTTACTACCTGGTCCTTTTCTCTATCTAGAGTGATTCCTTTAGTGAACTCACTTAATCTCATCATAAATATCACTATGTTTTGGCAAGTTTAAAATATATACATCCATTCTGGATCTCCTGAACTCTAAACTCATATACCCACCTGCCAACAAGCAATCTCTATTTGTATGTCTAAATGATATCTGAAAGTTACTATGTTTAAAAATGAACTGATTTCTCCCTCAAACCTACTCCATCTATAGTCTTCATATTGGTTGGTGGCAACCCTATCCTTCCAGTTGCTGAGGCCTAAAACTTTGGAGTCATCTTTTCCTTCTTCCATTCTCTCACTCTACATCAAATTCATCAGAAAATCCTATTGGCTCTATCTTCAACAAAAAAGAATAAAACATATGTATATATATTTTTTTGATCAACACTATGCCCACTTCTGTAACTCCACTGTGAACAAAATAGTGTGAGCCAATATCTGTATCAAAAGGATTACCAGGGTCCTAAACTAACTGAGATCCTATGATCCTCTGCTGAAAACCCTACAATGGCTGGCCATTTTGTTCAAAATAAAAACAGTGACTCTCACAAGACCTATGTGATCAGACCTTTCTTTTCCTCTCTAACCCCACCTCCAACCTCTAATCTTACTGACTCTCTTTAGCCACAATGGCCTCCCTGCTATTCCTTAAACATTCCAGGCATTTCCCATCTTAGTACCCAGAAAACTCTTTTCTCTGATCATCTTATGGCTAAATCCTTTACTTTCTCACACAATTTCTTACACCTTATTTTGTTTGAAAATTATAATTTCCCTCCATTGCCCATCGCATAACTCCCATCTCTTAGCTTTTTCTCTGCAACACTTATAAAATTTATGTACGTATTAAATCTATTATATTTCTCACAACATTTCTTATGCTATAGTTTAGCATATATATAATTTTATACTTCAGGAGAGCAGCGACTTTTGTCTGCTCTGTTCATTGGTACATGCCAAGCCCACCATGAATAGTAGTACCTGGTACATACCAGTATTTATCGAATGGAATGAATGGACTAGAATGGATTGGGAAATCATAGAATAGAATGGTGTGGAATGGAATGGAATGGAATGGAATGGAATGGAATGCAATGGGATGGAATAGAATGTATTGGATTGGATTAAAAAGAACAAATAGGTTGGTAAGGCAATTGGCTATTCTGTTTTGCTCTGTACTCCACTTAACATCACTGACTTTGCTTTTATTTCTAAACTGTAAAATAAAACCAAGCCAAAAAACAAACCAAAAGGCCCAGTTGAACACCAAAAGAGCAACGAGATGGCTATGACATCAACTAGACTTTTCAAAGGGGCCATATACCCAAGTTACAATCACAATAAAACTGATTCACAGTAAAACACACACACACACCACACACACACACACACACACACACACACACACATATTATAGCCTTTCTAAAAGCTAAGGTACTAGCCAGAAGGCCAGGACCAGTGAGGGCATATTCCTAAATTACAAAAGTAAAAACTCTCAAAACCATACACAAAGACAAACGATTTGGGCCAGAATAAATGAAATACCCACACTCATTTACTTCAAAGTAACCTTTTCCCAATAAGTAATAGTGTTACACAAAGTATGGCTTTAAAAAAGAGAAACAATTTATTTTGAAATAATTTTGGAATCACAGAGAACTACAAAAATTGAACAGAGAGGACTCCTATGTACCCTTCACCCAGAGGTTACACCTTCCATAATTATAGTATAATATCAAAATCAGGAAATTAACATTGATACAATTTTACATAAATGGAATCATATAGAATGTGTGTTACTTCTTGGGACTGGCTTCTTTCACTCAGCATAATGTCCCTGAGATCCATCCAAGTTGCTGCTTATTTCAGTAGTCCTTTCATTTTTATTGCTGTGTAGTATTCCATAGTACAGACATAACACACAGTTTGTTGAAATGTTAACCTGTTGAGGGACATTATAGATGTTTACTGTTTAGGCAGATCTATTACAAATAAAGCTGCAATTAATAATGTTGCATAGTATTTTTGTGTGTGTGAACATAAGTTTTAGTTTCTCTAGGATAAATTCCCAGGAGTGCAATTGCTTGGTCATACAAGAAGTATATTTTTATATGTGTGGCAAAAAGCCAAACTGTTTTTCAGAGTGGCAGCATCATTTTACATTCCCATTAGCAATTTATGAATGACCCAATTTCTCTTGCATCCTTGCCAACATTTGGTATTGTCATTATTTTTAATTTTAGCTGCTCTAATAGGAATATATTGGTATTTCATTGTGGTTTTAGTTTCATTTCCCTAATGGCTAATGATATTTAATATCTTTTCATGTTTGCTATTTGTGTATCTTCCTTACTGAAATGCTTCTTCAGGTCTTTTGCCAATTTTCTAATTGGACTACTTGTTTTTTTTTTACTGTTGAGTTTGGGAGTTACTTATATGTTTCTAGCTATGAATACTTTGGTCACATATATAGTGGCAAGAGTCTTGCTTTTTTATATAGTCAGGATTTTACCCATAGACTCTTAATATATACACTTATTAAAGCATAAACCCAAGAGCTTACTACACAACAGATAAAACTATACTTAAATGACTGATAAAAATTCCTCTGTTTTGTTGTTTTCACCTTTACTTTGCCAATTTCCATTAATGTTATCTCTTTAACCTTTCTCTGCTTCCTTGAAAACAATTAAATATGGAGATAATTTTTAAATAAAAATGTGTTAATATACATGCTACATTTGTTCACGTACACTTATTCTGTGGATGTATGTACTGTGTATTAGGATAAATCCATAACATGTACACATGCACATACATGCACACACGTGCACGCATACATGCACGCTATTCTCAGCTTTTATATCCATGGAACAAAAACCTGAAGGTCAAATCTTGTCCTTTTGTCACTTGTTAGAATACAGACCAATGGGTTTCCTGTTAATGTATTTCTTTCATTTTTTTTTTAAGGATGTTATTTATTTATTCATGATAGACATAGAGAGAGAGAGAGAGGCAGAGACACAGGCAGAGAGAGAAGCAGGCTCCATGCTGGGAGCCCAACACGGGACTCAATCCCAGGACCCAAGGATCGCACCCTGGGCCAAAGGCAGGCGCTAAACCACTGAGCCACTCAGGGATCCCCTGTTAATGTATTTCTAAGGTTCAACAATAGCTTCTATTTCACAGAAAACCAAACTTACTCTCTTACTGTATGTGACAAATATCTCACATTCTTTTTGATAATGTAAGAGTTTTTTAAACATGAATCCTTTGTTACAAAATTAAAACCTGTCTATTTCAGCAAGTGAAACCCGTGTTTATGTGTGAGATTCCAGCTCTTGTGTTTTTCCTAAGTTTCTTTGAAATGTTAGGTTAGGTCTTCTGATCTTTCAATCTCATTACTCATCTTCGGCATTTACAGAGAGATCATCATCATCACTGTGTTATTAGTTAGTGTCCAATCAGGGGAACAGAACACATGCAAGCTACCCCAATAGAATAAAATTAATATAACATATTTCACTGGAGAAGCATTGGAAGAGATGAAACAGAAAACAGAAAGGTAAGGTGACTCAGAGATTTAATAAGTGCAACTATTTCAGAGACAGGAGAGACTTAGAGAAGAAAGAGTACACTAGAGACGAGAAGCTGGCAAGAGGCCCAAAGGCCATCAATGTGCCACCCTTACGGACAACAAAACTGGAGCCACAAAATTGGCTCTGGGATGACGAAGAAAGTGTAGCCATGTGGACTGAATTGGAGCCATTATATACCCCGGGACCATGAAGGGAAGGGCTTCCTGAAGAAAGAGGGCACAGAGTGGGGCAAGGGGTGGGAGGTGTAACAGAGCTCTGTTATCTACCTTTCAACCTAGACTCAATACTTCCCTTTGGCTAAACCAAGAAGGAAACAGTTGCCAAAGGATCATGGAAAATGATGTTTGCCAGCATCGGCCCCATGCCAAATGGAGCCTAGGAGGACAAGAGAAGAGTGTGACCAGTGGAATTGTGATCAGGACTAATATATGGTAAACAGAGCTAAGGAAGTTAAGTAAGTCAGATTTCAGAGTCAGGCTGCACTTTAGCAACTCTATAAGAAGACTTGATAGAAGTTAGTACTACTATATTTATTAAATCTTATTGATTACTTTGGAGTATAATTATCCGTGGGGTCTATGATCTCCAATTCTCCCAGGCTAGCTATGACAACTGAGCAAGATTAAGGAGCATACAAATGGGCAGAAGTTTCACTGTGAACACTCTCTAGTGGGAAAAACTGCTCTGTGCCCCTGGTGACATAGTGAATTTTCCAACTCTGCTCCCTTGAGGCCCTGTCTATGAATGTGTTTACATATTCTATGAATGCACTACTGCCTCACAGGGAAAATACCATCATACGACACAAAATACCAACAAAACTAAAATCTTGTTTATTTTAACACGGTAAGAGTTTCTATTGGGTTCATCCTAAGTTGTTTAAGTCAAACAAAAAATGGGAAAAGGGAAAAGGAAGATACCAGGACGGGTCAGGTTGAAAGAGGAAAGTCTACGGTTTACTCGATATCTCTTTCGGGCTCTGGTACAATGCTGGCTGCTTGCCTTTAGGTAAACTTCCTAATACTTAAAACAACTTTGAGAGGTAAGCATTTTTATTCCAGGTTCACAAATGACAAAATTAAGACTCGAAAAGGCTGAACACCCTGCTCAAAATGTCTCTCACTGAGGGTGGGATGCAGAAGGCTATTTACATTCCTTCCAAAAAGCCAACTACTTTCTACTACACCAAGGATGTTTCTGTGAGTTTATACTCTTAAATCATATTTTACTCTGAAAAGATTATTTTTTACTTGAAACAAAATAAAATTCCTAAATCTAAGGAGAACTTCTCTTTCTAGCATCTATGCAATCACTAGGCAAGGGCATGTAGTGCTTGGCAAAAGGGACAGGAAGAAAAGCATCCAAAAATTTAGGAGTTATTCAAATTATTCCCTCTTACATATTCCTACAGAGTAAGATCACAGTTGTGTCAATATGCATAATGTAAGTGAGAATAGAAATTTGTAGTGGTAAAAAATAATTCAATGTAATCTGAGGAACTAAACTTACAGGCACTAAAATCAAGAAATTGTGATCTAGAGACTCATAGGCCAAAGAATTATAAAGGCAAGTTTTTTTTTTTTTCCCCCTTCCATGATTCTGACCACATATAAATAAAGGGATATTTAGGGGATCTCTTGGTGTACAGTGAACTAGTAGGTAGAATTTCACTAATTACCAGTGAACTAGTAGGTAGAATTTCACTAATTACCACATCATTACCTTGACATTATATACTTCATACATACCCTTTATTCATTTATCCCATGCTCACCATTTTATATTTATTAAATTTCCTGTAATCTCCACATGTATGTTCACTTGGCACCTCACACGTGGGCCATGGATGTGCTAGGTGCTGGGGATACGAAGTACTAATACGTAGTACCTATTCTCAAGGAACTTTAAATCCAGCACACCAGTTTCCAACTTTCTCCTTAATGGCGCCCTTAGCATCTCAGTAATTTTTTTTACTAATCCCTTAAGCCACAAGAAATACCTATTTATTGAGTTTACTGACTTGTCAGGTCTAAACAATCTAGTAACTATTTATGTCCTAACAACTTAACACCTTTTGGGCACCATACAACTTTTCAAACCTTGGAATCAGATTAGAAACCACCACTTCATTTTCCTATTCCAGAATGATTTTTATAAAGTATTTGATTTGTATCACAGCAGTTTCCAAAATGCAAGTCTGCCAAGATACAATGTTATTAAAAGGACTGATGAACACGGGGTGATGTATATGGAAGTGTTGAATCACTATATTGTACACCTGAAACTAATATAATACTATGTGTTAACCAGAATTAAAATTGAAACTTAAAAAAATAATACATAAATAAAAGGAATGAAAAGATCTAATGTTCAAACTTTGAGCTTCCTTGAGCTAATACTCCATGTGGTGTGTGAGAGATGTCTTTGCGTGTCCATTCAAAATTTGAAATGTCCCATAGCCCTCTTGTGGGTCTTTCCTGAGGTACCTAACCAAACAGTTTGGAAACTAAGTCTGTTACAGAATTTCTCAGTTTAGGCACTTTTGGCATTGCTGGCTGAATGGTTTTTGTTAGAAGGGGCTGCTCTGTGCATTGCAGGATATTTAGCAGCACCTATGGCCTCTACCCAGTAGAGATCCCAATAGCACACGGTCCTTTCAGTTCTAACAATCAAAAATGTCTCCAGACATTGCCAAATGTCCTTCAGAGTACAAAGTTGCCTCCTTTTGAGATTCGAGGGTTTAATGGAAAGCATAGGTAAGTAAATAACACTTGCCACGGGATAGTATAACCTCTATGATAAAGGTAGTCATTTGGCAATGACCTTCATAGTGCCAATCAAGTGGTAAATTCTTAGTGCATTTGACTCATAAGACTACTCTCACATTCTTTAAACACTATCTTTCTCTCTCTGTGCTTCTAATATTGCAAAATTACATTTTCCTCTCATCTCACTAACCTTCGCTTCACAATGCTTTGGTTAGACTCTCTTTCTGCCCTCTCAGTGGTGGAGTGGCCCAGAAGTGAGACCTCAGACCTTGTTTCTTCAGTCTCCACTCACAGCCATGTCAGTGGACATGTCAGTACCATCATTTTTAGTACTCTACGCTGTTGCTGATGCCCAAATTCCTACCTCTGTCCACCCATATCCTAAACACTCCTGTCCAACTATTCCCTCAACATGCCCAAGTTGATGTCCAGTTGGTATTTAACACCTAACATGGCCAAAACCCAATACCAAGTTTCCATTCCTAAACACACTCTTCACCTAGCATTCACCATATAAGTAAATACCACAAACATGCACCCAACTATTCAGACCCAACAGCTCAAGCATCACTCTTAAGGCTTCTGTTCTTCTTCACCCTAGACCAAATCTAATGAATCTTGTCAATGTTAGCTTCAAAATATCTTTCTAATATGATCATTTCCATCCACCTCTACTGCTGTCACCTGGATCCAAGCCATCATCAGCCCTTTACTCATCCTTGTGACTGCCTCTAATGGATTATCCTGCTTCCACCAGTACTTCTAATGATCCATTATCCATAGAGCAGTAAGGATAGTTTTAAAGCATAAATATGATCATGTTACCACCATGTTTGAAACCACAATTGGAGTGAAATCCAAAGATCTTACTATGGCCCTCAGGATGCTCTAGATCTGACGTCTGGATGCCCATCTGGTCTCATTTCTCACTGATCCAGTCTCATAAACCCATTTTTTTGTTCCTAGAATGTACTGAGCAAGCCCAGAGCTTTTACATGTGTTATTCCTATGCCCAGAATGCTTTTCCTTCAGATATTTCTGTTGCTTGTGAATGAAAGCAGAATATGCTATCCCCAAATATGTCTCCATGATATAAAAATTATTTTGAGCTGAAGGCAATTAAGGAGCAACAAATGAAGGAAAAACTCTCTCAACTCTCCCCTTTTTTTGCAAAAAGGCAGAATATAAATTGTCCTTTTAGTGGCAACAGATTCCTATCCCAGAGACAGCACAAGAAGAAATCTGCAAACAAACCTTTCTCCATTAGTTTTCTCCCATATATTTACTTTCCCACAGTTTGCCACCCATGGGAGCTTAAAACTACTACCCTTAGTCCTATCATTTTTCTAAAACTTTATTGTGCTTTATTGAATCATCTTCCTTAGTTATTGCTGAACATAAGTGGGAGTTCTAAGTCATCAGTTTGAGTTTCTCTTCATTAAAGGTTTCTCCCTCATGTTGTACTCTGTATGAATTAATAACTTTTTCTCCTGCTACCTGTCTTTTTGAATCCCAATGAAAACTGAAGATGGGAAGAAGTAAAATTTTGCCTTCCCTACACTTAGGGACTCGCTTCTTCCAAGTCCTGCTCAAAATAATCTCTTAAGATAAATTTATTTTTCATGGTTTACTTGTTTAAATTTCATCTTCTCCATTGTAGTATAGATCCCCTGAAAGCAAGAAATTTTGATATTTTTTCCTCACCTAGATTATAGTCACTACTTAAAGTAGTAGCCAGCATTTAGTAGTGGCTCAATGTATATTTGTTGAATACATGAATAGCAGGATAGTAAAGGCATGGATGAACAGACCTGCATGCTATGCTACAGGAATACAGAGGCACAAAACATTCGAGTCTGAACGAGTTGGTGGTTAGGAAAAGCTTCCTAGAGCAAGTGGTGACTTAGCTTCATCTTTAGAAGGTAAGAAAAGCTAAAGGGGAAGAAGAGCAATCCAAGTTGAGAAAATGGGTTGGTGGGTCAATGCTCAGAGGGTGATGCAGCAAGGTTTGTTCAGGAAACTGAGCAGGTGAGCAGAGTTGGGGCCATGGGGCAGCAGTCCTCAGCCATTTTGTATCTCCACATAGTGCAAATTCACCATTCGTATGTCCAATAGAAAATCTTTCATGTAGTTCTCGAATGCAGATGCATACCCTTCCAATTATGGTGTATCAGAATCTCATAAAGTGTGGAGGTTGGGAAACTGTGAAGGAAACCTAGGGAGAATAAACGCTTAAATAAGTAGGCAGCATTTGCTGAAAAATAACTTTAAGAGTGTTTATGGGTGCATGCTCCTACTCCCCTAAAGTTTTTTTTTAAGATTTTATTTATTTATTCATGAGAGACACAGAGAGAGACAGAGACGTAGGCAGAGGGAGAAGCAGGCTCCCAGCAGGGAGCCAATGTGGGACTCAATCCCAGGACCCCGGGATCACACCTTGAGCCAAAGTCAGAACATGGAAGACTCCTAACTCTGGGAAACGAACTAGGGGTGATGGAAGGGGAGGAGGGCAGGGGGTGGGGGTGACTGGGTGGCGGGCACTGAGGGGGGCACTTGTTGGCAAACTGAACACCAATAAAAAATAAATTTATTATTAAAAAAAAAAAAGTCAGACGCTCAACCACTGAGCCAGCCAGGCATCCCACACCTAAACATTTTTATATTACCTTGATATGATGGGGGCATTTTGAATCAAGAATTATCACAGAGAATTATCTCAATTTTATGAATATTATTTGAAAATGTGATACCTACATATTATATAAGTACACTGAGTTCTTTTGTCATCCTTCTATATTCAATTTATAAGTTGCTTCTGATTTTTGCCATCATAAATAAAAGAGTAATCAACATGCTACTTTATTAATTTTTGAGCATATTACTCCCTTAGGATAAATTTTTAGAACAGATTTACTGTTAAAGGCTATCAATATTTTAAAGCTACGGTATGTTCTGCCAAAAGATCCTTCAGAAAGAATGTAGCTCCATGCTCTCCCAACAGTTTATTAGTGCTTTTTTTTGCCACATAGTTATCAATCTTGAGTATTTTTTTAATCTTCTCTAATACATTTAAATAGCACACCACAATGCTATTTCATATTTTCTTGATTATTAATGATGTTGGTCATTGTTCTGTGTGTTTACTATCACTCGTATATCTCTCTTCCTAAGTCCTCTGCGTACATCCTCTGGAAAGACAAATCTTAGTAGTTTCCTGTATTGTAAAAATATTGCTAGCACTTACCAGTTTTCAGATGTTACACCAAACATTCATTAACTTAAGCATACTATGAGCCAGACAGTGTTCTCAATGTTTTACATGTATTTGTTCACGTAATCCTCACATCAGTCCTATGAAGGTGGTTTTATTAGTGTATTTATTGACAGATGAAGACACTGAGGTATAGAAAAGTTAGGAGCTTGATCGAGTTACACAGCTATTAAAGGACAGAGGTAAGTAAGATGTGTTCTTAACTTTTCAGGAGGAGAATATTTGAGGGGAAAAATGCATTTAATTTTGAACATGTTGACTTTCCTAAGCCTATAGAATATGTAAGTTAGTGGTTCTCAACTGGGGATGATATTACTCCACAGGAGACTTTTGACAATTTTCTGGAGAAATTTCTGATCATCACAACTGGGGAGAGATGCTCCTCATATCTAGTGGATAGAGGCCAGGATGCTGCCAAGCATCCTACAAGGCAGAGGGCAGCCCCCCACCGCAAAGAATTGGCCAGCCCAAAATGTCAATAGTGCTGAGGCTGGGAAACCTCCCTCTGCATGGCTATATTTAACACAGAGTTTGGAATTCAGAAAAGTGGCCTAGGTCAGAAATAAAGATTTGGCACAAACAGCATAGAGGCACACCGTAAAAGGATGACATTTTCATGTGAACATACGCTGTTATCTGCATCTCTGCTCACTGGCAGCTTGTATCAAATTTATTATTAAGCTTTCAGAATTAAATTGACTATAAAGCTGAATATTTAGCCACATATAATTCATTTACAGAGCACCCTGTTTTTCAGTAATTGTACAGACAAATTAGGATTCCTGTTCTTGTTCCAAAAACAATAATGCAAAACAAAATCCCATATAATTATGATGTTTGTCACCAAAATGCTTGCAAGCAAATGGGGTCATTGCTGAGTAACACAAAATGGAATATTTTAGACAAATTAGGCAATTCCAACAATAGGAAACACAAAATTAAGGGAAGAGTATATTAGAATTACAAGAACATCATAAACAAACAGACAATTAAGACACACTTTGAAACATTAGTTAATGAGCCACCTTATAAAAGGATAATTATGTCGATCGACATGGCAGGGCATACTTGATGGTTCGAAGAGTTTTTTCAGAAACTTGAGCACTACTTTTGCTATTTTGAAATCTTGGCTGGCATGCCAAGTTGCCAAGGTCACGTTCTGCTGGCAGGCAGCAAAGTAAAAGGTATCAGTCCATGCACATTAGCAAGAGGCACAGTGCCAACTGGAGGGCACAGGAAAGGCCAGTTGCTTCCAGAATTAAAAAAAAAAAAAGAGTGCTATAACCAGTTATATTTTAAAGCAATTTTCCATAAAAATCAGTGTTCCTTGGATATCTGAAACATTTTATGCTTATTTCCAGCCAGAAAAATGAGACAACCATGACTATGGATGCCATGCATTTTACTGGGGTGGATGGACTGTGTGCTCTGGAGTCAGATGCCTGGATTCAAATCATGACTCCACCACTTAAAACCAGCTGTATGATCTTAGGCATATTATTTAACTGCTTTATGATTCAGTTTCTTTATCTCTAAAATGGGAGATATAATAGTATCTATGTCCTAGGGTTCTTACAAGAATCATGTTGGTTAACACCTTGAAGTCCTTACAAGTATTTTCCATATACTAAATGCTCACTAATATTGAGTATGTTAATATAATTTTTGTCTCAGTCTGACTGGTCATCTGTAACAAAATACCACAGACTGTTGACTTAACAAACATTTATTCCTTACAGTTCTGGAGGTTGAGAAGTCTAAGATCAAGGTTCTAGTGTCTGGTGCCATCTTGCTGGTTTGCAGATGGCAGCTTTCCTATTTCATCCTCATGTGGTGGACGTGGGGAGGGAGGTGGGATGGAAGTAGAGAGAGGGAGTGCTCTCTGGCCTCTTCTTATAAGGGCACTTAATCCTTTTATGAGAATCTACCCTTATGATCTCATCTAAGTCTTATTACTCTTAAAATCATCTTGGAGGTTAGGCCTTCAACATATGAATGGGGGCACAAAAATTATGTTATGTAGTCCATAACAATTCTGAAACAAAAAAAAAAATATATTGTGTTGGCTAAGCTCCTTTCCTAAACAGTCTTTTTTTAAATTAAGATTTTATTTATTTATTCATGAGACACACAGAGAGAGGCAGAGACATATAGGCAGAGGGAAAGGAAGGCTTCCTACAGGGAGCCCAATGCGGGACTCGATCCTGGGACCCCAGAATCACACCCTGAGCCGAAGGCAGATGCTCAACCACTGAGTCACTCAGGTGTCCCCAAATAAGTCTTAAATCACAAAGAATCTCTCTTCTAGTTCTACATATGTCCTTCGTGAAAATTCTCTATTCATCCAAGGATGCTAATGTCTACTCTGAACTTAATAACTCACTTTTTTTAATACAATAGTGACCTAATCTTGAAATATTATGTAAATATTTCATGTCGTTTGAATCCTCATATATTTATACCCTGATTCTTCACAAGAATTTTTTATAGTATGTTTTGGTCTGGCTTGAAATGAGGACTTATAAAAAAAAAAAAAAAAAAAAAGAAATGAGGACTTATTTTAATATCAGAACATGTCAAGTTCTGTGTGCCTCCAAGCCTGACATTATTAGGAGTCAATGAATATTTGTTAAATCAAATGACAGAAATAATAACATTCTGTTGATTTGATGACAACAGTATTATGTGTAAGAAATAAAGCTCTAACTTTATAATTTTTTCTTGTACCTTGTATTATTCTTTCTTTCTTTCTTTCTTTCTTTCTTTCTTTCTTTCTTTCTTTCTTTCTTTCTTTCTTCTCTTTCTTTCTTTCTTTCTCTCTCTCTCTCTCTCTCTCTCTTTCTTTCTTTCTTTCTCTCCTTTTATTTTTTAAATTGGCATGTAGTAAAGTGGACTATTTGGTGTGCTGGTCTCTGGATTTTAACACATGTATAGATTAATATTACTACAATCACAATCAGATATGAAACAAGTCCATCACCCCCAAAACTCCCTTATGCTCCACTTACTCCAACCACTGGCAACCACTGATCTGTTCTGTCACTGTAACGTTTACTTTGAATGTTAAAAAAAAAATTTCATTTGCTGGAATTGTTTCAAATTTTCAGAAAAGTTGTCAAGACAATACATTAAGTTCTCATATAGGCTTCACTCCACTTGGCCTCATGTTAACATCGTACATAACCTTGGGACATGTGCCAAAACTAAGAAATTAATATTGATACAATACTATGAAGTAAACTACTGATTTTATTTGGATTTCATCACTTTCCCACTAGCATCTTTTTCACTGTTCCAAGACCCAATCCAGAGTGCCACATTGCATTTAGTGACTGTAGCTCATGATCTTCTGTGACATGTGGTGGTTTCCAGTCTTTCCTGGGGTCTTACAACCTTCACACTTTTTAAATATTACTGTTCAAGTATTCTGCAGAATATTCCTCAATTTGAGTTTGTCTGATGTTTTTTGCATTATTAGACTGAGGATATGAATCTTGGGGAAGAGCACAAAAAGGCAAAATGTCTTTCTTATCACACCCACATAAGTACAGTAGATCTCCATACATATCACCAACAATGTTCACTTTTATCACCTGGTTAAGGTTTCTGTCACGTTTCTCCACTGCAACATTACTGTTCCCCCCTTTCTGTACTCCATTCATTGAGTCGTTCATTGAGTCACTAATTTATAGCTGCTGGTATGACTACACTATTGCAAGCATAATTTATCGACAATCCTATCATGTGAAAGGCATTATGTGAAAGGTGCTTTGCATTTACTCCTCAGCATATACATGAGAAACCTGATTTTATAAGAGAATTGAGGCTCAGTGGAATTAAAATACTGCTTAATTAGTAAGTAGAAATAAAATCAAGTCCATGAATCTCTGATTCCCAAACGCATGCTCTTACCAGACTGCTCTTTCATCTACCCCCAAACAAATATCAGTGTAAGTGAAGCAATAAATTCCTGTCACTGTTGCTAAGTATGCAACTCACGTATTTCACTTTTCCACTTTAACATACCAACATATTTGAACTGGCGTGTTTATTTCGTAAGGCTGTGGCTGGGCTGTGTGATAATTAGCAAACTGATAGACAGGACCTGTCATTAGTGGGGATACCAGACAACATAGATAAACATCACCAAGTCTGGGAAGAAGAGGCCTAAATGGAAAGTGAGATCCCATGGGGGAATGAAAGTGAATACACCAGAAAAGAAATTCAGAGAGTGAATGCCTGAGAAGTATACTGAAAATAATGGCAGAGAATTGTCAAGGGAAAAAAATACCGTAGCTCCTTCTCCCAAATGATCAAGGCTCCAAAGAGATGAGTGGTCTACAGCAAAATAACTCGATGATAACTTGCAGGGCCCAGCATAGAGCAGAGATCATTCCATTTCCAGGCTGAGACACAACAGCACCTGGGAGCTATGGAGGCCTGGAGGTGTTGCTCATCACCCGAGGCTTCAAGAAAAATGCTGGTCCACCTCTTTAGCCTGCACTTAAAACTGAAATGTTCAATCTCAGGATCTGGCATTTTCAAGAGTTGTAATGGCTGTGGGCACTTAATGGTTAAAAACTCAGATATTATCTGTATCTCCCTGGTCCTTCATTATCCCCACCACCACATAATTTTTAGGTCAGATTGGATTAGACTTGTTTTCCCTCTATGTGCAAAGCCCAATGGTTTTCCTCATATTTAAGGGAATTCCCAGGGCCTCACAGTATTATGGCTACTTCTGGCTCTAACTTCCTGTCTCCACTAAATTACTGTTTTCTGCTCTGCATTTTTCACTTTTATCCATGCCCTGGCATTGATCCTATTGTTAACAAAAAAAAAAAATATATCCTTTTGATCCCTATAAAATAAACCCACTCATTTGTGGCCTTTTTTGTGGTTATTTTATTTTATTGTCGAGTATGGGAGAAGAGTATGGCATAAACACTGTAAAATACGAATATGTGACACGTCTAATTTTTAAGTTCTTTGGTTTCACCCTCTCATTACTTTTCCATACCTTCTCTCCCCTGTTCCATCTCTTTTTATTCAGTTCCACTCCTCTCAGAATAACAACAAATACATTTCTTCCATTCTGCTGGCAGAGAGCGCTGGCTCTTCTACACCAGTCCAAAATCTCTACCTCTCAATTTCTTCCACTTGTCTCAGAAGATGAGACATCAGGCAGGGAAAGAATGGAGGCAAACTTTATTCAGGTTACACTCCAAATGTTAGCTTTACGGTGATTCCCATTAATTGCATTTCTGTAGGAGAGTGAAAGTATGTTTTGTACCCAGATAATCCCGGAAGGGTTAGGAGATTGTGTAGAAACACATTAGCAATAATGACAGTCTAGTAAACGAATTGCCAGGAGGAGCGGAGGAAGTGTGTACACAGACACACAGTATTTCATGCCAGGATTTATTTCATAATATGTAACTTTTTTTTTTTTTTTTTTTTTTTTTAGTTTGAAAGTTTCTACAGAGAGTAGTAACTATGTGATTAACTTCACTAATACCTTTACTAGTAAATTCTCATGAATTAATGAAAGCTTAGGTAGGCTTTTTATTGAGTACTAAGTTAATTAAGTTAATTATCTCCCATTTTCTTGGGATTCAAGCATATGTTTTAATTAGCACAATAACATCTTGGATATCAGAATTCTAATCAAATGAATCATTCAAGATGGTTTAAATTTCTGTGTAGGTAAAGGTCAAACACCAGAACTGTAATATAGGAGCTATTTTAAATGGGAAAACTTTCATAAATATATAAATAATTCTCATGTTATTTAACAGAATATACTAATATAACTGAGTGTTTTTTCTGTGATTGTGGGTCATCTTGAAAATTAAGCATATTACCTTTTGTACATATAATACTATCTTAATGAAGAACAGATCACTGTTCCCAAAATCTAAATGGTCCTTTCTTAGTTTGTATTCTCTTAAACAAAGATTTCAGTGCAAGTGGTTTATTTGAGAGATGGTTCTATGAAACACCAGCAGCACAGTAGGGAAATGAGACAGTAAAGGAAGGCGGCCAAGAATAAAGCAAATTACAACTATGGACAACTGGAGCTTCATCCCTCTAGGGAACTCTGGTCGCCAGGGCACAACACATTCTTTAGACTTAACCAACGGGTAAGGAAGCTGAGATATTTACACATCAACTCCTGTCAGTCGTTGGTTGCAGGATACTTCCTGGTGGCATTAATTCTCTGGCACTTTGGACCTGCGATGCACCTGTAACAGGCATCTGGTGTAGGCTTGAGCTACCAAAGAAAACTCTCAGGCAAAGAGAGACTTATGCTGGCAAAAGCCAACCATAAAAAAAGATAGAGCCTCTGGAGATATGGGTGGTGTATCTATACCTTCTGCTACAAAGCTGGTAATAGGAGTTTGAGTCCCTTTGTTTACCATTTCTACTTCTGTCTGCCTTGTGGTTGATTATTTCATAGATTGTTTCTTGCCTGCTAATAGGCTTCCTTCTTACTTTTTTCTTTTTGTTTTCTGAGCTCTGTGTATTTAAAATGTACATCTCAAAAGCTATTATAATTGGTTATGAAACACAAGTAAATGCTTTTTGGCTAGGGCTCCTACAGACTACCCCTAGAAAAACATTTGTAGACCAAAATGCAAACTTAGGTTGTTTCAAAGATGTTTCTGATATCGTGTTCTAGCATCTGTTACCAATAAAATGAGACTGCTGAAGAGCTGAGTTCTGGATGGAGGAACTATCACCAAAGAAATGAACATACGTAGATAGGAATACATAACTGAAAAAAAAAAGGAATACATAACTGAAAGAGGTCACAAATGTCCATTGCAAAATTTAATATTATGACATCTTCACTAAAATTATGATGTGGATCAGGTCTCTGACCATACTGAAGTTTTTCAGGAGTCTATTGTAGGAGATTTCTTGGGAAGTTTCCAATATTCTGATCTTAAAATACCTCATGTTACAAACAGTAATAACAACATCAATGGTAATACTCGTAATATTAATTTGGGATGACTTACAAACTATATGACTTCTGAATAAAAATGATGGGCTGACCAAAGACATTTATCTCTCATTCCTTTGAAATATCATAATTGGTAGTAAAATGTTTAAAATTCTGTAAGCCTATGATAAAAAAAGTTAATAAAAGAGATGACAAAAGTGAACAAAAGAGTTCAATGAAATTTGATAGCAGACGAGCGAAATGAACAGTGATAAACAGCCCTGTTGAATGGTGCCCATCTGCTCATGCCAGAGAATCTCCAAGAGATTCACAACTTATGAGCACAGGCACTAAAGCACTAAGGAAGGTGCGTGATCAGGTGTAGGTTCCAAACAGAGGGGCTGGTTTAACCAAAGCATTTAAACTGCCATGTCCTTCCTCTCCCCAGTAGCCACAAGATTTCTCCTCCCCTCCAGGTCTATTTGCAACTTTTGCACATAGTGCAGCTGTTAGCACTACAAGACTAGAGAGTTATTCCCTGGATGAACTGAACTGAGAGGGGGGCCCTGGTGCTACCAGAAAACTTGAGATGGGGGCAGCCCGGGTGGCTCAGTGGTTTAGCGCCGCCTTCAGCACAGGGTGTGATCGTGGAGACCCGGGATCGAGTCCCACGTCGGGCTCCCTGCATGGAACCTGCTTCTCCCTCTGCCTGTGCCTGTGCCTCTCTCTCTCTCTGTGTGTGTGTCTCTCATGAATAAATAAATTTAAAAATCTTAAAAAAAAATCTGACATGCATTCAGAGCTGAAAGTGGCACACTGGGTGCACCTCTGCATAGCCTACTTGCCAATGTACTTGCTGAGTGAGCTCTGCCAGCCAAGTGTATTCCCATCAAGTAGAAGCCTGAAGAGTCCTCTCTGGAGACACTGCACAACTCATGAGAAGAAACTGAAAGACAATATGCAAGGACTCCCCAAAATCACGAGCACACAAAAAGTGATAAATCCAATCAAAGAGCTGCTAACTACTCAAGGCTCCCATAGAGAAAGCTGTCCAGTCCACAGTTGCCACACAAATAATGAGCTTTCACTGAGCAAATGCTCCCTCTTAAATATGAAAGCTCCCAACATTTGGGAGATCAAAACAAATGTTAAAGGGGTGGGGACAAAAAAAAAAAAGCATAAACCACGAGTAGAAAAACAGAGATTTGATTAACTATGATTAATATTCTCTATATAATAAAGTTGTCTAGTACCTGAAAATAAGAACAGTATGCTCTGATAAAGAAATGTTCTTGAAAAGTGAAGAACTTTTTGAAGCACTGGAAAAAATGAGCCTCCAAATTGAAAGATCCACAGAAATACCCGGCAAAAGACGACTAAGGCATAAAAATGTGAAATTTTAGAACAGAGATAAAGAGAAGTCTAAAGAGCTTCCAAAGGAGATGAGGAAGCCACATAGAAAGGGAAGAGAATCAGACTGAGACTAGAATTCACAGTGATTTTCAACTGGTGCTCTCTGCCCCACCATGCAAATCTATTAACAACATGGAGAGAAAAATGACATTTTCAGTCACTTTGTAAAAACTCAAAAAAATATAAGCGATCATAAAATTTTCTTCAGAAAACCAAAACAAAAGAAAAACCATAAGGATCTGAGAAAGAGGGGATCATCCAAGAAAAAAGGAAAAGATGCAGGATGAGTGCCATGTGTAGAAAGTAACCAGTTCACAGTAGAAAAGCGTTGAAAACTTAAAGAAAAGACAGAGTTGAAATACTGCAGGTTTGGACAATATTTTTCTTTTCTTTCTTTTTTTATTTATTCATAAGACACACACACACACACACACACAGAGGGAGAGAGAGGCAGAGACATAGGCAGAGGCAGAAGCAGGTTCCTATAGGGAGCTCAATGTGGGACTCAATCCTGGGACCCTAGGATCACGACTTGAGCCAAAGGCAGACGCTCGACCACTGAGCCACCCAGGTGTCCCTGGACAATATTTTTCTATAAACACATGGCAGAGATATTTAAACACAGAAAATCAGATAAATGGGGAATAAATTTATAATTAACTCCAAGAAAAGGGCAGAATTGAACAAGAGGCATGGTTGATTCAGTCAAACATTTGACTAGTCATATAAATACTAGGTGATTTTACTTATCACTAAGATTCAGTCACTGGGGTTGGGGAGTGGAGAAGAAACGTGCATGTAAAAAAAAAAAGGAAACGTGCATGTATGTGCACATTTGTATGTCCATATGTACGTGTGCACATAGCATGGGTACACTTGTGGGTGAACATCTAAATTGATATTATGAGGAAATTCCTCATCTCCCCAAGCAAGGAAACCATACATAATGCTTAAAATTTATAAACTAAGAATTTCATGTATGAGTACATTATTTAGAACTATGAAGGTAAAAGCTAGAAGAAAGAACAATAACTGCTACAGGTGGTTGCCACTGTGGACTGGAAAAAGAAATTAGAGATATAGCAGGGGACCACTATATTGATTATAAGAATTGATACTTTTTAAACTAAATACATGCCTTATTTTTATTTCTAAAAACCTGTATAGAACTGATATATAACATTTTAATAATTTTACTCGCCAATTCATAAAAGACCTGAAATTCAAGTTAGTCTTTAAGGCCTGGTCAGCTTGCACTATGGTCAACAACAGAGCTGAGAGAGAGAAGGTAGAAAATGGGTGTTTATGACATTCCACAAAAACTGCATTATTTAATTAATACAAATTGATTTTCAGAATATATTTTAGTAAATATTTAGACCACTTATTTTCCCATCCCTCTATTCTGAATTAGTCAAATATTTTAGTCCAGTTAGAAAGACATGGGTAAGAGAGCTCTGGATCTCACTGCAGACAATGGTATTCCTGAATATAGAGGCTGAAATGTGATCCTTCAATTTGAAAGTATTTTAATTCTTCCACTACAAAGCAGAAGAGCAAACAAATACTTTGGACAATAAAAATCCATTTTGTAATATTCCTTTTCAGAATCATCAACATTTTGATACAACATAGAGTCCATTTTTCATCATGCATCAACTTTTTAAACACATTCCCTTTGCTTGTGTAATGAAGTTGAGGTCAGTATAACTCTCTGACAGTGTATTGTGGTTTTGGGAAATTAAAGGCACTAAGTTTTGCTTACATAGGCACATTTTGCCGGTGATGAAGCAGAAAGAAAAGTATGAAAGGAACAGAGGAGTTTTTCCTTCCTATTTCTTTATTTATAAGAAATTCATAAATTTATCTATTGAAGACTGTCAAAAAGCAACATATACATCATGAGTTAACTTTAGAGCTGTTTGATTTTTTTTTCAACCATAGAAAAAGGTAATTTTCTTTTAACTTTTTAAGTTCCTAATTTTTTTAGAGTCCATTTCTTATTTGGTTCTTAATTACATAAACATCAGAGAAAAGTATTTGAAGAAATTAAATTATCATTTAACAATTTCTCCAGTTTATATCAAATGGTTTAAACTCTTATTTTTTCAATTAAAATAGAAATTTGAGTGTAACAACAGTCCTTAATAAAGCACATTTATATGGTGTTTATATTGCCAGTCTACTGTACTGTAGTCTTGCCTACATTTCAAATTATTCAAACCTGCATACATATACCACAGTAAACTGAGGACCAGTAAAAAGCCCTATTATTTGTGGGTTTACTGAGCACTAACAAAAACTTAAAATAATAATAATTGGAAAAACTAGTAACAATGGTGTAACTATATTATGAAGTGGGAAAGGAAGAGGAAAATCAGTTATTCTCATTACCATGTAATAAGTCAATAGTGTTTAAAGTGAATATATCAAACATTTTATTTAAAGCTAAAGATGTTGTTACTAAAAGCATAAAAGTCAGAAACTGTTAAAATTGGCTAACAAGGGAAGCAGAACTGGGAGTAAGGTGAAATGGGGCAGAGAACAAGTTTCTTTCATTGTAAGCTTTTCTGTACTGATTGATATGAATTTTTAAAGCTATATATCTGTGTTTAAATTTCCAAAACTTTACAAGAACATGTATTTTATGTACATGCATTTCATCTTACACAAACACACGTATATATTACATATGTGTTATATATATAATATATATTACACATATTACACATGTGTACATAATTAAGCACTCCATACTTTTACCAACACGAAATACATCTTCACAGGTTTGTACCATTAGGGGAAATCCCTCAGAAATCCGGGGTGGACCCAGATGGTGAGTTTGCAATGCATGACCAATAACCTATTTCTGAACTTTTAATAAAATAAAAAGTTAATAAATGTAAAATAAAAAAACTTCAAACCCTTTTAGAGACTTCTCAATAAGAGTTTCTATTTTGGGTTTTTTTTTTTTTTTTTAGAATATTTTGCATTAGTTGAAAAAATCCCCTGCCATCTCATTAAATGTATAAATCATTTGTTGGAACCACACAGCAGAAGTGGCTTTTAGCAAGGGTATCATTTTTTGTTCAACACTAGTATGTAAAACATTGTTTATGTTCTGAAGCAGTCATGGGGTTGGCTAATCTCACATGAGTGAGTCTCCTTCAATTCTCCAAGTAGCTTCCACAGGATGTTAATAATATCGTTTTTAGAAATAATATTTATTATTTTACAATTGCACCATCCTTAAAGCACTAAGTATCTATCAATCTATTTTGGCATCTATGTTAGAAATCTGTATGGATATTCAGATGTTTTTTTTTTTTTTTTGATATTCAGATGTTAATTGTCAATTTCTCCAAACTAAGTGTTTGATGGAAACAATGCAGAATGGACAAAAGTACTATCTCCATCCTCATTCTGGTCTGGACCATCCCCCCCCCCCCCTTTCCTATTGACTAATTTCCTACCATCTTCTGATTTGCTTTTATGTCCTATGGCAATTTATGACCTTTGGATGAGGAAGGAAAATAAAGGAGAAAGATAAGAAGTATTTTTCTTTCCCCAAAAGGTTACCATAAAGACATTTCACCATTACGCAAACATTTTTCCTTTCCGGTGATTCCTGGTCTCCTAGTCTCCACTTTCTTCTTGGATATAGGAAATTTCCACTCATTTGTGTTGTTTAGCTCTTTGAAGCCCTCTTTTATTGAATTGCATAAGGAAAAAAGGCTTTACACCCAGACGAACGTTTCACAGAAGGACAAAGACAGCAAGCAAGAAAGCAGAAATGAAATGCAAGTAAACCCTAGAAAAACTCCGATAACTGAAATCGCTATTTCAACTTAGGTTTTTTACTTCTGTGTTTCCTTTGGCAATGTATATAATTCAAATATATATGCTCTAGACTGGGTAGGAAATTGTTGAAGTTGAAGGGAAGAGCAATGGAGTCGGGGAATGATTACCTTCTAATGCTTTGTACTCTTTTTTTTTTTTCCCAAGATTTTATCTATTTATTCACGAGAGACACACATAGAGAGAGACAGAGACACAGGCAGAGGGAGAAGCAGGCTCCATGCAGTGAGCCCGACATGGGACTCGATCTGGGGTCTCCAGGATCAGGCCCTGGGCTGAAGGCGGCGCCAAACTGCTGAGCCACCGGGCTAATGCCCTAATGCTTTGTACTCTGATAGAGGATAAGCTACATTCCATACCAAGTCCCCATTCCCACTGATTCCTATCTTCTTGTGTATCTACCACTACCATAAAATGTAATGTTATTAATATTGTTACTGAAAATTATTTACAAATTGGAAGCACTGTACCACTTTTAGAAGTGATCTCCTAGAACAAAACCCAAAAGAATGCTCCTCGTATATAATTACGAGTTTAAGTCAGCTTCAATGCTCTATGAGAGACTACTGAACAGTCAGTAAAGGGACAAAAAAGAATAAGCATTAGTCTTACTGAACATAGCTCAGAATTTTGAGTAAAGGACCAGAAAGTCCATTCAGTCTGAAGATCCAAAAAAAAGAATTTATTACACTTCCTTCATTAGGCTTATAAATATATTGGTTTACCTTAATAATCTTTTTGTTTGCACTTATATATAAGCCGCTACGCTAACATGCTACACTATACTTCTAATATACTACACTAGTATTTAGTATTTTAGCTCCAAAAATATACTAGCTTTATGAAAAATAATCAATTTTGACTTAAAATTTTTTAGAAAACAACTCATGGAAACTATATTCTGTATGAAGGACAGTTTCCATAAAATAGTAGAATAGCTTTTATTTAAAAAAAGATTTTATTTATTTATTCATGAGAGAGGCAGAGGGATAAGCAGGCTGCCTGCAGGGAGCCTGACTGGGACTCGATCCCAGGACCCACGGATCACAACCTGAGCCAAAGGCAGACACTCAACCACTGAGCCACTCAAGTGCCCATAGAATAGCTTTTTAAATTAAAATTGGTTTTTATCTTCAAAAAAATGTTTTTATCTTCTATATAGAGACAAACAGGATAAACATTCCAGTAAGTTCAGAACTCAAAAAGTAAAATCGTATTAACATTTTTCATCATTTAAATTCCACATGAATATATTAAATAGGAAAGTCATATCTTCTCATTTTAATATTATTTAAAGATTTTTATTTTCATTTGAACATTTTCCATAAAAATTATATACCAAAACTAATTACTGTTTTTTTGCAAAATGTATCAGGCTTTTTATCCTAATTAAAACTCTCAGAATGACTTTTGTATTGTGAGCCTAATTTAGAGAAAACCAATACAGATATTTTTTCAGTATTATCACAAACCTGACAACTTCCTTATTGAGCCACAATATTTCTTTCAGTAACTTTTAAATCTAATTTTGTGACATTACCCAGAGATTCCCAACAGTTTTCTCAGTGCTTCAAAATTCTTTTACAACACCATGGATTTACTTAATTAGACATACATCCATAAAGCTGAAGAAGGAGGAGGTGAAATGGGAAGAGGAACGATGGCAAAATGTACATCATTCAGCTTTAAATTTATGCAAAAGCCCTGCAAGTTTCACTCTCCAATTTTTTTCTCAAAAATTAGTAAAAGGTAAAATAAAATTTTCAAAGAGTAAAAGAAAATTTCAGAACCACTACCACCCCCTGGCCCCTCTCTCTTAAAGTTCCTCTATCTTTTTCTTTGCTGTGGTTCTAGAAATGGCCAGACGAAAATCACATGGAAATGATCTTTCATCCATGTGAATTTCTATGTAGAACCCCAAGAATTCTTTAACCCACCATTCTTCTGAAAGTTCATCTTTTTCTCTACTAAATCATCTCAGATTGCTGACTTTTACTGTTACATCTCTAAAATGGAGAATGTTGCTCTACATTCTGGCTTACCTTTCATTCAAAGACATTTTCACCAAATTTCTTATTGACTAGACAGATTTTTTAAAGCTCCACCTAAGACCCCTTTGCCTTTGAATTAGTTACTATCCTACATGCTCCTGACTGACCCCATGTATCCCTTTCTCTCAGGCTGTACTTCAGGATACTGTTAAGATCGAGTTGAGTTTTTTTTTTTTTTTTCCTTTTTAAGTTATGTAGGCTATCCTAAGTCACAGATCTTTTGTACTACAAATAGAACTGATGCAGTTAATTGAAGGCTTCCTGCTGCTGTATGCAGTCAGCTACTGAGGTAGTCTGGGATTTCAGGGAGTTCTTATAACATGGAGCCCAGAGGCAACTTTAATTTCTCTGATGCCCTTATGAGATTAACTTTGATAATATGTTTGGTGACACATTGACAAGAATTGGCTTTTTCTACCTTTTACATCTATTGTATTACAACTACTAGAGTCTGAGTCTTCAGATGTAGATGTAGAGTAGTAATAAAGATAGTGTCAGTTGAAATGTCTGTGACAAATTTTCCACTGCTCATAAAACACCATCTTTTAAAATATTTGAGCACCTTTATATGGGGTGGCCATTGAGTTCTAATAGTTTATTTGCAGTGTTCACAGCATGTTCCTTTCGGTGTGGGAGTGGTCAGTGGGAGAGCTTCTGCATCACTCTAGGAGAAAGATGATTCAGGATACAAGAATTCTCAAACAGTAACTTAAAAATAATGCTATTTAATTTCAACAAAGTATCATACATCAAGAAATTCATATAATAATCCATTATATACTTTGCAGACTTTTCCCATGAAGGTTGCAGGTTTCCTGAGGGAAGTGATTCTTTGTGCACCCCTCAAATAGTAACTAAAACCATGAGTGAACTTCATCTAGTACAGAACATTTGCTGGGTGACATGTAAAGACACAAAACAGAGAAACTACAGGACATTATGTCTTAGGTAACAAAGAAATATGGACTGCTAGAGAGGCAGCCCTGGCAGTTAGCAACTACAGTCAGGTGAACTAGGAATCATATGTGTAAAGTAAACGATACTTGTAGGAAAACAGTTCAGGAACTGTATGTTCTCAAAGTGGGATGGGAGCAAGGCCAAAGAATCCAAACTCCAGAAAATAGACTGTGGGGCATCCTACTCCACTCTCCAAGGCCAGACTTAGTTTACAAGAAATGGCAGTCCAATATTCAAAGAGAAATCCTATTTTCATCATGCCATTTATATATATATATATATATAATATATATATATATATATTATATATATAATATATATATATAAAAATTACTTCAGGAGCATTTCTAATTTTAAACGATACCCTACATTATACATGAAAAAAGGGAAGGTAGGAATATATAAAACAGTAGCTTAAAAAAGGTAAAACAATTCAGTGTTCACAAAAACATAAATTGAGCAGGATGGTTTATAATGAACATTATTTAATACCCATATGGATTAGTTTACTAAAGACTGCAGATGAATTATAGGATTACAGTTTTTTGGAGAGAATTAGACTTATTTTTTTTTAAGATTTTTATTTATTTATTCATGAGAGGCAGAGAGAGAGAGAGAGAGGCAGAGACATAGGCAGAGGGAGAAGCAGGCTCCATGCAGGGAGCCCGACGTGGGAATCGATCCCAGGTCTCCAGGATCACGCCCTGGACTGAAGGTGGTGCTTCACTGCGGGGCCACCGGGGCTGCCCTAGAATTACTTTATAAACACTCAAACTTGGCTATTTTAAAGACTTATCTTCTGTGATTACCAAAGTGATTAAGAAATTTCAAAAGAAAAAGAATTGAAGACTTTGGTATTTCTATCATTTTAAAATACCTACCCCAGGGGTGTCTGGGTGGCTCAGTCAGTTCAGTGTCTGTCTTTGACTCAAGTCATGATCCTGTGGTCCTGTGATGGAGTCCTGCATCGGGCTCCCTGCCGCACAAGGAGCCTGCCTCTCCCTCTCCCTTTGCCTGACTCTCTCCCTCCTTGTGCTTTCTCTCTCTCTGTGCCAAATAAATAAATAAAATCTTTTTAAAAGTATATAAAATAATAAAAGTCTACCCTGATAACATTTATCAGTTTTAAATTCCCAGTATTATTTGATATATAGTATTATATCTGATTCTTGTCCAAGCCATTACATGTGTCAACACATTTGCTCTGAAATTAAATTTATCAAATAATTAGTAATTTTTGTCCTATAAAAACAATTGAAAAAGGGCAAACATGCCCTTATAACATGCAAACCTAGGAGGCTTCACTGATTCAGGCTAGTTTCTTAGTTTTCTCTAGTTCATAATGAATGACATACTAAAAACTTAAATATGTCACTATTATTAAATCTTAAGATGATTTTGGAGTCTCCCAAGATTTCTTGATGGTGTATTACATTACATTTAGAAAGGCAACTTTCCTTCTGTATACATACTTTTCTATCTTTATTTCATATCATATTTAAATCACTAAATTTTATTACAAATACCTCCTACCCAAAATCTTTTAGGCAGACTCCGTGTGTCGTGTGTGTGTATACACACACACACACACACACACACACACACCTCACAGCTACATTTATTTTTTGTGCACCTCACAGCTACATTTATTCACGCCACAGCGGACACAGCACGTCTACAAGTGTACGTCGGGGCTCCATGTTCCCGGCTAACAGAGCGTGTGGAGATTTACAGCCAGACTGACGTTCCATCTGATGTGTTCTTGGAGCTGATTAATGATGGCCATGAGCAGGCTCAGGGCTCGAGGCTTTCAAAGCTTTACTTCTTTCATCAGCACTCCTGATTTTATAAATGATGACACTCATCAACCCCATTCCTAACAAAGTCTCCTGGTAAGCTTGGGTATAGTAGGGATTCATGGGGACCCAAACATTTTTAATAAGATTTTGAAGCATCTCGACACAAGACCCCTGGCTCAGGCCACTGCAATACCCTCCATGTATATTTTGAACCAGGTGTTGAGGTGGTAATAATCCAGTAAGGAATTTTTTTTTTTATTTAAAGATTTTATTTATTTATTCATGAGAGACACAGAGAGAGAGAGAGGCAGAGACACAGGCAGAGGGAGAAGCAGGCTCCATGCACCGGGAGCCCGACATGGGATTCGATCCCGGGTCTCCAGGATCGTGCCCTGGGCCGAAGGCAGGCGCCAAACCACTGCGCCATCCAGGGATCCCGTAAGCAATGTTTTAATTCATATCTACTCACTCCTATTCACTCTCCAAATCTCTATCTCTCTTAATCTCTAAAGAGACCCAGAGAAAGAAACAATATATATATAGTATATATATAAATATAAATATATTTAATATATATAATTTTATATATATAAAATTATGCAAAAGCCCTTATATATATATAATATATATGTATATTATATATATATATCTACTCTCTTAATCTTCTTCTTCCCCTAAGCTTAAACTTTATTTTCACATGTATTACTACCTTTTAAAATTTTATGCCATTAGCTTTAGATGTAAATATCTTAAATCCACAACAAATAACATACTGCTATCCTGAATCAAGCCTTTGTACAAGTTGTGTCCTTGCCCTAATTTAGACTAACCATTAAGAATAGAGTGTAAGCCCCTCCCAACCACAGCTCTGATAGCAGGCCTCATCACAAAGTAGATAGATGCCTGAGGCCAATTTCAGTTCCTTTAAATAAGAAAAGGCAATAGTCTACATCTGAAATTTACAACTGACTAGTAACTCTGAGTTTAAAATCCCTGCAAAACTTAGGGTTTTCTTCAAGTATAAAAAATGGTTAACTTTCAGTTCTCAAAGAAATACAACAGTTAATTACATGTAGATTATCCTTCTCATATTCACTATATATGTAAATATATGTATACATGTAGATGTATGTGTGTTGTGTGTGTATGCCAAGGCCCAATTTCCTCAGATCTCTCATACTTGATTACCCTGAGAATAGCCAACCCAGCCAGATGCTGAAGTTTCCATAGGATACCTTTTGCTTTATGCTTTCACTGCTTAAGGTTTTTCTACTCTCATCCTTCCTTCCCTCATTCAGTAAAAATTGATCAATGTTCCCCACCAGGCTCTACTATACATCTGTCAGTCCAGATGGGTAGCAGGACAAGCAATGGGAAGAAAACACACACACACACACACACACACACACACACACACACACACAGATTTCAGGTTCCATGAGGGCAAGTGTACAAGATGCTTTGTTTTCTTCCCTCATTGATCTTAGGCACCTACACAATGTCTGGTACATAAGAGGCACTCAAAAAATACTTGTCAAATGAATGAAGAGTGGTGTCACATGTACTCAGTCATAAATACTAGAAAAAAAGAGTCATTCTAGATTTTTTTCCTAGTCATTCTAGGTGCTCTAGATTTTTGCATTAATTCCTGATTTCTCTATTTGTGGTCCTTCCAGCTCCTTCTCATTATTCTATTTCTGCCCAGGCACCTACAACTGTAAGTTAAGAGTTAACAGGCTGTACAATAGGCACACAACCCATTTTAAGGAGTGTTCCATCTGCAACCAAAGTTGCATTTCTTTTTTTTTTTTTTTAAGGATTTTATTTATTTATTCAAGAGAGTAAGAGAGAACATGAGTACAGAGGAGGGGCAGAGGGAGAAGCAGACTCCCCGCTGAGCAAGGAGCCCAATGTAGGGCTCCATCCCAGGATCTGGGATCATGACCTGAGCTGATGGCAGACCCTTAACCGACTGAGCCACCGAGGCACTCCTTTTTTTCCAAAGATTTTCAGTCTCCTCATTTTTTTCCCACCACCTACAAAGAAGGTTCTGGATAGGAACAAATGAAATATCATCCACTGAAAGTTCATGGCACTTGATACTCACAGATTATTATTACTTTTTAAGACACATCTTTGATCTCATTTCAGTTGTACCACCTAGAAGGTCTAAATAAATGGGGCAAGAAATAAGAAATAAGAGCCATTTTATATGCTTGCTTCTTTGTAAACTGCCTATTTCTTGTTTTCGTATTAGCAAATAAACTTCTGAGTGAAAGCTAAGATACTATATCCTGTCTAGTTGTAGGTCTGGGAAGAATTTGGCTAGGAATAAATGATCAAGCCTTAGTATCAAGAGAAGAAATGGAAATGTGGGTAGAGAGCTGGGAGTGTGCACTGAGTACACTGTTCGAAGGTTCTGGCTCCTCAGAGTCTCTCAGCCTGTAGCCTCACTCCCAGAGTCTTCCACATCCATATGTCTCTGATAAAATTTCTATCCCTATATCTAAAGACGTATCTACTAATCAGACACTTCATGGTCTAAAATCTTTCAGTGTGTGGCTCTTACTTCTGAATGGCCCGAAGAGTTTTTTTGTGCTTGGAAGAGCCAACTTAGCCATTCACAGAGAGGCAATCTCTCTATAAATGAACAGATTTCCACACGTGGGCTGTAATATATGCATAACACATTTCTCTCAGTGTTAATTTTGGTCTAACATCCTCCTGATGGTCTTGATTACCTTGGAGACTTACATCCTGTGTTCGTATATACGTGGTTGTTAGTCACTTCTACTAAGTTGTCTCACCACCATTTTACAAGAGTGATAATAAAAGACATAATATTTCAATAACTCATTTTTCCTTGGACAAATGTTTATTCAACCTTCTGTTTCAAGGCACTTTTCTAAGACTTAGTTAAATCTAAATCCTATGTAAAATAGACAAATTCTGTGAAAGTCCAGCTAACCTTGTAGTAAAAATAACTGGAACCATTTGAGGATATCTAGCAAAAAAGTTTTGTTAATTGAATGTCTATCTTTTAATTTTTAAGTAAAAAAGTAAGTACCTTAATATAGATTCCCTTTAACTGGTTTTATTATTCTTTTTCTAAAAATTGGAAATTCTGGACCATTGTTTATGATCAGTCATGTTCTTTATATGGCACCAATGCAAATACTGTGTGAATCAATATTCTGAGAAAGCCATACAATAAGAAAAAACATGGTGAAACAGTGTGGCAATACATGTCTTTTGGAATAGCATATTAACCGTGAATAGTAATAGTAATAATTCTTAAAATTGGAATTATTAAGCTTTTATCCACTTTTCTTATTTTATTCAGGGTGTGCTAATCAAATAGATGCATAACTGGGCACTGAATCCATGTAAACAATCTATGTTGTGACAAATCTCAAGGCATCTGGTTAAGTCAGATATCTCCCTTTGGGAATTAAAATGAAACTTGAAGTGTTTGCTCTCAAAATCTGTACCCTAGTAGATAGCATCCAACACAGAATCAAACATCCCATCTAATTTTTCCAATGCCATGTTTCCAAAAGGAAATTACATTAAATTCCTCCATTCAAAATGCAAAAAGCAAGACATCCAAGAATGAGATTTCCAGCAGAATGTAATTTTAAATACAGGATTTTTTTTTCCATTACTGGAGATATCAAACATTTTAAAAGCCTGTTCTTTCATAATTGGATTCCAGATCATTATTTTTTTGGCCAAAAAGAAAGGTTTTCTGCATTCTTAAAATAATTAGGCAGGATTTCAAATCAAATTATCCAATTTCAAAGCTCTATTTTTCTCTCTAAAATGCCTGTTAGGGAAGGACTGCTGATGACTAAGCTCTGTGTCATTCTCATGGCTTTATTAGGAGAATGTTCTAAGTCCTTCACTTTCTATGTAATCAGAACTATAATTTCTTCAGGTTATTTTAAGACCCAGCTATGGCTAAAGCAGGAAACTCAATTTTATTCTGAGCTCTAGACATGTCGACACAGCAGAGCAGGGCTCCAGCTCTCTGGGCTATCTTCTTTCATAAACCTTCTTGCTTGGTGCCGGACCAGGGCTCTAGGATAGTTTTACTCCACTCTCTGGGTATCAGGTAACTCTTTCCAAGACACTGAGGATAGTAGGACTGTTATTTTGGAAAATGTGTGTTGACATAGCATTACTCTACAAATGAAGAGCTTACTTGTCCAGAAAGCACTACTGACTCTTCCTCACATCAATTTGAAAACCATATTCAACAGAAGGGCAGTTGAGAAAACCAGGTGCCAGAAACATTTGATAAAAAAGCAGAACAGAAAGCTCTAACTACACATGTCTACTTTAGTTCATCATATTCCCTTAGAATTTTATAACTTAATTAACCAACTCTATTTAAGCAGGCTGGTTGCCTCTAATTATGCTAAAAAATTTCTGTGCTGCAAAGTGATATTAATAGTGAGTGACATTTCTGCAAGTAACAGGTAACCCACTTCTATAACCATGAACTATATCTAAAGTAAAGGGGGAAGAAGAGGACAGTATAATAAACTATAAATAAAAATTATCTGCAAGAGATGGTCCTCAGAATGAAAACAAAAACACAGCATCATTACTTTAGTATTCTGATCTATACGGAAAGGCTCTCATTGATATGTATAATCAATCTTTTTTTAAAAAGATTTTATTTATTTATTTGAGAAAGTGAGAGGGAGAGAGAGAATGAGAACGAGGAGGGAGGGGAGGGGCAGAGAGAGAAGAAGCAGACTCTCCGCTGAGCAGGGAACCCAACATGGAGTTTGATCTCTAGACCCCAAGATCATGGCCTGAGTCAAAGGTCGATGCTTAAGCGAATGAACTACCTAGGTGTTCCAGACATGTATAATTAATCTTATTACTGAAATAAATTTATTAATATTTTCAATTTTAACTTAACACACTGACATAAAAATGCTTTCTTCCTTTAAATTTATATGGTGCACTAACAATTTATCTTTGCTGTTTCATTCTAGAATTTTTCTTTAGATTAAAATGCTATTTTTCTATTGCTCCTATAACAGTAATATAGCAATATCATCATACATCTATTAATTAAGCTTACCATCCCTATTGTATATAATTACACATTTTGGGATTTTTTTTTCACACTCAACATTATATCTATCCCATTCTTCCATGTTAATATATTTAGACATTACTTATTAATCTTAATGACTATATAGCATTTCAGAATATGGATTATGGCAACTGATTTTTATACTGTCCAATTCTTAAACCACCTTCAATTTTTCATCACTATAAATAATGAGGCAAAACAAATACCCTAGCATACAAAATCTTGTGCCCTTTCCTCCAGCCCTACTATAGGAGTCTTTTTATTTTCACTAACATAATGGATGTGAAAATGGCACCTCATTGATGTTTTAAGCATAACTGAGAATGATCACCTACCCATTTATGTAATGGCCATTTTTGTTTTTTTCTGTTTGATATGTTTTTCATACCTTTGACCATATTTCTATTGAGTTACTGGTATTTTTCTTATTGATTTATTGTTTGTATCTGTACTTTACAGATCTTCACTTTTTGGGTGTTTGATACATGTTAATAACTCTTTTCCTCTATCTGACATTAGTGAAAAACTCTGGCATCATTTGTCATATAATTTGTTTCTGACTTAGAATGCCAAGTCAAACATCACTCTTTTTTAAGTTTCTCTAGATAGGATTACACTGACAGAGATCTTTCCTAGAATGAGTTGTGATGACCTCACTCATAAGCTCATTAATATAAATAGAAATATTTTTCCCAAGGCATAATATCTAAACTATAGTTTCTGCTAGCATCTTTTTCATTTTGGTCAGTGAAGTAGGGCCTTGTAAAACCAAGCTTTAGTTTCATTCTACACAAAGAGTTTCTCAGTCACTTAATGGAGCCAACCAATATATGTAAAACTAATAAACAAGGCACTGGGCTTCTGGATGTAGAGATTAATTCTCCATCATAAAACAGCTTTATGGGGCAGGAGATACATCCTATACTTCATATATCTGTTTTAGTTCATATAGGAGTAAACATTTCAGATGGCCGAAGCTTCTCCTCAAAATATTTTTTAAATGCCATTTTACTGTTTTAAGGATCTCTTTTCAAAATTGCTTAGATATATCCCTGCTTTTAAAGATGCCCACAATATGGAGAACATAGAACCATCATGGGGCCTATCAGTTACTGCTTTGTGACACGGTGGTTCCCTTAGGGCTTGTTATGCACAATGGCTAGTCCTTCTGAAATGAGGCTGGTTTTAGTTCTATTTCTACTTTTCCAATATTTCTGTGCGTGTGTGTGTGTGTGTGTGGGGGGGTCCTTCTGGATCGCTATTGTGCATTGTGGTTGTGGGTAAGCTTAGCTTGAGTACCCTACCTGTGCCTTTAATGCATGCCTTCTGATCCCAGGTCTGAGAACCCAAATAGCTACATTTTTTATCACTCCTAAAATAATTACTTACATTTACTGGGGTCACACATTTCTTGGAGAATTAGGCAAAAAATGGCCAGTCTTCTAAGAAAAATGAACATGTACACAAATATATTAGTGTACAGAAAATTTCAAAGGATTCAGGGAGTGCCTAAAGCCCATTCATGGATCCCTTGGGTTCTCCTGGTCCTATTTTGGTTCACTTCTATCTCCTGATACTGGTTCATATTGAAAAGGTTTCTGAATAAGTGAATCATTAATAAGTCAGTATGGTCAGAGAAGCCTAATCCCAATAAAATCAAGCACTGTGGGAGATACTAAACCAAAAAATGAGAGTTACGTGAATATGCATAATGCCCTTTTAAATGTCCAATTAAAACATACAAAGCATGTGATCATCTGTCGATGGTGAAATTTTCTCATGTTATTTCAAAAGAGAAAACAATGAAAAGTATGTGTGCACACTGCATAACACTGTAAATGTGAGCATGTGAGTATGAAGATGGAGAAAAGAAAATGAAGAGGATCATTTGTATTTTTAAAACAAAAATTTGTACTTTAGCCAGATGAGCTGTCATTCCAGTGACTACTTCAGAAGTACAGTCAGGAGTTCCTTAGCATGTGCAAGAAGATTCTTGTCCTCACTGCCCTGTTTCTTGTCAAATTTGCATTAGAAGCCCACTTTTTCACTCTGCTGTCATAATCCTGGCAGAAAACAGATGGAAAAAATGGAAGAAAAAGGGAATAAAGGCCTCTTCTTTAATTAAGAAACTTTGACTTTACTTGTAATTCTCTACCTACAAAGTCTTGTCCTTAAGCGGTTAACAAGATAATCAAATCAGCAATGAAAAAACCTGGATGAAAACAAGAGAACACCAAAGGCAATATATAATAGCTAATTTTTTAGAATAAATGTGTAGGAGAACTATGATAGCAGCTGTGCTAGAATCTGAGAGTAGGAGAGAGGAGGAATGGAATGGAGGAAATGACTCAAAGTCATCTTTAAATCTAAGGACTTTACCTTTTAGTTCATTCATTCACAAAGTTCTGGGTTCTTGCATGGTATCATGCAAGCAATCATGCTTTACACCAACCTATAAGTGGAGAGTAGTGAGGAAATATAACATCCTTGGAATTCATTTTCATAATGCATTCTTTGAACTTTTATCATTCATACAAACAAGGAAGTGACTCATTTTCTAATCTCTAAAATAAGGTATCTGTGGAACCCACTTATGGACAGTGGGAGTTGTTGATATAGATCTAAAGGCTTAGGAGTGAGGTTGGGGCTTGAGCTAGAGATTTATGGGTTATCAGCACAGAGCTGGTATGTGAACCTGAGTAGGAGATGAGATTATGCCAGAAGGATGTCTACAATAATAACTTAGAAAAATTATTTTGTTAGTCAGTAAGATGGTTCACACAACACTCCCCACCTGGTATCCATGTTTATGTTAGGTTACCTGGCAATGGAATTTGCATAGGTAATAAAGACTGGTGATCATTTGACTTTTAGAGAGATATTCCAAATGGGGCTAACTTAATTAATTTCTCTAGAAGAAAAGAGGTTTCTCTGGCTGGTAGAAGATGAAATCAGAGAGGACTGAAGCTTAAGAGGGATTCAGGGAGAAAAGATTTCTTCACTGCTAAGGTGGAGGGGGCCAAATGGAAGCAAGCAACTGAGAGTAGCCTCTAAAAGGTAAGAATGAATCTAGCCCATAGCCAACAAGGAACCAGGGTTCTCAAGCCTATGACCACAAGGAACTTAATCCAGTTGACAACATGAATGATCTTGAAAAGGACCTCAAGCTCCAAATGAGGACACAGCCATAGCCAACATACTGTTTTTAGCCCTGGGCAATCTGAGGACCCAGCTAGCCCATGCCTGGCCTTCTAAGCCACAGAGGTACTTAATAGGTGCTGTGAAGAAAGGAAGGAGAGAGGGAAGGAAGGAAAGGGAGGAAGGAAGGAAGGAAGGAGGGAGGGAGGGAGGGAGGGAAGGAAGGAAGGAAGGAAGGAAGGAAGGAAGGAAGGAAGGAAGGAAGGAAGGAAGGAAGGAAGTCAGAAAGCAATGAAATGAGGCAATCATGAAGGTGACACCTGTTAATGGACATCAATGCCGCATAATCACCTGACACTCCATACAACCTTTCCAGATGTATTTGCCTTTAAACATTCAAAAGTGATTTTTTTTCTATATGTGAGATTGCCAGTTTGGAACCAAGAAATTAGGAATCAGACTAACATTCATGTTTATTTAAAAAGAAAGAAAACTATATAGAGAATGCTGGCTGATTTTTTTTAAAGAAGTAGTCTAATATCAGATGTTGGTCCTTTAAAGTAATCCTTGTATATAATTTTTTACTTTTATACTAGAGGTTTGATTTTTCAGCAAAGCCAGGTCAGATGTGCAATTTACCATTACTCAGATCAGATGTGCAATTTACCATTACCCTAGAATTTAAATTTAACGTAAGTAAGAACATTTTCTAAGGCTCTTTCCTAAAAGCAGTAGAGGAAGGTTAAGTTGGGCTTTTCCCGTTAGTATTTTCAAGTAAATACAATATTGAGTAGGATTATAAGGTAACATTTTCTCTTCTGAAAGATACTGTAATAACTTGAGTAATCCAGAACATACTAAACACCTAAACATTTGGCCACTTACTGGCCAAACTACATTTTCCATGGATATAAACTTAACTGAACATATATTACAAGAAATCCTTCCTAAGGGTCTTTTGACTCTTACTTTAAAAACCAAAGTAACATGCTTGATCATTTGCTTTTTTTATTCCTAACTATAGGGCCCATAATAACTTAGGATGACAGAATGTGGTTCACTAGAAAGAGGCTCAAAGGTGGATTTAAAGGAAATTTAAAGGAAATTTAAAGGAAAATGCCATTTTTGTCTGAAGGAAATAGCTTTCCAAACCTTTTTTGCTAAAGGATCTCCATATTCAAATATGATACCATTAATATTCATAAAAATAATAATATCCCCTTAATAAAAGTATCATAACAAAGAAAGAGAAGATCTACCTTGCTTTTATCAGTTCAAATATTGGCTTTTCAAATATATTGGAATATATTCAAATACATATATTCCTTATGTATCTCTATGCTTAGATAACCCAATGTAAGAGAAACATGTAAAGTACAAAGGTACATATGCAGTTTAATATCAGCTGTTGTAAATGATTTTCACTTCATTCATTCATTTAGTCATCCCACAACATTTATTGAGTGACTATTACCTGCTGGGCATTCTTCAAGGTCTTAGATTTGTTTATATGAATTTCCATGTTTTAATTAATTCAGGAATTTTATTTTTATCTTACAGATACTTTCTTAGATATTAATGAATGGTTCAGGAATGGAACCAATTTTGTTCTGTAAAGTCATAATGCATTTTTATCTCATCCACAAGACAAAGGACTGATTACCATCATTCTGTTAACCTGCTATAACTCTTGGTCTAGACTATTGTAGCTCACCGAATGTATATCAAATTCTACTTCATGCACTGTTAATACTTAAGCCCTAGATTCCACACAATAATGTCTAACACTGTGGAGTTAGAAATCTTTGCAAACTGGCTTTCACCAACTACCCAAGTAGCTAAAAAAATTTTCATTCTCAGAATACTGAATATTTGTGAATGACTGATGTGTTTTTGGCAAAGAAGTGAATACTTCAGTAAGGCACACTATATTCAGCAATGAGATACACTTAACATATGAAAGAAAAATTTCCATGCATTACATTTCAAAAGATTGGAATGAGAAAGAAGGAAAAAATACTGTTGTTATCTTGATTGCAACATGTAGCTTTGGCATCATTTAAATATCACCCAGAGTAGGTGTAAAACCCAATAAAATAAGACTCTAGAACCAATAACCAATATAATCTCTCTCACTTTCTAAATTCTAACAATATTAACTATAAATCTGAGGTTTAGAAAGACTTATAAATTAAAAAATACCTAAGGACTCTGCAGTACTTAGTCCAACATATTACTTTTACGAAGAGAAGAACTTTGATTTAAATATATTGTCAAGAAAAAAATAAATGGAAATGATTCCCAATATATTATTTAACAAGTGACTTGTAGCAATTAAATACATTAAGTGGTAATATTTTTGAAAAAGGCATTTGAATAAGCTTTCTGCTTCTTTATAATAATTTCTGCTATAGTGTTTTTGAAACTGAAATTTCTGCTATAGTTATTTGTCTAAAATAACACCTAATTTTTAAAAGTGAAATGCAATTCTAAAGATCTAGAAAATTCAAATGTAGTCACTGGACAAAGAGACAGGAAGGATAAAAATGAACACTGATGATAAAGCCTTGTATTTTTGATCAACAGCAAAATGATAATCTTCATTACTAAAATGGAGACAATATTTGATTCTAAGCTACAAGAGTTAGTGCATAGTCACATTTTTCCTTCTGCCTTCTATTACTATTAGAAAAACAGTACAGGGAAATAGAAAATAAGTCAATTATAATTGTAATACATGCATTATATACATACACACACACAGGACATGCACACAAAAGAAAGAGGAGAGCATTGCTTTAAAGTATCAAACTAAGCTAGGTAAGTCGTATTACTGAATGGTTCTCTGTAAACAGGTCTGACCAGTGCTTTTGTGAATAAGTAAAACATTCAAAACAAGTCAGGCACTAGCACAAACTTCAAAAGAAAGATATAATAAATCAGAGCAGAATGAGTTTCTAAACCTAAAATATGTAGTATTATAAACTGATAGACCAACACATTACTGGGGCAATATGTTCAATCTAAATTACTCCTGCTATATGAAAAAGACAATGCTATGACCTGATCTGTTTCAGGTGATTAAAAAAGGGGACACACTGACAGTTTTTAAAGATGGTAGGAACCTTAACAGTAATCTAGGCAACTCCCCTCATATTTTATAGATGCCAAGACAACTAAATTACTTACTTTCACACAGAGTGTAGCAGACCCAGCTAAAACCCCTATAAAGTAGCTCCGTGAGACTGGAAGTTGGTGTTTCATCATCAGTATCATTATTCCTGAACTCTTTCATATACTAAGTTCATAAAAATATGAATGAACATATAAAGGGATACACCGAGTTTTCTGGCTATCACATCTACTATGCCATGCAATATTTAAATTGTTCTCACATATACTGGGATTAGAATTACATTCAGCACATTTTGGATATGCAAGGAAAAATAAAAAGGTAAAGAACATTCTGTTCCTTTAGCACCCAAATGGTACTTTCTAAAGACAAACTACCAGATATTGGTGAGTGAAGACAATGAAGTATGAAGACAAATCCTATGTTGAGAGTATGAAAAATATGTCATTTTCAGTTTGCTGGAAAAGACAGTTTGGATGCAGTATTCAAATGGTCTTTGCTCAACCATTTACTTTCCCTCCGTTTTGTTGAAAAAGGTGTGAAAGGCCACACTAGCCTTTATTCTGAAAACAGCCAAAGGTATTTTGGACTTAGGGGCCTTTGCACTGGCTGTTCCTTCTTACCTGGAATGCTATTCTTTGCATGGCTGGGCTCTTAAAGTCACTCATGCCTCAGCTTAGAAGTTAGTTACCAATTGGTGTTTTTAGGCACCAAGTGGTATTCCATGAGGCTTTAGGATAGAGTAGCTACCTTTTTTTCTTGACAAAATTATCATCCCTATTTCACTCAACAGTACTCTAAAATCTGAATCTTTCATTTAAATCAATCTCAAATTATATTTAGAAAATTGGGTGAGCTATATAAATATTGAGTACTTCTGTCACCTAATTTAGTTAAACTGAACTAAAATCCTTAAAAAAAACCTTACCTTAAAATAATTCCTTCTCATCCCTCCATAAAAATGCAAGACCCTGCATACATTATACATTGGCTTTGTAGAAGTTAAAATCATAACCTATCTAATTGAACAACAATGGTATTGGACTTTATTTTTTTATAAATTTATTTTTTATTGGTGTTCAATTTGCCAACATATAGAATAACACCCAGTGCTCATCCCACCAAGTGCCCCCCTCAGTGCCCGTCACCCATTCACCCCCACCCCCCGCCCACCTCCCCTTCCACCACCCCCAGTTCGTTTCCCAGAGTTAGGAGTCTCTCATGTTCTGTCTCCTTTTCTGATATTTCCCACTCATTTTTTCTCCTTTCCCCTTTATTCCCTTTCACTATTTTTTATAGTTCATTTCCCAGAGTTAGGAGTCTTTCATGTTCTGTCTCCCTTTCTGATATTTCCCACTCATTTTTTCTCCTTTCCCCTTTATTCTCTTTCACTATTTTTTATATTCCCCAAATGAATGAGACCATATAATGTTTGTCCTTCTCCGATTGACTTACTTCACTCAGCATAATACCCTCCAGTTCTATCCATATCGAAGCAAATGGTGGGTATTTGTCGTTTCTAATGGCTGAGGAATATTCCATTGTATACATAAACCACATCTTCTTTATCCATTTATCTTTCGATGGACACTGAGGCTCCTTCCACAGTTTGGCTACTGTGGACATTGCTGCTATAAACATCGGGGTATTGGACTTTAGCCCTACTTTGTTCCTTCAGGCTCCCTGCTTAGTGAGGAGCTTGCTCTCCCCCTCCCCTCTGCCTGCTAGTTCCCCTTGCTGGTGCTCTCTCTCTCTCTTTCTCTCTCTCTGCCAAATGAATAAATAAAATCTTATAAAAAATGGTATTATAAAGGGGATCCCTGGGTGACTCAGCGGTTTAGTGCCTGCCTTTGGCCCAGGGAGCAATCCTGGAGTCCCGGGATCGAGTCTACGTTGGGCTCCCAGCATGGAGTCTGCTTCTCCCTCTGCCTGTGTCTCTGCCTCTATCTATCATGAATAAATAAATTATTTAAAAATGGTATTATAAAAATAGATATTTGAGTATATCATTTGACTATGAGTATATAAACTGAATATATTAATTGTTCCCAAACCACTTAATTAACAGTATGTCCTCTGACCATGGTGTGTGATGTAATTCTGTCATATAAAATGTTATTATTAATAACTCTGTATTTTTGTTCTTTGATCTATTTTTCTATGTCTCTTGCCCAACCAACCAATCATTGTTAATACATCTTTGAATGACTTATCTATCCTTCTTCTCATTTGTTGTTTGACAAAATTACCACTTGTGCATTTACTCTTACATTTGAATTTTAGTCAGTATGCAATATTCCCTGGTAGCATTTTAAATGAACTTGTACTGACATACAATGCATCTGTAAAGCACAGAAGAATTTGTGGGCCACCAACGAGGCAGAAAACTGAAAGGCTGGTAGAGTTGGTGTGGAAATGAGATATAGATATACTACTTACTATATAATACCATTTAGGGCACCTGGGTGGCTCAGTGGTTGAGCATCTGCCTTCGGCTCAGGTCTGGATCCCGTGGACCTGGAATCCAGTCCCGCATCAGGCTCATCACAGGGAGCCTGCTTCTCCCTCTGCTTATGTCTCCGCCTCTCTCTCTCTGTGTCTCCCATGAATAAATAAATAAAATTTTAAAATTTTATAATAATACCATTTAGTATATTTGATTTTTGTATTATGCATGAATTATCTATTTCTTAAAGAAAGTTGGCTGTTTCAAATACAAAGAAATTTATAGATTGAATTGGGAATAAATGACCTTTTAAAGACATGGTCTTCCTATTTATGAACACAATATCTCTCAAATTTATTCAGGTTTTCTTATTTGCTCTTCAATAATTTTACCAATTTCTCCATAAAAGATTCAACTGCTATGTAAATGATATCATTTTGTGAAATCTTTTAAATTTTTTGTTTTATGCTGACCTTGTACTAAGCAACCTATTTTTTTAATTTTTAAGCTTTTAAATTCCCGTTAGTTCACATACAGTGTAATATTAATTTCAGATGTACGATTTATTGATTTGACACTTCCATACAACACCCAGTGCTCACCACAAGTACACTCCTTAATCTCCATCACCTATTTTTCCAAAGAAGACATATAGATGGCCAGCAGACAGAAACATGAAAAGATGCTCAACATCACTCATCATCAGGCAAATACAAATCAAAACTATAATGATATATCACCTCACATCTGTCAGAATGGCTAAAATCAACAACACGAGAAACAACAGGTGTTGGCAAGGATGTGGAGAAAGGGGAACAGAACCCTCTTGCTCTGTTGGTGGGAATGCAAATTGGTATAGCCCCTCTAGAAAACAGCATGGAGTTTCCAAAAAAAGTTAAAAATAGAACTACCCTACAATCCAATAATTTCACTATTAGGTATTTACCTAAAGAATACAAAAATACTAATTTAAAGGGATACATGCATCCCAATGTTTATAGCAGCATTATCTGCAATAGCAAAACTACAGAAATATCAAAGTGTCCACTGACTGATGAATAGGCAAAGAAGTTGGGTATATTATTGGAATGGAATATTATTCAGCCATAAAAAAAGAATGAAATCTTACCATTCACAACAACATGGGTGGAACTAGAGAGTATTAAGCTAAGTTAAATAAGTCAGAGCCAAAGAAAGATAAATACTATATGATTTCAATCATATGTGGAATTTAAGAAACAAAACAAATGGGCGAAGGGGAAAAAAAGAGAGAGGCAAACCAAGAAACAGACTCTTAACTACAGAAAACAAACTGATGGTTACCAGAGGGGAAGCTGAGGGGGAGGGGACATTAAGGGAGGGTTTAAATAACTGAACTTGGATTAGCTGGATTAGTTTCTCTTCCTTTCAAATTCTTACTCATTTTATTAAATGTTCATGTCTTGGAATATCGATTAGGATCTCCAAGGACAAACTTCCTGACACTAAAGAAAATGTGTTTTAATTTCACCAGTAAATACAAAGTTTCAGATAGGGTTTTGTTTGATAATGTCCATTTTTTAAAAAATATTTTATTTATTTATTCATGAGAGACAGAGAGAGAGGCAGACACGTGGGCAGAGGGAGACGAAAGCTCCTCACAGGGAGCCTGAAGTGGGACTCGATCCCCTAACTAGGATCACGCCTGAGCCAAAGGCAGACACCCAACCGCTGAGCCACCCAGGCGTCCCAATAATGTTCACTTTCTTCTATTCTTACTTTATAAGGAGTTTCTATCCTAGAAGGGTATTGAATTTTATCGAATATTTTCCTTTAATGAGTTATTATTTTTTTCATTTACTCTGTTAACAGGGTAATATTCATTGATAGACTTTTCTCCTCTAACCATTCTCTCATTCCTGGATTATCTCTGTATAAAAGAAAACCCAAATGGCTAATAACATATGAAAACCATTCAATTCTAACAATAATCAGAGAAAGTAATGCTGTGTTATTTTTTTCCTCTCTCAGCTTGGCAAAAATATCTAAAGTCTAACAATATCCATTGACGGCAGGTATATGTGAAAAATGGTTCTCACCTATATGATTGGTGAAGCATGAAGAAAATCTCTACTACATACTGGTTCAGTGCTCAAGGAAGTTGACTGGGCAGTAGAAAATCTAACAGACAGATGCTTTCCCATGTCCACAAAGCAATTTAATATGCTTTCTAGGCATCTAAAACACTCATAAGATTTTCTAGAATGAATTTAAACAAAGTTTTCTAGAGTTATATTCATATTCAGGTTAGGACTATCCGCTGAAGAAAAAAAGAAAAAAAGACCACTGATCTTTCCAGGTCAATGATTTGGGAGCATTTCCCTTTAATAATCGGGATACTGAACAGTGAGAGTTGACTCTTGATTAAAATCTGGAAGAAGTGATACATATTAAGAGCATTGTTTTTATTATGTTCAATTACCTGTTGACTGAGATTGTTTATATTATTTTCCTTTATACACTATACAAATTAGGTTAACTTGATACCCAAATATTTTTTTCTAACCTTTTTATGTTTACTTTTCAGAAAAGAAAACAGATGAGTGATTCCAAGTAACTAAATTGATAGCTGCAAAAATCATCTTTGGAAATTTGCTTGAACTAATTCTTATTAATGCTTAACATAAGAATGAGAAACATCTAAATCCAAAGCCAACCAACTTTGATTTGTGCCATCTCCACACAACTATTGTAGCAATCAGAAACTTACCTTGGACTCAAAACGATAAGAACACACAATTTGGTAAAGTCAGGGGGAAAACACTGGCACATATTCATTCCTGTGCTCTACTAAGGTGAGTTCAACAGCCATGTTGCAAAATTTGGTTTTATTATCCAATCCCTTTCGTGGCCTGCATTTATATTAACTAACTAAATTTTCTGAGCCTTAAAGGCCTTAATGTATCCTTTCTTGTGCTGAGTTTTAAGGTTAAACCAAAGCAAAGACTACCCTAAAAAAGCTTACATCATTTCCTACTTATATTACCCTTGTTTTTTCACCATTTCTCTCCCATTTGGACATAAATATATTTCATTCTTCTCCTTGAGTGTGTACAGAGATTGATTCACTCCTTCCATCTGTCTTTCCCTAATAAATTGCTATGTGAATTCCCTGTCCTGACTTTTTAGTTTTTTTAAATTACTGATACCTTTGGCATTTAACATTTGATTACTAAATTGTTCACCAAAAAATATTTTCCATTGTTCCCTTCTCAAATAATATAACCAATTCAATAATACCTGAATATATGTAGATGAGCTCTAAGTAGCAATTTGTGGGCCAAAACAAACTTCAAATTGATACTACTGTTAACAAAAAAAACAAGCAACAAAAAAACTATTTGTTTTTTTACTTATCTAAGAAAAATTTCACCAAGAAGAAAAATAGGAGATTATGAGAAGTGGTGTTTGAATAATATAAAAGTATACCTGTAATCATTTTCACAACCACATTTATTCTCCTTGGACCAAAAAGAATGTATTTATATTCAGGCAGTCTTAAATGAGCTATTTCACAGTTAATATTTTGAATGCAGACACATATCTCTTGGAATTATTGATTAAAAAATCAAGTCAAATAATATTATAAAATTCCTTTTCTAAGAATAATTGAAATATTTAAAGATCATATACATATTATCAAAGCATTGGAGGTCATTCTTGACATATTCTATAATGAATGGTTTTAATTTTAAGCCAAAGGCTCTAACATCCCAAGAAGCTTATATTGTTCAAATTTACAAAAAAACTGAGGACTTATTTTCTACATAAAAGGAATCATTTTTTAAATAAAAAATTTATAAAAACAGACTGTGATACCAATGTACTCTTTAATCACTCATTCATTCATCTAAAAATAGTCTCAGGGATCAATTATGTGTTAGGCACTGTAGGGAATAAAAATAGAAGTAAAACATGATCCTTTTCCTCTTGGAGTGTATAATATAACTAATGGGAGGGGATGGGGACACACACACATAAATAACCACAGTGTGAGACAAAAAGTGGGAATTTCTAAGATAGTAATAAAGAACTATTGGGGGAGGTATGGAGAGAAGATAACACACATAACTGAGAAAGTGCAAGGGATGAGGGGAATTAGGAGACATCTGAACTATGCTTTTAAGAGTTAGGATTTCTCCTAGCAAAGACTAATTGGAACAGAGCAGCAGAAGGGTATTTCAGAAAAACGAATGGCTGATTATTAGTACACACACACACACACACACACACACAGCAATAACAGACAAACCAGAGATCTGGCCTAAAAATATAGTTGTCAAGTACTCAGTAATTGAATTGAATTGATTAAATGAGACAATCCTTGGGGGAAAATGTAGCTATTAACTATTTCCCTCAAGGTACACTATAAATCCAACAAAGCATGTTGTCCAAGATTTTGGCTAAGTCCCAGTATTCTCAAGGCTAAAGAAGATGGTAGATGATCTCCTTCCCCTGGTTCCCTCACCTACTCACTGATAAAGGCTTCCCCATCCCTTACAGAAGGCAGAACTCAGTGGAGTTTAAAATAGCTCCTGAACACTTCCTGCTCTATTCTAACTGTGCTTTCATTCCATTTGACTTAGACCAATTGGAATGTTGAGGGAAAACCCCATGAGGCATCAAGCATGTGAGATCATGTGTCAGTCCCTCAAAAATGTTTGTCCATCCTACTATGTGTATCCATCATTGTTCCCTACCCATGAGAAAGCAGAACATGTGGGGGAAATAGCTTTTAGCACATTGCCATTTCTCCCTTTTTAAAAATAGATCTAAATACTTCCTTACTCAACTTTTGTAACAATTCATCACAAACCTATCCACTTCTCAACACCATGAAGACAATGTATTCTAAACATTTTGTTTACATGTTACAGTTCTATAGCTCTACAACAAAGTTGCTATTTATCCCATGACTTCCCTGAATTAAATATTGGCTGCATTGTAAGGACTCAATAAATACCCATGTAATGAATATTATATAACATAACCCCTTTTAAAAGTGTGCAATATTGTAACTTTGAGAAAATTGTTTTCAGACTTCCCTTCTAACTTCAGTGGATGAAGATATATTGTCCCCATTCTTTCTAGCCCCCAGAGAAGAAGAAATTCTCACTTCACTAAACTACAAGGATTGCTCATTCTGCTTGGGTAAGAAGTTTCAGCATATTTGAGGTCAGAGCTGGAATGATGGGCAAAGATGAACCTTTGGGAAGGAACCAACAACTAAGTGGTCTGAAAAGGTCCTTAATTTCCAGCCAAAAGCATCAGTCCTAGAGAGGTCACCTGATTCCAAAATCTCTTGTTGGAAAATAGAGAAAATCTATAGCTAACAGCCTTCCCCTGGCTTTCTCACCTATCTACTGATAAAAGCTTCCCCATCTCTTACACAAAGCAAAGGTAAGTGGAGGCTAAAACAGCTCCCGGAGACACATTCTGTTCTAACTGCTTTCATTCTACTGGTTCTAGATAAAAGGGAATGTTGAGGGAAAACCTACTTTTATTGGGAAGATGTTTCTTTGTATCTCAGCCTCCTCAAAAGGCTTTATTTTACTCCTCCAACACTGCCTTCCCAACATGTCATTTTCTATCTCATTTTTCTTTTCTTTTTCCTTAGTACTTATTAGTATCAAAAGTAGCCTTATTTATCTAACATTTAACTGAACAATCAGTCAAACATATCCTGATCTTGTTTCATGGGTGTATCCTCTGTGCCTAAAACAATACCTGGCACACAGTTGGCTCTCAAATATTTTTGAGTGAAAAAACGAACAGATGAATGACTATTTCAACTCAGCTTCTAAAACTTCAAGCAATTACATCATCTCCCCAAACCTTCAACCTGCTAATTATGAGTGGTCGGGAAGCAACGAGTTCCTGCAATTGCTTCCCCTTCCAATCCTCAATTTATTTACATCTGGATTTCTTTGAGAATACACCTGAATTGCTGCATGGTTCCTGTTTTTCTGTCATTTTGCAAGTTCCTAATGGACTGTGGATTTATTACACTGCACACAAGTACAAAAAGATTTATCTTTAAAACAGATAATGTTTTTCAATAAATAATTAAATAACAAAATTATGAATATTCCTATAGAGCTCTGTTTTCCGTTCTAAAGTATTTCAATTAATGTGTAACATGAAATGTATTAACATACCTTTAACATTTCACCATCTAGCAACAATGAGTGAATAATCAGGAAATAAAAATGCAGATTTAAGAGAGTAAATCACAATTCTAATTTTAAAGCAATATATCAATTTCAAGATCTGAATTAAACTTACAGTTTAAGTAAGCTAACAGATCACTTCTTGAATGTGAAACTGTACATTTTCTTTTACATGAAAACTGTTGGATTCAACAAGAGTAAGTTATACCAGAACAACTAGCAGAGGCTTCTACTTCCTTTTTTATATACTAGAATTTTTTACCTCATCTACTTAAATCAGCAACTTAATTAATGAATCAGTCATAATATATTTTACAACTATATTTTATATGTAAATCAGCAACTTAATTAATGAATCAGTCATAATATATTTTACAACTATATTTTATATATTATCACAATAAAGCCAGAAGCATAAATGATATTATTTTGCTGATATTGTAATTTATTAAGAGTCATTTGTGATGTAAATTTGCCTATTTTTCTGCACCTTATAGCCAACCTATATATTCATTGTATTTATAACATTGGATTGCTTTTCATCTACCATCCCTTAGACCCAGTCTTAATGGAATTTTAAAAAGTACTGTGTATCTTTCGGAGGAATATCATAGAATTTAGATTCCTTAGCTTTCAAAAGTTCTAATTACATTCTTAATAATAGTCATTCTTGAAAAATGAAAAAAAGTGTGTGTGTGTGTGTGTGTGTGTGTGTGTGTAAAATGCCATTTTCCCTGGAAGGGTCAACAACAAGGAGCCCTGTTTATGAGCCATATTAACACCAAACAGAGAGCTTAGCAATGTCTGTTTCTAAAAATAAACCCTGTATGTCTCTTGTTGTCATCATCAACCAGAGTCTTCCGTGCTCTGTGACAGAAAGCATCAAGGCTGCTTCTTTGCCTTTCTACAAGCATTATACATCAATACCCGAAGTCCTCCCTTTTCTGTCAAGGTGGCAGAGATAAAAAGAATTCTGCAATCACCCTAAGCACACATTTAAACATTATTGCCCCTTAAGAAGACAGTTATCATGTTGTTTTGGCAGCAGGAAGGAATCTGTGGTTTCACTTGTATGTTATTCTTCTTTATTTAAACTACTAGAAATAACACAAAAATGACAGAATGCTCTTTCTATAAATAATCATTCCAGTGTAGAGTTATATTAGGAGGTAACTCAGATGGCATGATAACGCCTAACAAGCTAATCTTAGACCTGCGATGCCATAAGATAGAAATACCGAGGCTAAGAATAACTGACCCAAAGGAGTCAGCCTGCCAGAGAGCCACAGACATGTGGGCATCTGCAAATTTTAATGCATTTAACGATCTCCTGAAAGCTTCTTTCCCCTGGAAGGCAGTAAATTATGTTGGTCATTAACATGACAATCAATAATTCCTCCACAGCGTATTCCATAAAGATGGCTGAAGATTCCCATAGCCAATAAGATTATAAAAATTAGTTGATGGAAGCCAAGAAGTTGGCTCTTGAATAGTTAGTTGCATTAGTACCTAACTGGTGACTTTAAGGCAAAAATTTAACTTAAAATAAAATGTAATATCCTGTTGTTACAGACAAATATTACCATCCAGTTTTCCCCTAAAATGTCCAAATTGGACCCAAATTGAACCAATATATATTCAAAATGGAGTAAAATTTTGTTAGCTAGATTATTCTTTCAGCATAAGAATGTGACATAGCATGTTGAGATCAGGATTTGAGTAACAGACTTTATTGACTCCCCCCCCCCCCATTTCTAGGCAAGGACTAATGTGATGAGTATAATCCTAATATTTTGGTCAAAAAACACACTGAACCCCATCGGGCTAACATTTGGGGAAAAAAGAAACCCAAAAACGTTTTTCTGCTAAATTACATTAGTAATAACGTGCTCTTCTCGATTGGTGCAAACCTTAGCTTTATGACTTATAAGATGTACTGTGAGCACTGGCAAACATGCCAAATGCTTTGGGGATATTGGTTCTGTCCATCGTGTATGCTCATTACACTGCGTCATCATCAAGGCTCACAGAACTTTGGAGGTTGCCCTGACTCTCTCAGCCCTGGATAGTGTTAACTTCCTCCAATTTCAATATCAAGCCCTGGGAACATGAAGTAAAGCTCCTCCACCATGCCTTTCAACATAGTTGTCTATTTGTGCCTTAAACCTTTGAGGATTAAGAAGTATGCCTAGACATTTACCTATAAATATAGATGATTCTATACTTTCAGCACCAGAATTGAAACACATTCTCTTATGCAAAATAGTATTCTTTTTCTTTTTTTTTAAGATTTTATTTATTTATTCATGAGAGACACAGATATCTATATTTACTTGTTCATGAGAGACAGACAGAGAGAGAGAGAGAGAGAGAGAGGCACAGGCACAGGCAGAGAGAGAAGCAGGCTTCATGCAGGGAGCTCGTTGTGTGACTCGATCCTGGGACTCCAAGATCATGCCCTGGGCCAAAAGCAGGAGCTCAACTGCTGAGCCCCCTGGGCGTCCCAGAAAAATATTCTTCTCTTTGAGAAAAGGAGTCAGAGACATGGTAAATAGGGACAGAGACATGGTAAACAAACCAAGTTCACATCTGACCCTGCCAGTTCCTAGCCATGATCACCATCAGTAAATTCCTCTGAAACTGTTTCCATCTCTGCAAAATATGAATACTACTGTTAACTACTACAGATCTCTTTAAATTGAGGGAAGGATTAAATGGTAAAACAATGCCTCATACAGAAAAAGCTTCTGAAACATTAGCTTATTATGTCAGTAAGAAAAATGACAGTGATATAAAGTGATGAAAACATATGGCTTCAACCACTGACCTAAACTGGGACTAAACAATTAGATCGGAGTGGAACAAGACAGAAAAACCATAAAATGATAACTGATTAGGATATTTTTAAATCTAAAATGACTGCTTCCTGACACAAAATCGTGCATTCCAAATACACAACTGAATTTTGTTTGTAAGCAGATTCAAAAAGCACAGGGAGGGAAAGGTGGGGGCAAACCAAAGAACAGACTTTTAGGGCAGCCCTGGTGGCCCAAAGGTTTAGCGCCGCTTTTGGCCCGGCGTGTGATCCTGGAGACCCAGGATCGAGTCCCACGTCGGGCTCCCTGCATGGCGCCTGCTTCTCCCTCTGCCTGTGTCTCTGCCTCTCTCTCTCTCTCTGTCTGTCATAAACAAATAAAAAATCTTAAAAAAAAAAAAAAAAAAAAAGAACAGACTTTTAACTATAGAGAACAGTTGTTACCAGAAGGGAGGAGAGCAGGGATGGGTTAAATAGGTGACGGGGATGAAGGAGTGCACTTGTCATGATGATTACTGGGTGTTGTATTTAAGTATGGAATCACTAAATTGCACACTTGAAACCACTGCTACACTGTATGTTAACTAACTGGAATTTAAATTAAAACTTTTTCGGGCTCTCTGCATGGAGCCTGCTTCTCTCTCTGCCTGTGTCTCTGCCTCTCTCTCTCTCTGCATCTCTATGATTAAATAAATAAAATATTTTAAGAAATAAATAAATAAAATAAAACTTTTTTAAAGGTACCATCAAGAGTAAAATTTAAATCATGTTCAATTCCTAAAGAGCTTTTCTAGTTCACCCTACATGTGGTTTCATAAAAACTTTCTGTGTAAACATGTTTTTATTAATGAAAGAACTCCCAGGCTACAATGTAATTTAATGGAAATTCAGTGAAATTTTCGTTTCATTTTGTTTTTAATTTTAAAACTAAAAAAAAAAAAAAGCAAAACTATTTTAACCCAATGTGGATTTATGTCATGCCTTACACATTGACCAAAACTTACCTCAAAAAATTGAAAAAGACATCTGCAGGGCTACAATTGTGTCAATACTGAATATAAATTATAAATTAAATGTTTCAATATAAGTGGTAGGCCATGACGGGAAGAAGTAAAAAAAAAAAAAAATGAAGTTCTGGGGTATTTCCAAAGTTATCAACATGCAAAAAGTTTAATCATAAGTAAATGATTAGTTACACTCTGTGGTTTGGTGAATTTCCTTCTTCCTTAAATGTAGTTTTCAATGGATTTAATTATTGGGTATTTTTAAAAGCACTATAAAAGGCCTATCACTTATTTTACTATGGAAAATTTTACATTAAAATAACAAACAGAACTGATACTCTTCTAAAACATAAGAATTACTTAGTTTTGTATTCATAAACCATAGCATCATAGAGAAATCCTAAATATAATGTTCTCTGATTACACTTAAAGTGTAGGTCGTTTAGTCTTGCAAAAATTCACTTAAATTAAATTTGTTTTGTGAAAGTGACTTAGTGGTGAGAATGGAACTTGTAGATACAAGGTATTTTCTCATCCCTTCATCTCCTGATTGTCAATCTCCCAAAATGAGAAAAGGGAAAACTGCCCACAGTAAGGACATCATGCATCCAAGCCAAACACTGGTACATCATTTTCCTTTCAAGAATGGGACAGACCACAGCACTGCCACTCTGATTTGAAGCACATGCCAAAATATCTTTGAATTTCATCTACAGAAAGCTTATTTTTAAAGTCATTTTTTCATGGGCCTTTATTCCAATTAAATTGTTTTCAAAGTAATCCAATTCAGAAAAAAATTGTTAAAATGCAGTTACTATTCCAGATTGTTAAAATTGTTCATTACTCTGAAAATGTAATAATTATAACAACATACTGGCAAAGAAACTGCATTTTGAATATTTTAAAAATAATCCTCCTTCAGTGTACTGAAAAGTTTATACATTAGATAAGTTTCCCTTAATATTTTCTGCATCCTTCAATGCCAATATTAAATATTAAATATTAAAAGCATATTTTACTCGAATTTATAATAAATGCCTGTAATACACTCATCTATGGTGTTGGCTTTCCTCTTTTCTACAAAATGATTTACAACCTCACAGAGATCTAGTATTCTTCCATAACTAGTCTTTTTAGGGTTCCTTCTAACAATAGATAGTACTAAGAAAGGCTTTCTATTCAATACTAGTAAAAAAATTATCAGTGTTAAAATGATGTATATCTTCATGAAAATAAAGGAATACTCACGATTTAACTGAAAGAAATTACATGGTCTACCTCCTTCATTTAATTATTTATATTTTAAGGAATACAAACTAAAGAAAATTACAAAGGAGGGTGCCTGGGTGGCTCAGTTGGTTATGCATCTGCCTTCAGCTCAGGTCATGATCTCTGGATCTTGGGATCCAGCCCTGCATGGGGCGGGGCGGGGGAAGGCTGCTCAATGGGGAGACTGCTTCTCCCTCTCTCTCTGCCCCTCTCCTCCATTTCTGCTTCCCCTCTCTCCTCTCCTCTTCCCTCTCAAATAAATAAAATCTTCTAAAAAAAATTCCAGTCACCAACATACACACTGTAGCAAACACTGCTGGTACCTAGCTAATAGGCATTCTTCTTTACCTTTCTTCTTCCTAATAAAAACATTCACCTTCCTAGGCTTAGTATGACCCTACGGAGCTATCATGGCAGTCCCATTCTTTTGTGTGACTGGCTAATGTGTGGGTAGTTGCTGCTATTCTGGCCAATAAATTATGAAGGATGATTTGCTGGAGAAATTTTGGGTACAACTTCCTAAAGAAAACATCCAAGGAAGCAAAGTATCTTTCCTATGTCTCCAGACTTTGTCATGCATAAATAGACACGTCAACTCGTGCCTTCTGGAAGAAACAGACCTATGATGACACCAACTCTAAAGCCAACAGAAGGGAGCAGTTTGAGAGACCTGAATACTGTTGCCATTATTGACTGCCAGGTGCTGCCAACTACCCTGTTATTTCACTGAGAAATGTCCTTGTTGTTTGTCACTTTAAGTAGGATTTTCTGTTACCTGCAGCAGAAGACGATCTAATTTACCTGCTACTTACAATTAAACACCATTAGGAGTTTGGCACAATAACTTTGTGTGGGGGTGTGTAAGACATACTTCATAGAAAATATGGGCATATTGTAAAAAGTCATACAAGGCGAAAAAGCATGCTGATGAAAACAAGAGCCTCCCCCCTCACAACGGTACTACCACCACACACACACAACTTCCCCTGAGTTCCTTCCATCTATGTATTAATTCTTCTGGGAGATGGATAGATAAACAAAATATACCTTCATAAAAAGGTATGTTATTTTTCTTTAAAAAACATTAAATTTAAATAATTTTAACAGAATTTAAAAAACTGGAACTGAATGGACCGTAAACATTCTAAATGCTTCCTTCCCATTATTAGGTAATATTTCCAAAAAAAGATCTTTCTAGGGTTAAATAAATTATTTAAAGAATCAGTGTTCAGAGTCTCTTAAAAAAAAACAACAACAACAAAACAAAAACCTCTGTGTTCTTATTTTAAGCAGCAGGGAGTCTGTCCTTGCTCAGAAAGAAAATATCATCACTTTCACACATCCCTTCATCTCACCTATCTCTAATGCCTCATTATTAGTTGTTTCTGAATATCATCCTACTTTATAAAATTTCTGTCCTGTAACCACAATTTCATATTTATTTAAGTAGATTCCTTGCTTGCCCCGTTAATCTTACTATGCTTTGTTACTTTTCTATTTCAATTTTTGCTTTTACATTCGTCTTCATTGTGTGGGCTTCATTGTCAAGCAGTCTAGTTCATGTTTGGGAACTTCTGACTTGCTTACCTATTTTCTCTATTGTAACAGATCTTGCCTGGATGGAACATTGGGTTACACTTCTTTTTGAACTTCAAAGATTTTTTTTCACTATCTTCTGTCATTAAATGTTGGATATCTTTTTTTTTTATAAAAAAGATTGTATTTATCTATTCATGAGAGACACAAAGAGAGAGTCAGAGACAAAGGCAGAGGGAGAAGCAGGCTCCCTGTGGGGAGCCCGATGTGGGACTCGATCCCAGGACCCCGGGGGTCACGATCTGAACCAAAGGTAGGTGCTCAACCACTGAGCCACTCAGGCATCCCAAATGTTGGATATGCTTGATAAGCTTTCTTGAATCCCATACATTCCCCCTTATCCCCACCTTCCCCCAACCACAGATCTTTGCTTGAACCCCTGCCTGAACCCCTAAAAAATTATTATTTGAAAATCAATAGCCCAGTTAGGATATGACTCTGTGATGAGCATTTGCAGCAAGACGAGGTGCCTTTCGATCTACAGATTTATATTTTTCTTTTCCAATGAAACAATGTTTCATCTTTTCACAAAATTTTGTTTCAATGCTTTAGAATATCAACTTCAGAGATACAAAAAATTTCTTTGTTATCCTGTCTTTGTCTTTCTTATTAGTTGACTTCCATCCAATTGCTTGTATCGATTTTCCTTTTTTCATTCCCTATGATGATCTTAAACCTTTCCCTTTTGTTGGTAAAGAGTTTCACTGGTATCTGTTCTGCTTCCTGCTCTTTCTAATGAGTATTCTTGATTTATAATTATCATGTTTTTTTCATTTCCAACTTGTTTCCCTAGATATAAAATATTCTTTTCCCCTCATGTTATTGTGTTATCATATCATCTTTGAGCTCTTGTTTTGTGGAATTTACTTCTTTAAGGAGTTCTATTTGTGAGGAACAATTATTAGACTATTCCATGGCTTCAGTAAATTGATGATTTCTTCTTGGTGGAACATCTAAGATTAGTTGGAGAAGGATATTCCGTTGGAAAAAAAACAAAAAACAAAAAAACTGTGGATCATTTTCCCAAATTAGAGTGTTGCTCTGACACCTTCATTTCTCCAGAGAGGCAGTGTTTGTTCACCGTCCTCCAGTTCACTAGTTTCTTTTCCAGAATCATTTCTACTACTTCTCACTCACGAGAAACAACAACAACAAAAGCTGAGGATATCAACTCAGTTTGCTTCTCTTCAGATTTAAGAATGTTAGAATTTTCAGGAAGTTGTCATCTTGACAGTAAAATTCTAAGGAGGCCTGGGATGCAGGCCCTGTGAGGGTTCCCTGTTTGGATCAAAAACCCATACCCTCCATTTTTCCCTTGACTATTAGTTTCTGAAATATGTTAGATCATATCATTTTCTGTACTCTTTTAATGCTGACGTGTGTGTGTGTGTGTGTAGGGGGAGTGTTTGCCAGCTTATGCCATTTTAGAATCACTTCATTATCTATCAGTGGTGAGAAACTATATAGTACATTTTGAAATTTCTCATCTTCAAAATCAAAATCCTCATTTTTATATTCAGAATTTGGGCTTATTTTAGTCTTCTAAGGGATATTATTGAATTTTCTTGCTTAATGGACATAACAATTATTCCACTGGTGTCATCCACAGAAATAGAAAATACTCATTCTTATCCCCAGCCTCAATGGGCCTATTTATAAATAGCTTTTTGATCACTACCTATCAGATATTCAAATTGATAACAGCCTTGTAAGTGAAGATAACTTGAGTTAGAGAACAGCAAAACAGTAATTATGGGAAATACCAGAAGTGATTCTTGACATGACAGGAGCATTTCACAGACTTACATTTTCATAATTAGATTCTGCTTTCCAAGTAGACATAAATGGCTACTGAATCTAAAATGTTCCTTTCCCCTCAACAATGCACACCAAAGGAAAAAAAAAAAGATTCTGAAAGGGTGAAGATATGTTTTCCATAAAAGAAATTCAGGATTTAGATTTACATCCTTTTCTTTTATACCCTAAAATAAGAATACATAGAAAAAATATGAGTTTTCCTTATTTTAAATGTATTTTACATTAATGCTGTATAAACTCTAGGAAATTCTTTTATAGTAATAGTTCCAATATTGTCTGGACAGCTCTGCTGTCCAACATGTTAGGCAACATGCCTGGCAACAGGAGAACACCCCAAATTGTGCCAGCTACTGCTAAGTGACCTGAGTCAATATTTGTACATGCTTCAGTTTCTACCACAGTTATCACTTCTATTGGCCCACACAAGCCACAAAGGTAGAGACTGACCTAGCAAAATGTGTCACTCATAATGAATTCCAAGATTCAACATTAATGAATTTTTTAACTAAAAACACATTAGCAGACTATATTCCAGAACCTAGTTCTACCTAAAATGTCTTGCCTAGCTGAGTCAATATTAGGGAAAAATGGAACCATATTAAATACTTGCAATTCAACAGTATATAAAGATCTCTGAAGAAAATCATCTTTATTAATGCATAGTATCCAGTTTAACTAAAATAGCAAATGGGAACCTCAAAGCAATAGCTAACAATAAAACAAAGCTTTTTAAAACAATTAATTCCAAGGAATCTGCTATTGGGGTTTCACTGTTCAATTACGTATTCTGCAAATTTTTTGCCTTTGATTATTATGTAATGAGACATTTTACAGGACACACGTACATGTGTGCGCGCGTACACACACACACACACATTACTCTGATTTATAGTCAAAATTTGCACATGGAAAGGACTAGTTCTTCCCAGACCAGGATAACTAAAACAGAAGCCGATGTATCAGATAACTAAAGAGAACTTACTATCAAAACAAAACACCATTGTTCCAAGTGACATACAATCAGATTCATCTATCTAGCTTGTTTAGCAAGACAGAGCATGGTATTGAAGAGCTAGAAACTCAGGTTCATTCACTATAAATAGTTATAATAACAGTGAGTTGCACTTTAATAACGTTGTTACATTTGAACCTCATAAGAATGCCAAGAGATAAACAAGAGGACATCAATATTGTTTAGTTTACAGATGAGTAACCAGTTACACAACTGGCTAGTAGCAGAGCTCTTGCTAGAACACTGAGCTCTTGACTCTTACAACAGTGTTTTCTCCACTATTCTGCGTGGCTACCAGATCTCTCTTTCAGATCCAAAGACTCCAACCATTCCTATGCATATCAATCACATCCATGCCCTGGGCCAAAAGGGAGTGGAATGAAATTTATAGATAAATTAAGACAAACACACCCCAAATTTAACAATTAATTTAAAGGAAAATCCTACTGAAATGGGTTACTAGGATCACCATCACTTCCTCCTATCTCTACATCTGTGATTCTCACAGTTCACTGTACCTGAGGTTTGATCATAAGATTTTAAAAAATTCAAATATCCAGGCTAGTTCCCATACCAATTAAATCAGAAATTCTGGGGGTGTGACCAAGGCATGAGTATTTTGTAAAATATTCTTGAGGACTCCAAATTTGAGAGTCAGTACCTCAGAGGAAGTATATAATAAAGACTAGAGGAATTTAAGGCCACATTATACTAAACAAAGCCAAAAGTTACACAACATGGTAGCACAGATGCAAATTATTGTATGTTTCAAATTTTAAAAATAAACAGAACCTGGAGTTTCCTTATTTATACCAGACAGGTTTGGGAGTTGATGTCAATCTACATCACTTTTCATGTACTAGTTAGTGCTTAAAGGATGCTTCCCTTCCTGTAGAACTGACAATAGCATGGACAGTCTCAAGCACTTCGCTGCTTGAAAATATTATTGCTTTAACGTCAGGAAAATGACAATCTCAACTGAAAAACGGAATAAAGTTACATGCGATTATCAAACACACTGAAAACAGTGAGGCTTGCAAACACCTGTAGCCTGTGGCAAGAGATTCCATGTCAGCAGCCTGTGGCTGCTTAAAAGGCACAGCTTTGTTTCAACCATGTTAAAGAAACATTAAACTTGTAACACAGAGGTAAGGACTGAAAAAATAAGTGTAGTACTGAAAAGATACCTAAAATAGTTATTTTTTAAAAGTCAATTCATCTGTAGAAAACAAAATGCTAAATTAAGTGACCAGTTCCATGTGAGACACACCAGCTGACCCTTCCCCAAGCTCTTGTCAACTTTACAGCCACAAAGATAATAGAAGGTAATAAACCATATTAAAATTCTAGTACGTTTATTTCAGATAAGCAGACACTACTAATTAATATAATTCCTGTCACGTAAATGTAAACATATCAAATTACACAAACTTGATCTCTTATTTTGAGTCCATGAAAAAGATCGGGTCAAGAGAAGTATCTGAAAATCATCACAACTGACGGAGGTTTTTTTTTAAAAAAAAAAAAAAAAAAAACCTTGGTTCAGACATAGATCTGTCAATGGGAAGATGTTGAGCACTGAAACTGACATCGTGCCAACCTGTGGAATATTTCCTTTCACATCTAGCTCTACCAAGTAAACGCTGCTCGATGGTACATTCTTTTCATGGGAATCTACATGGTGATCTAGAATTCCGATTAAGCCCACATAGGAACTTAGGAGATGTAAGGGAGAAGTTTAAGCCAATTCAGGCGGAAGTGTTCCGAAGAGGACGGAAATAAAAAGCCCCCAAGCTTTAGGAACCGGCTGTAGGATTAAATGTGAGGAGCAACGATTACAACTAAGTGATATTGCCCGGAGAGTCTGCTCTTTTCACAAACAGAAATTGATCAAGCTGACAAGCTTGATCTCCTCAGCACATCGCCTTGAAGGCACAAGTACAGACGCTGAGAAACTAGAATCCGGTACTGTTATTCTCTTAAGGGTTGCACCTGCATGTAACACCTTTATGTGTGTGTTATGCCATCCATCTGCCTGACAATGCTAGACTCTGCAAATGTTTTTAAAGAAAATTAAAATAACCATCTGCTAATAATAATTTTTCTTCCATCCTAAATAGTTTCATTTTGGGCTGATGAGAAAAAGCCACATTAAAACTACCTTTGCAACTCTTAACAAACACATTTCAGAAGGTAGGTCTATAAATAGATGTGCTTCTGGATGCACACCATAAATATAAAATCATCGGGCTATTGCAGGCTGCAATTTAAACTGAAGCTCCAGTATGAACTTACCTGATTTTTAAAGTCCCATTAGAATAGCTTGCAATCAGTACAGATCTCCTTCTTCTAGTTGCATAGTAAGGCAAAGCACCCCCAACTACATTTCACTTATCTCAGTCCCATCCTTCATCAGAAGCTTTGAGATTTCATTCAGAAGCTGTCGTCCCTAAACACTGAATATGCACAAAAAACGGTAATGGCAGGGATCTAAGTTAAACCCTACAGACGCACCAAGAAAATAGCAACATCAACATCAAAAAGCAGCAAATCCTTGAGAGGTGCTTTTTCTTAGCTGCATTTCCCAAGTCAGCCTCCTTTCACACATAAAATGTCTCAGTTATGGAAGAGGATCTTACCTGAGCTGATCATACTGTGCATTCTCTGCTGAGCCAAGAGCTGCTCTCGTCCAGCCACCCCATCTGAGGAAAAACACGAGTCACTCTCGTAAATTGTCTGCAGCATATTCCAATCACTCTTACTTCAGCTCCATGAAAGATTCATCGCGGCTCAGTGCACGGGCCCCAGGAGCTACCCTCCCTGGTCCTCCCTCCTCCCGGAGGAGAGGCAGCAGCCGACCAACTTCAACAATGATTTCCTTTCTGTTAAGGTGGACATACACTTTTTTAAAAAGATCTGGACACTTTTCCTATGTTACCAACCTGTGTACAGAGCAGAAAGGACCGTGGGGATGCTATGGCTCTCTGGAGTTTAGGTGATCCCGGAAACTAAAAGCAGGTGGGAAACAGTAATGTGCTTCGGGGTTATTGCTTTGTCAGAGTAAGTAGAAAAATATTAACTCTACCCACAAGAAAAAGAAACCAATTAAACCTGGCTTATAGTTCTCCGGGCTGCTAGAGTTTCGTGGCAAGAAGCCCCAGTCCTGCAAGTGGCTTCGGCCGATGCCCTTCTATCTGTTTGTGTATGTCTCTTCCCCCTCTCTGGTCTCTCTCAGCTCAAGTTGGCTAAAGCTAGTGATAATCCATTTGCATATGAATCAACAACGGCAGGGCCCACAGGCACAGAAATAGAACAATGGTCGGCCTGAGCCAAAAATAGGTCAAGCATGGCCGAGTGATTGGAGCCTGCATTAATGCATTTAAAAATACCCCAGCAAACCCAGCTGTCCAGCCTCTATCTTTCAAACCATAATTCTCTATTGCAGGGCCTTAAAAGCAATTAACTCTTTCCTCCCTCTCAGCTTGCTTTTTACACACTGTATTTCCATACTGGCGATTCGCCTCCAAAGAAAGGAAGGCAAAAAAAAAATTAAGAATCATAATTCTAAGAGGGCAAATGCACATACATTTAATTTCATTTTATTTTTATAGTATGTGTTTTTGGAAGAGAGAGGAGAGAAGTGCAGAGCTCTGTATTGGTTCTAAAATAATACTGGAAGCTTTTGCTCATAATGTGGTTTCTGCCTCACCCACGCACAGCAATCCTGGTGTTCTATTTTTGTTGCCTGTTTCTCTGGCTACACTGCAGTTGGCTGTAGCACTAGAAGCTTTTCTGCCTTCTAGTTTCAAGACTGACAGGAGATTTAGTAGAGGTAGTTTGAGAAAACAAGCACACCCCAGAATAAAATGTTTATGAAGAACTAGTTTGATTTTTTACTTGCTATTTATGAAATGTTGTCCATTTCACAAATCCTAATGTGATCATCTTATTACCACCTATCAATTTTATTGCATCCAGTTTCTATTATATCAAATTAAAAAGAAAACAGCTCAGATCTGAAAATGTTACCTCTATTTCAGCCTCTCGGGATAAATTCAATGTGGGAAAAAAAAAGGAAAAGAAAGTGTTGATGCTGTCTAATGGATGGATGCAGAACCACTGAATAGATGCACCTGTCGATCAACCAATAAACATGGTCAGTCCCCAACTAGGAATATTCTGCATTCATCTCTACCTGAAACAGAGACCCCATTTTGCTATAGAAATAGCATTCATAATAGTTGATAGGCTCCCAGCCAACTCACACTGTGAAATTCACCTGTAGAGCAAAAGAACTGTACTATATATAATGCTAAACATGATATAGTCTCTGGTGTACACTTTTAACATCATTTCTATATGAGAAATAAATTCTGCATCACTAACTGGATTGTAGCATCTAGCCACTCCCAAGGGCACGCCCAAAAGTGATAATCCACTAGTCCTGAGACCTCTTCTCACTTTTCTAAACTAGATCAGCAAGGAAAATGTAATTCTTAACACATTAGTAGCAACAGAGAAGGAAAGGGAAAAAGCGGAATGTTTCAAGGTTCCCAGAACAATCAGATGGAGGAAGGATCTTGGTCAACCCAGAGTGCGGGGCAGGGAAAACAGAACAAGGAGATGTAGTTTTGGTGGAAAGGAGGAAGCATCTAAGTCATTAGGCAGATAACTCACTGCTGAAGAAAGTGGCACGGAATCTTCCTTGTTTCATAGATTAACTTCTACCTCTTGAAAAATTATTTTCAGACCAATAAGTTATAAGATCATTTATTTATTTATTTTTTAATAATAAATTTATTTTTTATTGGTGTTCAATTTGCCAACATACAGAATAACACCCAGTGTTCATCCCGTCAAGTGCCCCCCTCAGTGCCCGTCACCCATTCACCCCCACCCCCCACCCTCCTCCCCTTCCACCACCTCTAGTTCGTTTCCCAGAGCTAGGGGTCTTCATGTTCTGTCTCCCTTTCTGATATTTCCTACCCATTTCTTCTCCCTTCCCTTCTATTCCCTTTCACTATTATTCCCCAAATGAAAGAGACCATATAATGTTTGTCCGTCTCCGATTATTTATTTTTAAAGATTTTATTTATTCATGAAAGACACAGAGAGAGACACAGAGAGAGAGGCAGAGACACAGGCAGTTGGAGAAGCAGGCTCCATACAGGGAGCCTGATGTGGGACTCGATCCCGGGTCTCCAGGATCAGGCCCTGGGCCAAAGGCAGGCCCCAAGATTTTTTAAAAAGGAATTATTCCAAATTGCGTGTGACTTATGTTAAAAAAGAAAATCTTATGTTTCTGTCATTCAAAAAAATATTTAATTCCATTTGATATTGCAACTAAACTTTCACTCAGTTAAGAAATCAGTATATAAAACTCAAGAGATGGAAAGATTGTGGTGGCAACTTAGCTTAGGGATGATGGAACTGAGCATAGCATTGTAGACCTAGAAGGAAATTAAGAGTTTGCTACAATGGTGTTCAAACTCTCTGCCCCTCAGGATGCCTTGGGACCTGGGAGTTGACTCACAGTGTTCTTCAGAAAGAGCTCTTCCCCTAAACCAGGGCAACCTCATTTTTATTTGTTTATACCGGAATGTGGAAGAGTTCTTTTGAATAACAGCTTCTTATACTAAGGAGAAAATAGTTGAAATCCACTCATTTAGGACAAACAAGCTCCCTATTTTACATACAAAGAAAGTAGAAAAGGTGTGTTGAAGGTTACTCAAGCTAGGAAAACACTTGTTAATGAAATTCTGACTAAGGAGACTTGCTTCATCTCTGGCAGGTGGTCTCTAATGCAGCAGGCTTCCCATCACATTCTCGAGTCTGCCATCCTGTCCCTCACTAAAATGATGTAAATAATTATCTCAGATATTTGGAATAAATTTTAACATGATCTAATGATGAAAAATGGAACCACCAAAAGTTTCAGAGTGGTTTTGAACAGAATATGCAAAACTAGTGATAAACATGTAACAGGGATAACACAATCCCACTAATGACATAATATACATCTTTCTCATTTTAAAGTTAAATTATACCCTCAAACTGTAATTAAGAAAAATAGCCTCCCAGCTTTTATCATCACAAAAAAATAAAAGAAAACCCCGAAAGAGTTCATTATTATCCCATTTCTCAGAGGTTCCAGGAAAAGGCATTTCACATAAAATAGTGTAATGTGTCTTCTTCATGTTGACCAAGTTACTCTACTTGAGATTTATTTACATTTCATCCCTGCATTCTTTCAGTGTTTCCACACACACACACACCCCCTCCAGTAGCAGTCTTGTCTTTCAGCTCTTAACAAGGAAAAGATTGTTTAGAGTGAGAAGACTTTGGACACTTATCATAAAATAGGTATCACTTGCTTCTCAGAGGAAAAATAACTATCATTAAAATCACCACCAAGTATATTGATTATCATGGTTCTATTAATAACAACTTAAACATTAAGACTGCTGTATAATTCTTCTCACATGATCTCAACAATGTCAGTAAAAAAATGTCACTAAGTTTCTTTTTGGGCATTTATAAATAACTAGTTTTACTGACTTGGAAAAAAAAGATATTAAGTTCTATATTATAAAAACTGTAACAAATGCCAGGCTAGAGTAAACAGGCATTTAAAAAAAAATCTCAATATAATAAATGTTAATTCAATTTAATGAAAATGTTGATCTAAAAATTGATCTTAAAATCATTTTACATTCATCCAATAAACTGTAATATTATCTACTGATGAAAAATGAAACCATTGTCTAATAGTTTCTGAGTGTTTTTTTTTTTAAGATTTTATTTATTTATTCATGACAGACATAGAGAGAGAGGCAGAGACACAGATAGAGGGAGAAACAGGCTCCATGCCGGGAGCCCGACGTGGGACTCGATCCTGGGATTCCAGGATCACGCCCTGGGCCAAAGGCAGGTGCCAAACCGCTGAGCCACCCAGGGATCCCCTGTTTCTGACTGGTTTTAAAGAAAATATGCGAAACTAGTGATAAACACATGAGGGATACCAAAATGTCATTCAAAAGTAATTATGATAACTCCAATTCTTTTTATGCAAACGTATAGGCAAAACAAAGAGGTGTATTAAAAAATCTACCTAAAAAAAAAAAATCTACCTATATGGCATCAAAATATTTCCAGAAATATGCTCAGACCCCTAGCTCACAATGACCTTTTCTCAAATCAGTCTTAGGTGATGACTACAGACCCACTGGAAAGAAGCAAAGAAGGTAGAGTAACCTGATTTATGCTAAAACAAGAAGGTACCCTCTGCTCATCTGTAATCAAACACAGTACCATTTTTCATGCAGTACCAAATCCTATGATTCCAGAATCTAGATGCACTAAGATTTTAAAAGTTGTTTGCCTAAAATATTAATTGTACTTTATTGGAAAACTACAAATTACTCATCAATACCTGGAACTCCTCACTAGTTCCCTGATTCACTCATGTTGCTTCTCCCATCCTCCCGTCTCTAACTATTGTCACAGCAATAAAGTTACACATATTTGCCAAGGAACAGGAAAAATAGAGTACAGTGTACTCCTTTTTATTTCAAATTCAAGGAACTTATTTATCTGAATTTTCTGTCTCTTGGAGGAACATGGCCAATTCTTATTAAACAGTGGATATTTAATTTACAAGTGATTCCTCTCTACCGAAACAACCTAATTGGTTACCAAGTGGTCTTCTGATAAGGAAACCTTGTCTGGAGCCAAGGGCAGGTAATGGGTTTGAGAAAACACATCAGCAATGAAATTCCAGGGAGACTTTTATACAAAAACAAAACAATATCAACAAAAACTCTGTAATTGTTGACCTTGATTTGATTGATAATAATTTAACTTTTCCTTTCACATGGGATGGGTTGATCCATGATTTAGGCTATTTCTAAGGGAGTACAGAGCATCAGGGTCACCTGGGAACTTGGTAGACATGCAATTTATTAGGCTCTATCCCAGAACTACTGAATCACAATCTCTGGGCGGAATCTGTATTTTATTAAGCACTCCAGCTGATTCTGACACACAACAAAGTGTGAGAATCAGTAGATAAGATCAACCTTTCCAAAGCAATGATTAGATGGCTAAAAATGTAAATGGATAAAGTATCTTTTGTGGGCTTAATTTTAAACTAGCCAGTATTACTAGAGAACAATTTTTCAAACTGAAAACCATTAAATAACATAAGAGACTGATGAAAACCATGAATATTCAAGGTATAAAAAGGAGGACTGCCCCGAAAAGAATCTCTTCGCTGGCAAATGAGACCAGCATTGTACACTTAAGATGACAGGGATGTATGCACTGCTCTTCTTCACTGAGCCATGCTGTTCTAGGTTCTATTTTTCTGAGTATTTGCCAGTTGCACATCAGTACCTCTCTGCAGAGCTCTGAGCAGCCCATCCAGGAGGAGAAAGTAGTATAGCATAATATTCTACATGTAATATTTCATTGTTATTCATATTACCATAGTATCTTATTAAAATTATTTAATAACTAATAATTAACTTCAAATCAAAAATAAATCACAATTTTAAAAAGCTAGATGCATTTCTGAAAAAGTTATTTTTTGTTGAAATCAAGTGAAATGTAATTGCACTTTCACTTTTTGCATTTATTTTTCTTGCCTTGTGGACAGAATAACCAGTGAAAAAGCTCAGACATCAGAATGTAGCAGAAATTATCTCACGTGGATTCCGTAATGTAATCATCAGAATATAGTACAATTTGAGCAGAGTATTCAGTATCTTTCTTTTAGAGTATTTTAAAGATATGAGCATGAAGAAATTAATATAAAAATGCATTTGTAGAGACTACTTTATAGTACTGGATCTAGTAACTGCAATGATGGCAGAGTTTCTAGAAAAGCCTGGTTATAAACTGCATCAGCTCGTGTCCACATGTTCTATTTTTAATTGGTAAATTCCATTGATTATACCATTCTGACTCAAAGTTCTGAAAGAAATATGGCTTCAGACTCAATCTTCTCTCTCTGCAAAAGTCACCTGAGAAACATACAACATAGTATTTTTTACACTTTGTATAATGGTACTCTGAAAATATTTCACATAGAAAAACTATTTCATATTAGTTTATGTACCAATATTCCTGAATGGAAATATTAGTATACACCAACAAGAAATCTCCCTTTTGCTTAAAATGGAAAGTACTGGTTCATGCTGGTAATCAGATATAATTTTCTTTTAAACAGCATCAACTATGAAATACAAACCAACCTTGACTAACCTAGCCTATGGTTACTAAACTATGTATATGTATTTATGAGACCAGGGACTCTTTATAATAGAAATCTTAATTTATTTTTTTTAAGATTTATTTATTTTTTATTTAACAGAGAGAGAGAGAGAGAGAGAGTGAGGTGGGGGAAGAGCAGAGGGAGAGGGAGAAGCAGGTTTCTTACTGGGCAGGGAGCCTGATTCGAGGCTTGATCCCAGGAGCCACCCATGTGCCCCTGAAATCTTAGTTTCAAGACAAAGCATTATTTTTGGCTACAGGGCTATGAAAATCAAAATTCTGAAAGAATTTCAGTTAAGTAAAATGAGCATTCTGATCTTCACTATTTGGTAGGACTCAAAAATCTAATCTTGTATTATTATACAAAGTAAGTGTCCTTCTTATGTAGCCACACCTTAATATTTATCATCTTATAAATAAATGGGATTCTGATCACCAAAAATCAATAGTGCTTTGTAGCACCTGGATGAACACCGTATTTAAAAGCTGGGATGGGACTGATTTCCGTATGCTAATATAAGTATAGCAGACATCAAAAAATCAGCCCAGAAATGTCATTTCTTGCCACAAAGATCAAGCTAATATTTACCACAGCAAACCAATACCTATCACCAAGTTAAATCAAGAGAATGCCAGAATGCTTGCCACTGAAAATAGGAACAACATTTTTTATATTGAAATTATATTCTGACTTCATAAACGATCTAATTGGATGCCAACTACCATATTTAAGAAATAGCAAGCACCCAACACTTATTTTTTGACTGATCAAAAATATTTATAGCAATGGTATATAACTAAAGTGCAAACATTTGCAATTAGCCATATCACTAAGTTTATCAGACATCCCATGGTTAAGGAACTTTTCCTATTTCAGGACTGTTTCGTGTAACAGATTTTCATTTAGTTAACATTTGTCTGATAGATATTTTTCTATCACTTTATTTTCATCCTTTGCATCAGTTAAATATGGCTTTTACAGACAGCATATACCTATTCCCTGCCCTCCCCCGCCCCGCCCTTTCATCCCAAAGAAAAGTCTCATACTTGGTTACTTCATGGAAGGAAACAGTGGCCCTTAGTGGTTCATTATCTTCTCAAGAGCCCCCCCCCCCCAAAAAATAGTAAATCTATTCCATCTTTCAAATTTTGCTCATACATTACTTCCTTGGCAAAGCCTTCTCTAATCTAAGCAGTCATGAATGAGTAGACCCAACTCTATCCTTATTTTTATAACAGGAGTCATTGGATATTTCAACAATTTGGTTACATAGCTGTTCCCCATTTTAGGCATCAGCAAGTCAGGAACAGAATAGTCATTCATCTATGTGCCTATTGCACACTGCCTAGCAAACAGTAGGCACTCTATATGATATGGGAATATATGTAAAGATCCATGATGTGTTTGATTTTTCTACACTTGGATTCATACTTATTTTCACAGAGAAGTGTCAGGCAAACAATTTCTATCATCTTCTGCATCAGCTATTCCCATCTCACCAGCCACCCTCCCCCAAGTCTATCTCTATATACTTCATTTTCCTGTCTCAAAAGAGGTTACTTCACACACCTAATACCAACATCACCCTGGTCAGATAAGCATGATGATTATATCATACACAGTCCTTTTCAGGACAATATTGTAACCATAAGTTTTGTATCATCAATATAAAACACAGAGATTTTAATTTCTACCATGTTTTTTTTCCCTAGGATTAAACACAGGAAATTTAAAAATTCAAGATTAGGGACGCCTGGGTGGCTCAGCGGTTGAGCGTCTGCCTTTGGCTCAGGGCGTGATCCCAGAGTCCCAGTATCGAGTCACACATCGGGCTCCCTGCATGAAGCCTGCTTCTCCCTCTGCCTAGGTCTCTGCCTCTCTCCCTCTCTCTCTCTCTCTCTCTCTCTCTCTGAACAAATAAATAAAATCTTTAAAAAAATAAATAAAAATTCAAGATTGAGGGAATTTACTTAAAATCTTTCCGTTTCCACAGTGAAACTATTCTTACTGAAAAGGAGTTTTGAAAAATTTAACAAGAATTCCTGTGCTCTTGAGGCTCTCCTGGGCTCTTCTAATGGCCAGCATGGCTCCAGGACACAATGACATGACTCTTCTGAAAACATCAAAGATCTAATCAAAAAAGTTCCACTTTATATTCTCATTGACTTGAAGAATTCCCTTTCAGTTTTAAAGAGCTCCTACATGGTCTCAGTCTATTGAAGGAAGGGCCTTATGTTCACATATTTTCTAAATCAAAGAGAGACATATTCTGAAAAATGTGCAAACTTCAGTGTCAGATATTAAGTTATGCTTGATTCATGAAAACCATAGGATATCTTTCATATGAAGGGCAACTACATAACACTCTAAACAATGTGACTTATTAAATGGAGACAGGGCTCTAGATTCAGACAGAATTTGACTTGAATTCCACTTCTGTCACCTAAGTAATAAGCTGTAGAGCTTGGTTAAGTTACTTAACCTTCCTTAGTCACAATTCCCTTCCTTTAAAATATTAACCTTAGCCTTACACTCACTCACGGAGAACCAGAGCATTGGGATAAAGACCTTGAGAGGAAATGGGGGAAGAAAAAGGCTGAAAGAGAACAGGTCCTCTACAATTACCATCTGGACAAGATATTTGCTATATCTGCAAGGGGCTTCCATTGACAAACCTTTAACCAAGATGCAATCTTTATTTTATCTGCATCTGGTGTCGCAGATAAGTTATTAAGCCCAACTGAGGGAGGAATGTCCTTCAAGAATTTCCTTGGATATGAAGCCCCAAGTATAGAATTAAGTGTTACTTGAAAGGAGGACCTTCACAGAGCAGCTAATGGTGCTTTCCTCCAGGCAAAATTGGTTTCTTTGCTCAAATTAATATTTGCTGAATAATGTGTTCAAAGTGCCTCATGAATGTCATCTATGGAACTTAAAAAGTAAGAAATAAAGAATATACACATCATGCCATGGAAACATATACCATGATGCTATATAATTAATATATGCTGATCATGGTCCTTATTGTTTCATACATTCTAAGTCCATGAGAGAAGAAAACAGTCATGTTGTCACCTTTTATTTTCGTGGTTGAAACTGCTTACAGCAGGGTTCATATAAACATTCACTGAGTCTCTCTTCAACTTCATCCTTCTGCTCCCTATATCCTTTGCCTATTCTCTAACATTTCTTTCCTCCTACCCCCTCAAAAATACGCAATAAAAAGGGAAGGGAGTATTTATTTCCCCAAATTGTATCAACTGAATAAGGACTAGGAAATCATGATTATAAAATAAACATGATAAAGATGAAAAAAATTAACATCTGCAGGGTTGCTTTAATATTTGGAAATATGAATATAAAATTTCTATCAGTATGACAAGACCATAACAGGTATTCATTACCCTGTAGTTATTATTATAGCACATTATTTTTTTAAAGATTTATTTATTTTTATTTTAGAGAGATAGAGAGAGCACAAGACCACCAAGCGGGACATAGAGGAAGAAAGAATCCTCAGAGCAGACACTCCACTGAGCATACAACCCTGAGATCATTACCTGAGCCTAAATCAAGAGTCGGACACTTAATCAACTGAGCCACCCAGTTGCCCCTCAGAGAACATTTTTTTTTAATTTATTTTTAAAAATTTTATTTATTTATTAATGAGAGACACAGAGAGAGAGAGAGAGAGAGAGGCAGAGACATGGGCAGAGGGAGAAGCAGGCTCCATGCAGGGAGCCTGATGCAGGACTTGATCCTGGGACTCCAGGATCACGCTCTGAGCCAAAGGCAGAGGCTCAACCACTGAGCGACCCAGGCATCCCAAACATTTTTAATACACACATCAAGAGGTGAATAATTGAGGGCCTCCTTAGATTTCCATATTCTGAATGAAGATAATTTTTATTTCTCAAAATTAGCCATAATATCATAAAACAGAATATAGAAGTCCCCAGTTTCTGCTATTTTTAAAGGAAAAAATGAGTACATGTAAGTTGGATAAGAAAAATTAGAATGGAAAGTTTCATCACTCTCCAGGCTGATAAACAAACCATGTGTATTCAACAAGTCACTGATTCCTAACTGCAAAATAAGAAATGGAAATAATGAGCAAGAGGTGAATAGTATGTGCCAGTATTTGCTATGCTTACTTTGTGGGGTCAAATCAGGTATTTTATTTTATTTTATTTTATTTTATTTTATTTTATTTACTAAATATTTTATTTATTTGACATAGAACACAAAAGAGGGAGTGACAGGCAGAGGAGGGAGAGGGAGAAGCAGGCTCCCAGAGAAACAGGGAACCTGATTTGGGGCTCCATCTCAGAACCCAGGATCATGACCCGAGCCAAAGGCAGATGCTTAACCGACTGAGCCACCCACGTGCCCCTAAATCAGGTATTTTAATATGAGAAATAGGGATAGCAACACTCACATGAAACATAGAACCTTCATTAGGTACAATGACATACATCTGTGTTTGGGATTTAATAACAACCTAGGAGTATCACCAGTCCACAACGCATTATCCCCAGCTAATGTTTTCATTCCAGATGTCAGGGAATGTCTATTTAAAAATCAAAGAGCTAACATTAGCTATTTCACCTGAAGCTTTAACAACCTGTTTTTTTTTATAACAACAATCTATGAAGTAGAGACTATTGTCTTATTTTGGCTCTATCTGAAGGAAATTCTCTACAGTATATCCTGTAAGTAGAAGAGACCCGAATTCATTTATTTTAAATACAAGACTTTACTTGGATGAAATTTACTACTTTTTGATTATTTAAAATGAATAATTATGTATTGACTTGAAGGAACCCAATTCTAGTTAAAGGAAACTAAAGTATAGGAGTTATTAATATTCTGAAGGCTAACCCATAAGAAATTTTCAAGCATAGGTTAATGCTGTTCCCATGATAAGCTAGGAAGAAAAAATTAGTAGGAAAATTCTCAGGTATTTAATTTTATTTAAAATATGTAGCCGACCCTTGAACTACATTGGTTTAAATTGCATGGGTCCACTCATACATGGATTTGTTTTGATAAATATAGTACTATAAATTTATTTTCTCTTCCTTATGACTTTTTAATAACATCTTTCTCTAGCTTACTTTATTGTCAGAAAACAGTATATAATATATATAACATATGTTGCCTAAAACATAAAATATGTTTAAATCAACTGTTTATGCTATCAGTATGGCTTCTAGTCAACAGTAGGCTATTAGTAGTTATGTTTTGGGGTAGTAAAAAGTTCTATGTAGATTTTTGACTGCTTGGGTGGTTGGTGGCCTAACCCCCACGTTGTTCAAGAGTCAACCATATTTCACTTGAAATCTGATCAACCATACCAGAGCATTCCAAGAAAAAAAATGTAGGCCAACATGAGGAATAAGAAATGAAAAATCCATAATTATTGTCAAGGTCTATGTTAACATGGCTAGCTTTGTATCCCATGGTATAACACTAGTCATATTTTTAATATCCAATCATTAGGGTAAACGTAAAGTAGTCTTTTCACTACTTTCAAATGAATTATGGATTATCATAACATCTCAAGAATGTTTAATCATTAAATACAGAGTACACTGGCTGTCAGACATCCAAATGTATATGATTCAAATCAGTTGACAAGAAAAAGCAAGATTAAAATGGTACTCAAAATTATGAATTTGTGCCATTGAGTATAATGTACAGTCATGATATCTGATCAGTTTGTCTAAGAATGAAATCCATTAACTTGGAAATTTTACATAATTACCAATGTAGCATCATTCTTGACAGAAAAGACAGGAAGAATCTGATTTGTAAAAATTTTAAATGACTAAAAAAAAAAAATTCCTAAAAATAAATAAATAAATAAATAAATAAATAAATAAATAAATAAATAAATAAAAATTACTCCAGAAATTACAATGTACATCCAAGAGCAAATTTGACTTCTGGAATAAAGCTTCTTGGCATGGTGGTGAATTAATGAGAAGGCACAGTCGATACCCTGCCCACTCTTCATTCCAAGCGTACTCTTCATAGGATTTTCCTATGATCACAACAACAATGTCAACTGACACAATCCATAAATGAAAACGTATACACTATCAAATAGATCTCCTTTTTGGGTTCATTTTTCTTGTGTTTTTATTTTTTAACTTGCCTCATTTTTCATTAGGTTCTTCAGAAGCACTGTATCTCAACTGTATTTCAATACTTTTAAAAAATGTCTTAGGGTCACCTGAGTGGCTCAGTGGGTTAAGCGTCTGACTCTTGATTATGGTTCACTCAACGCCATTAGATTGAGCCCGAGTCGGGCTCCTTGATCAGGGCGGAGTCTGCTTGTCTCTCTCCTCCTACTCCTCCCCTACTTGCTTGCCCTTTTTCTCTCAAGTAAATAAATAAATAAATAAATAAAAATTTTAAAATATCTAATTTCTGATCGCTCCCTCATCTCGGCAATCACTGCCTATTCTTAGAGACAGGCATTCCATACCACCCTCTGATTTACTCACATACAAATCTGAAGTCAGTTTTCTTCCTGTCCCAAGTCTAAGCACATATTACTTAACCATTAATAGCCATGCTTCCCTCCCCTACTTCTTTCATCTTTCTTTGTAACACATAACAAATATATAATTCAGTGCCTTTTCCTCTAACAAGTGTTCTTACTGGGAAAACTGCAGCAGCAGCTGAAGTATTCCATCTGACCAATTCCTTAAAAAATAGATTAACCTTTGTTCGGTTTTTAATTACAAGAGTTTCCTACATTTATACAACAAATATTGTTTCCTTTGACAAATACTGGTCCCTTCAAAGGGTTCTGGGAAGAAGGGCCTTGGGTGTTCAGGCAAAGTGAGCAGGACCAGTAGGGACTCTGTGTAACGAAAGTCTGAGAACTATAGGACCAGGCACACCTCGCTGTTAATGTTCACTTTGTAAACTGTAATCTTGTGGTCCGGGAATAGACATGGCCTTTGAGTCCTAGCACTGTGTCCTTAAAAATATGCCATACTGCTCCAAATAATAATAATAATAATAATAATAATAATAATAATAAAATAAATAAGGGCTCAACATGAATTAGGAAAGAATACTATTCTTCCATAATTATGAAGGAGTATTATGAAAGAATCATATTCTTTCATAATTCATGTTTTTAATCCTCCAATACTATTTTTTTATCCTTTTGTCACAGCAATTCCTAATATTTGAATAGCAGAATAACATTTCCAGTACTTAGTGCTGGGAGACAACAGAAATCAAAATGAAAATGCACAGAAATATCCAGATGGGGGAAAACAGCGAAAAAGATAACCCTGGACTGTGGCAATAGGAGACACCCTGCAACAGTGTCACTGTGCATGCTGGCATCTACTATAAAACATTGGGGTCCACAGTTCTGCGCCTGTTACCAGTTCAGACTCCTTCTCTTCTTGCCAGAAAGAATAGAATCTGTTTTTGTTGCTCTAACTTTACAGAGAAAAAGCAGAGCAGGGTCAGAACTAAAGAGGCTCTTGGCTACTTGATGGTACCCCAGGAATACACAACTTGCAAAAGGCATTTGATGAACTTACTGCGAGAAAACTAACTTCTTTTAAAAATGGTACTGGTGAAGACTTGGCACTTAACATGACCCACAGGCACTTACAGACACAGAGACCAATCATTTTTCTGCAAACAGTAGCAAGGTCTTGACATAAGGAAGCAACAACCAGACAGAGACCATCATGCCATAATATGGCCCATTCAGAACAGAAACTCTGGGGTTCAGGCTATACAAGACAAGAAATCCAGGCTGGATTTGGCTCCAACTGGTAAAGATGAGATAGGAACTGAAGATTCATGTCAAAAGTCATCATTTGTCAAATATAATTTTGCTTGGTTTAATAATAAGATAAATCATTGTATGGTTTATTAATGCACGTTAAATCATTTTCTGATCTTTCTGAAGCCTTGCATTAAAAAGACATTTTCTAGGTTTTGTAATGGATGCTGGGGTAAAATATGACTACTGGAGACAAAAACACCATTACTCAAAGTAGAAAGAGCCAGGTATGACTTTATAGAACTGTGGCATAGCATTCAGTAGTTCACAGCAGTATTTGGTTAAGAATATGCATTTGAGTCACCAACCCCAAAGTAATATTAAGTAGGTTAAGTTCTTTATTTATACTTTTTGAACACCATGAGGAAAATGACAGGCTATTACAATGCATGCCATAGCACATCAGCTATAACACAATAATTATATTCCAGAGAAAATTCAAATTCTGTTAATATGCTAACAAGTTTATGAGGTGATAGGATTATCAAGCAAACTGCTCAAAACCTATGTTATTTTGTAGCTTACCATCTTCATCATCATCATTATCATTCACATTTAAAATTGTGAGTTGGGGAAATAATTGTGAGTTGGGGAAATAAGTTGGATCCTTTGCACCCTAACCCCCCAAAACCAAAAGCTACCGTTCAGCTGGGCCAGAGGCTGTCACAGTGGATGGATAAACGCACAAAACAATAGCTAGGACTCTTATGGAGGAGTGGTGCCGAGCCCATGCTGAGAGAAGTGGAGCACCTGGGGCAAGGGCTGCATTTCAGGGGGCCTTAGAGGAAGAACATCTTGCTATGAACCAACAGCTGAACAAGGCTGGGCATGTGCACTATCCTTTAAGACTTATCTGGTGAGCTATTATGAAGAGAATGCATTATTGGTTCAAGTATAAACTAATACTTAACAGAATAAAGCAACAAAGAGTAGTCCCACTTATTTATAAAAACATATGGCAGTTCTAGTACCACAGAGAAGGGGAGATCTTCGATTAACAGTGCTAAGATAGTTGGTTCTGTATGTTAAATTATTATAGACCTAGAAATTAGATCTTTATATTACACACACATGTACACACACAATCACAAAATTAACTTCAAGTAGATTAATGATCTATATATGAAGAGTAAAATTTTTAAAAAATTAGGAAAAAACTGCAAAAGAGTATGTTCAAATCCTCAAATTAGGGACTGAAATGTTCAGTAAGACAAAAAACAGAAGCCATTATAAAAAATATTGATAAATATGACATAAGAATGTGTTGTGCAAACAAACCATTATAAAAGGAAAAAATGATACATTGAAAGAAAACATCTACAGCACATTTAATCAGCCAGTGATTAGTATTCAGAATATAATAATATTTACAAAGCAGTTAGAAAAGATACAAACCAAAACAAAGTAGGCAAAAGATAAAAATAAGCATTCAGTGAAAAGGAAACACTAATGTACACTCTATATATAAAACATGTTTAAGGTTACTAATAACCAGGAAATAAAAAATTGATTCCTAAGAAAATATAGTTATAAATCTAAGGGATAGGCAAAAACTGAATCTATTAATACCAAAGATTAATAAGACTACTGAATAATAAGAACTCTTACACATTGACAGTGTAAGTTTATTTTGTCACAAACATTTCATTTAATGCAGGTGAGAGTTTCTGAAGAAATTGCCATTTGAAGTGGCAACATTTTGTGTTTTCTAAGGCAACTAAATTTCATAAAATCCTAAGCGGAATCTTAGCTAAATCTTTCTCTTCCTCTTTTTTTTTTTTTTTTTTTTTTTGCTTAATTTAAACTAAATGTATTCTTTTCAAGATTTTTCTCATTGTAATTCTGCTATCAACAATGAGAAATTACTATGGCACCTGAAATAAAAGTTGATTTCCAAATTAAGTAATGAAACATAAAAGGAAAGAGCTAATGTGCAGCCCATCATCTTGAGAGAGCAGCATAGAATTAGTAAATGCATAAATTGCACTTAAAAGTACAGTTTCTTTTTCAAAGATGATAACTACTTTAAGGAAAGCTTCATGTCTGTTGATAGCCTTCAGGCAGTTAAAGTATTGACTGATCTTTGTCTCTAGTTTCAAAAGCAAGAACCATTAAATGCAGAAACAGTCATGATAGCCAAACATATTTTAACTTAACAAAATAAAACTACTGAAACTTATTTAAAATATCTGAATAAATATATCAGATAAGGCAGAAGATAGGTATGCTCTGTGAAAGGTTATTAAGAGAACAAAGAAAATTTATAATTATTCTAAGTTTCTCTTGATTTTCATGAATGTTTGAGATCAATGTAATTTAAGAATAGTGTAAATATTAAAAAAAACAACATAACATTAAGTTCCAAAAATCATACTTTTGTAATCTGTTGTGATAAGACCCTCACCAGTTTTAAGTTTTGAAGATTCATGAACACTAGGAAGTGTGACTGGCAATGAATTTTGAGACCATTTTAAAGCTCTTCAACTACAAAGATGTATTTTACTAATAAAGAATCTCCTCCATATGAACACAATTTGACCTTAATAAATACCCCATCTCAATCATGTTTTGTAAATATAGTCTTTTGATTCCTGAAATAAATACATACGGATGAGTCTGGTTTAATTTGCTTATTTATACGTAAAACTAATGAACTCCTCTGCCAGCCTTGGATTAGAAATTTTGACACATTGGCTATTGGGATTCCCTGGACAGTTTTTAGCTACCTATTGTCAATTGTCAAACTATCAGTTCATGTGGTCCAACTCAGTTCTTAAAGGCTATAATTATTTCCCTTACTTTCAAGTTCTTGGGGAACTCAAGATATTAGTGGGAACTGACTGCAAGATAACTAATTACTTTAAGCTACTGAATGAAAGATGCATCAGAAGGGATGTTATTACTATCTTTGGAGTTAGAGAAAGCATGGAGCACAGCACTGAACACTATCAGCATCCACCTAAGTAAGCTCTGCTCTGGAGACAGGGTGTTCAGCCCCAGACGCTGGTGACTTCCTATAATTAGGAATAGGAAGTCCTAGTTTTCCTAGCAGCAGAATGTTTTCCTAGGAATTATTAGGTGACGATTTGAAAACCAATTTGGCATGGCGGATGATATCTCCAGGCGGCAACCTTAAGTAGCAAAACTTTGAAAACAAAAGAAGGGTTTAGCTAACTGTAGGCTTTGCTTTTCTTGGTGGGAATACAAAACTGGAGCCAGAGTTTAATTGTTCAAAAAAATACAATATATTCCAGGGGCTGTGTGGACAAAGAATGAGAAAACAAAGCAACAACAAAAAAGAGAGATAAGGTTATTGGCTGCTAGGGAGGAATATTGGGGAAGAAATAAGATATTTAAGGGGGATTTTTTAAAAATGATGTTTTACTGTGTGGTATTCTCTAGGCTCTCCTCTCTTACTCTATATCAGTCTAAAACACTACTGCTTTAAATCTTAGAATGAAAGGAGTTAAATTTGCCCTTTTGGGAAATATAACAAAGCTCAGATCCTGTTCTATTGGCTTTGGGGACAGATCCGAGGCTCTCTGTGGTGGTCTTGCCACATCTGGGTTTCACAGGGGCAGATCCATCCAGTCATGTTATTAAACATTCAAACCATATAACTAACAAGCATGGGTTTCAGTCAACATTCTGCCATCATCCTTCTAATTATAATCTGGTTTCCCAGAATTTTCTGGTCAGAGGTCATGAGGGTATTGTCCCCTGGAGTAATACTTTTCATTGAGACTATTCATTTGGCATTCTGGTTGAATCCATTTGTCTTTGCAGGCATCACTGATATGAATTTGCCAAAGTAATGCCATCCTGTGGGGACATGCTAACAGATATTTGTAGTTGACATGCTAACAGACATTTGTAGTTGATATGGTACCTATTCCAAACAATCTTTAATCAGAGTTTTCTATAAACATTAGCCCTGCAGAGTGATATAATTTAAATGTGATACATTCTTCTATTTTAAATTCAATAGCATCCAAAATCAAAATTTAAAAGTTCGAGTTTGGGCTGTATAGAATTCTTGATCTCAAAGAACTGGCCCGTTATCCATAATGGAAACCAAACATGCAATGGGACGTTTGCTTTATAAATACGTAGTTGAGTTTCAGGAGATGAGACCTAAACTGTGCTATAGGAAATACACATGTAAAGGGACTCTATTACATATCATTGTATCACAGGACATTCCTAAGTAAGGACATTTTAATTTTAAGATCACATAGAGCTACATGCAGAGGAAATAATACTGAAATCACAATGCGATGCTCTGGAATACTAGTAATCTTGGTGGATTTTGCTGATATTTTGTTGTTTATGAGTGACATTACAGAAGCTAGAGCCTAACACAGTCATTCCAGAAGAAAATTTCCCTGCAATGAACAAAGCCCTTTTGTGCTTCTGGTAAAACATGACTCCACTAAGGCAATTAGCTGTTTTAAAAATAAACTAATTCATTTTGGAGATCTGATGTATAATTATGCAGCTGCATGGACTGGGGAGGCATGGTGACTGGCTAAAGTGTTAGTAAAATTAGAAGAAAAAAAAAAGCATCTCCATGCTGACAGCTAAAGCATTGATTTAATGTCCAATTGCCACCTTTGCATTATGAGGAGCTACAAAATGAACCTTTTGCTAAAATAATACCAAAAATTTCTGATAATGATAATAGGGTATCTCCAGGGACATAGGGACATAGGTAACTAAAAATATTTATCCACAGCCTCGCTTTGAAGAAGCTTGGCATTCTCCGTAAAATCAACTCTTACATCTCCACAAAAATATGACTCAGAATTTAACTCACTCATTCCATAGACAGAACTGTTGCGTACTACTTCTAGAAGCAGAACATTTGGTGACAGGACGCTTGTGTGGGTTCAGAGGCAGGGACCAGAAGAGGAAATGGCTCTTGGTCCATTTTCAGAGATTTGTTATTAAGGCAGCAGCTTCCTTGGGTGGGGAAGAGCCAGGCCTGGCCATTAACCACAGCAAGATCCTTCCAAGTTTTGTTGGGCAAAGGGCTCTCAACCTGATCATGACACCGAAACTGACCCTGCTCACAGCTTCAGCTTCCACAAAACCCACAGGGTAAATTCACACCACATGATGAACGTTATTTTAAAATTCTACTAACACTTATTCGACTCCCTTTCAATTACACAATACACTTCCCACAAAGTGAAGACAGCAGTATTTGCACACTGTGTCTTAATAGATTTCCCTCTCTGTTGATCATTCTTTTCTTTTTTACCTTTCTTTTTTTAACTCCTTGCTTCTTTGTCCTTTCCCCTCCCCCACCTTCTCTCTCCTCTTCTTCCTCCCTCCTTTCCTTTCCAGTCTCTGCCTCCCCTCCTTTCTCCATCTAACCAGTAGCATTTTAACTCGTTTTTCTTCCTCTGAGCATTCCAGATTCTGGCTATGAATCATGTTAAATATCACTGTTTTTGTGCCTCTGACTTTCAGGTTTCTAGTGTTGCTTTTAGTTCTCTAACATCCTGAAATGAGATAATATGAATTTCAGCTCCACGTAAACATACAGAATAATCTTTATCTATTTCAAACTTGCTTTTAAATTATGTGAGAATGTAAATGTTTATTAAAATTTGGTGATGAGTCTGCTCCCTCACTGCCCTAAAGGAAAAAAAATTGTCATTCAAAGACAATAAAATATGTATAAATAGAGGACTATATTAAAATTCTATGGTTATAAAATGTTACTTCCTCAGTATCATTTTAATGCATTCTAACAATTAGATGCAACCTTTATTTCTCCAAATTTCGCTTCCCTAGGTGTCTGATTTCATCAGCTTAGCAGAACCTTCCTTCCCCCAAAAATACTGTGGCTAAAGTCTCCCAGAGGAAAACAGACACTGCGGGGGCAGCTGAGGGGGCTTACCTGCAGGGGGAAAGCACAATTCTGCCTCAAATGTTCCTGACGTTTTGTCCAATATTTTATTTAGATCCTTTAAAGCTGACAGAAAAGGTGTAAGAATCATGCAAAGAACTTACATGTAGACTCACCAATTTTAATCATTGTGCCACAGTATGTTGCTGTTTTAAAATTGAATTTAACTTACACAGAATGTTTCCATACATGCATCCACAAAAAAGTCATTAGAGATATTACCAAGGCTCAATATCAGTGTCTGACAGAAAGATAAAAATAGCCTTCCCCAGGCAAATATTGGGTTGCCATCCCCTTCCTCAATGTCTTCTTAGAAGGCCTAAAATAACACAGGATACGAAGCTGAGAAGCACTAGGGCCTCAGAGTTAAGACCTAATTATTTTATTTCTGCATTTTAAGTGATACGTGCGAAACACCATAAATTTATACAGGAACCTTCTTATTACTTTATGTTATTTATGACACAGCCAATGTGGCATAAGATCCCTCTTAGACTCTATCCACAGAGGTCAAAAAGTTCCATTTTTGATATTTTTAAAGACCATTTTAAACTGCTGAAAATAATTTCACCAACATGTTGATCCATTAGTATGAAGCTCTAAGGAAAACATTATAACAAAGCTCTAATCAGTGAGAAGTAAACCAATGATATATTACAATAGCTATGAATAATTACAAATGTTGTCCAAGAAGAACTATTGGGGGAGGGAAATCAAGGTTGCCAGATAAAACTGGACACATCTTTTGGTATCACATTCACCTCAGAATTTTCTAAATCAATTTCTCCTTACAAAATCAGAAGTCGTTTTGGGCAGCCCGGGTGGCTCAGCAGTTTAGCGCCGCCTTTGGCCCAGGGCCTGATCCTGGAGACCTAGGACTGAGTCCCAGTCTGTCTCTCATGAATAAATAAATAAAACTCTTAAAAAAAAAAAAAAAAGATGAGAAGTCATTTTGGTAGCTTATGCTATAGCTTGACTTATGCAGCAGTTTTCAGACCCAGATGCACAAGGATATGAGTGGAGATGAATTACTGTCCTGTAGAGATAGGTGAGGGTGACGTGTATATAGGTCCTGTCAAGTGAGCAGAAAATGGAATTGGTTGAGTCTTACAAAAGGATGAGGCAAAAATAAGTTGTCTGAGTTAATGTGGAAGGGATGTATGCCTTATGCTAAGGCTCCATCATAATCACCACATGTTGTTTCCTCTCAGCCCAGTAAAATAATCTGCTGAGCTCTGCAAACACAGAGCTAGCAGAGATAATGAGAAAGGGTGACCCAAGAGCACAAGTATAAAAGTTGTGGCAAATCCCCGGCTCCTTTCTTTGAATGGGTATTTGTTTTCTGGGAGCAAAGATTCAGCTAGTCCAGTGATCTTGGCTTCCCACAACCCAGATACTGATTGGTTAACTTTGTTCTCCCTGGCTTTGATATGCCTTAGATGGGTGCATCTGTCTAGGTGGCTATGTGTAGGAGTGGTTGTGCTTCAAAGATAGTTTGAAAATTGCAAACTGGCCTTCATTCATCCATTTGTTCAATGAGCACCTAGTCAGTACGTCCAAGCATTACTCGAAACATCTGGGATAGGCTAAAGACAAAACCCATGCTCTCATGGAGCTTCTATTCTACTGTGGGGGCAGAAAACAAAACACAGGTACACAAAGAAGTGGTATTCCAGATAGTGATTACTGCAACACTGAAATAAAACATGGTAATAGGATATAGAGTAACTTTGGAGGCATGGATTATTTTTTTTTAAGATTTTTTTCATTTATTTATGAGAGACAGAGACCTGGGCAGAGGAAGAAGCCTGATACAGGAGTCTATACCAGGACCCCAGGACCCCAGCGCCCCAGGGCCCCAGGTTCACAATCTGAGCCGAAGGCAGGCACTCAACTGCTGAGTCACTCACATGCCCAGCATGGACCATTTAGAAAGGGTACTGAGCAGGCATCTCTTTTAAGGAAGTGGACACTCGAGCTGAGATCCAAAAAATATGAAGAAGCAAGTCTTGTAAACATGTGGGAAAGGCATATTCCAGACAAAGGGAATAGGTCTCTGTGTGTCTGCAGCAGAATGATGGCCAGTGGAACTGCAGCACAGAAAGGAGTGGCCAAGGGAAAGAAGATGATCTTGGACAGAAGAGCAATTCCTGTAGAGCACCCTGACTGAACAGAGAGAGAGAGTTTAAAGGATCGGGTATGGGGTGGTGTGGCTTTAAGTGGGAAAGAACTCCATTCTAAGAGCCCTCCCACTGCAGAGCAGGTCCCGGCCCATGCTGGGGCAGTGCCTGTCTGGGTGGCAGCTAATCAGAGACAAAACCAGAGGTGACTAGATTAGAGGAAGCTGTCTGAATATTATCTGTGCCATTTCTTACTGTGGAATTTGATTTGAAAACTGCCAGTAACAATCTTTTCTTGGAAGTAGGCAGGGATAGATAGTATAAATAAATATAATCTAAAGGCAAAAACAGGACTGAAAATCAAATCTCCCAGCAAAAAGCAGCTAAAGCAGGGCTTCAAATCAAATCTTCAGGTCTAGAGGAAATCTGTAGCAATTACAGAGCACCATGCACAGCAGAGGAGCAGTATAGACAGAAGTACTGGCATGGACCTGTTAGAGGTCTCAGTCTGGTTTATGTTAGTAGCAGAATTTTAAAAAAGGGGATGGGCTTTAGAAAACCAGAATCCAAACAGTCATTTACAGGTTATTTTTAAAAGGCACCCAAATTAGCATGTCTAAACTACTTGAGTCTTCCGAGCATCTCTTTATCCCACTCCCACATCCTTCTGGTAATAGTCTTTGATTTTCTTTCCATGGGATGGTTACATAATGGTACCCCCAACCCAGTGACCAAGTAATAAAACTAAAGAGCAGGCACCTGACCTTAGTGAGCAAATCTCAATCTCTCTCCAAGAATTTGAAAACAGTACAGAACACAACATGTGCAAAGGCCCAGAGGTGGAAAAATGTTGGGAGCTGAGTTGTTTTTGGATGGCATTCTAGAGAGAAGGTCCAGAGACACCTGCTAATGAGTTTTCACCTAATTCATTTTCTTAATATATACTTGGTTAGTTGGCCATATTGATTTCTGTTGCTGAGAGTGGAAAAATCTTTAGTGAATGTCATTATCAATGTTTATAAATGTCATCCTGCTTTGGAATCTGGTATGTCAGAACAACAACAAACTTGAGGGCAGGACATAACCCCCAAATTACTCGAAAGAGTAATAAAACCAAAAGGTACTGTGTAAAAAGCAGCAAAGCTGTGGCTAAGACTCAATTGCTTGGATATCAAATACAGGGATGGTGAGGCCACCTGGATGTAGGGCAACATTACACCAAAACTGCATTCAATTAATCTTCAAATATGTATCAAAAAATCTACCCTCTTACCCTCTGCCAGTCACCTCCCCTATTTTCAGTAGCTGGAAATACAGAAGTAAACAGGAAAGAAAAGGTCCTTGTTCTCTTTGAGTTCTCATTTTTAGACTTTGACTAAACAGAAATTTTGCCCACATACTTTTTCTGTCAATTATTTGAAATAGAGGCTCCACCTGATAAGCATATGATCCAAAACTTCAAAGTAATCAAGCTACCTAGAAATTCCTTAGGGATACTGTAGAAACAAATCCCTGCTTGAGGTATTCTGGTAGGTAAAGGACATGAAAGTTCTCAAAATAAATAGTAAATAGTAATAATAATGGCAACTGAGTAAACATGCAGATTCCAAGGGTTTATCTCTCTGGAGTCTGATTCTGGGAGGTATGAGAACCAGATCTTTGCACTGTTGACAAATGCTGTACATGAGGGGTTAAGCAAACTATGGCAAATGTAACCCTTGTGCCCATTTTTCCAAATATTATTGGAATATAGACAACCCCATTTGTTTACACACTCTTGATGACTGTTTTCCTATTAAAAAGTAGAGGTGAATAGTAACAGAGACTGTATGGACCACAAAACCTGAAATATTTACTATCTAAAACTTTATAGAAAAAGTTTGTCAACCCATGCCTTGAGAGATTCTCAGGCAGGCTATCTAATGTCTCTTTTGAAAGCTCCTTCTATTGCTACATTTTAGTAATTTTTCAAAAAAAATAATTTTAATTTAATACTAAGAAACAGAAAACTCCATAACATGTCAGGCATAGATACTCAAGGAAACATAATGATTATTATCCTTGCAAATTATACTAGCTTAAAATCAGTGATGTTTTATTTTTTGATTCCTGAGTTGAAAGAAATAACATACTTGTCTTAGAAACCAATGAGCAGTTATAAAACAACTACTAATTAGTGACACACAGAGATCATCTTGGTTACATTTCAGACATATTTCCTTCTAGTCCTCCTTGTAACTGATTTATTAAATGCAAGAAGACACATATATAGGTGACACTATTATATTCTCAAAGCTGATGTTACTTATAATTCATTAGTTCTAAAATAAATAAAATGAGTAATACACTCTGAGTTCTCCCCCCATGAAACTGAGATATACACTGGAAGGGAATGTAACTTGCTCATTTTAATTTTCACAGCAACCAGGATCCAGTCTGGTACATAGTTGGGACTGGTAAAATATTGATAGAATGAATGATAAAGATAGCTATAGACAGTTATGTTCTTACATAGGTCCTATTTGTGGGAACTTTGTGAATTGCCCTCATTCATGAAATACAATGTAGTACCATTAGGTTGTTACTATTGAACACCTACACACTTTCTCTTGCTCTTTTAAGCTCCTTGTTAGATGTGTCACCCTTTAAAATGTGCTTTTTTTTTTCCTTGTTAATGTAAGTCTTTCAAGGTCAACCTACAGTTTCCTAAAATAACATTATATCTGGTGTTTCCCAGAAATAGCATATACAAATATGACATTTAAAATTGCTCTTTGATTGTACTTGATGGTGAATAATAGTGAGAAGTTCCCAAATTTGAACATGAAAATGTAGTGCTGCTTTTCTCCAGAATGAAAGTAACAGATTATTATAGTAAGCTAACATTATTCTGATGTATACACACACACACACACACACACACACACCCCACGCCACACACCACACCACACCACACCACATCACATCACATCTATATAAGTAGCCTGGCAAACAAAAATCTCAGCTCCTTTTCATAAGTTTTGATTTAGTCACACTGGCCAATGAAGTAAAACTAGAAGTTACAAAAACCTGGTGGTCACCTATGGAAAAACTCCAACGTCACCTATGGACTAAACACGACTATGTTTGAGTCTGAATCAATATAGAGTGGGTTATTATAAAGCCTGAGGGAATAGCAGGGTAACTAAGAAGCACAAATAAAAATCTAGAATAAGACAGATACCCAAGGTAACAATTATCTCATCTTTCTAAACACATCTAGTGACAATACAGAGATTTGCTTTAAATTTACTTTTGTATCATCTGTTTCCCACCTATATAGTTATCTGGAGGCTCAGAGGAAATGAAAAATAATCAAACTCTTTAAAGATGAAGATAACCCAGGAATCCTTAAGCACCAAATAAGGTTATTACAGATTCCATTCATTCATCATTTATGAATTGATTCTTGTGAGAAATAAATATTGACTTCTACAACATGCCAGGATCTTTGCTAACCTTTTGGGGTAAAACAGACATCATATCCATCCTCACGGAGTTTATATTCTAACCAGAAAAACAGATATTTAAAAATTTATACCTCCTAATAGCTAAAAATAATTTGAACAACAAAATAAGTAAACTAATATCGGATTGTAATACACAAAATAAAAAAGGAAGATAAAAGACAACATAGCTAAACACTTCAAACATATTAAAAAGGGTTTTGTGTTAAGAAAACAGAAAGGAAAAATTTTAATAATATGGATAAATTCCTAGAAAGGCAAAGTATATGAGACTGATACACGAATAACTAAGAAAAACTGAATAGTTATAAAACCATTAAAAATTGAACCCATAATTAAAATCTTTCCACAAAGAAAAGTCCATGCTTCAGCAGTAAACTGTGCTAAAAAATCAAAGAAGAAATAACACTAAGTTCTTCCAGAAATAGAAAATCTGGGAAATACTGACCAACTCATTATGTAGATATATCTTATACCAAATCTAACTAGAGGATTTCAAGACCGGAAAACTATAAACTAGCTTCATTAATGAACACAGAAATAAAAATCTTAGAAAATAGAAGAACTGAAAAACAGACATAAATAAAAATGGTAGCTTCAATTTCTTTCTTCAATAGTTTTAGGAATCTTCAGGGAAATTTTAATTAAAACCACAACTATGCATCCACTGGCATGCTAAAATTACAAAGACAGTTGACACCACATATTGACAAGGAAGTAGAGGCACCAGTACTCTCATGCAACACCAGTAAGACTATAAACTGATAGAACTACTTTGGAAAACTGTCTGACATTGAGTATTAACTTTCAATGGACTCATATGTTATGTCACAACAATTCATAAGGTAAAAAAGTTATTCTCAAGGTACATGAGCAAGAATATTCTATATCAGTGTTATTGATAATTGGTCAGAACTGGACACAACCAAAATATCTATCAACAGTAGATTGGGTAAATTAATTCTGATATCATGATGGAGTGGATATGATAGAACAACGAATATTAACAAACTAAAGTGAAAACAACACGGTGGATGAATCTCACAAACTTAACTTGGCATGAAAAACAATGTATACCATGTAATTCCATGTATGTGTAGTATAAAAACAGGCGAAATGAAATGACATTGATGGAAATCACAGCAGAGGTTACTTATAGGGAAGAGGATAGAACAGGGATTGGGAAGGCATTTGATTGCTACATTACATTGCTACATTGCTACATTGCTGGCATCATGCTGTTTTTTCATCTGTGGGATTATAACTAGAATATGTTCACTGAGCACTTTTCTGCATATGGGCTTTACTCTACTACTATTATTATTAATTTTTTTTTTTGGTTAAAAAAAAGGTCCTGACATTTATCAGCACTTGTTAATAACAATAATAAGGTGAACCTGGTATCAGAAGAATTTTATTATGCAGATATATATATAAAGAATGGATGAAGAAAGGAAGCCTAGATATGAGAAAAAGGGTAAGAGACTGCAACAAATAATCTATCAGGGACAGATTAAATGCTGGGGGGTGACTGTGGATATGGAATTGCTATAACATCATTACTTGAAATGTTAAGATATATCTTTTTATGACAAATTTCTTATTTCCAGCCTATTCTTTTTTAAATGCTAAGATTAGGTAGGGTGCTCTGTGGCTCAGTCTGTTGGGTGTCTGCCTTTGGCTCACCATGATCCCAGGGTCCTGATACTGAGTCCTGTGTTGGGCTCCCTGCTCAGCAGGGAGTCTGCTTCTCCCTCTGCCTCTCCCTTGGATTGTGCTCTCTCTCTCTCATGCTCTCTCTCTCTTTCAAATAAATAAATAAAAATTTATAAATGCTAATATTAGATGCAATGATAAATAGATAGTATTGAATGATAATGCTAAGTACTTAGTCAAACAAAACCACTTCCTAATATAATGACCATACTCTACTTCTCCAGGTCTCAGTTTTTCTCATCCTAATATAACAACACTTGGGAGCATTAAAAATGAGATAATTTATTTAAGATTTTTAACACAACATCCCCTACTGTGAAGTATCATCAACATCATATAAAACTGACTAAAGCCATATTAGTTTAAACATAGTTTCAGTTATCACAAATAATCTTTTAATCAAATAATTTAATATTTTTCAAATTTTATTACTTTTTCTTAAACAAAACAAAAAAGTCACAAGCATTCAAACCATAGTTGTAAAAACCTTTCATCCAGTCTTCATTGTACTTTGTAAGCAACAAATGGGCAAGGAGAGCCATTTTTTTTTTTTTTTTTGCCTGAGAGACTGCTCTTGCTAAAATTGCTTCAATTCCACTTAATCCTGTGGTTAGACAATACTGATAAGTTCTCCAAATAAAACAAATCACAGATGATTTGGTTTTGGTTAATGGGGAACAAAAATCAAATAAGAAAATATATTTTTTAGAAGATTATGAAAAAATTTCTATCAGTAATGCAATGAAACTGATATTAAAATAACTGGAGGGCAGGTGCCTGGGTGGCTCAGTGGTTGAGTGTCTGCCTTTGGCCCAGGGCATGATCCTGGGATCCGGGATCAAGTCCCACATCGGACTCCCTGCATGGAGCCTGCTTCTCCCTCTGCCTGCGTCTCTGCCTCTCTCTCTCACTTCACTGTGTCTCTCATGAATATATAAATAAAAATATTTAAAAAAATAACTAGGGGGATGTCTCTTTAGATGCTGCCCTGGAGATACAAGTGGGCAATGTGTCCTAACAAAGTGGCAGTTCCAGTTCAAATTAGCCAGTAAAAAAATAAGATGAAAGAAAAAATGGTTGCTTTGTCTAGTACCAATTGAGTATTTTTGTACAATAAAAAATAGGAATCCTATAAACCGATAGCAGAGGGCATAACACTGCTGCTGCTAACAAGATCATGCACAAATGTCATATTACTAGGTTACAATTCTGTAAGCATTTTAGGAAATATTGGATTTAACTAAAACTTTTTGAGCTTTTTTGGTCTCTTGTGTTAATTGTGAACAAAACATTTAAAAATCCTCCAATGCATAAGAATCACTTTCATTAAAAGTCCTCTTTGTTATCACTTTAATTTATACTTAACTAAAATTACCAGTGTCTACTTCAGCACCGCATAACTCATTTTTATTTTTAAATTTCATGAATTTTATAATTTTATAGGATCAATCTGTGTCAAGAAAAGATAATTTGCATTCTAGAAATCAATTTGGGTTTAGTTTCTAGCATTTCACCAAGTACTTAGGACTCGAATTTTTTTCTGACCACAAAGTCCTTTTGTGTCTGAGAGAAGTGTATGTGTATATGTACGTACACACACATACATACATACACACACACACACACACACACACACTTTTTTGTTAGACTTTGACTTTGTTATTCTTTTCCACAGCTAATAGAGCTCCCCACAGAAAGAGTGCCACTAATTTAATTTTCTCTTTTTGGCTTTTTTCACTCTTCTCTAAAAACCACTGTTTATTTTCCAGAGTCCATTAAACAAGTTGAGTTGACATGTTAGTCACAGTAGATCATTTGGGATTTTTTACAATTTTTCTGCTCAATCTACTTTACAAGAAAAGCTAGTAGCCTTTCTCATTTTTCTATTAGTTCGGGAAAATCCACCCTTGACACCATAGAATGAAATTGAAAACCATAAAATATAGAAACCTGGGAACTCTGCCCCCAAACGCAGCTGTCATATATAGTAACTTCACACAATTCTATAAAATTGAGCAAACAATTGTCTCTTCTGCCCTGCAACCAAGCCCGGCTACTGTCAAAAGCTTTGTTCTCTTTCTAATTCCACAAATGTTAAACTGCAAGCCCAAGTGCTAGTGTTATTAGGAAGAAGAGTACCACAGAGATGACGGGCTAGAATTACACCTTGTACTCATGAGCTACTCCAATTATCAGAAGCAAACATACAGTTGACCTAATCATTTCAAGTTAACTTCTTCGTAAGGGGGTGCAAACTGAGATCTAAAATATTTGGAGGGATCCCTGGGTGGCGCAGCGGTTTGGCGCCTGCCTTTGGCCCAGGGCATGATCCTGGAGACCCGGGATCGAATCCCACATCGGGCTCCCGGTGTATGGAGCCTGCTTCTCCCTCTACCTGTGTCTCTGCCTCTCTCTCTCTCTCTGTGACTATCATAAGTAAATAAAATAAATAAAAAAAATAAAAAAATCTTTAAAAAAATAAAATAAAATATTTGGAAATAGGAAAATCTATGAGGTTTGAAGACTCTGTACATTAGATGAATGCATACCATTCTCAAGTATAAGGACTGGAAGATAGGCTGTAAGATAACTAATAGGCAATTTCCTTTCATTTTAATAAGGAAGTTATACAATGTAGCCCAAGGGGGCACGCCATCCTTGGAGAACTCTATTAGGCTTCAGCACAATTCCCCAAATCTACACTTGCAAATGTTAATTTGTAATTTGAACACCGTGAAAATTAAATCATCACACTAGGCAAGCTGATTCACTGGCAAGGGAGCAAAATTTGGAAGCCAAGGGCCATTTTCTATGGTTACCATTAGTCAATTACAGTCAGTAAATTGAAGCTTATCTTACCTGTTTTTTTTAAAAAAAAACCTGCCTCTCCAGAAAACAGTACCCACAAAAAAACTTGAAAAATACACTATTTGAGCATATATACTAACAAAATGCAATTTTATTTATTTGTTTAGCCTTTTCTTAGAAAATTTCTTTTACTCTACTACTTTAATATAATTTTATGCTTTCCTACCCAATTTCCACAAGAGTATCATTTTAAAATCATCTGAGAGCAAGAGAGTTAATTCTTAACACTTTAATGTCTAACTTATCTGTTAAAACTTTGTAGGAATTAATAGACTTCAGGCACTTGTAGCTAACAAGAAAAAGGAATCCAGGGGCCTGTGATAAGAGGTGAAGTAAATAGAGTAAGGAGAGATGCCAAGGCCCAAAGATACACCTAACCAACCTGAGAGTCTTATTCAGCTGGTAACCCTATGCCTCAGACTCGTGCCAGCTCCTAACAGCAACCCGTGAGCAGGAGCCCATGGCAGAACTGGGTCAGGCGTGTCTTGGCCAAAGTTGGTGCTGACCACAACTTTGACTAATAGCCTGGGAAGGAAAGTTACCCTCTCATGCTCAGTTTAACTCCAAAGAAACCAAAGAAACAGGATGAGGTCTTGCTCTACCTAGGAAGAAATGTAGCAACCAGAGACAGTACCTATAGAAGGAGTTTTAAAAATGGTAAGTCGACATGGAACTTCATTTTTTTTTTTTATTGATCAAAAGTATTGTTAAACTGGCTTCACTGTGTTTGAACTTACAGATATTCTTCTGTCAGGTAGAAACTAGATCTCTACTTCCTAAAAAAATTTACTGTTATTTCTTCCTTAAATTTTTGTTACAGATTACTGGAATTTTTTTGTGGAAAGATTTTTAATGATGGGTTCAATTTTTTAAATGAGTAAGATCTACTGGGGTAGGAAAATAAGGATTAGTAGGAACCTTCATGGGAGTGGCAAACAAGAGTCAACATCTTTAGTTCTCTGTTACTGCTTTGATTGGAGGTCAAGGATTTAATATATATTATTTTGAAATCTTGGCCAACTAAACAACAAATATCTTTTTATCTCAAGATATGATTTTGCTACCCTCAGCCATGATATAGAAGACTGCAGTGAGAAACTAAAATTCAGTCAATAGGATTGTCTATGAGCTTTTAAAAACCAGTTTTGGAAAATTTGTATCCAATCCTTAAAAAGACAGTAAATCTTACGTTCTCTGGAAACAAACCAAAAGGATATTACAAATATTAGCAGGTTAGTTAGTACTAGTTTTATCAAAAAGTGATCTGAATTCTATATTTATTGGTATATCTTGAAGGTCACATAATTTAGGGGACTTCTCATAGTTTCCTAGTAACCATGTTCTTGTAGAAACATTAGCCATATTTCACATATGCTCATCTAAGTTATCAAGCCTAAAAGAGCTCTCCTCTCGCTCATTAGACATGACTCTGCCTACTTAAGTTTCTCATTTCAATATATTCTTTTGATCATTTTCTCCAGGGAATCATGGTCAAACGTCCACATTTTAATTACCAGCACACTAACACAGAGTGGCTGCTCCTTTTGATAACGTAACACTTCCCTGGGGCAGAATGCCAAGGAGTTGTCGGCACAACTGCACCTACTCTTTGATGGCTAAGCAGCAACTGTCACAACACAACAAATGTAATTCAGTCCTAACATTTTTTATAAAACCCATCCCGGTGTGAGGCACGCCTGCCCATACACAATCTTCAAGTGAAAAAGTGCCATACTCCTCAGTGTCAGTGTGTGCATCTATGTGTAGACATATGTCCTGTTAAACTTCACAGACAAGTCTCTTCTAATGGCAGAGGTCTCGCTCCCGTCTGACAAAATAGGACCTATCCAGTGGTGAAGGATAATCAATTTAAAAATTCTTGTCACCTGAACATCTGTGAGTTCAAACACATTGAGCCAGGCAAACAATACTTTTGACCAATCAATAAAAACGGAGCTCTTGGTAAACTTAGTATTTTTTTAAAATGTACTAATGCCTTAAAAAGGATCCCAAATCCAGTTGCTGAGAGTGAAAATTAATTAGAGCAGATTTTTATAACATGTAGTTATGAGACTATTAAGGTCCACATGCAAAAATCAACCAATTTGTAATTCTGAATCACTTGCACAAAGGCAAGCAGGAAAAATCAGAAAGAAACCACTAACAGCCTAAGAACAATTAGAATATTCTTTTTTTTTCAACTAGGATATTCTTTTTAAAACTATTACGTGGCAATTAATTTTAAATGTTAAACTACATTTCAAAAACAAATACCTTCATAATATCCCATGAATTTTATTTCCCAACTCATTCCTTGAAAAGCCTTTTCCCTTTCACATAATGGCAATTCTTTCTATTTTATCCTAAATGAAAAGGTGAGGCAGTAGAAATTGATGGGATGAACATTAAGCAGTTCACTCAAAATACTATAGGAGTAGTAGCAGAACTGCATACATACCTTTGAGTTCTGAAAAAAAAATCAAAACAAAACAAAAACAACACTTGTATTCTCTCCTTGCTTGTTAGAAAAGGGTTAAGATGAGGCATGGACATACAAACTAATCAGAATCTCTCAGATCCAATGATCATCTGTAAGGAATCCTGGGAAAGGAAGTCTCATTTTACCTACTAGCTTAAGATCTCAAAAAGTGTGGGCACGTGAGCTCTACTGCCACCTTGCTATAACATAAAACTTGAATATGAAGCCAATACCATAGGCAGCAAAACTGAGGATGAAGAACACCATTTTGTGACTCTGGAATACAGCTCTATCTGAAGCTGGTTCTATTTCAGGGTTTTCAGTGCTGTGAGCCAATATTTGGCTCAATTATTTGACTTTCAATTACAGTCAGTTTGAGTTGGACATTTTAAAATGTGCAATCAGAGAGATCTTAAATGGTACTTTGCTCCATATTCCATGTAAAACCTAAAAAACAATTTTGACTGGTTTAGGTGAGGTGGTTGTTTAACAATACTTTGGACCAATCAACAAAATGGAGCTCTTTGCAGACTTAATATTTTTAAAAACTCATTAATGCCTTAGCGAGGAGAAAAAGGGTTGTTATTCGCATTTCATAAACATAGAATCAGAGGAAAGCATAGAGAAGAGCTAAACAGAGTGGCCAAATCATCTTAAACTTAGTACAGTGTCATTCATAATCCTAGTTTCTAATATCTGTCACCGACTCCTTTTTCAAGTTTGTGAATCTTATGAATGAAAGTGGTGAAAATATTATGAGCTCAGAAGCTAAATATGATCTTAGTGACAACATGCAAGTGGGTTAATTACATTATAGGATGAAATTACCTTCACAAAACTTATTCTAGCTCACCTATGCTTATTTCACAACAGATTATCAATGCAGAAATGAAATGTGGGAGCTATATAATGCATATTTACATTTTTATCTAAGGAATTTTGGGACATAGAAACCCACAAATATTCATTAATAAGTTATACCTGCTTAACACATAAAAAACCTGCTTCTGTTTCTTTCAAGAATAATTTCCTCGCTTCTTTATTATATCCCTTGGTTTCATGTTTTCCAGTTATAGCTGATGTTTTCAAAGTTGACAATAACTGATGATAAAGGAAAATTTTAAAACAGCCAGGAAAACACTTTCTAAAGATGCTTTATGGCTCTCGGTAATCTAATTTGTGGGAAATGCAGAATGAAGCACCACAGAGTGCTTTTCAATAATTTATGGTGGAGATTCATCTCCTAAGTTTAGAAACATGATTTGTGACCCAACTGTGCTGTGAACCTATTTGTGTAATTAGATGGCTGGCTACAATCCCCAACCTGGCCCATTCTTCCTGCATGCTCTTCTGGGTTTGTAATAGATTCTTGGATCTATCCTTTAGAAATGAATAAATGAAAACAGTTATTTAGCATGTATCTTTAAAAAATTCTACTTATTACTAAAAGCACAGGACTGGCTAGTAGATTCTCATTGTCAGAGTTTTTCCTTCTGAGTTTCGAGGAGAAGAGATAAACACTAATACAAAATTATTTTGTTTTCATTTCATTTACGTGCTTGAATAGTGCAGGATTTTTTTTTATTGTGTAATGAAATCACAACATCCTGACTAAAAATTCACCTTAAATGGGAAAAGGGACCAAGAATATCACAGCTATAAGTATTTCTAGTTCAAATTTTAAAGGATTCATTGAGTGAGACTTAACATTGACAAAACTATTTTAAAAATCATCTTGAACTTCAAGTGAAAAAAGCCAGTTATATTATCTTTATTTTATTTACATGACTACTCTTAAGTTGTAGAATATTAAGTTACTTACAACAAACAGGGAGAAATTTGGTCTTTTTCCTACATTCACTTCCATGTCCCTGACACTGTTTTATGATCCAAATTTTCATCTTTAAATGAAGTAGGCACTTAGCTTTAAAAGAAGAAAAAGAAAAGACAACAGACAGCTATGAATTATGTATGACCTGTGTGCTCAGGGACAACTAATTAGAAATCAGTTAAGAAGAAAGTAAATTCTGATGCCATCCTTCTCCATTTTTAGGTAAAAGAAAACTTTTAGTTTGAATATTTGTTGTCAGCAAAAACTAACATCCACAATGAAAATTTATTTATAATGTTCTATTTTATACAGTTAAAGAAAAAATGATTATATTTAACCCAGTAATGAGATCAACGGAATTGTTAAATAAAACTTGTATAATTAATTCTCAAATGCCACTTTTTTTAGGATAAATGCTGAAAATAACAGCTACATAAAAGGTAGAAGACAATTTAATTAGGGAAATAAATAAAGCAAGTTTCTGGTTGTCAAATGAGTAATAAGTAAAGTAAAAGAATAAAATTTTATTTTTCCTTATAGGGATTTTTATTTTTAAACTTTTTTCGTGAATATATTATGTAACATTAAAAAGAAGGATTTGGGAGTAACAGCCCAAATACTTGGATTTGACTTCTAACTTTACTGGCTTTGTGAACCTGGGTAACTAATTTAAACTTTCTGGGCCACGGATGCCTGAAATGGAAAGTGGAGGCAATACTTGACCTATTTATATTACCAAGTTAAGTATCTGAAAACATAACTAACACTTCGCAAATTGTAAAGCACTATCCAAATATAAAATGTTGCTATTATAAAATTTTCTAAAGCTTTAATCTCAAAATCGTAGTGACCCCCTAAAATTAGAAGGTTAATTACATTGCCCAAGAAGAACTGCAATTCATCCATCACCTTATGAATTCAGAGGTGTTTTTTGAGATCAAAACTTTTTTTTTAAATCTCTAATTTTGTAAGTCTCCAGCATTTTTATAAGACTAATAAGTAGACATGTCCTAGATACTTTTGCTATATCTGAATTGCTTTTAATTATTTTATAATTACCACTTCAGAAAATTTTAGTAATTATATAATTACTAATTTAAGCAAATACAGTTTCTGAATAATATGTATGCTTTCATGTTGGATTATGAGGCTTTTAGTGCATAAGCTAATTCTGAGAATATCTCTGTATTTGCTAAATATTTCTGCAATTCTATTAAAAAGGAACAGGGATCCCTGGGTGGCGCAGCGGTTTAGCGCCTGCCTTTGGCCCAGGGCGTGATCTTGGAGACCCGGGATCGAATCCCACGTCAGGCTCCCGGTGCATGGAGCCTGCTTCTCCCTCTGCCTATGTCTCTGCCTCTCTCTCTCTCTCTCTCTATGACTCATAAATAAATAAAAATTAAAAAAAAAAAAAGGAACAATTTCTCCACATACTTAAGTTTCAGAATCCCTTTCCTCTTCCTTGTAGGCAGTCTAAGTGTAATTTTGGTTTTCATATATAGGCTGCTTGCACAAGTATATCATTTAAATTGAATCTTATTCATACATGCTCATAATTTAGTTCCTGCTTGCTGCATACAATAACTGACATTTACTTAAACTGTGTAAAACTATGGAAAATACAACAAAAAATAATTATTCTATATAGTGATAGTAAACCAGTTAAACTTATCAGTTAAGGAAAACTTTTGACCAAAACTGGCAAATGCATAGCCAAATATATGGGAAGCCACAACCTCCCAGCCACTAGGTTAGCACTCCCAGAAAAGCATTCCCAATTCCTTGTCACCAAACCTCAGCCTCTTTCTTAACATAATACTCCAGGAAGCTGATACCAATTCTGTAGATTTGATAGTCAAGGAGAAAAATATTTACCTATTACTGTATTAGACCACTATGTGCCTACAGGAATCTATAAGGTATACTTTTGATCTGATTAACCAAATGAATTTTATCTCCAGGATTAATACATATTCCCCTTTGTGTCAATGCTGATGCTGGATCTTAGTGCTTTCATCATTATTATACCTAAAAATAGGTTATCATTATCAGAAATAGTCCAGTGTGAGAAATCTGTAAGAAATAAGAAGCAGATGACTATCTTCAGTGAAAGAAAAGATAAACTGCAAATTCCAGTCTTGTGACACAGCAGACATAAAAAAAGCAATTTTTTACCAGAACTCATGAATAGAGACATTCCTAAGGAAGATTCTGATAAGAAGATATAAATTTATTCAATGAGCATTTTATAATTTATGTTGTAAAAAGTATCACAGTAATAAAAAGAGTAAAATCATGTTTAACTTGCATTGGGAAACAAGGGTAACTCTTTACTGGCTTTCTCTGGTGGAGTGTTACAATATGCATGTCCAAATTTATATTACATATTGATACTGCTTATAAGCTGTTACTCACATGTTCTCTCTTTGTAAATGGCAGGCCTACCTAGCTGTGGTTTCACACAAAGTTCTCTGGACAAATCTAGCCCAAACTAGCTTGTCAGCCCCAACTGAATCACATGGGCCTCAGCGTCAGCTTCTGAGATTCACTTTTGATATTTCTGGTTGTTTTCTAGGAGTATCACTTTTATAGATTTATATTGGTCAATGTTCCTACTGCCACTTCTACTTCATACTTTAGCCATATTCTAAGTGCTCATTTTGGCCTCTTCTTGCTCTTGAAAGATTGCTGCACAAAGCTCCATGCTTGTGTTACTACCATGGCATAGCCCAGGACTCAGGTCACTGCTTGGTGCTCTGGCCACACCTCTCCTCAGTCTGCTGCTGGCTTCTGTCCTGTAACTTGATAACTTGCTCCACAGCCCTCACACCACCCTAACATCTCAAGGCTACTGATTAATAAAGCAGATGCTGACTCCATACTTCAGATAGATCCCACAGCAAAATTACTTTACACATAATACTTTTGTGCCACATCTCTTTTAGGTTCCACACAAACCTTAACGCCCTGGGATCTGCATCTACCCATAAGCATTGCCAGATTGCAGTGGATTCAGTGAAACCACCATGCTATTCTCAAATGCACAGTTCTTCCCAAGGCCTCACTTCCCTCTGATCCCATGTCATTGAATCAGACTTCTTCCCTTGGGTGAATTCTTTCCTTGGGGTTGCAAAGTTCCTCCTAAAATTTGCTTTCTGTTGTCTAAACCATCCCATATCACACAGTTTTCCAAATATGCCAATAGAGCCGTAGGGCAAGCACGTTTTTTCAGGAAGTACTTCTATCTCCAGATAAATCAGTGGCTACAAATAATGGGGAAACAGAGGATGTGTTGTGTTTAGAAATTCCAGATGTGGGATTTGTACAACCTGTAGTCCCGATCAGCTGGTCTGCCCTATTATTTATGAATATCTATGTATGCATACAAACATACACATATACATGTATATATAATCCATATATTAATATATATCCACATGGAAACACAAATTACATGTAACATCTACTGCTTTGATACTTTCCCTTTATTTTATAGGTCTTAATGTATTGCACTCACAGGGGAAATATATGAGATATACGATCAAGACTCTCCTTTCCTTCTGATTAAGAAACTGACTAATCATGAGGTACCTGGGTGGTTCAGTTGGTTGAGACTGACTCTTGGTTTCTGCTCAGGTCATGATCTCGTGGGTCATGGGCCTGAGCCCCAATTTGGGCACCATACTCAGTGGGGGGGTCTTCTTGAAGATTCTCTCCCTTCCTCCTCACACTGCACATTTGCATACGTGCACTCACTGTCTCTCTCAAATCAACAAATCTTAAAAAAAGAAAGAAAGAAAGAAACTGACCAATCATAATCTCTGGAGCTCTGCCTCTCCTCAAAAACATAAAGAAAATAAGCATAGGATAAATTTTCATACTAAATAATATTAGTTATGGTATAAATGTGAAGAAACAATGGATGTACAATTCAAATTCAGATCTATGTGTTCAATAAGAAAAAGAGAACTCTTGAAATAATAAAGCACTTCTTAAAGTCTTAAATTTATTTACACATGGTTAAGTGAAGAATGATAATGATGGAATCATAGGTTAGTCTTACAAAATACTTGGATCATTCCAGGAAGTTACTAAAAGTGTCTACCCTATAACTAGCACTGTGCCAGAGTAGTGAAGAATAAAAATAAAGTGTACAAGCTCTGTTAAATATTCTTTTGTCACCAAAACAAAGCCATTTTTGGAGACATTTTACCTACAATTTGCAAAAAGCAAAGACTCCTAGCAATATTAATGGTGCTGATCTTCCAATTTAAAACAATGGCAAAGTTGATGAATAAATATCAGGTCAGTAGACCTGAACCAGGAATCACAGATGTGGATGTAATTATTAGAATCAGATACCATCATATACTAATAGCCTCAGTTAGTGAACATTTCACAATATTCTTGTTGACTGCCTTCTCACATAACCTAGGCAATCAGAGTTGGAAAGACTTCCAAACATAGTAGATTCATTCATTCCACAGATCCCTTTGAAAAGCCTACTATCTGTCAGGCACTGGAGTGGCAGTCTGACTCTGGTTACTTCTCTACTAGCATCAGCTTGAATGTTTCCAACAAAGGAGCATACTCTTGAGATACTTGTTTCATTTGTTAACTTCTTTGTTAAAAAGTATTTCCTCAACTGCAAACAACTTAAATTCCCCCAAATTAAGGAAGTGGTAAATACATTTTAGTACTTCCAGTCAACGAACTGGAATTTTGAATTTCCAATTAAAAATATTGAAGGATGGGATCCCTGGGTGGCGCAGCGGTTTGGCGCCTGCCTTTGGCCCAGTGCGCGATCCTGGAGACCCGGGATCGAATCCCACATCAGGCTCCCGGTGCATGGAGCCTGCTTCTCCCTCTGCCTATGTCTCTGCCTCTCTCTCTTCCTCTCTCTGTGACTATCATAAATAAATAAAAAAAAATATATTGAAGGCGATGGAAATTGGCTCCAACAGAATGATAGCTGAAACATATATAAAAAGTATGTCCTGGATATACTGGAAGTATAAACTGGAGACTTTCATTATCTGAGATACCAGAGGCATTAGTAAACTTAAATTTTACAATACATTGGTGCAGGGAGGAGTGAAAGTGGAGGACCTTTGCTCAAATTCTCAAAGTTAAATATAAGTTGATTTTAATATATGTTTAATAAAATTTAGTTATACTTACAACTCTGAGCTGCTTCTTATGATGGGCAGAGAGTAAATTAAATATTGTGTTGGGGTGGGGGGAAAGGGGTAGTGAAGCTTCTTTAAATAAAAACTCTTTTATTCTAATGCTACATATATACAGAAAAGTGAGCAAATCATAGGTGTAGATCTTGGTGAATTAACACAAAGTAAACACACCCAAGAAACCAACCAGAAAAAGAAATAAAACATTTTGAAAACCACAGCACCTCTTCTCATGCTTCTCTCTGTTGCTAACCATTTCTAAGCAACTATTATATAGACTTCAACACTATAGGTTGGATTTGCCTGTTTTTTAACTCTAATAAAAATTAAATCATATACTAGGCACTTTGTGTCTCACTTCTTTCTGTCAACATTACATTTGGAGGTTCACTGATAATAATAATAATAATAATAACAATAATAATAATAATAATAGTGCATTCACTGGGATGCCTGGGTGGCTCAGCAGTTGAGCGTCTGCCTTCAGCTCAGGAAGTGATCCTTGGGTCTGGGGACTAAGTCCTGCCTCAGGCTCCCTCGCGGAGCCTGCTTCTCCCTCTGACTGTGTCTATGCCTCCTCTCTGTGTGTCTCACAGGAGTAAACAAATAAAATCTTAAAAAAAAAATAGTTCTTTCACTTTCATTACTGTATGATATTCTATTATATGCATGTATCACAATTTATCTAATTTGAAGAACACTGTTTTATTTCCACTTCTGGGCTATTATTAATAGAACTGTTATAAACGTTTTGTACATATATTTTCGATAAACAGATTTTGGTGCACACATTTCTATTGAGTATGTATCTAAAGCACTGATGCTGAGTCGTAGGGTATGAATGAATACATTCAGATTAAATATAAACTGTTTTGAGCTTAACTGTATCAGCAAAAATGTGAGTTCCTTTTGTTTTGCCAAAATATTCTTCAGTTTTGCCAAAATATTCTAGGGCTTTATCAAATTTCCCAAGTGTTTTCTTACTTCTCTGACATACAAATTATTCTCCCCACCCCTCAATTGTTTTAAGCATCAACCATGCCACAAATCTTGCTGGTTCCCTCTGACTGCAGGCTAAATTCTACCAAAATTGCAGGAGCTTTGTTGTTCAAACATTTTTCCAACATCATCTCAGCATGTTAATAAAATCCTGCATCTTTTCCAAACTTTGCATATTTGTATTATATTATTCATATTTTATATTTTTAAGAGTACTTTCTAAATTGCATCCAAAAATTAACAGAAATCTAAGAAGGAAAATGACCAAAAGGATGAATTACAAAAGAAAAATATTAAGTAAGAATATTTGAGTGGAAGAGAGTTTTTATAAGTGCTCAATTTGCCATGAAATAATATCTTCCTTTTCTTCAGCCTAATAGCTGGTAGAAATCTAATAAGGAACACTCATATTTGAGTGTCTAAATATGAACACTCATATTTCACCATTTGAATACAATGGTGAATATAAAAAGTCTTGTAAGATAATACACCAAACTATTTCTTGGTGGTAGTATCAAAAGTGACACTTTTATTTTAGTACTTTCTTTCATTTGCACAATAAATATTCATTATTTGTATAAGCTCAAAATATCCATAAGGATTAGACTACAAGTGAAATTTGTTTCCCTTTCAACATCTACTCATTGGCCTAAGTTATGCTTTATGTAACTACACAGAATAAATTTAGCTTATTTTCCATATGAATACCCTTGAAAAAGTTTGTAACTGTCATAATTGCTTCTTTATTATGGGACAAATAACACCAAATCCTCCTACAGTTCTTTCTATGACATGATTTCAGAACCCTCCACAATTTCATTACTTTCCTTTGGATATGCTCTAGTTGTGTTCTTCCAAATTTATATTGTACTAGAAATATGTACACAATAGGAGTCAATAGAGACTTCTAAAAAATCAAACTTGTGAATTGTATAAAATTTATGGTAGTCTTACTAGATGCATATAATGATTAATAATGTTCTTGCTACAATATTCCATCTTGATTGTTAATTATAGTTTATAAGGTCTATATAGGAAGACACGTCTCCTATTCCTGAAAACAATGCTAACTTTATCATTTAAATTTGCATGGCTAAGATCACTGCTCTGATGTAATCCAAATTCTAGGCTATAAATGAGTAAAATGAGTAGTAGACATAACTGCATTTCTTTTTTCCCCCTAAATGGACTAATAGAACAAACAATTCTACAGTGATTAAGTTCAACACAACTTTTTAAAAAAATATTTATTAATTTGAGAGACAGAGACAGAGAGACAGACAGAGAGGGTAGTATGGACAGGGTGAGGGGCAGAGGAAGAGAAATTCAAGCAGACTGCACTGATCGTAGAGCCTGACACAGGGCTCTATTCCCCCGACCATGAGATCATGACCTGAGCTAAAATCAAGAGTTGGATGCATAACTGACTTAGCCACCCAGGAGCCTCAAGTTCAACACACCTTAATCTCTTCTGTTTTATAAATGGCATAACATTATTAGTATTTATTTTTACTTCTAAAAACAAAACTCCAGTAAAAAACACACACACAGGGTTATATTACAGACCATAATTTATATAAATGTTTCTGTAAAATATAGGAACATTAAAATAATCAACATGAAATATATCTTCACATAATGATTATTTTAGGTGTCAATATATTTCATCACAAATCAGTGTTAACTCTCTCCTATTTTTATTTTCATACCACTGACTCGTATCTAGATTTGGATTTTTTGAAAGGTTAATGATGCCATAGATACACTAGGGTCAATAAACATTTCCATTTTTTAAATACATCAATAACACTATATTAATTTTAGGGTTGCAAGAAAGAATCTATCAACCTGGGAATTCAACATTTATTTAAACATTCAAAACTTTTAAGAGAAATGTAAAGCTCACATGGTCATAAATATTAACTAGTTAATAAGTACACAACTATTCACTGAGGCAATCATTTTGAAATATAGAGAAAAATTGAAGACAGACTTAATATTCAATATTAGGAGAAAGGTTAATCATATGGATAAGATGCAACTGTTAAATTGAGCGCATTATAGCTTTCTACATATAAGGCTGCCTTTAATATTTCACATAATTTTTAAAAAGCATCTCGAAGGAAAATATGCACATCACACACACAGAGAAGCACATTTATGAATGCAGAGCAAGAAGTTTAAAAACCATATTAAGTGCCTTCTACAAGATGCAGAAGTAGAGGCAAAGAGAGAGTTTTTGTTGTTTTTTTAATTTACTCATAATATATTGCAATACATTTTAGATGGAGGCCAGATTAAAGGAGAAGATCTGACTCCAAATTGTACCTCTAACCTGTTTCTTTTTTCAAGGTTTGCCAAATTTATACTAAACACATTCTTTTTTATTTCTTTATTAAAACCTATCCTCCACCTCAGCATATGAAAGAATAGTGACCAATGCTGATGAATGGCTGGCTTCAGAGCAGTGATGTCATATACAACAACCTAGAAAACCATGAATAAAATCTGAATATAACAATAAACTATTTATTTTTGGCAATCTTCTGAATTCCAAATTAGATACAGTTCTCTAACTTTAGTGGAAGCTCTGTGTATGTGTCTGAGAGTGTGGGAGCCAACAAAGGGTAGTGTTTGTCCCACTGAATTTAAATGTCTCTGCATATTATCCTCTTGGCTGGCCAGATGACAGAGGCCCTTGCCAGTCCTACTCTTTAAATAGAGACCTACACTTTTTAAATAGAGCTTACTTGTTCCAGAGAAAGGTTTTCTTTCCTTGTGCTCAAATTTTACTCTTTAAGGAGCAAATGAGCCTCTATGCCATCAGTAACTCATGCACATATCCAAGATGTGTCTGATTTATGAGCAGATTTTTGTGCAAAAGGTTAAATTAAAATCTTCTTTTTATTCTCTGCTTTTATTTCCAGCATCTAATGAAAAGGTCAAACCATTTTCAGGATATTTCTAAATATTACTGTCAACTATCTTTTCACCCATTTAACTATCCAGGAGTATTTGATTCAGAAAAGCTGCAGTTTCAAAATAATACCTTCATTTCTAGCCATCTGTAAACAGCTCACCTCCAGGCATTTAAGAATAGAGAGGCCTGCTTATAATACACTGAAAACAATCGCTGGCAGTGATGAACAGTATTCTGTTTAAATTTTCATTAAAAAAGGCTCAGAAAGCTCTGTGAACCTCAACTCATATTATCACAGGTACTTCCATTTTCAACGACGGCATGTGCAATCTAAAGCATTTATAGAAGCTATCCAGTCCTATATATTTTGTCATTACATATACCATAACAATATAGTCACAGCAATCATGCAGTCAGCAGAAAATGGGCTACTTCTCAATATGTAAAGTCAATTAAGACCATCATATAGAACAAAATGTAAATATACAAATTACACAATTCATTCAAAATATATTCCAAGGGAAAACAAGGAAGTATTCAGCAAAAATGATAAAGTAACTCAATGTAATTGAATTTATATTATTACTTACAGTTGTGACTTGAGCTAATAGAACTAATATTACCTTCTATGATTAGTGAAAGCTGATTACAGTTGATTAGATACATAATCTGTTGCCATGATATGATTATTATCTTAAGAAAATGCAAAATTTATTTTTCTGCAGCTATGAATTCTTGTATCATTGATATGTTGAATGCAACCTCTTGCTTGCTATAATACATACACTGACAACCAGACATGACCTTCTCAGGTCATAAAATGATTAAGCTCTTGAATAATTTGAGAAATTCACTTACAGCCACCATTTCCAGCACCGAATCTTACATTGCTTATATATTCTAAGGAAATTTAGTCATTAAATGAAAGGCATGAGAAAGATAATATTTTCCATTTTTAGTACATACAAATTAAATGTTTGAAAGTCATGTTATGACAAAGATTATAAATAGTACTTGATAATAATGAACAAGAAGAGGGGCCACCACTTTTTGAAAAAAGACAATAGAATGGCATTATCACTCACAACTTCTATTTTGGTACCAAACGTCTATCTTGACATCACAGTTGACACTATTTTACTTATTCACTAGTGCCTCTTTTGGGCATGGCACAGTTTGAAGAACCATTAACCTTCAAGAAAAATGACATTATGGCAAAATCAAATAATCAGACTCTTCTGTATCTGTGATACCATCATCTCATTCCATATCCTTAAAAAGTGAATATACTTGGAAATAGCAATTTAAATACTAAAATAAGTATGAAATACACCGTGTTCAGAGGATAAAATATAATGATCTAGTTTTCCCCTTTTAGTTACAAGGTATGCCACTCAGTATGTAGAAAATATATTGAGGCATCTACTCAGAGACTTGTTTCATTACTGCTGTTGATAATAAATCATCATCTTCATTAGTAGTAGCTGCAATAGCCTGAATGAAGTGTTTCTTTTCTCCTCTTGCTAGACAGATATATACATATATACATATACAAATCATGGTATTTGCATGTATGTATTTATGCATGTGCATATAAATGCAAACTTGTTTTTATTGTCATCCAAAGCATTTTTAGTTCCTGAGCCAGTCAGGCACCCCAAAAACATGTTATTTTTTACAAATAGTCAGGAGCTCTCTGTGTATTTAAAACCAGTGTTTAATGTCTGTGTTAATTAGCAGAGCACCATCCTTCATGTATAAAATAGAATTCAGGAACTAAAAATGCTTTGGATGACAACAGAAACAAGTTTGCATTTATATGCACACACATAAACACATACATGCAAATACCATGAAGGATGGTGCTCTGCTAATTAACAGAAATGGAGAACAAACAGTAGAAAAGATTAACAAACTAAGAGTTGGGTTTTTGAAGAGATAAACAAAATTGACAAACCCTTAGCTAGACTAGCTATAAAAAGAGAGAAAGGATCCAAATCAACAAAATTATAAATGAAAATGGAGACACAGAAATGACACAGAAGTACAATGGATTATTAGAGACTAATAAAAATAACCTTATGCCAATAAAGTAGATAACCTAGGAGAAACGAACCAATTCTTAGAAACATTTAACAAGAAGAAATAAACAATCTTAATAGATCAGTTGCTAGTTAGGAGATTGAATCAGTAGCCAAATACCTCCCAGTAAAGAAAAGCCCAGGACCAGATGGCTTCACTGGTATATATTTTACCAAACATTTAAAGATGAATTAACACAAATCCTCCTCAGACTATCCCAAAAAATTGAAAAGGAGGGAATTCTCCCAAACTCATAGATAGAACAAGAAAACTACAGGATCATCAACCATAATTAAGTAAAATTTACTCCTGGGATACAAAGATGATTCGAACATACACAAATTAATATGATATGTCACATTAATAGAATGAAAGAAAAGAATTATGTAATCATTTTAATGGACACAAACAGCTTTTGACACAATTCAATATCCATCTGTGATAAAAACACTCAAAAATTAAGCATGAAAGTAACATATCTCAACATAATAAAGGTCATATATAATACATCTATAGCTAATACCATACTCATTGGTGAAAGGTTGAAAATTTTTCCCTTAAGATCAGTAACACTTATCCTGATGAACAGTGAGCAATGTATAGAATTGTAGAATTATTATATTGTACAACTCCACCCCACAATTTTTTCAATTCATATATTGCTTAAACTCTACTGTGCTAGGCCAGTACTGAAACTAATATAACATTGTTAATTATATTTCAGTTTTAAAAAAGACAAGATTGATGTATTTATTTTTTATTTTTTTATTATTTTTTTAAGATTTTATTTACTTATTCATGAGATACACAGAGAGAGGGAGAGAGAGGCAGAGACGCAGGCAGAGGGAGAAGCAGGCCTCATATGCAGGGAACCCGACACAGGACTCGATCCCGGGACTCCAGGATCATGCCCTGGGCCAAAGGCAGGTGCTAAACCACTGAGCTCCCCAGGGATTCCCAAGACTGATGTATTTAAAGAAAAAAAGATCAAAAACAAGACAAGAACCACATCTTCTTTATCCATTCATCTTTTGTTGGACACCGAGGCTCCTTCCACAGTTTGGCTATCGTGGCCATTGCTGCTATAAACATCGGGGTGCAGGTGTCCCGGCGTTTCACTGCATCTGTATCTTTGGGGTAAATCCCCAACAGTGCAATTGCTGGGTCGTAGGGCAGGTCTATTTTTAACTCTTTGAGGAACCTCCACACAGTTTTCCAGAGTGGCTGCACCAGTTCACATTCCCACCAACAGTGTAAGAGGGTTCCCTTTTCTCCGCATCCCCTCCAACATTTGTTGTTTCCTGCCTTGTTAATTTGCCCCATTCTCACCAGTGTGAGGTGGTATCTCATTGTGGTTTTGATTTGTATTTCCCTGATGGCAAGTGATGCAGAGCATTTTCTCATATACAATGGAATATTACTCAGCTATTAGAAATGACAAATACCCACCATTTGCTTCAACGTGGATGGAACTGGAGGGTATTATGCTGAGTGAAGTAAGTCAGTCGGAGAAGGACAAACATTATATGTTCTCATTCATTTGGGGAATATAAATAATAGTGAAAGGGAATATAAGGGAAGGGAGAAGAAATGTGTGGGAAATATCAGAAAGGGAGACAGAACGTAAAGACTGCTAACTCTGGGAAACGAACTAGGGGTGGTAGAAGGGGAGGAGGGCGGGGGGTGGGAGTGAATGGGTGACGGGCACTGGGGGTTATTCTGTATGTTAGTAAATTGAACACCAATAAAAAATTAAAAAAAAAAAAAAGGAAGGCAAAGCCACACCAAAAAAAAAAAAAACAAGACAAGAATCCCTCATTTCACCAGTTCTATTCAACATAAAACTGGAAGTCCTAGCTGAAACAATCAGGCAAGAAAAAGAAATAAAAGGTATCAGAATTAGAAGGGAAGAAGTAAAATTGCCTCTATTTGCTGATAACATGATTATATATATAGAAAATCCTATGGATTCAACAAAAAACTGTTAGAACTAATCAATGAATCCAGTAAAGTTGTAGGATACAAAACTAACATACAAAAATCAGAAGTATTTCTATACATCAACAACTAAATTTCTGAAAAGGATATGAAGAAATTGATCCCATTTAGAACACATCCAAAACAATAAAATACTTAGGAATAAATTTAACCAAAGAAGTGAAAAATCTATACTCTAAAACCACATGACATTGACAAAAGAAATTTTTAAAAGACGCACACACACACACACACACGCACGCACACACACACACACAAAAGACACAAATAAAATATATCCAGTATATATGGATTGGAAGAATTAATATTGTTAAAATGTCAATTCTACCAAAAGCCATCTACAGATTCAATGCAATTCCTAACAAGTTTCCAATGGCATTCTTTTACAGATATAGAAAAAACAGTTCTGAAATATATATGAAACTACAAAATACCAAAGAAATCCTGAAAAAGAAGATCAAAGCAGAAAGCATCACATTTCCTGATTTTTTTCTTTTCCTGATTTCAAGCTATACCATAAACCTATGGTAATTAATATAGTATGATATAAAAACAGACAAACAAAACAAGGGAATAAATTGAGAGTCCAGAAATAAACCTATACATTCAACTAATATTTGACAAAGGAGTGAAGAATTCTCAATGGGAGAAAGGACAATCTCATCAATAAATGGTGCTGGGAAAATTATATATTTACATGTAAAAGAATGAAACTGAACTCCTTCCTCCTCACTTATACCACTCACAAAAGTTAACTCAAGATAGATTAAAGACTTAAAGGTAAGACCTGAAACCATGAAAGTCCTAGAAGAAAACATAGCAAAAAAGCACCTTGACATGAGTCTTGGTAACAGATTTCTTAGGAATCACACCTAAAGCACGAGAACAAAATAAAAAACAAATGGGTGTATAGCAAACTAAAAAGCTTCTGCACAGCATCAGAAACCATCAACAAAGTGAAAAGAACCTATGGAATGAGCAGAAAATGTTTGCAGACCATGTATCTGATAGACAGTATCCAAAATGCATAAAAAACTAACACAAGGACAGCCCGGGTGGCTCAGCGGTCGGGCATCTGCCTTTGGCCCAGCGCATGATCCTGGAGACCTGGGATCAAGTCCCACGTTGGGCATCCTGCATGGAGCCTGCTTCTCCCTCTGCCTGTGTCTCTTCCTCTCTCTCTCTCTCTCTCTCTCTCTCTGTGTGTGTTTGTGTGTGTCTCTCTCATGAGTAAATAAATAAAATCTTTTTTAAAAAAAGAACACAAGTCAATAGCAAAAAAAAAGAAATAAAACAAAAACTCAATTAAAAAGTGAGCAAAGGACCTAAACATATATCTACAAAGAAGACCTATGAACAACCAACAGGTGCATAAAAAGATGTGCAATATCACAAATCATTAGAGAAATGCAAATTTAAACCATACTGAGAAATCATGTAACAACTATTAGTATAGAAATCATCAAAAAGACAAGAGATAGCACATGCTGATATGGATATGGAGAAAAGGGAAGCTTTGTGCAGTGCTGGTGGGATTCTAAATTGACACAGCCAAAAAACAGTATAAAGGTTCCTCAAAAAATTAAAAATAGAACTATCATATGATCTAGCACTTCCACGCCTGAAAATACAACCAAACGAAACAAAAACACTAACTTGAAGAGATACCTGTACCCCCATTTCATAGCAGCATTATTTACAGTAGCCAAAACATGGAAACTTAAGTGTCCATTAATGGATAAATGGAAAAAGAAGTTGTAGTATATACATACCATGAAATATTATTCAGCCATAAAAAATGAAGAAATCCTACCACGTGCAACAACATAAATGGACCTTGAAGGCATTCTACTAAATGAAATGTCAAACATAGGAAAACAAACTCCATATGATCTCACTTAATTTGGAATCTTAACAAACCATCCACCAAATTCACAGAAAAAAAGATATCAGATTTGTGGTTGTCATAAGCAGGGGGCAGGGGTCAAAAGGTAGATGAAGGTGGTCAAAAGGTACAATTTTCAAGATAGAAGACAAGTACTAGGGATATAATGTACAACAGGATGGCAAAAGCTAACACTGCTGCACAATATACAGGAAAGTTGTTAAGAGAGTAAATCCTAACAGTTCTTGTCACAAGGAAATTTTTTTTCTTTTTCTTTTTATTCTATCTATGTGAGCTGATGGATATTAACTAAACCTATTGTGGTGATCATTTCACTGTATATGTAAATCAAATCATCATGCTGTACCACCTTAAACTTACTCAATGATGTATGTCAATTATTTCTCAATGAAACTGGAAGAAATTTTTCCCTAATATCCTAGCACATAAAATTAACACTAGGATGTAACTTACCTTGTCTCTATGAAAATTTATAATCAAATGCAATGAGAGGAGTTTCTTCCAGAAAAAAATATCAAGTCAATAAACCACTTTAGGTGAAGTAGGACTTTACCAACCCCAGCTAATCAGTGATTACTGATATTCTATCTCATTTCTATGAAAGCGAATTTGTATCAGGGCAGGGACTGCTGTGAACTCTGTTTCTATCTGTAGTACCCTAGCAAATCAGGGCCTCCCATTGAGTTGTGTTGGTTGAGGAGAACGATTCAGATATAAGGACTCAATCAACCATCAGTCTGAGTGCCTGGGGCTTACACTGTAGCTGAATCCCCAAATGTGCCCCTCGTGAATCATATTAGTCCCCACATCAAAGTCATCTTCTCTAGTTTGAAGCTGTACTTTTGTGGCTGGGTTGGAAGTGAAGCAGCCTCTGGGGATGTGGACAAACCAGCTGCTAATTAACCAGGAACTGTCTTGACTATACAACCACTGAAAACTCTAGAGAGAAGGAAAAAATACAGATGTCCCATGGTACTACAGCATAGAGAATTATAAATAGGATATTGCAAAGTGACAGTATGGTGCCAGCTACTTGCACTCAAAAGGATAAAACCTATTACAGACATAGTTTAGTTTGGATTACTCTGAAAATTATACTGTTTCAGCTAATGCAGGCTCTTATGTTTCCATTGAAAATTCACGATATTCAACTGATTGTGGGCCCCCTAATGGAGATGAAAGTGAACACAGGAATACACTAGACAAAGTAGGGACAGGAGGGCAGGGAGGATGATGTACCATGATCACAAAAAGTACAAGCCTCAGTTCTGGAAAATAGGCTAGCAATTGGAGGAAAAAAAAAATTGTACTTGGCTTTTTCTACTACCTCAATTTCTTACTTACAAGTATCAATGTGAAGGTTAAGGCTACATGAACTAATGTATCTGCTAAGAGGGATAAGTGTGGCACAGAAAAAAAAAATACACTTCTTCTCATCCAATCTCCATAGCTAATACAGGGGTAGAAAATGCTAAATGCTGATGGGAAAGAAATCCTGTGTATAATATCAATGTACGTTCACATAATCATTGGTGGTCATCTATCATCTTTACTTTTCTCTCACTTTGCAGAGACTCTGAATTGAAAAATTATGAAAATTAACTTCCCCTCTGTGTCTTTATAGCTCTTCTGACTGTGTAAGTTCCTCTCTTGGTAGAAGATGGATGGAAGAATGGAACCTTTATATAATCTGCCTTCTTTTATTTCAGGTTTCTACAATGAAGTCTCCTGAGATCTTCACCTCAAAACAGGTGAATATTGAAAAATTTCTTGGGAATGTAAGGTAATTTGCAACGTATATTATGCAATTGTAAAAGTAAAGCTGAGATAAATCACAACATATTATTTCCAAGTAAGTGTCATACCACTATGTGGAAAAAAATACAGATTTACATATGCATATATGTATACATTTGAATACTTTAAAATCCTTCTAAATATATGTATTTAAATTTTTAATATTTTGCATTGCCAAATAAGTGCCAAAATATTAAAAACACATAAAATATAAAGGTAAACACAAAATGGAGAGAAAGACAAATGACAAATGCCCAAGTAAAATATTACAATAAGAGCTGACAGATGATATGGGCGTATGTGATGTAATACATTTTTTTAAAAAAAGACTGGATATCTACATAGCAGTGGACATGAAAGAGCCTATGATGTTGCTATGAGAAATAGAATGATATGGTCTTAGATATATAAATGTTAAATCTTGAAAAGACTTGAGTCACGATCTTGGTTACTCCTCCAGCTTTTACGAAAATTTGATATCACTATATCCATTCTATAGATGGAGGAATGAGGTCCAGAGAAATTCACTGACCTGCTGCCAGCATCTCTAAGAGCAAAGAACAGTAAAGTTGGAACCAAAAGCAAAATCTCCTTTCACCTAACACATTGAATTGACTTAAAAAACATTAATCAGGAAGACTGAAGCTCAAGCAGCTTTCACGATAGACAGTATTTAAATATAAGATGATCAAGGCTCACAAAAGATCCATACGAGACTGCAGTAAGAAAAAGGATCACGTAATTATGTAAATTAGAGTTTTATACATTTTGTCATGTCTGTCAAACCTATGTTTGCCATAATCATTAGGCTTAGAGAATTAACCAGCATTCTGAGAGAAACAGAGACAGAGCTGGAGGGAATTGATCGAAAGTTTTATAAGTGATATTTTTCTTACTATGTGTTGTGTGCACTCTGATACCTTCAATCCTGTGTTTAAATGCTAGTCTCAACTCACATAACTGATTTCTCAATTGGTCTCCTTGTCAGTAAGAAAACAGTAGTAATGAAGGGTAGGACCTCTCAATTTCTTTGGACCAAGAAATGCCCAGGGATTCATAGAAAAGAGGAAGGTACTAGTAGGCATAACATCATTTTTGGTGTAGAGGCTGCTGGGAACCTGATAAAGTAGAAATGAGAAAGACAAAAGAATTTGAGTCTTTGAATAAATGAAAGATTACAGTAAGATTGACAGCCAGTTAGGGTTTAATTCGTTGCCTTGATTTAATCAATTTTAAGCATTTCTAAGTTTAACATTACTATGAAGAAGTCAAACTATAATTTGCTTTCAGTATTTATATAAAACTATTTTTAGAGTTTATGAAAATGAGAGAGGAGATGAAGAAAAAGATAGAATGGAAGAAACAGAGCCACAGAGAAAGAGAGAGAATGAGAAATGGAGAGAGTAAAAGCTCCTGTTTGTGGCATCCTTTCCATTTTAATTAATTTAATTTTAATTCTCTGGGATTACCAGAAGAGAAATATTTAGCTTTATTCAAAAACAACAGATCCAATAATGAGCCATGCAGAATAAATGAACTGATTGTTAAATGGGGCTATTTTAACTCATCCAAAATTACATATAGATGTACCATTCCACATAAGTCCAGATACTAAGGATGAAGTAATAGCATGCATGCACATACTTTATGTGTGGTAGCTGCAGTATTCAAAAGTAATTTTTGCTCTCACTGATTCCCTTAGAGCTTAACTTTTCTGTGATGTAGGCAGGGATAATTTAGAACTTCTGTTGGTTTAAAAATACTATTAAAAGTTTAGTCTCATAAAGTTAAAGCAATTTAGAAGTTTAGGGAATAAAAAGTATAAGTAACTCAATATCCCAGGACTAACAACTGTTAAGAGTTTTGCTGTGTATCCTTCCAGACACACACACATATACATACACACACAGCATATATATATATATATATAGCATATAATTTCTTTTCACTTTTGCAATCTGTCTTAGACCTTTCCATGTCTAGATATAAATCTCTATACCATTCTAATGATAGATATATCATAATTTAACCCTTCTCCATCTGCTTTGTGAATATAAATAAAAAGCCTTTATGCATGAATTTGAACAAATGTGTAAATATTTCCATACCATAATTAATTCTACAAAGTTCAACTGATTGCAAAAAAGTATCATATTTAAAGTTTTGAAATGATAAGTTGGCCCCCAAAATGTTTCCAATAACATATTTGAATGCCCAGTTCCTGATACCATTACCAACACTGAGTGACACCAAACTTCCAAAATCTTCTACCAATGCTTCGGGATGAACAAAAGTAACATATTAATTTTTCTTCCTAAACATATGTCACATGTTTATTGGTCATTGAATTTCTTCCATGAATTATGTTTGTGTATTCCCTGTCCATGCTAATACTGAGTTTGGTGATCTATAGGAACACTTTCTATATTTATGATACATATTTATCCAGCATCTAATATATGTGCTATATGTATTATCTGTCTACAACATGTGAAGTTTGCAATCTTTTTCCTTTTGTTTTTTGCAATCTTCTTCTTTATGCCTTCTGAAGCATATATTTTGGTGGTAGAAATAAAAAAAAACAAAAAACAGATTACAGATGAGCACATAGAGACTCCAAGAACTGACTTGTCCATGGTCGCATAGGTATATATTGGTGATTCCGAGAGTCTGACTTTGGTTGGCTGAAGTTTCTCTGGCTAGAGCTCAAACAAACTACAGTAACAAAAAAGCCGTATGATATTTTTGGCAGGCTTTATTTCAAGGTTCTTGAATATATTATACATATATAAACATGCACACATACCACACACACTAACCATACACTCTTTTAAAATTCTTCTTTTACTCTCACACATAAAAGGCTACTTTCCACAGATCATTTTAGCTTCAGATGAAGTGAAATTAAGTCTAAAATCAATTTTAATTAAAATCAGCTCAAAAAACTTGATATGGATTGCCAGTGCTAGAAGGAGATTTACAGAGTTTTAAGCTAATAAATAAAACCTACAGTCTCACTGCAAGAGTGCCTTAGAAATCCCTCTTGCCTCACATTAGCCTCACCCTAAAGAGAATCATTAGCTAATGATATGTATGTAAGTGATTAGTATAGTTAGATTTGTTCATCAATAAATGATATGAACCAGAGTTTGAACTTCAAGACCAGCATGCTTATTATTTCTGTCATATTAAATCTATCCTTTACCCATCCTGTCTTTCCTCAATAAATAAACAATGCTACACCATCATCTACATTTCATTATGGCTACTGCTAACACAAGATAATCTGGAGCTATAAATTATATATTAAAATAAGGCCTCAAAAAAATAAAGCCTCAAAAAAAAAAATAAAAATAAAGCCTCATTTGGCAAATGTAAAATTTTTATCAAAACATAATCTACTGAATTTGCAACTTTAAAAGATACAACCACTCTTAGCAGATGTTAAATGTTTTACATTCTTTTCCTTGCACAGAATTTAAATGAAATATTTGTTGTATATGTGAGGCACTAAGAAGAGTCCCACATGACAATTCCACAATTTAAAATCATTAAGACAGATGGATTCCTAAATATCTATCTTGAAATTAGTGTGAAAACAAAATAACCACATATGAATTTTTTAATGAAAAATGAATGGAACTTTTCCCCACTTACCATACTATTATTCATAGGAGTTCCTAGTAGGGTTATACCAACTTTCAACAACTGTAGATTTTTCCCATTAAGACTACTTTCCAAATCATTTGAAACAGGTGACCAAAAAATACTCTTTACACAATTTTATTTGAGGAGAAGTAGAAATTCTACTTTCTAATTCAATTAAATTTTTCAATGAATAAGAACACTTAAGACTTTAGCAATAACAGATCCTATAAAATCTACTTTTTTAACATCATTTCAATATCTTCAGAAAAATAAGTCATCAATAGAAGTATTGTGCATTTATTACTATTAGTACTATTACACACAATGTAATAGTATTATTAGTATCATATTAATAGCATATAATAACTATTATTAGTAATAATTAGTATAGTACAGATATTATTTAATTGTAGTTTATATAGTCTATATAACCATACATTTTGATCCTGTGCATAACATAATCCTTCTTTCCAGATGTTTCAAGCACACAAATTGAACATTCAAATTTCCAACATAATCCTCAGTGTTCAGTTGGTGGAAAGAAGCATTATTCCTGGTTCCAGGTGAAGATGCAAACAGAAGTATGTTAGAATGCTTTAACAAAGGCCCCAAATCTGAGAGACTGGGGATAGCTTGCATCACCAGGCTTGGGATGGAAAACCTATGTCAATTTTCACAAATGTTTCTCCATTCATCAATTTAGCTTTACTGAGCACCTGCCATATGCAAAGCCTCACACTAGGCTCCGGAAATCCAAAGGTAAATAAGTTAAAATATATGTCCTCATGAGACTTCACAATCTATCAGAAAAACAGATTAAGCATAATGGCTACACAATGACATGGTTCTACTCAACAGAGGAATAGATAAGGGAGCTGGCAGTGGGTACTGCCACGGATCCAAGGCATGGATGCATATTTTACTCAGGACCCTTCAAATAGCACTTGCCCACAAAGAATGTGAGGAGGACTATGTAGGAGGTGAGGATGAAGAGGTAAAAAGGACACACTATGGAATTCTCACTTTATGTTGTAGGCAATGGTGTTCTTTCAGCACAGTGTTCTTTCTATATATGCTAAGTTCTCAATAAATGTTTGTTGAATACACTGAATGATTTTCTCATAATAGATAAATCAATGCTAAAGGATAAAGAGATATATAATTCACAGTCATACTCAGTATTGCAAGTATTGTACAGTATCAAAATCAGTACATAACACCATTCTTGAATACAGCCAGCCGTTTTTTGTTTTGTTGTTTTTTTTTTTTTAAGGATTTTATTTTTTTGAGAGAGAGAATGAGTAGGGGGCAGAGGAAGAGGGACAAAAAGACTCCCCACTGGGCAGGAAGCTGGACACAGGGCTCCATTCAGGACCCTGGGGATCATGACCTGAGCCAAAGGCTGACAATGGACTGAGCCCCCCAGGCACCCCAGCAAGCAGCTTTATAATGTTTATTTTTTAAGTCATTATAGGGGTATAAAGGATTAATAGTAATATTGGCAGCAACAATATATACATCATCAAGGATTTATTATATGTATTTAAGCCCTCTGTTTTCAAAGCCCTATCATAGCTACTATCTTATTTGGTCTTTCCTTGATTTGGAGTTCACAGTGTTACTAGGGATATAGTGCTTATGTTTTAAAAATACCTACAAAATTAAAGCATGGCAGCTTTTGATTATGTATCAAAATTGGTGTCATAGACTAGGGAGAAATAAATGGTAAAATTGCATGGTTTGACCATATCATGGAAGTCAATTCTCTAATTCTCATGGCCCTTGGGGCTCTTGAAAATATAATAGAAGGTATCCAAGGATTGCTCTCACTTCTATGACCTCACAGAAGTAACAAAGTCAAAGACTTTGACATTTAATATATTATTTTGTGTGATCACTATATCTAATCATTAATTTCATCCCTTTGTAGGTTCCTTAAGTTCTAATTTTATTACATTTTGTATCCACAGTGCTTCATGTATATAGAAGCAGTTTCTAAAATAGTGTGTGCACCATAAAGCCAAACAGTGGATTGTGGGACATGATGCTATGGGGGGGGGGGGGGGTGGACAGGAAAGGAGCAGGGTGGAGGGAGAGGAGGAGAGAAGAGAGGAGAGAAAAGAAGATAGGTATGTCATGGGGAGGCAAGGTTAGGCTAGGCTAGAGCAGAATAGAACATATCACAGTGTACTACATATGGTGAAGTTATGTAATGAAGCTTAAGTTTCAATTATATGTATGTGTGCAAGTAATCATAATTTAAAATTTTTCATTAGTGTAGGTTGTTATCTACAAGTTGGAGAAACACCAGTTTAGGAGGGTAAGTATAAGCTTTAAATTCAGACTGGGTCGGGGCACCTGGGTGGCTCAATTGTTAAATGTCAGCCTTTGGCTCAGGTCATGATCTCAGGGTACTGAGACAGAGTCCCGCATCGAGCTCCCTGCAGAGAGCCTACTTCTCCCTCTGCCCATATATCTGCCTCTCTCTCTCTGTGTCTCTCATGAATAAATAAATAAAATCTTAAAATTAATTAATTAATTAATTCAGACTTGATCAACTTCTAGCTTTGGCATAGCTGGCCCTATGGTTTTTGGTTTTTGTTTTTACAAACTGATCACTTGGAAGCCTCAATTTTCTAAAACTGAAGTAAGGATGTAAAATAAGAATGATATTCTTTAGAATATAGAACCGTTACAAATTCAAATTTTAAATGAACTAATGTATCATATATCTATTAGAATTATTGGGGTACCAAGGTGGCTCAGCCAGTTGACATCTGACTCTTGATTTGGGCTCCGGTCTTGATCTCAACATCATGAGATTGCGCCCCACACTGGGCTCTGCACTGGGCATAAAGACTACTTGAGGTCCTCTCTCCCTCTCTTCTGCCCCTCCCTGCCCCCCCCAAAATAAATAGATATTTAAATAAAAAGAATTCCTAACACCCCGTAAGTATTCATAAATTATCAATGTTATTTTATGGTAGTCCCTTAGGTAATTTTACTTCAATGCAACTGAAATAATTCTTTCAACATTTCCATTAATAGTGAAAACATCATCTAAGGAGTAATCTAGTCTACTGAGAAGAGTTTATATTTGATGTCAGCTCTCAGACTCAATAGGAAATGTATCTATACAGCATAGGAGTTTCCATGATTTGGTGCAGAGAAATTCTGAATTTCTGCCTCTACAAGTTTGTATTTGCATTAATTTTTGCATTACCTGCAACAGCATGGGGAAATTATATCAAAGATGTGGTCTGTATCTCCCTTTTTGCATTTTTATTGCAAACATCACACCATAAAGACAAGGTTAAATACATACACATACACATATTCGTGCGCACACACAATCAAACTTTCACGGGCTATCTGCAGTTGAGAACACAAAAACAAGCACCAGCATCCAATGGAAAGTAACTTTTTTTTTTTTTTTTTGGAAAGTAACTTTTTTATATGAACGAAAGGATGGGTAGCATATTTGTAACTAAAGAGAAAAAAAATGTTCTTGAGGCATAAACACTTGCCTGAATTAAGGAGGTGGTAGTGGGAGACATAAGACAAAGCAAAGATAAAAAGCAGAAAGCAGACAAATAAATTCATGTTACTTTATTACTTTTTTTTTTTATTCAACAAATAGGAAGTATTTATTGAATCCCTACTCCATGGCAGGCATTGCTCTAGGCATGGGGGTATGGGGATATAGCAATTCCAAAATAAGGTCTCTGCCTTGGGGCACCTGGTGGCATAGTGGAGTGTCTGTCTTTGGCTCAGGGCATGATCTTGAAGTCCTGGGATCAAGTCCCACATCAGGCTCCCTACAGGGAGCCTGCTTCTCCCTCTACCTATGTTTCTGCCTCTCTCTGTGTGTCTGTCATGAATAAATAAATAAAATCTTTAAAAAAATAAACTCTCTGCCTCTATGAAGTTTATGTTTTAACGAGGGGCAAGAGACTACAAACAACTAAAGACATACCCTGCTGGTTGGTGATAAGAGCTGTGAAGAAAGTGGGGTAAAGGGAAAGGGAATGTGAGGTGGGTTGGGCTGAGGTGCAGGATTGTTATTTTATACAGAGTGGTCAGGAACAGCCTCTCTGAGAAGGCAACAACTAAGCATAGATCTGAAGATTAATGCAGATATCTGGGAGAGATGATCTATGTATTTAACGAGGAGGAGCAGCAAGTATAAAAGCACCAAATTTGGAGTATGCTTGGCATGTTGACAATACAACACAGAGGTCAGAGTGGGAGGAATGAGTGGCAGTAGATGAATGAGAGTGAGGGAAGAGCAGATTCTTAGAGGTCCTGGGAAGCATTTCTGTTTTTACTCCAAGAGAGATGAGAAACTACTGGAGAGTTCTAAGCAAAGGTGAGGCATAGTATGACTTCTAAAAGCTCACTGGGGCTGCTGCTGGTTTTAGAATCAATTAGGGCCGGCTGGAGGCCATGGAATTTGGAGCAGAAGCAAGATCAATGAGAAAACTATTACAATAATCCAAGAGCCATAGTACAGGCCAGGATCAGCAGGATTACAGAAGTGGAGCTACCAGGATTCAGTGATAGGTTAGACTGGTTGTGGAATAGGCAGAAAAAACAGTCAAGGACGGCTGCTGGAGTTAAGACAGATGTAGGAAAAGTGAAATTCTAAAACAAAAGAATGAATGACTGGTGCTTGAAAAGATAACGAAGGAAAGGGAGGAAAGAAGAAAGGAGAAAAGGAGATTTAACATGCAAATATTTACACTTAGAGAACTCAGGATAAGTTTTAACTCTGCTAATAACGAAATATTCACTGGCAGGTGAGTGGTTAGGCAAGGTGCTGCCATGGAAAAGATGAGGGTCCAGGCATAAACAAGCACCTATGTCCCTTTAAGGGCTTAACTTACTACAAAAAGAATTTAGGAATAGAACAGAGCCTTCAATTTGAAATAGTTATTAGAGGCAAAGCATATCAGGAAGTTGTCGTGCCCGCAACAATTGGTTGTTACTCTCCAGCCGGTTAATGCCAGCCAGGCAATGCAGGTAATTTTAAGGATCAAAGAGTTGAGCTCCTACAGAGAAGCAAGTGCATACGTTGCCAATATTTCATCATTCAGAGCAACATTCCTTCTTCTCCTAATATGAAAGCTATAAAAGGAAAAGGGGGAAAAAAAAAGCCTCTGAAAGTGCTATTGTTAAGACCAAAAACTAATTAGTCATTGCTTCCCAAAGTGTTATGTGAAATGTCTCCAGAAATAATGGTCTGCTTTCTCAGATTTTATAGGTTTGCTGAGTCTAGTGTTCTCTGGAATTTCCTGTTTCCCTTGCTAGGGAAGATTGAGTAAACTTTACAAGTCATCTTGAATAACACAAACCTTTCAATAAAGGCAATCATTTGTGGATTCATAAAGTATACAACTAGCCTTGAAATAAGGATGAGAGTGGTAAATAAAAGCAATCCCAAGATTGTGTATATGAGTGTGACTAAACTTTTTGGTTATTATAAGCCTGAGGTATTCATTTTATACTCTTTGAAGATGATGAATGAAAAATTCACATTTCCTTTCAGTGTGTTCCCATGTCAAATAAATTATGGTCTAAAATGGTAACCCAATGCCCTTAATGTTTGTAAATAATTTGCAACAATTGAATCGTTAATTATATAGCTATCCTTGGATTAAAAATTTGCTATTTGATATTAAGTATCATTGTCATTATATGTTAGTAAAACATTCAGATCCTATGCGTCTCACTAATGTTTAAAAACGGTATTAGCATTTGTGTAAATGCTGCCACTGATATGGAAACTCACTTGGAGAGTGACAAATGACTTTTGCACAGCAGCTGCCTTCAGAGGTTCCCAGAAACAAAAAATAATAAGTACAAAATATTGACATTTGTCTTCTAAAGCTCTTGATGCACACCAATCCATCCCCTGAAATTACTCTACCTGATTTAGTCACATGTGGCTCATAATTATACCTGACTTATTCATAAGAAGTATTATACATGTGTTAATACCAAAAGTCAAATGCAAAATAATGAGTCTTCAGGTCTACAAATGTGTATCCATATATCACTGCGCTAATATATATGGGATCTATTCCCTACTGAGAGCTAACAATTAGTGTCCAGAATAAAAAAAATATTTCTCTTATCTAAGTTGAAAAATACATGCTGGTTTGGTAGAAGGCAAGTTGACTTAAATTCATTACAAAGGGATATAATTACCTAACTACAAAATGGACCTGTTATATGACATATGATGATTCCATCTACATACATACAATCACAAAGATAGCATTGAAGAGACTTACAGTTTATTCCAGAAAGAGCGCAAACTGTGATGAAGCTTGCCAGGGAAAAACTTTCTTTCAATATTTTCTATAGATATAATGTATATTGAGTATTTCATTGTTAAGTCTCCAGAATCACAACTCCCCATGGCACTTTCTGCTTCCTGCAAAAGCACTGATAATTTAGTAGTGACTGAAAAAGGAAGATTCTCCTTTGGAGCCATGAGCCATGAATTATTTTGATGTTAAAATATGTCACAGAGATCATCTACTCTGATGTTTTGAAAACACAAAATTCAATTTAGCTGACAAGCTTTATCAGAAAGCAGGTCTCTCCCCAACACGTGGTACCTTTCCACTCAGCTGTGAATGGAGAAATATGTCATGCACCTTCAGCTGTGTTTTTCTTTCATGGTCAATCAAATAAATACCCACTGAATAATCTTAGCTCTTATGCAGCTTTCACAACTGAGTTGGCATACATCTCAGATGCAAACTGTCATTTTACAAATATTTCTAAATTTGCTTAAAGAAATTTCTGAAACAATTTTGTTAATTTTGCACTCAAAACAATTTAAATCTACTTGAACACAATTCTGCAAGATTCATGTCCAAGTAATTTTACTAAAAGCAAAGGTTTAACTTTCTAAAGGGTGTTTGACAACAAAAAGAAAAAAAAAAAGAAAAGTAATAAAATTACTTTCACATATATTTTCTAGATAACCCACAGTTTTTTGTCACATGAGTACCATGTAATCTGAATACACAATTCTATGATCATAAAATATGTTTCATTTAGCTACTAAAGGTTAATGGGGAAAAATACCCCTTAGATTTTTTTGATGACCTTGTTGTAAAAGTCATATAATTATGTAATATCTATAAAGGCAGAATAGAAATAGTGCTAAATGCCTTCCATTTCTAAGGAATGTTGTAAATATACAGGATAAGAAAAACAACTTTAAAAAATGAAATTTAAAAAAAATAAAAAATAAAAAATAAAAAATGAAATTTTTATATGAACACTATATATCAGCAATCATATAAAGCAAAAACTTCAGAAATTTATACATAATTTTATATTTTCTACTTATTTTTCAATCCAAATATTTAAAGGAAGAATGTTATTACTCTTGCTATTATAAAATGTGACTGAAATAACCGAATTCAAACTGAAGGAAGGCCCTATCTCCTCAAAATATTCAAAAACAATTTCTATACAGGAAATTTAATAACTATACTGATGGAAAGTAGGGAAAGGGAAAATCTGTCTTAGTGACTGTTACATAATTTATATAACTACTTAATCTTCATACCAATCTGATGAGGTAGATATAATTATTCTCATTACACAAATGAGGAAAATAAGACCCAAACATTTTAAAATAGCAGGCCAAAATGTACACAGACAAATGTATGGTATTTGAGCCCAAATCCATCTACTTCCAATTTCTTTTCACCACACCATGATGAACAGGATGTTATAAAAAAGAACTCAGTTGATTGTCAAGTGAATAACAGTGAACATTTGGGAATTGTCTGACTTGGATGAGAAATACAACTTTTTATTGTTACATTAAAGATCAATAATATGGAAGATCAAGGAATGACAAACTCACATTGCAAGATTAAGAGTGAATACAAAATTACAACATATTTATAAGTAATATGCATTGAAAAGAGGTTTATAATTAAGGAGTTTTTTAAAAATTAATTCCTTAATTTTTTTAGTAGGCTCAATGCCCAATGTGGGGCTTGAACTCACCATCCTAAGGTTAAGAGTGGCATATTCTACTGACTGAGCCAGCCAGGCACCCCAATTAAGCAGTTTTCTCATTCTATTCAAGGATATATTTATACCTTGGTTGTGCTAGATAGTCTCCAAATGTGTTGGCAAATGCCTTTCCTCCTTGTAAATGTACACAATTCCTCCCAACAAGAGGTAGAGTCCATTCCCACTTCCTGAATCTGAGTTGGCCTTGTGTCTTGCTTTGATTCATATAATGTGGTGTGAGTAGTACTATGTGAGTTCTGAGCCAAGCCGTTAAACAGTTCTAGCCTTTAAGATGCCTAGTACCTCGGCTTTCACTCCCTTTGAGATCCAGCCTCCCATTTAAAAAGCTTGGGACTCATTCAGAGGTCACGCGGAAAAAAGCCCCCGGAAAATGAGAGGCCCTCCTGGACTTGCCATCTTCAGCTCCAGGTGAATTTCATGAGAGCAGAGACAAGCCATCCTGCCAAGAACTAGCTAAAATACAAAACTATAAGAAAATAACTGATTGTATTTTAAGCCCTATGTCTTGGGGTGATTTGCTACACATAATGGGAAAATGAATACAGTGGTTAGTTAAATCCATTCTTTTAAGCTACCTCTTTAAGCATCTTATAATATCTGATGAATAAAACTTTCTTCTAAAGGGACATCTTACCATTTGCAACAACAGTGGATGGAACTAGAGGGTGTTCTGCTAAGCAAAAGAAGTCAATCAGAGAAAGACAATTACCATATGATTTCACTCATATGTGGAATTTAAGGAATACAACAGAGGGAAGGGAGGGGAAAATAAAATAAGACGAAATCAGAGAGGGAGACAAACCGTAAGAGATTCTTACTATAGAAAACAAACTGAAGGTTGCTAGAGGGGAGGTGGGTAGAGGGATGCGGTAAGTGGGTGATAGGCATTAATGAGGGCATGTGAGATAATGAGCACTGGGTGTTATATCCAACTGATGAATCACCAAATTCTACCTTTGAAGCTAATGACACATTCTTTGTTAATTATTTAAATTTAAATAATATAAAATAAAAATAAAACAAAAAATTAATAAAGGGACATCTAGTACCTAGAAATGAAACTCTCTTAATATTGTAAGAGAAGTAATTAGGGATTACCAATTTTCTGAAAGAATTAAGCCTTAAACTAGATACATACACATTCAGATATATATACACCCCAAAAAAGAAAAAAAATCATCAGTTATTTGTTGAAGTCTTCACTCAGCAAAGACATACAAAACTAAGTTTTAAACATTCATAAAAATAATCAATTTATTTTTAAAAATAAAAACAAAAGATACCTGTTCTGAATAAACTGTAGTGCTCCAAGTAATTGGGTTGTAAAAAAACAAAACAAGTATTAATAAAATCCACTAGTTTAAACCTGTTATAATTTTAGTAAAGTGTATCTCAATTACCCAATAGCAGTCTGCTATAAAGTGACTTTTGATAGAAAACTGATGTCTTTGCAGCTTTTAGCTCAGTAGAACCCTTTCCACATTAGTCTTGGGAGGCACACACAGGACTATTAGATTTGAAGTTTTAAGACCTGCCCTCTCCCTCCTCACACTCAGGGCTGGGAAGAAGCAGTGGAATTATTAACATGAAATTCAGATAGGAAATGAGTCTAGAGAGAGAGGAAAAAATAACCTCCAACCCAATCCATTTTGAGGTTAGTGGCAGCTTTTTTTTTTTTTTAACGCTAATGACAGGTTGGGCTGTAGCCTGCTGCTACTTCTTTCTCTCTCCAAGTCCAAACCCCACGGTGATTCCTTCCTTTCCCATGACCTATTGCCAGACTTCTGCTTTCTTTCCCCACAGGCTCGGTTTCCCCCTCCTTTGAAGATTCTGTTTTATAAAATCAATGCCTCATTCTTGCCTATAAGAGTGTTCTTTGGAGACCACCATAAGTAGTCAATTGACGGAAACTGGGCAGAGGAGAGTTGATTCAGATTTTCCACATGTGTCTAAGCATTTGTTTATAATCTACTCACAATTTGCATATGCATTCTCCAACCAGGTCATTTCACCTGCCAATATTAAATCTTTTGTTTACTGATGGCTTCTCTTTTCTCTCCTTTCTCCCCAGTGATCACTGCCCTGTATTTTTTTTTTAAGATCATATTTATTTATTCATGAGAGACACAGAGAGAGAGGTAGAGACATAGGCAGAGGGAGAAGCAGGCTCCCAGCAGGGAGCCTGATATGGGACTCCATCCCAGGACCCCAGGATCACGCCCTGAGCCAGAGGCAGATGCTCAACCACTGAGCCACCCAGGTGCCCCTGCCCTTTATTTTTTTTTTTTAATAAAATGGCATAGGATAGCAAAAAGTGATTAGATGGGGGAAACTGAGGAGAATGAGACTGTTTCTCACCATTTTATTGTCTGCTAGATGAATCCTAGGAAAAGAAAAAATCTTTTTAGCGTACTTTGAGAGAGAACATACTAGAACTAAAGCATGCACTTCCAGATGTGAGACTATGTCCTCTTTTCATCATCAGGGAAAGTAAGCAGAATCAAAGTAGAATGAAAAGATCTACATTTAGACACAGTGAGAAAACTTGAGAATATTCAGTGGCTCCTAAAATCAGATTACAACAGAGAATGACATTATGCCAGTCACAGGATAGCCAGGGTCAAGGTATTAAAGATCTACCCAGACTGGGATCGACCATCACCAGGATGCCTTCTGGGGGTAAGGCTGGTCCAGGGCTCAGCCTCCACAAACAATAACAACCGGACTTTCAAGATTTAGTGCTGTCCTTACAAGAGACTGTTTTCACTCAGGGTGCTCATTAATCTTGTGCATTCACCCTGAGCTTAATCACGTGGCGAGCTAAGGTTAAGAGTCTGTTCTTGGGGAGCTAACTGCTTACTTGTGAGGTAAACTCACTCATCCATGACACTGAGCTACCAAGAGGGCAGTGAAAGAAATAATTTAGGAAATTATGCCCTGGAAGTTCCACATTATGAACATGTGAATCTGTCTCCCAGCTTCAAAGTTACCTCATTTGGAAAAAAGTTCCTTGTATCTTTCCAGACATTAAAAAACTGTATTTTTGTTTCTTTGTGTCTTTAAGAGACGTTGTATCTGCTAATTTTCAGGCAAATTTTGAGATAAAAAAAATTGAGGGGGAATTGTTTTGAAATTTACTGTTTCTTAAATAAACACTTTTAAGCTAATTCATTTTGTAAAATTATTTTACATGTGGAATTATTTCCTGGAAACACTAGAGAATCAATTTGCTAAAATAACAATATTTATTTTTTCATTTATTTTTTTACAATATTTCTATAGTCTGCTGACAAGATAGTTTTCATTAAGAATACACAAACTTGAGGGGTAAAGTGGAATGGGACAGAGTACAGAAAAACTTTGAATAGAAAAAATGAATGCAAATCAGGCTAGCAAGTTAAGGTGACATAAGGGTGTCTAGCCAGGTCTAAATTATAGCAGTATCTTTGAATTGGGTGTGATCTCTGCCTGGAATGCTTGCTCTTCCATCAGATCTTTGTGTAAGCCTGTTTCTCATTCAGGTATCCACTTAAATGCCACCTCCTTGGAAAGCTCATCCTTGCCTGATTTAAAGCAGGCTTCCAGGCACTCCTGATTATTTAATTTATTTTAATTTCTCCAAATAAGTATTACTACCTGGTATTTTTTGTTCATTTTATTCACCTCCACTCCAACTCTCCATTAAAATATGAACTCCATCAGAAGAGAAATCTTATCTTTCATTTTTTCACCACTGAAGTCCCCAGGATCCAGTGGAATGTCTGACAGAGATTAGGTATTTTACAAAATCTATGGAGTCAATGCAAAAACAAATGAATGGGTGCTTTCAGAAGAGCTTACTTTGTTTGCAGTATCCATTCTGAGTTTTTATAGTATGAAAAATCTGTATCAAGAAGAAACTTTGGTATCTCTGATATCAGGCTGTAGCTAAAACCATGAAAAAAGCAGAAACTCTTTTTACCGTAGATTATTATGCCAGGACCCATACTTCAAACCCAGAGAGATTTGCTAAGATTTTACTATTCCAGATGACATGAGCATAGAAACTGACATGGTTAGCTCTAGCAATCACAAAAAGTAACACAACAGAAGTCAGTGATTTCTGCAAACAAAATAACTACAGGGAGTACACCTATTCCTGGGCCTGAAATTCTGACTGTCAACAGTCTAGAAAGATAAATAAATCATCCTGGGTCATCAAATAGTGTGCTTGTCCCAAGGGCAAGAAAACCACATTTAGGAAGAGAAGGTTTGTTCCTACCCAGCCTCCCAAACAACTGTGGCAATTTATCTGATCTCAGTCGTTTATGGGTTTTGTGTATCTCATTGAGGTCCACTTCTCTGTTCCAAACATTTCTGTAGAACAGCAGATCTTTTCGTTTTTACAGAACAGGGGCTGGTCTTACGGAGCTTGTGCCCGAGGCTGGAATCTGCAGGTGCAAGCTTCTGAGATTCATGGGCAGCCATCCCCGGAAATCTGCACCCTTCTCCAAGTGCAGGAAACTTTTCACAGTCATGGCGTAGGCTTGTAATTTTTAATGAACCTAGCCAGTGACATATCCTTACAGCTATTTTTATAAAGAAACCAGAACGTTTTTATAAAAATGGAAATATTTTTAGGAGAACTTAGCAAAAGAAAAGATTTATTCTTCAAAAAAAAAAAAAAAAAAAACCAGGTTCCCAACCCTCTTCAAGGTATAAAAGGCTTATTTTCAATAACAGAGTGTAATTTATCATTAGCAGCATTCTCCTCTGTATAATAATGGGAGCAACAAATGGAACAAGAATAGAGTCATTTGCCCACCTTTGGAGATTCTGAAGTATGTCCAGAGAGGAACATATAGCCACACGTTTGAAAATACTAAAAAGAAAAAGCATCTTCTCATTTGGAGTCAGGGGAGCATGGTCTTCTCCTGACAGAGACATAAGTCTTGTGTATAGCTTTCCCTTAGCTGTGACATCGTGAGCAATTACTTAACTACTTTAAGACTTAATTTCTTTATTTGTAAAATAAGAACAGTGATAACTACTTCACAGAGTTGTGAATTGTGAATGATATATTTCTTAGAACATCAGTAACTGACCCCTGTGTTTACTATTATTATCCTGATTGAAATATTATTATCATTATTAAAACCATCATTGAAAAGCATTTTTCTCACTGGCTGATGACTAGTTTTTTTTTTTTTTTTTTTTAAGGTTCTATTTATTTATTCATGAGAGACACAGAGAGAGAGAGGGGCAGAGGGAGAAGCAGGCTCCATTCAGGGAGCCCGATGTGGGACTCGATCCTGCAACTCCAGGATCATGCCCTGGGCCAAAGGCAGGCGCTAAACTGCTGAGCCACCCAGGGATCTCCCTGTTGACTAGTTTTACGTGTCAGCTTGACTGGGCTTAGGGATGTCTAGAGTAGTGGTTAAATATTGTTACTGGGTGTGTCTATGAGGGTATTTCTGGTATAGTTTAGTTTATTAATCCATAGACTCAATAAAGGATGCTCCCTCACCAATACTGATGGGCATTATCCAATCTGTTGAGAAACTGAACAGAACAAAAGGCAGAGGAAAGGTCAATCTGCTGTTTGTAGCTTCAGCTGGGGCATCCATTTTTTCCTGCCTTCAGACATCCTGAATCTCAGGCCTTAAGATTCAGGCCAGAACTTTCACCACTGGCTTCACCATTCTCAATTCCTCAGACTCAGACTGAATTATGCCACCAGCTTTCCTGGTTCTCCAGCTTTCAGACACAGTTCATGGGGCTTTCTACTCACCATAATCAAGTGTACTAATTCCTATAATAAATCAATCTCTCTGTGTACATATATAATATTATACATATATATTAAGTACTCAGTAGTTTTATTTGAAATATAATTTTAGTTTTTATTTTTACAATGCAGTGTGCAGTATGATACCTCAAACTAACATATTGCATATACAGGACACGAGACCCAAGGTTATACACACATTAAGAAACTGGCCATATGTTCACTATAAAGAGAGAAGGAGCAAAGTTAATTCCTATTTTCTAGTCATACAATAAAGAGAAACCATATTGGGAAATAATCAAAATCAGTCATCAGTTTCCAAATAATGTTTGTAAGCAATGTAGAAAAAATTAAGTTGCACAGCTGCTATAGAGTAAAGAAAAGAAGGAATATAAAGATGGCCCAAGCTGGCTGTGCAGACATATCCCACCATCTACAAAAATTCTAAATGAGTTGTATAGGGCAAAATGCACTATCCTCAAATACAAGAATTCCCAAGAAGATAAATAATACTTGATTTCTTGAATAAAGTTTTATGATAATCAATATTTGTAAAAAAAAAAAAAAAAGTAGAGGTAAAGTATTTCAGAATGCCAAACAGTCATTTCCAAACTGTTGGCATACCTAGGATAGTAAAAGAAAAATTTTATGGGGAATCAACATGGATGGACCACTTATATGTACTTTTACCAGATAATGACTTAAAAAAAAATCTTTACTACCCATCTGCTATCATCAAAAATTCAATAAACATGGAATTTTATCACTAAAAATGTAGGAAGGACATGGTCAAAAATAAAGTCTTTTAAATGGAATAAATTTGGTTTTATGAAGAACTCCCTACATTTTTCTATAATCTGGTGAAATCATCCTTAAACATAAGTACTCATCCATGGATATCACTTTGGGAACCACCTACATAATGTTAGATTGCCCACAAAAATTTTATTTCATGAATTTATTGAACAGAATTTTAGATGTTTGTGTGGCTGTAGGTTTGGTTTTTTTGGGGGGGGGAGGGGGGAGGTTGTAAGTTTATATAATTTTGAAGAGAATTTTTTTTTCTGAAAAGAAAAAAAATAATATAAACCTTTATCTAACAGCCAAAATACTAGGATTTATTCTACTGAGTTCTACGCTCTGAGACTGAAACTTCAATATTCAGTTTCAAAGTCTTCTCACTTCAGCTGTTCACTAAGTGTCAACGAACTTCTGTTTTCAACTTATATGGAGTAACAAGAACTGAATTTATCCTTCTGCCCAAACAACTAAAACTCTAAAACAAAACCCAAAACTAAAACAATGGTTTTTAAGATCCTGAACTCAAAGTAACATGGGATACTAATCCTAAAAGGTGGAAGATAAATGAAGTGAGCCCCATAACTGTCCATGTTTGTTGCCTTGAGAGAGTTTCTAGGTGATGGCACAGGGAAGGAAAGCCAAGGAGGAGCCTGACGGTCTATTATATGTGAGGAGACAGATCTGAGATTCCAAGAAGGACAACTAGAGTTTTCAGGACAGAGTACCAGAAGGATCAGGGCTGCACATAGCTAAAACTCTGAAAATTGACAAAGAGTATTCAGCAGAGTAGCAGTCACAGTACCCGCACATATGCGTGAGAAAACTGCTTGAGGCATGGGAAAGAGCCACCTGAAAACCCTAGAGGCAACTGACCAGCACACAGGCTAGGACTAGTGCCTGCTCCCATCACCCAGGCCAGTGTTGTATCAGTACCAAGAATAATCAATCCAAAACTAAATACTAATCTAATCTTGCAAAACAAATCTTAAAAGCAATACCTGTAAGAATAAAACTGTTGACATGTACCTGTACTGTTTCCCAGAACAAAGCAAGATTTTAAAGAATATAAAAATATCTGAGCGCCCGACAGCCCCGACGGCCCAGCACGTCCCGCTCCCAACAAGTTAAAAATCACAGTAACTGGCTTCCAATAAAAAAATTAGAAGGCATTCAAAAAAGCGCAGAGAAATATGACCCATGATGAGAAAACCAACTAAATGAAACTGACACAGCACTGATACAGATGTTAAAATTTGCAGACAGGAGATTAAGACAGTTATTAAAACTGTAACCCATATGTTAAAAAAAGTTAAGCAGAAATATGAAAGATATGAAAAAGAAAAAATTTTCACCTTTATGGAGGTGAAAATTACAATATGTGAGACAAAATATACACTGGATGGGATAAATGGCAGAGTATACAGAGCAGAAGAAAAGATCAGTAAACTCAAAGGTATAGCAATAGAAACCATCCAATACACACAGAAAAAGAATAAAATAATAATATAAGCCCTAATGAGCTATGAAATCATGGTAAGCAGTCTAATGCATGTGTAAGTAGAATTCCAAAAGGAGGCTGGAAGAGGACAGAAAAATATGTGAAAGAAATGATCCTAGTTCATGAAATCTACAGGCCCACAGATCCAAGAAACTCCATGATATCCAAGCACAAAAAGCATGAAGAAAACTAATCTGAAATATATCATAAACAAATTATTCAAAACCAGTGATAAAGATAATATAATTTACCAATCCAAAGTAGAAAGACATTTAATCTACAGAGTAACCAAGAATGAAAGCAGATATCTCATTGGAAACAATATGAACAAGAATGTGACAACAATTTGCTTAAAATCTGGAAAAAAAAGAGGATACAGAGGTGACATCACTACAGAGTCTATAGACATTACAAAAATACTAAGGCAATATTATGAACAAGCTTTTCAAAAAGTTGGCTGACTTACGGGAAATGGACATATCCCCTGAAACACTAACAACCAAAGTTCACTAGGAAGAAATAATTAATCTACATAATCCTGTATCTATTACAGAAGTAGACTATTTAGTTTAAAACATTCCCACAAGAAAATTCCAGCTGAGATGGCTTTACTTGTGAATTCTTTAAAAAATTTAAAGAAAACTTAATATCAAGCCTAACAACTCCTCCAAAAAACTGAAGAGGTACTAATACTATCCAACTCCTTCTATGAGGCCAGCATTACCTTCATACTAAAACTTGAATAGGATACTACAAGAAAGGATATAGATTAACATCCCTCATGAACATAAATGCAAAAATGATACATAAAATTTTAGCAAATTGAATTAAACAATTTATAAAAGGAATAATAATACATCATAATAAGGTAGGGTTTATCCCAAAAATGCATGAATGATTTAACATTTGAAAATCAATCAATATAATTCCCCATATAAACAAACTAAAATTTTTAAAAGCTTTTATTTATTTGAGAGAGAGAGAGTACAAGAGGGAGTGACCATAAGCAAGGGGGAAAGGCAGAGGGAGAGGGAGAGGCAGACCTCATCCTGAGTAGGGAGCCCAATTGTGGGCTCAATTCCAGGATCCTGAGATCCTGACCTGAGCTGAAGACAGATGCTTATTCAACTGAGCCACCCAGGCACACCAACAAACTACGTTTAAAAAAAATTTTTTTTAAAGATTTTGTTTACTTATTCATGAGAGACACACACACACACAGAGAAAGAGAGAAAGAGAGAGAGAGGCAGAGACACAGGCAGAGGGAGAAGCAGGTTCCCTGCAGGGAGCCTGATGTGGGACTCAATCACGGGACCCCAGGATCACAACCGGGGCTGAAGGCAGACACTTAACCGCTGAGCCACCCAGGTGTCCCAAAAAACTACATTTTAAAACTCTAATAATACATTAAAGATACAACAATAGTATTTCCATACTAAGAATTCACAAAATGTGTACAGATATTTTGAGTTACTTCAGGTTCAAAACTTTTTTTTTTAAGATTTTATTTATTTGACAGAGAGAAAGAGAGCACGTGCATGCAAGTAGGCAGAGGGGCAGGCAGAGGGAGAAGGAGAACCAGGCTCCCCACTGAGCAGAGAGCCAGATACAGGGTCCATTCCAAGATCCTGGGATCCTGACCTGAGCAGAAGGCTGACACTCTACCAATTTAGCCACCGAGGTGTCCTCAGGATCAAAACTTTTAAATTATCTCCGAAAGAAATACATTTGCAAAACTTTGAGTAGATACAATTTCTAGAAAAATCTGATACTGATACTGTATAAGTTCCTCAAACACTGCTTCTAGGCATTTCCGAATACAGAAGAGAGGAAGGAAAAGAGGGAGGGAAGGGAAGAAGGAGAAAGGGGAAGCAAGGAAGAAAAGGAAGGAAGGAAGGAAGGAAGGAAGGAAGGAAGGAAGGAAGGAAGGAAGGAAGGAAGGAAGGAAGGAAGGAAGGAAAGATTCAAAATAAGAAAAACCTTGAATCAGCATTCTTTTAGGAGATTAAATTTTCCCTCTAATTATTCTGAGAATGAAACAAACCTAAAAGATAAACAATGTTAAAGAGTGTGTCTTTGTATAAAAACCCAAAGAGCCTCACTGATCATTTTATCTGTCAGCATTAAACTCCTCACTGTGACTGCTACTGTGCCAAAGTGTGAAGACAGTAGAGACTGAGCAGTGGTTCCTGAAGGAGGCATTGAAGCAGGTGAAGCAGAAGCAGGTACAGTCGAGAGGTCCTGGCAGTGGTTAGTTATTAGCCATTCTGGAAATATTTCAATATTTTAACAGTTGGTTCAATTGCACCACTGTGAACTGGCTGAAATATTAGCCCTGTGTACGTTCTAATTTAGACCGAAAAACATATACACATTAAAAAGTTGAGAACTTTCCATCAGCATCACCTTCTAATCTATACGAAATAACTCCATTAGAAAGTCAGGAAAAGCTGTGTGCCAGGACACAGGACATCAGAGCTCTTGCCCAGCTTGGACCAATTAGCAGCTGTGTAAACTTTGTCAAGCTACTTAATGCCTCTGAGCATCAGTTTTCTCATCTATAAAATTAGGAGAAAGAGAAGAACAAAGAGAAGAAAGATTGGGAACTACAAAGTGAGGAGAAAGGAAAGAGGTGGACAGTTTACAGATTGAAGGCAAGAAGCAAGAGGAAGGGCTTGGAACATATGGAACTGTGATGAAAGCTGAAGGGACTCAAAAAAGATTATTCTCTAAAATAAAGATGGAGAGAGCAAGAAGTTGAGATAAAAAATATCAACATCAACCATCCTCCATTCCCCTATTAAATAATAAATTCAAGCTGGGTAGTCCACAAAAATAACAAGTACCCTTCTCTTCTTCCTCTTTCTTTTTTTGAATATAGTTTATTTCACTTAGCATTATTTTTTTCAAGATTCATCCATGTTGTACCATGTATTAGAACTCCATTCCTTTTTATGGCTGAATAAGATTTGATCATATGTATATACCACATTTTGTTTATCCATTTATTTTTCTTAAAATTCTCTTAAATGTTAGATAAAACTAACATTTAGCATTATATTAGTTTCAAGTCTACAATATAATGATTCAATATTTTTTATGTATTGTGAAATGATCACCAGAGTCTAGTTAATGTCCATTCCACACAGTTACAAATTTTGTGATGTAGCCTTTTGCTTTCATTTAAGTTATATTTTTTCTTAATTTTTTCTAAGAAATATATGTATTCACTATAACAATGTTTTCTCTATATGAGTCAACATCAATGTTTTTAATACATTGCTCACATATTTAGTCTCCTCATTAAAAGGCTAGACCATCTAACTTAGAAAATCAAGATGTAAGATCACCTCTTTACTTGTAATTTATTTCTTTCACATATCTAAAGATATTTTAGGTAACTTATACAATCCATTTTTGGCCAAGGCAAAAAAAATCAAGCATGATGATGGAAGAGACATACTTATCTCCCACTGTTTCATAAGAATAAGTACAAAAGTCCCTTTGTTGTTGTTGGTCCTTTAATGGACATTCTACTCAATCCTAAATTTAAGAATTTACCCTGTGAATCTTACAAAAGTGGTATTATACAATATAATGCCCATATCTTCGCTACATCTTTACAGGAGTACAATGAAAGTACTTTTTTTTTAACAAATGAAAGAAGTAATGAAAGTTCCATTTACTTAAATATTTTTCAAGTTTTTGTTTCAATACATTTAAAAAGTAAATGTTAAATAACCACATTTTAAAATGCTTAAGTATTTTAATATCTTAGCAGCATTCTAGTTACGGTACCTCAGTCTTAAAACATCATTTATTTACTCCTAATTTCTTCCCTCTGGCCTTCTAATTTCCTTCGAAATGAAGTTTCTCATGTGTGGTCTTAGTCTAAAGTGAATTTATTGGCAGTTTCATTTAAATATTATCACAACAGGCTTATACAATAGTCAAGGCAAAACACAGAATATTAAACTACCCTCAGCTTAACACTGACACAGCATCTTCCACAGAGTTCATCATTATTATCTAATAACACAAATACTAAATATCTTGAGTTTTAGGCTGCATAAACATCAGCCTCAGTTCTACACTGAGATAGGAAATATTTTACTCAACTTAGGTGTCTAAGTAGACAGAACATTGACTCTCTAAGCCTATTCATCATACCCTTTGTTATTATCTATTCCTCTAAGTATCCATTTCTTTCAGAGATTTTGCTCAGCAAGTAAATTTTCTAACATAAGAATTAACATGGTTTTATAAACAATGTTTTATAAACAAAGATACATGAAATAGCCAATGGAGCTCGTAATATATATGAGAGAGCTTATCATAGTCTGTTAATGTGGCAGTAAAGAATGAAAAAGCTCAACAGGTTAAGTCTTATGTAGCCCTAACTGGAGTCAAGCTATTAACGTTAGGACCTTTAAATATTAATAATAACACACAATTTTAAGTTGGTGCACTCTTAGGAATCCAGAGATGGACTCTCCAGGTTGCAACTGTTACTTTTAAGAATCCTGTTCTTTTTCTTATAGGTTTTTAATTAAACCTAGAGACCCACTGGTATATTATAGTTATCAGAACTTTTTCCTCAAATTAAATTTGCTATGTCTGCAATTCCTCCCTGCTCTACCTTCCTTTTGTGATCTCACTGCATGAAATACCAATTCATAGTAGAAATATTTATAGGAAATTATACACTATTATTTTGTATGTTCTTCAAATTATGGTGACACCGTCCCTATTGAGTTAACAGTTAAAACTAATAAATGCTTTCAAAAAATACAGTAATAAAAATATATTACTGACTCAGAATTTTTATAGTTTAAGTCAAATCACATTTTTAATTAGTTAATCTGAAGATGACTTTAGTTTACAAACTTGAAGTGACATTGTTATAATGCGGTTTAAACTCTTTTAGATTACATGAGTTCCTAAATTTTTCAAATCAGTACTCTCTTAAATACAGATAAAGAAAAAGAAATGATCCATTTCATTATACTATTGTTTTAAACTCTCAAGTTTTCACTAGATAGAGTCTTCATTTTTTTAGACTGTCATTTCTTCTAATACGTATATAACTTCTTTGTAACAGTTGAATTACGAAAACATGGCGCTGTATGTCCCTATTGCATGTGGCATATGGTTTCTATTTTGAGTAACCTTTGCTTTGTTTTCTGCCTTATAGTAAAGAGCTCAAGGTTTGGACCAAGTCATACATGGGTATGAGGCTCTTAGTGATGCAAGGCCCAGCAAGTTACTTCATCCATTTGAACTTCAGGGCCCTCATCCAACAGGAAGAAAGTCATTTCTCCACCGCAGGGTTCCAGAAAACCAAGTGATCAAACTAAACCATTCTGAGACACATAGCACAAAGCCCACCAATGAAGCTACAAACCATCACTACCATTATCCATTATAGTCCTGTAGACTATAGAAGACTTCCTTTGCTGAAACCCTTGCCTCAACTGGTACACTCTAGTATACCTCTGACTCGTACATTCCACCTGTATTTTATTTATGATTATATATATATATATGACATATATATATATATATATATGACATATCCCTATTATTTATTTTTAGATAAATGTTTCTCCTAGACAGGCACCTAATAAAAGGCCAAATACTGAAAGTAAGTAAGTTCCAATAACTCCTGTAGGATGATTTGGATCTTTTCTGAAGGTGAGGTACCCACCAGCACTCTGTGGATACACCAAATACCCTAAAGCTGGAACTCTGACTTATTAACTTATTAGCACTTAACCAAACATTGACAGACAAGCCTATGCTGCAAACTGCTTCTTGCTGAGCAGCTTAGCGCCTTTTATTCCTGGCAAGAAATAGATTTCCAAAATCAGGCTTTGATTCTCAAATACTTCCTTGACTGAATTCTAATTCTCTAGAGCTACTCCTCTCTTTTTTACTTTCTTAACATCTTTCCTACAAAATGGAGTTTGCTTCCCTTACTAAAACAGTGCACTTTTGGTAAGGCTTACATTTACCACATTTTTAAATAGACTATTTACACTTGATAAGAATATCATTTGGAGTACTCTTTCAATTAAAAAAATTTCAGAGAGAAGCTATCCATGCCTATTCCCACCCTCTTGCATTTCATCAGGTCCAAAGAAACTATAATTTTTCTTTCCTGAAGAAAATATGCAGAAATAAATATAAAAGAGGGTAAGGTGAAGAGAACAAATATTTATGAGCTATAATTCCTTTCAACTTTATTGTGTATCTGTTGCTCTTTTGTCACACATTTGAAAATGAGATCTTAAAAACTAAACTATTTTTAAAAGCCACAAAATTCTTTAGTCATCATAAAAATATAGTTTAACAGTGTTGTGTGTGTGTGTGTGTGTGTGTGTATAATTAGAAAGAATGCTTCAGAAAGCATTCTCTTTCCAAAGTACTATAGGTTCTTGGCACACAGGGTTTTGAAGAAAGGTTCTTATGACTGATGTCAGAACTAAAAGCCCTAACAGGATTGTCCATCCAGTACAATTTTCTTTCTTCATTGTTAGCAGTGATGCATGTCCCATTGGTTTTTAAAGAAATATGCTTGAAGAAAGTTTCTGTTTTTCTTTCTCAGCAACAAACGGATGTAGTACCTTCACCTTAAAACATTATACATATACTAATAGAGTGAAAACACTAAATTATAATCCAGTAATTCAAAAGAGCTGTTTTTGGATCATGATTTAAGACTGAAAGAAACAAACAGAAATTCTCCCAAAAAATAAGTAAAGAAAAATGTTGTTGATTTAATGAAACAGGATGGAAAGAAAACAAATATTTGCTATATTTCATTTTCCCACCTTTTCTTAATTAAAACTAATTGATTTCATCATGTTTCTGTGTTAAAATAAACTATAACACTAATTATAGAAAGCTACTTAAAAGATTTGGGGGAAAATGATTAAGGGAGCCAATATTTGAGGGTCCCTCCTTCTTCCAAAACCACATAGAAAATATAAAAATACATAGCTTCCCCAAAACTACAATCCTATCACTTTTCCCACAGTTTAGTTTATTGTGTGGAATCATATCCCTAACCACAGTATCTGTCTTTATATTTCCTGATAAAAAAGTAGACTCAAGAAAATAAATATGCTAATATTTAAATATAACACAAATGTAATTAAGCAAACACTGTCTTCTAAGGGGAAAGATGAAAACATCAGATTTACAACATTTCATGTGGTAGAAATAATTGTTGCAACAAGAGCAGTTTCTGAGGGTTGAGAGGTGAATGTAGACGGTGTCACTAAGCTTTCAGTTAAGTCTCAAAGAGGTACCACTGTGGCTAATTATTTTCTTCTATGCTTCTGTCTATAAGCATTACACTTTTCACTTTTCTATGAAAAAGACCCATAGTTAATGAGAACCATAAAGATTCCTTAATCAGCTTATATTGTGAAAGAGTATTAAAGTCTCCACTTTCACAACAGGCACATGAAATATACACTTTTATGATATATTACTAGCACAGGAACTTACATCTCTCTCCCCTTGAACCACCTGCAAATTTTAATAGTCATGTATCGCCAGGGTACCAGAAACTCATAAAAGTTTAACCTGCTAATTAACAAGTAGGTAAAGTTCCAGCCCTATACTATAATTCGTTTGCTTCCAAGGCATAGTCAGCAAAACCTAGAAAATATTCCCTTGATTTTTTTTTTCCAAGGCAGCTATATTTCAGGCATGATTCCTTACCCAGGTCACAAGAAGTAAAAGCACACAAATATATATATCAAAAATCATGTCTTTATGGAGGGCATAAAGTTAGTGAAAATATGGAGTTCTAAAAATGGATTTAATTCTCTTAAAAAAAAATCGCTACCTGAAGCATTTTATTTGGACTCGGTCACTGTGGTTCCAAATTCAATCTGTTCCTTTCCTAGTGTGGCTGCACTATTGGTAAGTCTGTGTTGTTTGTTTCGTTCCCATTACCGAGAGGCTGCATTAGAAATTATCATACGCTTACTGGGACTGTTTGTTCTTAGGTGAATATCTAAACCATGATCTCAAATGTGGAGCCCACAAAATACAGCAATTTAAAGAGAGCATTGCAAGAAAGAAAAAGTCTCCCAATTCTTTCCTGTAACAATGGTGATGGCTACTAACGACATTCCGATAAGATGACTTCAGGCTATGTAAGTTTCATAAACGGCCCATTAGTGTCAAGCCCTTGGTCTCAGTCCCAGCACAGCTAGCCATACTAGGAATTACTACCATATTAAGAAATTGGTTATTTTTCTGAACTTACAATACCAGGCAGAGCTATTTTCTTTTTCTAGTGTTTTATTTATGTGAACTGGCTTCCTTAGGGGGTAATTAAAAGATTTATGCCAGAAAGCTAGTGGAGGTACTATATGATGTCTGACTTTTCTGTACTGAGAGAATATCTACATACATAAAGGCCAACAGACAGACACAAGTTAGGATGTGGTTCATTCATTCATTCTTATTTCATTGTGTGCCTTCCATAACCTAAGAACAAGGTACTGTAAGTACAGGGATTAAAAACAACACATTCCTTCCCTCATGGATCTGATCATCTAATGAGCACAAATCATTAGGCTGGCTCTTCAACATCTGCTGATTTTAACAGAATTCCTTCCTTCCTAGCAAATTCACAGATTAAGAATAATCATAACAATAACTGGCATATGTTGAGTACAAATTTGTACCAAGCAGAATGGAAAGCCTTCTATGTATCATCTCAATTAACCCTCCCAATAATTCCACAATGCAAATATTATGTAAGTTCAATGCTGAATAACTTGACCATTAACACACAATTGAATATGACCAGAGGTAGCCTGGATGGCTCAGCAGTTTAGTACAGTCTTTAGCCCAGGGCATGATCCTGGACACCCAGGATCGAGTCTCACGTCGGGCCCCTGCATGGAGCCTGCTTCTCCCTCTGCCCCCACCTCTGTTTCTCATGAATAAATAAATAAAATATATTTTTTTAAAAAAAAGAATATGACCAGAATGCAAATCTACTTCTGGTAGATTCCAAAGTATTGGTCCAAAGCATTTGTGCTTATTACTTCATTATCTCTACCTGAAAAATGATTTAGGATCCAATCTTAAAGGATTTCAATCTACCCCAATAATCGAATTTTCTTATATATCTAGACAAAAGAAAACATAATCAGATTTCCTTCAACAACTGAGGATAGCAGCACTACTTTCCTTTACCACCTCCAGAGCACAGTCCTACTAACCAACGTCTAAAAACCATTTTGCCAGCTTTACTACTATTCTACGAAACCAAGGCATCCCTGGTGCTCTAACAGTCAACTCATAAATGCTTCATAGAATTTTAAGAATTTGAACCATATGTAATTTACTAAGTGCCTAGCCATATTGTGCTGGTAAGGACTGTGAGAGCCATGAGACTGTTTTTTTTTTTTAGAGATTTTCCTCCCTGAACTGACCAGTCATGAAAGGATGGATATGCACTTGGAATCCCCTGTTTCTATTGCCTGTTCACTCATTTTCAGATTCTTGTTTGCCTAAATAGTTGCCATTCCAATTTGAGGTTGTTACAGCAGCTTGAGACCTCAGAATGGAATCAACAGAGAAGCCAAATTTAAATGTACAACATTCTTTGTCCCTGGTAAACAAAGGATACCCACTACAGGGGACATTCAAGGGTTCAAGGAACACTTTCCTTTGGCAAAGAAGTGATTCTTGGGTCACAAAAAGAGATAATCAAATAGAACCCAGAGGTTATTCTAGAAACAGAGCAAAGAACTCAACATATAGGTAAAAAAAAACATAGATTGGGAAAGTGGTCCTCTATAGTTATTTGATTAACATACGTCTTGCCCTTGAAAGCAAGAGCTTTAAAGGTTAAGAACTATTTCTGTCTTGCTTACCATTGCTATACCAGCTCAGAGCCTGGGAAATAGTAGGTACACGATAAATGTTTACAATGGAGGCCAACTCACCTACAGTTCACTGACTGACATTTCTTCATTTATTCATTTACATTTGTTTACTCAATTCATTTTGGCACACAATTCTAACAAACATACATGGAATAATTACCAAAATCAGGCACTCTGTTAGACTCTGGGGCTACAAAGGCTACAACCAAATATATAGCAGGCCCTGCCTTCAAAAATCACACGGTCTAGAGAAAAAACACAGGAAAGTAATGAGCGTCATAAAGTGCTTATTATATGACAGAAAGAAATGTGGAATCACATAGAAACTGATTAAAAATAGCTGTTTTGCCTCACACCAATAAATTATTAGTGATCAAGTCATGAGACTTCTATGCCACTCTATAGTAGTGATGATTTTACCATAAGTGTGACTGGATTTCTTTATAGTATCTTCTTCACGTTTCTATTTGAAATAAAATGGCAAATTAGCAATCTCTTACTATGTAAGGATATACCTCACTGTATTTATATACACTTCACTGGGAAGTTTAAGTCTGTATGCACAGTCAATATAATTCCCTACTCCAAATTTGTAAATAAAGAAATTTTGTATCCAGCTCGCAAAACATGCAATCAGATGTACAATAAGAAATGAAATGTAAACATATTTCCCTAGCCACTAATTTGCTATCAAGCAAGGGACTTTAAGGACCTAGCCGGCTCTGACTCACAGCTATGCGATTCTATGATTGTGTTTGCTTAAGCCACAAGCCAGTGTTTTATATAATCACTCTGTTTAGAACATCATATTTCCCGTGGATTTTTTTTAGACTTGCTATGCCACCCAAAATTTTCTCTCTGAAGGTTCATACAATGTATATGGTGTGTTATTGACTTTTCTCTTGGAAGAGGCACCCAGCCAATGAAGAAGGGCATGAAAGCCACCATTCAGTCAGCTGTCTTAGGTGCCGTTAACACTACAAAATTCATTCCAACCTCAGCAATCCTAAATATTAACCAGTCCCCCACCTCCAGATTCATTATCCACATTGTCATAAGAATGAGTTCTTTCAACCAACAATCTTATCACACTTCTCACATATCTGAAGCTTTCTGATGATATTTCATCACAAAAAGGATAAAATTCAAGCTCCTCATCTTAGCAAACAAAAGCTTCCATAAACTGGCCCCTGTCTCCTACCCTGGCCCACCCCTTACCTCACCCAATCATGCATTAAGATACTTAAGTTATTTACCGAAGAGACTGTCAGGAGGGGAATGAGACAAGGAAACAAATAAGTGTCACAAAGGATTATATGAAAAAAGTCTGATGGAAGGTGAAAGAGGAAACAACAGATTGAGAAAATCAAGAAAGACTTCTTAAACATAAGTTTTATTTTAATTGGGTCTCTCAGAATGGGTAAAATCTGGATAGGAGAAAATGGGAAGAGGATCAGAGGAACACCTGTATAAATAAACCCCAGAAGTAGGTAAGGACATATTGTGAGCTAGGAGTAGTAATCCTGGCCGAGAGAAGTGCAAGAAACTGAAGAGTGTGGAATGAAAATGACAAGGAGGATAGGATAGGGCTCAACGCATGGGGTTCTTTGAAGTCCCGTGCATTTAATGAGTTTAGTCTAGAAATGCACATAAGGCAGATTTTCAAGAACAGCTTTGACAAGAGGAAAGAGTATTCTTTGTTGCTGATATAACGCTGATGGGGCATTAGTGATTTCCCAGTATAGTTACCCCCCATTCCAGCTCCATCACTTTAAATATAGCTAAATGGGTGGCACAAAGTATTATGAGGCAAAGCACAGAGATCGCAGGTTAGAGAAGGTCAAGAAGGGTTGGGTCATGCCAACCTCCAGCACTTCTTCCCAACTCTTCTCCCCAACTACCAAGTGTGGTAAACATCTGTAGAATCTTGTGAAGCAATCACACTCAGTAGATGTGTCAAGATTAAGGAGGAGCTGTCCTTCTTTGAGTACAAATCTCTTTCACAGCACCCTGGAGGAGACCATCAGATCATTTTATTTGGGTCTGTTAGCCTATAAATTCATTAGCCTGTAAATTCATATCTGCGTCATACTTTAAACAAATGTACGATGTTTCATAAAGATTCCAACTCTTAGTAGTGTTCAAATAGCAAATATTTCACATGCCACAAGCAGAAGGGACTAAAAGTAACGAAAGCTGGGTGAAATGTAAGATTTATTTCCTCCAAAACAGCCACAAAATGATTAAGTTTAGATTTAAGAGTTTCCCATCATTTTCATACCACAACTGAAGTTTCCCAGCCTAGTTTACACAAATTGGACTGCTGTGTTTATTTAACATCTGATAGCTTAACCTAAACACTCAGACCTTGCTCCATTAGGAAAAGAAAACCTAAGAGGAAAGTTACTTTTGCAAAATGCAGACTTGATTTACATGACACAATCTCCAGTTCTTGAAGATCAGTGGAGGCCGTTCTCCCTTTCCTGGGCCTGGCAGCTAACTGGCTTTATCACAGCTGAGCTCCTCTGCTTCATCCATCCAACGGAGCCCTGATTCAGCTCTGTCCTCTTCTACTTGAGTCACATAATTCCACATATCAATCAAAGCAGGGCTCTCCATTTTTCTGTCTCATTGGTCAGCACCCTCTCCCATTCCAAAACTGTCTGCTAACCTCTTGCCTACTCTTCTTTGGCTCCCGTCTACACCTCTTGGACACCCTTTCAGTGAATGTCCACACGTCCAAGGTCATCCGATGTGAGGGAACATTGCCAATCTTGGGGCTCCCAGAATAATACACTCGTCTGAGTCCACACCCATCCTTTATAAATCTGTCTGCCCAGATTAGTAGTAGGATGTGTCTTTCTTCTGTCAATCACTACCCCAACCAATTCTATAGCAGTGGATTGGCAATAGCAGTGTATTGGCAACTTTTTAGGTTTCTAACCTGATGATCCAAAATATCTCACAATTACACACCACACGCTTTTACTTTTGGGTGGTTGTTGTTAAATTGAGTTTTAAAAAGGGAAATTGGTTCTCTGGCTACTTCTGTCAAAAGACTTATAATTGTTTTTGCCTTTTTAGCTTCATCCAAGGCATGGCTCCCAAGTAGCACATTCTTCCTTCTACCTAATGTAATATCTGAGTATCCATATCAGCCATTGAAATAAAAATAATCAAATCCCATAACCTCTCCAAATCTCTACAGTTTTTGATTCTCCCTTTGGACTCTGAGGGTCCCTGGGTGTCTTCAAACAACGGTGGTAAAAAGTGGATCTGTACCACCACCACCACCACCATCACCAAGCAACATTGCTGTTATGCACCTTGAATTTCCCCAGCCAGAAGAAGTAGAGACAGGAATAGGACTTCAAGCCTATTGGGATCAGTGCTGCCTGATACAAGTGCCTGGCCCTGTTGGGCAGCCCTGCTCCCTCCCAACTGCTTTCCCAGAAGGTGGCCTGTGAATATCCTGGAGATATAGAAAGGGTCTGGTATTCCTTGCTGCCACACTCTGCATGATGCGCAGTAAACAGTCTGCTGAATTTCAAGGGAAGAGGCCTGATTCTTCTTGATTAGAATGTTTTCCTAATGTTCCTCTGAGAAAATGTGATGCTTGGGGAGAGGGAGAATTGGATGTTGTTTGAATGAAAACCACTTTCTGAATTACTATGATACGGGTTGCCTCACTCACATTTACTACTACTATGAGGTTCCCTTGTCAACAAAACAACAAATAAAAGTTAAGTTTTATTGTGTTTTAAACAATGAGTGCCATTTGTATCTAATTTTTAAATCTATACTTAACCGAAATTTTCCAGACAATATGGTTTTTCCTTCGGTACCTTTTGTATCTCAGAATTTTTTTTTTTTTTTGTACTGGTAGAAATCTTAAAGAAAAAGTGTCATATTTTTCCTTTTTAGTGATGCTGGGGATAACTCCCACCCTTGTAAATTTGGTACAGAAGGGTGGATTTTTCCCATATTGTTTTACTCAGTACCACCTGATAAAAAGCTTATAGAAATTAGCTTTGCCACACACCACTGACCTGCAGAGTCATTTTTCAGCTTCATGAACAAGTCCAAAGGAGAGGAAATTATTTTTTATTAACCAGGTACTAAAAACTAAAGCCTTTTATAAGGGTTGCTTGCTTCTTTCCACTGAGACCAGTAGGCAAAGGAAAAGAAATCCAACTGCAATAACTTTGCCCATAGGCGGCTTTATTAAAATCTATAAGGTGAAATTTTTAATAGAATCAAATCATCATAAAATATGTTAGGTATTTATGGTAAATACAACTATTATTATACACCTTCCTCCTGTGACACCACCCTTGGGAGAAAAGGATTTTGTATGTTTCAAAAATGTGCTATTGTAAGGTGCACTTGGGCTCCTCTAGTTAAGGTCAAGTTGCATTTTCCATTATAAACCTGTTTCCAGGGGTTCATTACTTTGTCATAAAAATTTGCTTGGGGCTGAAATATGGCATAGAGAGTCTTAGCTCAGCAGCACATTATTTTTAAAAATGTATCAAAATTGGCTAAACTCAGTTTAGTCACACTTAAATGATAAAATTATGATGGAAATATATCTGAAAGAATTCAGTGGACTAACACAGCTCAGCCATTGAGTTGAACAAAGGATCACACCCATAATCTTATGTCTTTCCACTTGTCAAATCTTAAGGACCTATGAGGCCCACCACAATTCTTGTAAGCAAGAAAGCTGGAAAATATTATAAGCTATTAAAAGACGAAAGAAGAAAAATAAACAAACTCAATTCTAAGGCAGTGTTTTATTTTCTGAGGTTTAAAGCAAGAGTCATCCAAGGACAAAATCTTATTTTATGTCATCAGAAATTATCTGAACACTAACATACCATACCACTCCATTTTGTCTCTATCCTCTTTAACACAGCTGTGCGGATATGTACTTGAATGCACCTGTTCTCTTTCCATTCACATCTATTAGTTCCCTGAACCACAAACTTTTATGCATCCCAAACCTACTCCCTCTGTTCGTTTCTTGTTCTGCCCAAAGGTAGGAAACATTTTTTTTTTCCAATACAGCATTACCTTCTCTCCTTGAAAGAGTTGGGGGGTGGGGGGTGGGGCAATGAGGTAGGGAAGGCATTACATCCAAAGTCAAAAAAAAGCTAAAAGAAACCAAAGGAATTTGGTTTAGGACAAGATGACAATCATCAGCCTAAGTTAATTCTACCATCAAAATAAGCCAAAATGAATCAGCAGTTCCAAAAAGAACATGCTCACTGAAGTACTTTTCCCAAGTAAAATTCCAGTATTTCACAGTCTTTAATGTATTGGCTGAACACAATTAACACCACTAATCAGACACCTGGAATTTTTCAGCCTGGTCTCAATAAAGGGGTGTGAAACTTAAAGGCATCATCTCTTAACAGTGCCAGTCAGGTGTAAAAATTAACACCTTGACCTCTATCCTTTAAAACAATTTACAGGGATAGACTTGGGTTCAAATAAAAAGGCAAGAGAAGCCTCAAAGGGTAAATAAAATTACAGTGGGGAATGTATGAGGAGGGAATGGGAGTGGGGGGATATCAACTCCTCTTTGTTTCTAAACTATTGGGGATACAAATAACCTGTTTTCACATCCCACATCTCATACAAGGAGATGAGTCCATGTATACTACGTCTTGTTCCCTCTACAACAGCACCTTGCTAAGACCTGAGTAGTTCTTACCATTTCAGCATTTGACATAGGTTTTTAACGTATTTATTGTTTGCTTCCCTCACTAGAATGTAAGTTCTATAAAAGCAGTGACTTTGGTTTTTTTATTAGTATCTATTCCCAGTACCTACTGCCTGCCACACAGTGTCCCTGGATAAACATTTGTGGAAGGAAAGGAGAAAAGGACCAGGGAATGAAAGGGAGTTTGGGAGACATAACAAACAATTTGATAGTCAGGACAATCTATGTAACTAGTAGTAGTATTAAAAGATTGCCTTTTTCCTACAACCCTCCAAATAGAATAAAAAGTATAATTCAAAATATTGTAATTTATCATGTGAGAACATATAATCAAAGGCAGAATCAACTACTAGAATGATATATAAATTTTCTTTTCTTTTAATTAAAGATTTTATTTATTCATGAGAGACACACAGAGAGAGGCAGAGACACAGGCAGAGGGAGAAGCAGTTTCCCCGTAGGGAGCCTGATGTGGGACTTGATACCAGAACTCTGGGATCACCCCCTGAGCCCAAGGCAGATGCTCAACCACTGAGCCACCCAGGCATCCCAATATATAAATTTTCAAAAGAAGGTATCTCCCAATTTTTGTCACCTAAAAAATTTATTAAATGTTACAGAGTCAATATGACATTTTATAGCTCTAGAATCTTTGAGGAAAAATTAAAAGCTTCAGGCTTCTTCTCTGAAATAATATAATGGCCTTGGGGGAGCAGTGGTTGAAAGTTTCAGGCTAAAAAAGTCTTATACGAGTTGGCAATGTCAAGTTTCTAACACACAGAATATATCTTTTATGTCATCATAAGTAATATCAAAGAAATCTAGTCTCTGGGGAGAATGATCACACCTGAGAACACTCTAACAAAGAATGCACTCCTTCCCAAAAAAGTGCAGAGATATATACTATAATTTCCTTTTGGAAGGCTTAGGTTGCTAAAAATATAAATGTGAAAATGTTTGGCGTAATTCATTTCTCCTGCAATTCCACCATCTACATACACAAAATTACCACATGAAATAGCCATACACATATGTACCTCATTTTCCAATAGAAAAAAGGTACAAAGTGAATCCCAATCCAATAATTAATAATACCGCTCTATACTCATGTAGCACTTCACACATTATCTCTTTTACAGAACATAACCTGGTAAAGTTGATAAAATTATTTTAAAGTTACATTACTTACCAGGTCAAACAGCTAGTGGGAGAACCATGGTTCAAAGTTTGAACTTAACTTCAACTACCATGCTCTGTCCATTTTATCAGAGCTGCCTCCATATACCACAGCATTTCTACAAAAATAATCCTCTTGGTAGGATGTCAAACATAGTATAATTATCCATTTAAATCCACATTATAGACACATAGATTAATGGAACAAAATAGAAAATCCAGAAATGGACCCACAACTAATGGGGTCAACTAATTTTTGACACAGCAGGAGAGACTATTCAATGGGAAAAAAAGACAGTCTCTTCAACAAATGATGTTGGGAAAACTAGATGTTGAGCAATGTGCAAAAGAATGAAACTGCACCACTTTCTTAACACTATACACAAAAATACATTCAAAATGGATGAAAGACCTAAATGTGAGACAGGAAACCATCAAAATCCTAGAGGAGAACACAGGCAGCAACCTCTTTGACATGACTGTAGCAACTTCTTACTAGATACTTCTCCAGAGACAAGGGAAACAAAAGCAAAAATGAACTATTGGGATATTGGGACTCATCAAGATAATAGCCTTCTGCACAACAAAGGAAACAACAAAACTAACAAGACAACTGAGGGAATGGGAGAAGATATTTGCAAATAACATATCAGATAAAAAGCTAGTATCCAAAAATCTATAAAAAACTTACCCAAACCTAATACCTTCAAAAACACATAATCCAGTTAAGAAATGGGCAGAAGACATGAATAGATATTTTTCCAAAGAAGACATCCAGACGTCTAACAGACATATGAAAAGATGTTCAACATCACTAACCATCAGGGAAATACAAATCAAACTACCATGAGGTATCACCTCATACCTGTAATAATGGCTAAAATCAACAACACAAGAAAAGCAGGTGTTGACAATGATATACTGTTGGTGGAAACTGATGTAGCCACTCTGGAAAATAGTGAGGAGGTTCCTCATAAAGCTAAAAATAGAGCTACCTTATGATCCAGCAACTGCACTACTAGGTATTTACCCAAAGGATACAAAAATACTGATTCAAAAGGACATGTACACCCAATATTTATAGCAGCATTATTGCCAAATTATGGAAATAGTTCAAATGTCAATTGACTGGTGAATAGATAAAGAAGATGTGGTACACACACACACACACACATCCTTTGACATTGTGTCAGACATTGTTTATGTGTGTGTGTGTATATATATATATATATACACATATACATACACAATGGAATATTACTCGACCATAAAAAAGAATGAAATCTTGGCCATTTGCAATGATGTGGATAGAACTATTGCGCTTAGTGAAGTCAGTCAGTCAGACAAAGACAAATACCAAGTGATTCCACTCATATGTGGAATTTAAGAAACAAAACAGATGAAGATGGGAAAAAAAGAGACAAATCATAAAACAGGCTCTTAACTATGGAGAGCAAACTGCAGGTTCCTGGAGGAGGGTGGATGGGAGGATGGCTTAAATGAGTGAAGACATTAAGGAGTGCACTTATGGTAATGAGCATCAGGTGTTGTATGGAAGTGATGCATCACTAAATTCTACTCCTAAAACTAATATTACATTATATGTAAACTAACTGGAACTTAAATAAAAACTTGAAGAAAGATAAATAAATAAATAAATAAATCCATATTGTAAAATACTATAATCTTGATGGAAATTTTTCTGTAAATCATGTTGACTTATCATGTTTATAAGATTACTGTTAAATTTCCTAATATCTACATATTTAACTCAGTGAAGCATTAGTCGAATTTTATTAAATTATGGTAAATGAAATTTTGAAAACTAAAATACATAACTATTTAACTAAAAATACATAAATAACTCTTACTGTTTGATTTGTAAAGAGTTCTTTGATAAAAGAAATGACACATTTAGGGGTTCTCTTAAACCTTTACCTTACCTTCTCCTAAGTAGGAGCCCTCTTACAATTTGACCTGCAAGAAATCTGCAGAGTGTAGTTCTTACATGGTGAGTTTCCAGTGAAGAAACCAAGTTAAATTTAATAGTTCTCAAACCTGGAATTTGCTTCAGAATAATTTGTGGAACTTTATACACATATACACCCCATTCCCTTAAACTCCTGAATCAGAATTTCCAAAACAGGGCCCCAATATATACATTTTTCAAAGAACTCCACAGGTGATTTCTGATTAAGAATCAAGATTCAGGGCAGCCCAGGTGGCTCAGAGGTTTAGCGTCGCCTTCAGCCCAGGGCCTGATCCTGGAGACCCAGCATTGAGTCCCACGTCGGTCTCCCTGCATGGAGCCTGCATCTCCCTCTACCTGTGTCTCTGCCTCTCTCTCTCTCTCTCTCTCATGAAAAAATAAATAAAATCTTTAAAAAAAAGATAAGAATCAAGATTCAGAACCATTTCTATAAAGTAGAACATTCGTTTCCTCTGACAATTTTTTGAAAAAATATTTTACAGCATCACAGAAAGAGGACACTGAGCAGTATCTCCAAGGATTTCAGCCTTTGTCACCTCCCAGCATCTCAAATACCTCCCTCTCAAAATGCACCTTCACAGCCTCCATTTTAGTTTGTTAAAATCAACAAGGCACTTGGAGAATTTTAGTAATAAACAAAGATGGCCTCCACAGCTAAGCATCCCTTTAACAAACAAGGTATGATTGTAAAGGATGGACTCCTAAATATTGAAGGCCTCCCGCAGAAATGCTAAATGGAGATTATTTAAAGACAAGTACACAGAAACCTGACACACTCATTTTTAATGGGGAGGTAGACTGTTGTTTATTTAGCTTTTGAAATCTATCCTAAATTTGGCTTTATGGAACTAAAAAAAGTCTAGCTTTAAATTAACAGACTGCTTTCTACTGTCCAAGGGATAATTTGAACTTCACTGAGACACGTCTATGAATGGAAATAAAAATAACTCACATTAAACTCTAAGTACTTCCCCACACGCATTTCACTTGCCACAAGGCCCATTGTTTCATGCGTTGCTTTTAAGCAGCCCATAGGAAATTTTCACTGAAACAATTTCCCATAACCAAGAAAAGGAAGGCCAAAATGATTTCACTTAAAATATATATACTTCCTAAGCTTTCAGCATCTCGGGTATTAAAAGCAGCTTTGTCAGAGTAGCAGGGATGGGAAATGAGAGGCACTCTAAAATTCGTAGCTTTAATTTTAGCACACTCTTCTGTACTTCTAAACAAAAAACTACTCCAGATAAAGTGTTCTGCTCCTTGTTCCCACCTCATCTCATCCATTCTTTTAAAAACCTATTTTTTTCTAGCTTTACTGGGAAATAATTGACGTACATCACCGTATAAGTTTAGGGCAAGAAGCATAATGGTTTGATTTTACCACAGATTGTGAAATGATCCCCACAATTGGTTCAGCTTGCATCCATCTTCTCATATGGATACAGTAAAAAAAAAAAAAAAAAAGGAAAAAAAATTCACCTTGGGACGAGAACTCAAGATTTACTCTCTTAACACTTACAATCACACAGCTGTGTTAGCTATAGTCATCATGCAGTACATTACACCCTAGTACTTATTTATAAGTAGAAGTTTGTAACTTTTGATGACTTTCCTCTAATTTCCCCTCCTCCACCTCTGACAATGACAAGACAGATCTCTTTTCCTAAGACCTATCCATGTTGTTGCAAATGGCAGGATTTTCTCATAAAAACTTAATTTCAGGGGCACCTGGGTTGCTCAGTGGTTGAGTGCCTGTCTTTGGCTCAGGTCATGATCCTGGAGTCCTGGGATCGAGTTCCACATTGGGCTCCCCACGGGGAGCCTGCTTCTCCCTCTGCCTAGGTCTCTGCCTCTCTGTGTCTCTCATGAATAAATAAATAAAACCTTTAAAAAAAAAAAAACTTTTAAACCTGGAAATATTTCAAAGATCCAGAAAAGAAATAAAAATAAAATGAGAAGCATGCTTGATTTAACATAGATTAATATTTTGCCACACTTGCTTCCACTCCCTTTCGTTGTCCCTTCTCTTCACTCTCCAGGGCTAATCACATCTTATGGAAATGGCCCTGATATCAGTCCAACAGATCTCTCCTCCAAAATCCTTTTTCTCCTAATTTCCATGTTGACCAACTGAATGTTTTATCTCTTGTACAAGATACATCTTACAAACTTGACTGGTTTAATTCACTATGCACATTGGCCTGAGTTAATTTCTTTTCTTTACTGCCTGCCGACCCTCAGGTTTTCTCTCTCATCATAAGTCAATTTGTTTATCTTTTGGAAAACATTCATTTTATCTAAGTTTGAAAAATTATGTCACACAGTTTTACATACTTCCTTATGACTTTAAAATCACTATCAAAGCATTGTTAGATCCATTTGCATTTCTAATAACATTTATATAAACCTCCATACTTTTTAATATAAATCTTGGCAAAATTTTAAATATTTTCAATTATTTTTTGTCAGTTATGTCCAAGCCTACATCCAGCACCTCCCATCTGTCATGCCTTTTGAGCATTCTAGTGGAGTCTTGACCCTGAATGTCACAATCTAGCAAATAAACAGGGTCAGCAGAAAATGATGTTCCATTGTTTCTTTTTGCCCTCCTCTGGCTCTCTTTTAAGATAAATTGATTCAGAGGAGACCTTCTCCTGTGAAAAGTGAAATGCCATGTCTGCTAGCAAATTAAAAGCATGAAATGTAAATCCTTAACTTGAATGACTTCATTATCTGCCAATAATAAGTTAGAATATAAAAAATGTCAATAATAAAATGACACAGATGTATGATACACAGAAGTCAAGCTCTTCTGGGGAAAATTATAGTATGTGGACTATAGTGGTCAGGAAAAGTGACACCAGGAGAACAGGAATTAAACTAATAATGTAATAATTACAATAATAGCAACTGTCTTCATTTACCAAACACCTATGCATGTCAGTTAATGAGATTAGCACCACCTATGCAGAATATATACATATATAATATATATAGTGTGTATGTGAAAGAGAGACAGAGAGAATGTATAACTGAGCATTCACAGCAAATCTGTGGATCATGGATGATTGCAGTTTGCCAGGGGATTTGTAGTCCAGGGAGCCTAAGCAACTCGCCCACGTGACACAACTTGTAAGTTGTGGTAAGGGGATGAGAACACAAATCTAAAAACTGCTCTCTTCTCACTATATCTTGGTCACCTCACTCAAGAAGGTGTTAGCTGCTAGATGAGGATGGGAAAGTCATTTTATATGAGGGAAAAGTATGGAAAAGTAAAAGGTACAGGAAGGAGATAGTGACTAATAATAGGCATTGCTAACTGAGAGCTGCATCCCAGGCTCAGCTATGAACCCCAAACCTGTAAAAACTCATGTAATCCCAAAAAGAACTTCAGGAGGTAAAAGGTACTACTGTCCATTTGACAAAAGAAAAACCAGGGAATTAAAAGATTAAGTAACTCACCCACAGTTGCCAAAGTAGTAAGGAAACTCAGGACTTACATCCAGGTGTCTTACTCTAGAACTGCCATTCTCAATAAGTAATAAAGACAAAAAAGGGGAGAAATGTTTGCAAGGCCCTTAATGTCATCAAATGTAGTTCACTATTTCCAAGTGTGTGTTCTGGGGAACACTATTTGCTTGGAGTATCACTAAGTGGTGTGTGAATAATAAGATTTGATGGTCAATATGTGAGGGGTACTCAGGGTTAAACCCAGGAAACTAAGTCACTTTGTGGTAGGAATTCTCAGAACCTTTAAATGTGCCACTGTGCAATTTTATTTTTTTTTTAGATTACTAATAAAAAGATATAGTGCACAATGTTTTTGAATCTTCTTTGAGCAAGAAATAGTTATTATTCTGCAAAGAAGCTGGAGAATTTTAGACTTCTCTATAGTTGATGTAGCTGACTGTGGTGAACTCAAAACCAGAACTGAAGATCTCTAGCTGCCAGGCCAGGCCTTGTCTAGGCACAAATAGTGAAAGATCTTAAAATATACACTAGGGAAAAGATAAGCAATTGGTTTTTACGAGCAGGAAAAAGCAGGGTACAGAATATATAATGAAGTGGAGAGACATTAGCAGCCATTGCAAAACTACTGCAGGAACTCAGAAACAGCACGCAAAGTGGCTAGCCTAAAAAAGGTGGCAGAAAAAAAGAGCAAGAAGAATAAGATCAAACATTTAAGAATAGAAATAAGCCTTGAGAGTTTCTATGAACCTATAGTTTCTGTGAGAGACAAGACTTGCTGACCCAACTAGGATCTTATCTAAAATTCTGAAGCCTGCAGGTTAGCATAGAAACCTCCTCTGCAGTTCTATCAGCTGATTCCAGGAAGCAATAAGCTACCAAGAGCTACATGAACATCATGTCATCACTACTGGTGAATTACTTTTAAATACAGCTATATTTTTTCCCAAGAAAGCCAAGAAAAATGGTCAAATCTTGAAAAAAAATTTGGTTCTCATGCTTGTCTCTTTCCCCACTGCCTCCCTTCTCAATTGTGTATGTGTCTGTGTGTGTGTGTGTGTCTTTGTTTCTCCAGGGGCAAGCACAATTGAGATCTAAAAATATTTTTTTCAAAACAACTACATTAACTGATGTGTGTAGAGAACGTTATTCATGTTCACAAAATGCCAAAATAAATTTAAAAACGATATCCTCAGGAAGTCACACAGTCTTTAAATCATGCAACCATGGAGACCAACTTTTATTAAATCCCTCCTTTTCCTTTGCTACCTTCAAAAAAAGCAGAATACTTCTATCTCCAGAGTATCACATGATATTAACATTAGTTCATTGTTTCTTCTTCACCTTTGGTCCTTTATCATGAAGTCATTAAGTCCAGTTGCCTCTCAGAAACTCCTTTTCCTCTCCCTTATGCATACCTTTGACACACATAAATTGCTTCCTACCATCTTATGGCAGAGACCACTAGCTAACTATTAAAAGCTTCTCTCCTCCTCCACATCCAGGCCTCTCCTGCAGTAAGATGAAATGATAGCATACTCTCCAATGGCACATGAGCAGAAGTGACCTGTGCCACTCCAGATCCAGCATCTACAGAATGACCACGAGTGCCCCTCTATGTGCTGTCTCCCTTGGAGTGCCTGGGCAACACTGGAAGCCATGTGAAGCCATGTGCACAAGATCTCAAAACTACCATCCATATGGATCCGTGAGGCACTCTGGAGAGGAAAGCTGTTGTGCTGATTTAAACTCCTCTGAGGAGGACTCTTATGGACTAAGGACTATAAAGACTCTTATGTAAGTGACAAATTAATCTTTACTGTGATAATCCACTGACATTGTGTGGTCTCTCCATTACCACACCTAGCCTAGCTTAACAGAAAAATGAACTGACAACTAGATACAATAAGAACCATAACAAAGGCCCCAGATTTTAATATCAGCTTAGTGGTCAGAAAGAGGTAGCAAGAAACAGATATATAGCACCTGGAAAGCTGGAGATTTGTGCCACAGAAAGAACAGTTAGTAAAACAGAAGCCTACAATTACTCAAAAAGTAAGTGCTTAGTGAACTTGCAGCTCTAGGAGAAGCATTTGCAAAAGGCCACAACATCAGCGGGTGTTATTTGTTCCTTGCTGCTTAGTACCAGGTCTAGCAAGAAAGATATGAGCTTAGGCGAAAATCAAGGAGTTTGGAGACAGAAATGAAAGGGAGTAGAGTCTAGAAATGTAAGACTTTGGAGAACTAAAAAATCAGACAGCTTCTGATCCTCAAATAGCAAAAATAAATATAAGTTCATATTTGACCAACTCTGAACAACAAATGTTAAAAATCCCCAGAAAGACTTTGGGACAGAAATAAGACTGCAGCTAGCCCACCCCAATGACCCGCCTTCCCTTTGGTCCACAGGGATTCAAGGTGGCCACCACAGGACCAAGAAAGCAGCGCAGGAGATGGAAGGAAAGAAAAAGAGTAGAGTTAGGAACTGCGTTTAGAAAATCACTGAATTGACTGGAAGCAGCATATCAGAAGCCCACTACATTTCTGAAAGAATTGCTAAGACAATTAGGAGCCCACTATAAAGACTTAAACTCTCTGAATACAATTCCCATAAGGCACTCTGAAGCTACTCATCAAAAACCTGTCTTCCTTCATGTCTCTTCTCTCCTCAGAAACAAAACAATCATGGGGCACCAAGCTTAGGCTTGTGGGGAGTGGGCTCTGAAAGCTATGTGACCCCCACAATGGGCATCTTCCTCATTGTTCATGGAGGATCATGAACAAGAGAGAGTTTTCCAGAGGACTTGGCAGGGGCCACTAAGAACATAAATAACATACTCTGGAGACAATTTTGGGAGTAGCATCATTTGATTTTGTTAGCGCCACATACAAACACACCAGGGTGATTTGGGTCAGAATATCTACCTTGTTTCTGTAAAACATGCCCACATAGTTAAATGAGATGAATCTTTGCTCCTGGACAAGATGAACACGTTTCCTACGTATAACTTAAAATAATGTTACTAGAATTCAAAAATAAAATTTCAGGAATCTTTTAAAGTATAGGAAGGTCACTTAGTTACTGTGATCAAATGTGAATGGAAGTTTTTTTTCTCTTCCTTTCCCCCACCCCATCCCACCCTAGAATTTTTTTTTTCCTTACAACCTAATTTAAAACATGCAAAAAACATTAAGGTGTTTTTCAGATAACGAGTTGATAGAATCTGTTGTTTTACTCACACACACACTAGTCCCTAGCAAAGCATATAACCACATTTTGCTATTGGAGTTAGTATTTAAAGTATCCAAGAAAGGAGATGCTTTTGTTCAATCGTTTATCCCTGTACTGATTACCATTATTGTCTTATTTATTTTTGCCACTGATAGGAAAGATTTTTTAAAATTCACACTGCCTTACTTATTTCTAAAAGTCTAAAGATAAGCAATGTTCCTACACCATTGGCTTGGCTAGGAGTACTATTTCAGTTGGAATTTCTCTCTGTTCAGCCTACCTCCTTCCTCATTTTCTACAAGTAGTCAAAATAGCAGAGTATCACTTTTGGAGTGACATGGCATTTCAGGAAAAGCCCACACGACAACTGTTTAAAATATTCTTTGCAAGCTTTTGACTGAGAAATACAACACAGGCAATTTAGAAAAAGGCTTTAATTGTGCTAAGATTCTATAAAAGCAGAAGAGAATAAGAAGTGGGAATTTTTTTTAAATGGACGGGGTTATGAATTTAGCATTTAACTGAGCACCTTCTGTGTGCAAGACTTCTCACTAGGTACTGGTTGGAAATATAAACATGAATAGAGCAAGAACAGTTATGAACAGAAAAGATGTCACAAGGCATACCATGCCACAGACCCATCCCACATTGAAACACAGAAAAGGTTAAGGTCATAAAAACAGATTTTTTTTTTTTGAAGCAAAGATAGAGACAGACACTCAAGAGCTGGAGACATAGTCTTCCTCATTAGGTCTTCTATCCTCAGAAGCTAAGGTCACCATTCCTTATCTATCAGCACAAATAGATCTGAAAGTAACAATCTCCATAAAAGGCCAGACACGAGAGGGGTGCAAAGACATGAAAAGATGGGCAACTGCTGGAATGGGGGAAGGGAAGAACAGGGAGAGATTGCTAAGTGGAGAGGACCCATGAGGGACAGACATCTCTGCCAAAAGTAGAGAATGGATTTGACCACATGGTGTGTCCCAAAAGACTAGTACAAAATTCCATGAGTAGAACTCAGTAAAAGATCTTTAAAGGCTAAAGAAGGCAATATAGAATCTTCTTCACTCTGGGGACTGAGTATGAGTGGGAACAAATTGCTTGAAGCCAAAGAGACTGAACATTCTCTTTTCCAGCTGTGACTTCATCATGATAGGTCACTTTGGATCTCCTAACAAGGTTTCACAACAGGGACGGAGGAACCACCATGCACACTGCAATGTTAAATGGGACCTTCTTATAGGTGCTTAATTTCTGTCCTCTAAGAGGGTACCAAGTGCAGGGCATGCTCAAGATGAGAGGAGCGAGGTCTCAAGTTATGGTCTCAAGGTTCTTCTGGCCCCAAAAGATAGAAGTGCCACACATAGGGCCAACACTTAGAGGCCATTTAAAAAAAAAAAAAATTACAAAATGAGATTTCCAGTGCAAGGGATTCATTGACAATAAGACTCCATTTAAACATGTAAAACTGCAGTTAATGTTAAGTAGAAACTAAATGAGGAATTCTAGGGAATAGAAAGAGAAAGAGGGACACCTGGGTGGCCTCAGTCGGTTAAGTCTGATTCTTGATTTTGGTTCAGGTCACAATCCCAGGGTTGTGAGCTTGAGCTCCCTGTGGGGCTCTGCATTGGGCATGGAGCCTGCATAAGATGCTCTCTCTCCCTTTCCTTCAGCCCCTACCCTCGCCTTAAAAAAGAGAGAGAAAAGGAAACTGGAGAACTACAGATACACCTACAGGTCTCAGGGTGTATATTACGAAGCTGCCAAAGGCTTACCTGGGCTGGTAGGGTTAACTTACGAAGAGTCTACACAAATGTATGGTGTCAGAGGTACAAACAAGCAATCTACAGGAGTTCAGAGTTAGTGATAAGGGGAAAGGTGCATTGATGAGTTAAGCTGGGCCATTATGGCAGATAGAATCTTACCAGAGATACACAGAAGGAAGATAAACCGGGAAATCAAAACCGTGATGACCAAAGGAAACAGAAAATGATGAAGTATCATGAACAGAATATTTAATGGTACAACTTTGCTGCAACAAAGTGGCTTGAAATGTAGCCTTGGGCTATAAAGACTGTGACTTTTTTTTTTTTTTCCTTTTTTTTACAAGCAATGGCGAAGCTACTCAAAGTTTGGAAAGAGGGAAATTGCTTAGTGAAAGGCCCTGTACTGGGGAATTCTTTCCTCCAGCTCTTAGAATATCAATAATGGCTGCAGTGTTATCAACTGTGCTTAAAAGTAAAAGAATCAGAGGCTTCAGTGCATTGGGTTTGTTTGTGCAAGTCGGAAGTCTGTGAAATTCACAATCATGCTGTGTTAGAAGTATTTTCTAAAACCAACTTAGAAGAAAACTTCCATCAGCAAATAGTTCAAGACAAACAGTATCCTAAATATAACTATAGTCCTTAGTCAATTTGAAATTTGTTCTAGCAAGCTCAAGGTTCTCAATACTCCTCCCCTCTGAAAAGAGGCAGAGAAAAGGCCTCAAACTCAGGCCAGAGAGCAATAAAACATCAATTGTGATATACACAAAGTATATTTTCAAAATTTATGCAAATTTCCTTTAGTACACCAACACATTCAAGACCCAAACTATCAACTGGTGACATTCACTAACATACTAACATAAATGTATTCATTTCTTATGGTGCTTTATCCAAAAGGGAAATGATGGGATTTGAGAAGCATACATGCAGAGAGAAGAAAACTTTATTGAACATACACCTATCTAGTATAATTAACAGTCTTGAAATACTTCTGCATTTGAGAGTGCTTATTTCTTACCTGGAGCTGCATATACTTGATTCTATCACTTTGCCTCTTTTTGAAGCAAGAGGCCTAACATACATAGAATTAAAGTCTCCAAAATGTCTGTAATAAGGAAATAAATCTTTTATTTTGCAATATAACACTCTGCAACTAGAAGAACTCAAAAAACAAAAATTTTAAGTTGGTGGGCCAAAAAAAGAAGGATCAAAGAAGTATCTTCAAGTACAGACTCACATTTGCAAGTGGTAATAAGAACAAAGAGAGTTCACTTTTTACCCAACTCTGATGTTTTCTATCCAAAAAGCCTAACATCACCTAAAGGAGAAATAACTTATCTTCTTATCCCCTTGAAGGACTGAATGGGAAATATACGGTAGGAATCAGGGACAGGCACAGAAAAATCAGCCCCCTTCTGCTGTTGAAAGATCAGCCCAAAATTTAAACTTAATCTTTTTTCTTTCTTTCTCTCCAGTTCTGACATCAAGCAGAATAGAGATCCATAACAGATGTTGGTTACCCTACGGGATCACCCAAACACACATTTTGGGATCCTTTGCCACCCCTACCTGACTTACTGTGGAGCATTGCTTTAATTTCACTGAGCCTCAGGTCTCCAAGGTTAAAAAGTGGAATATTATTATATATTTCAAGAGACTGTTAATGGGAATTCAGAAATAATGTATGTAAAAAGTATTAATATTAGATTTTTAAATTTGTTTTCTAAATTTCTTCATGAATGATACATATGCTTTTTTAGAATAGATGTTTATTTTTGTTTTTTAAATTAATTTATTTATTCATGAGCGATAGAGAGAGAGAGTGACACAGGCAGAGGGAGAAGCAGGCTCCATGCAGGGAGCCTGACATGGGACTCAATCCTGGGTCTCCAGGATCACACCCTGGGCTGCAGGCGGCGCTAAACCGCTGCACCACTGGGGCTGCCCTAGATGTTTATTGTTGAAATATTTTTAAAAATTATCTAGAACCTATCTTAAATGAATGGCTACACATTGTTTTTATGTTTCAATTTCTAGTATATATATGTGTATATGTACATACTTTCAAATAATATTTTACAAAAATATTGTAAAACATGCCCAGTATGTTTTGTAACTAGCACTTTTAAAATTTGGAGAAATGAAAGTTTACAGTAATTTCATCTATCTATCCTTTTATTGATGTTTTCCCTCACTTTCTTGCTAAAAAGACCTTCTTTGCTTTGATGTAGGATAAATATCTATATTATCTTCAAGATCTTTCCTGCTTTCTTTTTTTACATTCAATCTTTTGATCCATCTGGAATTTATTTTAGTATATAATGTGAAGGAAAAAACTAACTCTATTTTTTTCCAAAGAGTTCGCCAGTTTTTTCCAGAATCATTTCCGAAATAATCTTTCCTTTCTTTACTAATTTAAATGCCGCTTTTATCCTATACCTGAACGGGGTGCCAAAATGTTTTAACCCATGTGGCAATTTTGAAAGCCAAATAGTGCCTGTCTAGCATATTCTGAGCTCATGTCCGGGCCCAGCAGAGAAGGGTACCCAGGTCACGTAGCAATGAATGTTTGCCATGGCAAGGAAGATGGGAGGAGACCATAGCTGTGCTGCAAAATGTGCCATCCTCGCATTAGTTAATTTGCTTCTGTGTTTTTCAGCTCAATTCCATTGCAGCTTCATGATATATTTTGACATACTGTAGCCCAGGTGCCCTTTTATTTCCCTTCTTAATCAAATTATTTATGGCTGTTCTTTAAAGTTTATTATTCCAGATGAATGTTATATTCCCTTTACAAGTATCCCAGAGAATTTCCTTAGGATTATAGTAACAGTAAATTTATAAAAGACATGAAGATAAATGACGTTTGTACAACAAGGAGTTTTCTAGCCAGAGACTGAAGTTGCTCCATTTATTTTGTCATACATTCTCTGAATTAGAAAAATATTCATATATGATATACATATACATTTGTATGCATACTCATATCCATATTTTGCATTATATATACAACATAATTGTACATATTGTACATACAATGAAATTGTACATATTTATTATTAGGTTTCCCTATACTTTTTATATTATTTGTTGCTATTGTGAATGGAGATATATGTCTATTACATAATCTATATGATTATTCTAAAACTATAGTATATATTTTACATCTTCCTAACTTACTAATCACCATGTTATTTCTAATAATTTTTCTGCTGATACATTGACTTTCTATGTAAGCAATGACATATCTGAAATCATAAGATCACTATCTGAAATCTCCTTTCCTTAAAAAAAAAAGTCAGAGTCGGGGATGCCTGAGTGGCTCAGTTGGTTAAGCATCTGACTCTTGATTTCAGCTTAGGTCTTGATCTTGGGGTTGTGAGTTCAAGCCTCACACTGGGCTCCATGCTAGGCATACAGCCTACTTAAAAAAATAAATAAAATCTCATTTCCTTCTTTGTTATCATCAACCATTTACCACCCTTAAGTGACATATTCCAGACAGCTTGATTTCTAGTGCTTAGAGCAGTGCTTGCCACATGATACATGTTCAATAAATATTTGGTGAATGACTGTTGCTTGCAATGTAATAATCCCCAAAATAATGGAACTGCCCTCTTCATATTTCTAAGAGTTGTATCTCAAAATTTTGGTTCTAACTTAGTACACTGTCTAGAACCTGGGGGTAGATATTTTTTCTTGTTCTTTACTGAGAGTGTCTGTGGTAGTTCACTATTACATATGACTGATGCTTAAAAATTGATTTGGGAATAATATGTTACTGTTAAGCATTTTACTATAGCTAATTTTTTGTGGTGGTGGTATTTTGGGTTTTGTTTTTTTGTTTGTTTTTTTCTTGAAATAAAGAATGGACATGGACTCCATTTGGGAGACTTTTTTTAAAGATTTTATTTATTTATTCAGGAGACACAGAGAGAGAGAGAGAGAGAGAGAGAGAGAGAGGGGCAGAGGGAGAAACAGGCTCCATGCAGGGAACCCGACATGGGACTCGATTCTGTGTCTCCAGGATCATGCCCTGGGCTGAAGGCGGTGCTAAACCACTGAGCCACCCAGGCTGCCCATTTGGGAGGCTTCTTAAAAGAAGATTACCATGGAGGTTTTTCTCCTTTGATCTACCAAGATGATTTGCTATCAGTGAAAATAATTTTGGGGGGCAGGGGTTTTCAGACCACTGTGAGATGCTAATATTGACACTACCCAGAAAAACACCACTCACACACGTATTTTTCAGAGATCCACAAGTTTGTATATAAAACTTGTATAAAAACAATTTTTTTTATTAAAAGGCATTAAATTGGGGATCCCTGGGTGGCTCAGCGGTTTAGCACCTGCCTTTGGCCCAGGGCGCGATCGAGTCCCACATCGGGCTCCCGGCATGGAGCCTGCTTCTCCCTCCTCCTGTGTCTCTGCCTCTCTCTCTCTCTCTCTCTCTATCATGAGTAAATAAATAAATCTTTAAAAATAAATAAATAAAAGGCATTAAATTTTTTCATGACCTATCCAAGAGTGCATATATCTGAGGCAAAAAACAAAGCAACCAAACCGAAACCTGTAAAACATTAAAATATTTTCTAAAATTAAACATACTGCCAAATTCTGAAATAAGACTCATAATATCAGGGTGTATTTTTCTAAAATGCAATCTTCAACTTATTTGTCTATTCTATCAAATTTACCTCTAATCAATATTTTATTTTGTATATTATTTCCTTCATATTCTTTTTTTTTAAGATTTTATTTATTTATTCATGAGAGACAGACAGAGAGAGAGAGAGGCAGAGACACAGGCAGAGGGAGAAGCAGGCTCCATGCAGGGAGCCCGACATGGGACTCGATCCCAGGTCTCCAGGATCACACCCTGAGCTGAAGGCGGTGCTAAACTGCTGAGCCACCCAGGCTGCCCTCATATTCTTTTCATAGCAGTATACACTTAAATTTTAAAATTGAGTAGTTTATTTTCACTCTTTCTTAATAACAAAATATAGGTCTAAAATTTGCCTATTAAATTTCATTTTATCCTATCCCATACATTTTGACATATGAGCTCATCATTGCCACCATCTTCTTTTGATTTCCTTTTTGAGCCAAAAATTTAGGAAAGTGGTTTTCTTTTATTGTCTCCAGTCTTTTTTTTATTTAAAGCTTCATTATTAATTTCTGCTTCATTACTTTGTGTGAAGACAATGTACACTGTGCTCTTTCCAGTTTGAAATATTTATTCAACCACATTAATTCCTCCAAGCCTTTTCCCAAACCATTTGTCAAAGACCCAGAATAACTGTGTTTCCAACGTTGTTAATCTTCTTTTCCAAAAGCTTTACTTTATAAATATGAAGAGATAGCTTTGTAGAACCCAGAGCTGGAAGTAAAGATATTTGGGGGACCCCAGGATACTAAGTGCTCTTTCCCTCCAGATGATAATGCAGTTGTGCAAACAGTACATTTGTTTAAATAAGAACCAAATAAAGTCCCTATTAGAGAAGCCTATAGATTGTTAGTGTGAGTTCTTCTGGAATGGTGATGAAAACCCATGTATAACAGATTCCAACAGAGTAAGACTTCAGCCTTCCTTTGTATTCTGTGAGGACCAGATCTATGCCGAGTCCAGGGGCAATGAAAAAGCCCCATGGTAATTGGCTCCATCCTCCTCTGTTCAGACAACTCTCTTCTATTTAATCATGGACCCTTAGCAAGGTTTATGGCAAACTTCTAAGAGCTAATGTCTTAGTCTCTTCCTTGGTACTCTGAATTTCTAAACTACAACAATGCAGTTTAATTACTGCAATATAATTTGCCACTTTTTGTGTTTTCAGGATATAAAACATCAAAAATGTGGTTTCAGGGATCCCTGGGTGGCGCAGCGGTTTGGCACCTGCCTTTGGCCCAGGGCACGATCCTGGAGACCCGGGATCGAATCCCACGTCGGGCTCCCGGTGCATGGAGCCTGCTTCTCCCTCTGCCTTTGTCTCTGCCTCTCTCTCTCTCTCTGTATGTGACTATCATAAATAATAAATAAAATTTAAAAAAAATGTGGTTTCACTGTGGATGTATCTTTAAAGAATACAGAGTAAGTTGATTTTTCTCATCTAATGATTTTCTGACTTATATTCTATGAGTCATTAAAGCCATCTCCCTATTTGTACTTTGTGGAAAGATTTTAACCCATTATTTGATTTTAAACATATTGTGTCAGAGGCTCCTGGGTTGTACAGCCTGTTGAACTCTTGATTTGGGTTCAGGTCATGATCTCCGGGTGGCAGAACTGAGCCCCATGTTGGGTTTCACACTCAGCCCACTCAGTTGTGGGCTTGGGACTCTCTCCCTCGACCTCTGCCCCAGCTCTCTCTCTCTAAAATAAATTTTAAAATCTTCAAAAAACAAAAACATACTGTGTCATTTTTGTTTTAGCCCTTTGAAAAGAGACTATTTTAAACCTAATCTGAGAGCGTCTTTGTCTTGAAAAGTGGAAATGTGATACACCTGTATTAACTGGAATAATTTATTTGTGTATGTATTTACTGATTGATTTTTAAGTTTATTTAATTAAGCTCTACATCCAGCCTCATGAGGCTTGAACTCATGACCCCAATATCAAGGGTTATACCATCCTCCCACTGAGCTAGCCAGACACTCCTAACTGGCCTAATTTAATGTCCCATTTTACTTAGGCATTTTATTTTAGGAATTCAGTTGGTTTTAGAGCAAGATTAAAATGACTTATTTTACTCATTCTACTCCAGGTGGGGAAAAGCGTGAGGGGTATCACCCCAGTTTTGGGTGACTTTCTTAGAGAAAAGTCCTATAAAATGCAAATCCAAGGGTGGTCCAAGTAGTTCACACCAATTCATTAGGAATTTACAGCATCTGTATGGAATGGAGACCCCTTAGATTTGTTCAAACCACAGGTGAGAGCCACGAAAGAGAGACACACACGATAATTATTTCCAAGAATGTGCTGTCAGCCCCAGAGAAACAACCACACAATAAAAGACAACAATCCTCCCAGGGAAATAGAAAAATAAATACTGAAAATAACTCAGTAATCTTGGGACAGGTTTTGAAACTAAGATAAAAAAGATTTGTGGACTTTAACATTAAATTTTAAGAACTGATTGTGAAGTAAGATTTTTGTGTGTGTGAGTTCAAGCCCGACCTCAGTTCAATTTCTGATATAGAACAGAAGGCCACTGACAGCTACAATAGCGCAGTATGTTCAAGAATCTATGAAAAACTAGTATTAATTTCCCTAATAAGATGCTCATGAAATAAACAGGTTTCTTGTTGCAAGACAAAACAAAAACTTGTTTCTCGTGTATATATGAATTTGAGGCCTATTTGATACCTTGGTAAACTTAATTGTTTGCTCTACTGAAAGAAATACTAGAAACCAAATGGCAACCACTAAGTAAGACAATATAGTTATAATTTCAATCTATACTTATCTAAGAATCAATATAAGCTTATTAGTAACATACTAAAAATAATGTAGCTGTTAGATTCATTCTCTTAAGTGCATCTTCTATTTTCAGAGAAGCAAACTTTTGAGTGGTGATTTAAAAAAATTTTAAAAGAAGGATCCCATTACTAAAGAGAGAAGTCACTTATGAGTTATGAAGTTATAAATTTCAATAACTGCATCTCAACTAAAATATAGATCCTTATGTGTAGTGAGAATAATGATTTTTAGATATAAATCTTTCAAAAAATAAGCTTCAGTTTTATTTTGGTGTTTGAATAAGACTGATGTGCCCATAGATCAAATAACCAATTACAATTTTAGATAAAATTGAATTAAGAGAAGGCTTTCCATATTTAGTTTTACTAAAAACAATACAGATGTCATTTAATAAAAACAAGTTCCCTTTGCTATCTGCTTTATCGCTTCAATTGCTCAGACATATTGAAATAAAGCCATTTTGTTTTGTTTTGGTATGAACTCTGCTTTTATAAAATTCATATGTTTACTCCAAAATAGAGACTATGCATAGACATAAACATATTTATATGCATATAAACACATATGCATAAATAAATATATATCTGTGTTAGATACGGGTATGTATAAAATTTACTTTACTCAGGTAAACATCCACAGGAAAAAAGATTAGATTACTAAAATTTGACTATCTGTGGTTAGGATCTTTTTTCCCTAATTATTCTAATGTGAATTCAATCCACTCTTAGGTATTTTTATCTGGCATTATTATGAAAACAGTATACTGTAATATGATCAACAATGAAAAAAATAAACATTTTCTAAGCACATAAAAATAAATACATAGTTTGGTAAATGTAATACATATACATGCACATATATACATAATATACACACATCAACATATAAATATGTATCCATATACACACTAAATGATTTATTCTTTCAGAAATTTAGCTGTGGCATTTGTGTTTATGCTAAAAATTACATTTATATTTGCTCCAACCATTCATACAGTTGAAATTCCTTTGACTTTTCACCTCCTAGTTACTTAATATCTTTTATACTTTCCTAAATCTACACTGAATCATCCAATCATATTTGCTAGTCCCTGAGTGCAATGAGTATGAGCTCACTAGACAAAGAGTGGCACCTAATTTAGCCTCTGTTTTTTCAAGTCATCAGATTTACTAGTTTTGTTCCACCTACTGACATATCTGAGACTTCCTTTAGGTTTTCTGGAATGAAAGTTAAGTATTTTTCAACATGTAAAATTGAACCGCTTCCATGATCCCCTGTCTATCCAAAGGACCAAGTTTCTACTTTAAACCTTAAGAACAAAAGGATAAATAACAAAAAACAAAATCCTTAACTTTATATGAATAACTTAGATTTCAAAATACTTAAATATAATGACATCCTTAACAATGAATCATTATTACATTATTATCCTTGGAGGACGAAGCACAAAAGATTGATCAGAATAGCTGCTCAATATATATTTGTAGCCTGCCTGATTTACTGAAAGAATAAAATATGCTGAACTGTGGAGGCTGATATTTAAATTTCAAATCATATTAAACACCTTCACCACATTCACTCAGATAAGAGGATTTAAGACTTACACTGAAGCTATTCTTTACCATACTTAAACTTCAACCAAAACAAGTATCATACATATATGTGGACATGGAGTATATTTTCTATTCTTAAAAGAAAAGTGAAAGAAATTTTCCTAATAAGGACTTAATATAACTGATAAATATTAATGACTAGTAAAACACCTGCAACATGAACTAGCTCATTTTTTTTATTTTTTTTGAACTAGCTCATTTTTAAAGGAAACCTCAGATATCAATTGTTTTAAGAGGAAAAGCATCATTGATGAATTAGAGTGACTGTAAAGTAGAAATTCTAGGCAAGATATGAGCAAAGTGCAGACTCATAATAAGTTTCCAGGCAACTGACTGGATCTTAGCCTCATCATCTCTAATAGTTCTTTCTTAATAGTTCTTTCTTAAATCAAGCAAAGGGAAGGGAACATCACATTAGCATTATGCTTAATAGCCAAAAGCTAGTGTCCATGTGATGCCAGAATTATTTCATGATTTCCATGATCCTATAGCAAAATAAATATGAAATATATAATAATTCATTCAATAATTCAACAGTAAAAGTGGAAATATGTATCAATTTAGGGTGCCAGAGTGTGCAACATATCAAAGATGATGAATCAAACAAAGCATTTTGCATGTGAATCAGGAGGGAAGTATACACTCACTCAATGGGTCAAAGTTATGGAATGAAAGCAAGTTTAGCATGATTTTTTGGGTAACATTTATATCTCAGATGCAGAATTGTTACAAATGTACACATTTTAAATACTTAGAAGAGAAACTAATTCTACTGACTGAATTTATTAATTTATTTTGATATATTTTGTAATTGAGCAGAGCACCTCTTCCTGCACCCTGCTTTTTGCTCTAATCACTGCCTTTCACCTTGACCTCTCCCTCCAGGGCCTCACTTCTTGGACCATCTCCTCCTTGGGCACATTCCCAGTCCTTGCTTGCTCTTCACACACAGCAGCTCTGAGCCAGAAAAGTCACAAAGCTCTCTTGGCCTCTTTTTTAAAAAGCACCCTCCTTGAGAGTTACTAAGTAACTCTCAGTGTCAATAATCAAAGCATTTTTTATGATCCTACCTATTCTGCCTAAAAAATAAACTGTTACACAGATATATGCATAATATATTCCTTTTACAGTTATTTTTTCATAGACATTATTTTATTTCATCTTCAAAAAAAATGACATCAGGATTGGCACTGGAGGACAGATACTAATGCACTTTGTATATATGAGGGAACTGGACAAACATTTGTTAAGTGACACAATCAGGGTCATATAGCTGGTTAGAGCCAGGCAGGATTCAATCACAGGCTTTAGATTCTCACTTCCCAGGCTCTTCTGGCCAGGCCTCCGCCAGCCCAGGCAGTGTGAACATGGTTTCACATGAGGGCTAGAGGCCAATGAAAAGGAGGGCAGGAGGCACAAAAGCAACCACTTGTCCCTCATTAGGTGCCAGTACAGGGTCCCATCTGCACCACCTGTGTGGTAGCCTGGCTAAACAGACAGGGAAGGGACAACTTATTGATAGATTGCTATATACCAAGCCCATTATATAAACAACCTATTTATTTCTTGCAAACACCATTACAAAAAGGATGTTATCATACTCATCATACAGAAGAAGAAAATAAACCTCTGTGAAGTTAAGTGATCCTCTTTCAAGGCTACATAGCTAATAAGTGGAAAATGAAAACTCAAAACTAGGTAAGCCTAACTTCAATGCCCATCCTCTTTTCTTGCAACAATGCTACCTCCTACTACATACGTTACAGGAGCCAAAAAATAGAGAGATTTAGAGTACAAGATAAATATATAAATATATAATATTATATATTTACTTGTATTATAAATATATAAATTTATTTATATAAAATAAATTAGATTTTAAATTTATATAAATAAATTTATATGATAAATATAGAAACATTTATGCTGATATATGTGACATATATTAAAAATATATACTATATATTTATATATGCTTATATAAATATACACAATAGAGATATTATATATTAATACATTATTGATTATATATATTACTATTATAAATATACTACAGAGAGAGAAAATAGCTCAGTGAATAAACATTAATTCAAATTAGAAAAAACACATCTAATAGAGAACTAGTCACATTTTAATCCTACTTAATTTTAATAATTTTTGTATTCTAAAAATTTTACAGTAGTAATCAACAAAATCTGCCATTTTTTAAGAAGTACTCAGGTTAAGTATCCAATTATGGAGTGCCTTTCACATTTCTAAAAATATCAAGTATCAACCACAAAAAAAATTCAGAGGTTCACAAGTCTAAGTCTACTATTTCTTTTAAAAGTTAGCATATCTTAAATGCCAGAAAAAATACATCATAAAATTTTTTTTCCAAAACAAATGAAATTTCAAGGCAAAGCTTAAAACTGCCAATGATTAGTAAAGAAGGGTTAACTCACGAATTCAGGTTCTTATGTGGTTTTTCAAAGCTCCTTCAGTTTCACCTGGATTTCAAGAGAAGTAGCATTGCAAATGTGGCACTTATACCTCATTTCCTGGAAAGGAATCTCTAACCTACTATGAAATCCCATTAAAATGTCCTCAATATTCAAACAAAAGAAAGTCCATCAGAATTGCTGAATTACTTGGATATAAAACTCAACAGAAGGGTTGTTCATGTCATTATGAATCCCTCCAAACACGCATATTTATGTATCATAATAACCCCATAAGGTAAGTATTGTGATTATTCTCATTTTATAGATGAGTAAACTGAGACACAGGAACATATTTAAGTGATCCTTTTATTCTTCTCATGTTAGAAAAAATATACTGTAGGCCTTCACAAAAATTTTTCATTTTGAAACAGGATAAACTTTGCATAAATGGTAACTTTAAATCAAACACTTACCTCTTACTACACTCCAAAAGCAACATGCTCATTAGAGCTCAGCTAAAAAGTACTACAACTGCAGATTAAAAATTCAGGTCTTTATTTTATTTTATTTATTTATTCATGAGAGACACACACACAGAATGAGTGAGAGAGAGAGAGAGAGAGAGAGAGAGAGAGAGAGGTAGAGACATAGGCAGAGGGAGAAGCAGGCTCCATGCAGGGAGCCCAACCTGGGACTTGATTCCCGGTCTCCAAGATCAAGCCCTGGGCTGAAGGAGGCACTAAACCGCTGAGCCACCTGGGCTGCCCAAAATTCAAGTCTTTTGGCTCTGATTCATTTATGTTTTGAACCCAAAATTAAGCAAATGATGATGTAGATATGAAGTTTCCAGTTTATTAAAATGCACTGTTTTGGATAGAGAAATCAGTTACATGGTTCATAACCCTGGCGCCTGTACAAAAATGCCTTATCCTTCTTATAATCTATAATATATAGCTACTATCACAGCACCACTAACATGATCACCAATGCCATTCAACACAACCAAGTCTGCCAGAAGCTATTCAGCTGGTGAGGAAAGCTTTTTCTACTAGCCCTAAGAGAGCATGGACTAGACTAGGTCTGGTCTGAGCCCAGGACTCATGTTTAAAACTGCCAGACAGGGGATCCCTGGGTGGCGCAGCAGTTTGGTGCCTGCCTTTGGCCCAGGGCGCGATCCTGGAGACCCAGGATCGAGTCCCACGTCGGGCTCCCGGTGCATGGAGCCTGCTTCTCCCTCTGCCTGTGTCTCTGCCTCTCTCTCTCTCTCTCTGTGTGACTATCATCAATAAATAAAAATTTAAAAAAAAAATAAAACTGCCAGACATAATTACAGCTCTGTCCCTCTTATCTTCTATAAAAACGTTTTCAACCATTCAAGAATGATCCTAAGAGTCGGAAAGGGGGCCTATACTAAGCAAGTCAAAACTTTTTTTTTTTTTTTCTTTTCTTAAAGATCAAAACTTTTAACTTCAGAAGTGATCTTGAGCTATGGGGATATCCAGACCAGGCAACTGGATTACCCGTGCCTCACAGGCACTCTGCTGCAGGTTCAGCCACTGCTCTGCCACACCTGTCCTTGTTCACAGGATCAAAAAGCCCTCTGAAGTCCAGCAGGGCAGGCTAGCACTCCATGTGGTTCGCTGGTGTCCATGTAATTCATTCTATCTGGACATCGACATTCCCAAAGGTGTGACCACTGTGCTGGATCTCCGCAACCCACTGGTTCTCAAATCTGCTGCTTATTGGAATCATCAGGTAAGCTTTCCGAAATACTGATGTCTGGGCCTCGACTGAAAACTAAATCAGAATTCATTAAGTGTGAGCTACATTATTGCAATGGCTGAGCTCACTCAGAGTCCATGTCTCACTTGTAGTGAGAAAATAACTAATACAAGATCATCAGTGTCTTTGGAGTTTGCAATTCAGTCCATTTCAAAAGGGTCCCAGAGTTGGCATAAGGTCTATCCTTACCTCAAGAATCTCAGGACAGCAAAGAGAAAGGTACCAATTTTTCAGTACTCAGATTAAGCAAAGACATATGACTCATGTCAAAAGATCTCTGAATTCTGTTTTTGGTCATTACAAGGTAAGTTAGTGTGGGAATGGAAGCAGTACGTATTTTCTTGCCCTTAGCATCATGTCAGAGGAAACTGATTCAAAGTCCTTAAATTATTTGAGGTACTGCAAGGAGGAAAAAAAAATGCCTTCATGCCATAATTATTAAAAAGATATGAGAAAGGAGAGGAAGGTAGACTGTGACAGAATAGAGCAATAAATAATTCACCCATCTTTTTCTGCTTTTGTGCCTGTATAGTACTTTCAGTGTAATAAGTTCCTAATTATATTTGGTTTTGTTGTAGAATTCCTAGTAATTCTAATACACACATTAGACATGATGGATACTAAAAGAGACTATCTTATACTAAAATAAAATCAATGAGATTATATATATATGTATATACATGTACATGTTACACAGACACACACATACACACAAAAGGTGCTTCATCTCAAGCATTCATTTAACTCCTTTAATCAGAATTTTAGGAGAAAAAAATCATTAAAATATTTATCTCTCTTCTTAAAATTACTTTTAAATTAATAATAAAGGTGCTAGATGCATTCTACATAATAAATACATAAAATATCCTGCACACAAACATCTACATTAAAGTTGTTTTTGAAGGGGAAAAATGTATAACTACATATTGTTAAACTGAAATCCATACCTCGATTATTGCTGCAGAGCAACGGCAAGGTTTGTTTAGCAAATTTCATGCCAAGCTTCTGAAGTATGCACCCTATCCCTTTCCACACATAATTCAATATAAACACTTTTCTTCTGACAGACATTTTGAAAGATCAAAGTGCAGAACAAAGGCAAAGAGTGACATGAAGCGCAAGTTCTGGACCATTGAGATGAATGGATGGATTAGCCAGAAAATTCACGATGACACCTTGGACCTGCAGAAGTGGTTCTGTTTATGTGATTACAGTTTCAATGCTTAGGAGACCCAAAGCTCTAAACAGCAATTTTCCTCTTTGCCCCTACAGGAAACCCTGCAATATTTCAACAAGCTCATCCATCAGTGTCAATCAGTGCAATTCACCTGACATCTCATTATAGGTTTTAAGCAACTGGATGTCATCTAGAAGAGGACAAATAGTTCATTACACAAACCATTATGGACCAAATAGAACCCTTATGCAAAATGTATCAAACAAAATCCACTATATTGCCAGCAAGGGCTAGATAAAAGTCAAATAAAATAAACGGACTATTGTGAAATATGCTTCTTATAGAGCACAATGATCCAATTCCCTCACACTTATGATTTACAGACTTACATTATAAGAAGCAGTGTTGAGCTTGCTAAACAAAAAAATATGGTTTTATGCATATATACTTGAAATAGAGAATTAGATTAGGAGTGAAGTTTTAACTACATGGACTTCTCTGATCTAGGAGTAGAAAAAAAGGAGAATGTTTGGGCTCACTAGCTGGACTTCAATATTTTCAGCAATTTCCAGCCACCCTCTAAATTAATGTTTTCAGCAGTGTCGTATACCATCACGTTGATTCCAGAATATGGCAAAACATCAAAATCCTAGCCAGTGTTACTCCTTTCACTGCTAGCTTGAAAGGATATGCAATTAATTATATTGCAGATTTATGGGATTCTAACTAGAACCACACTGACTGGCTTGCTAGTGAGTACAGGAAGAAGGTAACCCACACGGGGCTAGAAGAACCTAAAGAACTACATGCGCAATGGTTTGCAAGAATGAATTACTTCTTAATAGCTTATGCTCTAGTTTATTAAAATTCATACTTTTTTCCTCTTCAATATCATTATCTCTATGGACAAGTTATACTGTAGTTATTTAAAAAGGGGGACCTGAAAAAGCAAGTCTTAAGGATCTCTAAAAAAAGTCTTCTTAAATATGCTTTGAACTTCCAAAAAAATTATTGCATTGGCAGGTGGTGGGAAAATTGACCTTATAATTCCTTCCTACCCTAGAATGATTTAAAGATTCTCTATAAACCTTTTTTCCTCCCTTAGAATAGCAGTTATGCTGATGCGAACAGTCCCATTTCAGGATGATGGCAGGGACAGGCTCATAGAGTGCCACACTTTCTCAATCATCCTGAGTCTCTCTTCTTGATCGACCGTGAAACACTTTTCATGACCTGTTCTGCACCATTCTAAAAAGATTTTTTTTTTTACTAAGAATGCTAACTATCTGGTGTTGATCAGTCTAGCACACAGCCTCCTTCAGTGCTAAACCCAGAGTGTTTAAGGGAAATTTATTCCACACACAATGAGAAATCCCACCAAAGGAGTCATTAAATCAATAAAGAGTAGATATGGAGCTCAAGATAAAACATTCTCAAGATCTCAGGTGTAAAGCTATATTAACTTACAAAAATTTAAGAAATAAAAGGAAATGAAAGAGAAAAGGGAAGGAAAAAAAAAGAATAGATCTTCTGTAATTTAACCCTCTTGTTTCATTTCCAGGTAACATGGTAAACATGTTATTACAATATTCTCAGTATTGCTACAGAAAATGATGACATAAGCTGTTAATTACTTTTTTCTTGAATTTCAGTTCACTAAAAAGAATTTTTAAAGTAAAAATGGTATACAGAAGCATCTCAATATTCTACTGTTTTTTTTTTTTTTTTTTTTTTTTTTTTTATTTACTCATGAGAAACAGAGAGGCAGAGACACAGGCAGAGGGAGAAGCAGGCTCCCTATGGGAAGCCCAATGTGGGCCACAATCCCGGGACTCTGGAAACAAACCCTGAGCTGAAGGCAGATGCCCAACTGCTGAACCATCCAGGCATCTCAATATTTTACTGTTTAATGAGACAGGATGGGCTCATAATAATTCATTACCAATACCTTAGGATTTAATTTCTATTTCAAAAAAAAAAGGAACACATAGCATAATCTAGTCAACTGTTTTTATGATCTGAGACATTGAAAACATGGATATTTTTCACTTTAAACACGTAAAGGAAAAAAGAAAGATATCAGGACAAAGAAAAAAAGTTTTAAAAACTCTAAATATATATAGTTCTATATATAGTGTGAAAGCATTTAGCCAGGTGGTAGATCTTCAGGGAATTTCAAAAAAGTGGGTTTAGTAGATTTTTAAACCAGTAGCAGATGAAAAAAAGGGTAATTTATCATCACTATGTCTAGATATTTATAAAGATTTTTGCCAATATACAATCAAGCAGAAGGCTATGGTTTATATGGTGAGTTCAACAATTACAACCCCTGTTCCTAATCAGAGGCACCACAGAGAGGCTCATCCCTTTTTGACTTGGCCACGTGTTATATGAGGGCTTCCATATTCATTTTTCCTGACTTGAATATATGTCTGAAACCTGGATATCTTTTCTACTTCAACAAAAGTCAAGCGTATCATCATGAAGCTCAGATCCTGAAAGGACTGAATCCTTATAACCAACACAAGGCAAGAGAAGACAAAAGCCATGAAATTAAACTGATGGTCTTTTTTCCATAAAAATCAATCTATTTTTTTTTCAGAAAATAAAGCACATCTTAACAAAATAGTATGTTTTGCTTTCTAAACAAAGGGTTTAAATGAGAGGCAAAGTTCTCCTCAATGGTACCAAATGGGAGTCCAGATACAGAACCATGTGTTTGATACATAACAAATTTGGTATATGGCAATGGTAGCACTGGAGATAACTAATTGGTCTGGGACATTTGGTTAACCATACAGAAAACAAAAATAAAATTGGATCCCTACACACACACACACACACACACACACACACACACACACAGATCCTAGGTAGATTTAAAGGCAAAGTATGATAGGTAACTTTAAGAACAAGCACAAAAAGACATCTTTATGACATTTCATTGAAAAGAATTTCAAACAAGATATAAAAGAGTATTGATTGTGAAATAAAAAATAACAAATGTGAATCCATTAAAATTTAAAACCCATGGGGGCACCGGGGTTGCACAGTTAAACATCAGACTCATGATTCCTATCAGTGTCATGGGATGCAGCCCCACATCAGGCTCTACGCTCAGTGTGGACTCAGCTTGGGATTCTCTCTCCTCTCTTTCTTTTCCCCCTTTTTCTTTTCCCCCTCTTTCTCTAAAATAAATAAATAAGTCTTGAAAAATTAAAAACGTGTTTATCAAAGAACACTGTAAGTAAAGTGAAAAGACTCACAAATTATGAAAAGATACTGGTATCATAAAAATGACATAGGATTAATCAGATTATTCCAACAATTTCTAAAAGCCAGTAAAGGATAGAAATAATCCAAAACAAAAACAGACAAGAGGCATTTCCCTGAAAGGAACACTACGTTGAGTAAGTACATCCAAAGACGCTCAACTGCATGCTTATTAGGGAAGTGCAAATTAAGACCACATTAATATCCTCCATAGGACAAAAATTAAGAAACCTTAATATACAAGTGTTGGGAAAAATTTAGAGCAACAGAAACTCTCAGACACCAATGATAAGTGTATAAATTGGTTCTAAACATTTTCAAAAATAATTTAGAATTATAAAATTTTATGTACCTATTTTATGACTCAGCAAATCCACTTTCAGGTTTACCCTAAAAAATACTACATAGGTACCAGGAAACATGTATAAGCAGCAAGTTCAGAAAATATTAACTATAACAGCAAAAACCTAAAAATAAGGTAAATGTGTATGAAGAGGAAAACAGATAAGCAAATGTGGTTTATTCAAGTAATGAAATACTAAATTGCAGTAAAAAATGAGTAAGTTCTAGCTATACATTATAACCTAAGAATGAATTTTAAAATAACATTCAGTGTAAAAAAGCAAGTTGTAGAAGATTGCATATATTATCATGCTATGTTTACAAAGCTGCAAAACAAAACAAACTAAAGATTGCTTTGGAGTATATACAGAGATAGTCTCTTTTTACAAAACAAACAAACAAAAATGTGAAATACATACTTGGTGGTGGTAGTTATCACAGAATTGGACTGTTGTAAAATATAGAGTACTATACGTATTGATAATGTCAAGTGGGGTGGTGGGTTCAAAAGCAATCATTTTATTATAAATTACATGTTGTATATTTTCCTATATGTATAAAACCTTACACTGAAAAACCACAAACATAACTGCAATATCTAATATTAGACTTATACATAAAAGAGTGAAAAATGTCTGCATACCTGTTCTGGTTGGTTTCAACATGATCTTTATTATGTTTTATGTCATTCAAACTTCAAGACGATATATATAAAAAATCTGGTACTCTTCTCTTGAATCATAGGAAGAACTGGTGACCTTAGGCCTATTTTCTTGCATGGTGTGAAAATCAGTGGAACTAAGTAAAAACTGCTTCCTCTAGTCTCATGGCCCCTATCCAGCTTAATTCATTGTTACCACCCTGCCTAAGTATCTGAGTTTGCAATCACTTAGAATGCACTGGAATTCACAATGGCTCTTTCAAAGTGGCAGAATTAAACATGATTTTATTTCTTTTCTTTGTTTATCTGTGCTTCTTACTCTTCTGCAGGGAATGTCTATTACTTATGAAAAAAGAAACACAAGCACTATTTTGATGGGTACTGCAAGAGAAAAATGATGAAATTTTATACAGATGAGAAGAGAATGAGAAACAAGTTACCTAGAAAGGTAGTGAACGCTACATGTTAAGAATTGCATGTTAATAAAACTAGCCAAATTTAAGACATTTTAAAAAACATCTTTCATCTAAGGCATCTTTTTACAGTTTCTTTCTTATTAAGCTAAGTAATACATAGAAAATATAGCTATTTAAAAGCATTACTTTTACATAAAAAAGGAGTCAATTCATTGGAATCTCAAACTGAGAATGGAATATGAGCTAGGTCCATAGCTATGAGCTTTTCTTTTAGAAACCAAGTTAAAACTTTGTAACTGCAAAGATAGAAAGCTGCCTTATAGCAAGGAACTAATAGCCCTGCCAAAAAATGTCATCATCTGTCAGCAACCTACGTTCTTAAATTTTTTTGAAGAACAAAAAGGAAAAGGTGGTTATGGAATTTATGCATCCCACCCTTTGGCTCTCAGCCCTGCTCCCTTGGAGTGTATTCATGTGAAAGTTCATTAGCCAAGGAGGTTCTTGGCCAAGTATGACTGAAAAGCCAGAGCCCATGGAAGAGTAAGTACAAGTCTTGATTGACATTGTAGCAAGTTCCTTTGGGGCAGAGATCTTCCACTGGAGCAAATTCTAGGTCTTACATCCAAGCCAGTTGTCATGATCTAGAAACCTTTATTCCCAAGGTCCTAGGCTGTATCAGTCATTATTTTCTGCTTAACATTTACAGGATACTGACAGCTAATAACTGACCCTGTATTCTGTGACGGAACCTCTACTTCCATGAGTAACTTGGTAAAGACCTTCTGAAGAAGACTCGCCTAAAACTATTCTGCAAGCAACATCATCCATGATCCATTTTCCTTCAGTTTATCTTCATCTATGATGCCTAAAGCAAAGGAAATAAAGGAAATGAAGACTTACAGTATTGGGAAGTGAGCATGAGAATACCAGTCTACCATTTAATTTTTCAGTCCTAATCCATAATTCTTGATTGCTCTGGATGCTCACAGAAAATTAGCAGAAAAGAAAGAGTAATTGACAGAAGAAAAAAAAATTAAAAGCAACATGGGCACCTGGCTGGCTCATTTTGTGGAGCATGCAACTCTTGATCTCAGGGTTGTGAGTTTGAGTACCACATTAGGTATAGAGATTATTTAAAAACTAAAACTAAAACTAATAAAAAATCTTTAAAAGCAATACAAAAGGGGGGAAAGAACTAATAGGAGATAATGCATTTGGCATTCTGTTACATTCATTCAATTTTTCTTGAACTCTATTTGGAAATACTATTATTATTACTCTGTTAAAGATGAGGACACTGAGTTTTCATTCTAGGAATAGGAATAGGAATAACTATAATTTACCTTATGACACAGATAATAAGTATTAGATCTGGTGTTCGAATTCTATTGTATTTGTTTTTTCCATTGGACCATACTTTCTAGAATATGGAGTTATGCAAAATCAGATTTTGTTTGCCTCTGAATGAGATATGGACTTTACAGTCAGATATTTAAAAAATAAACTCATTGCTTCATTCCTTTGATGGCATTTCCTATTCCTAGGCTAAATATTACCAGAGACTGATCAATAATGGTACAAAAATGATTTACCATAAATTCATGTTAAAGTTATTTCTTTATTTCTATTCAGTAGCTTTCACACAATTCCAGGAGATCTATACTGGGGATGGCAAATGTGTGGGGCATTTACCACTACTCTCCCCGATTACTAAGGTCAGGAACTCCTCATCAAGCATAGCTCTTTCTTCTGTATATTAAGTTGGCCTCAGAATCCTTCTCAACGCATCATTGCATGCAGCTACTACCAATCAGAGTTAGGACTGAATTTAAAATTTATGTACACTCCAGTCCTACCTCACTCACCACAATGGCTCCAAACCTATCAGAACACTAGTTACTAAACATATCCCTGCCTCGTTTACTCCCAGTAAGTCACCTTGCAGCCTAGAAGGCATCTAATTAGAATACATTTATCTTTCCTCTTCTTGATCTTAAATTCTTTCCAATCTTTACATTTGTCTAAGAAGAGGTGTTTTTCTCAAATTCACTAGTCATCTATGTTTTTCCTCTCTACCCCATCTGAGTCATCCATGCCTTCACTTATTCATTATTCTTCAGTCTTTCACCCACTGTTTTACTCTACTTCCATGTGTAAACATGCTCCACTCTTTCTTCCTCTTAAAAATAAACAATTTTCCCCTGAACTCTGCTGCACTTCAAGTGAACTCCCTGGGGATCTGGTTAAGCTGAAGATTTAGATTCCTTGAACTTGGGAGGCCGGGGGATCTAAGATTTAGAATTTCTAGCAAGCTTCCAGGTGAAGCAGATGCTGCTAGTCCACGGACCACACTCTGAGTGCCAAAGCTGTATATATCACTCTCATTTTTTAATCACTCTCTTCTTTTTAATTTTTTAAAAGATTTTATTTATTTATTTGAGAGAGAAAATGTATGAGCACAAGCTAGGGGAGGGGCAGAGGGAGAGGGAGCAGATTCTTTGCTGAGCCAGGAGCCTGATGAGAGGCTCTATCCCAGGACCCAGCATCATGACCTGAGCCGAGGTCAGACACAACCTACTCAAGCACCTCTCTCTCTTCTTTCCTCAGAACACTCCTAGTTTTCTTTGGTTCTGATTGCTTTTTTTCCTTCATCCTTGTGCTTAAATTTTATTTCTATTAATAAAAACAACAGGATTATTCTGAGCATTTCTGATGTGCTAGTAATAATGCCACAAAACCTTACACTGATGATCTTAATTCTCAGAAGAATCCATGAGAAGTGTTTCATTTTATAAAGATGGTAAATGAGGTACCATCACCAACACTACACAGGCAGCTTGGGGCAGGGATTCAGCTCCCAACAATTTAACTCGAAATCCTGGGAACTTTACTTGGGCAATCCAGCCTTGTGCCAGGATTGTTCAAGAAGCCATGTGCAAGCCAATGATGCCAAACTTGCATCTTGCAAGTAAGGGGCTGAAAGGTGAGATTAAGAAGGTGAAAAGGCTGTTGAAAGGCAGATTGTGAAGTACCGCAGGAAATCTGATAAAACAACACGAGGAGGAGAACAGATTGCTGTTGCAAAGTAACCTGATACAGCCTGTCCACTTCAAATTAAATTTCCAAACCTGAAGAATCTTTAGGAAAAACTGGACTCTGAAAAAAATATTCATGGTAAAGCATTTCACTAAAAAAATCAAACTCTGGGGCAGTTCATATTTTTAGAATTCAAGTCATTGGATCAACTGACACAGTGTAATGTCCTCTGTAGAAATGCTAAAAAGCGAGGCTCTCAGAATTGAGATCAACCACATGCAACATGAGGAGACACCTGGTAATGCTGCGTTATATCTATATTTATGCCTTCCTCAATGCTCAGTCTACTGGCCTTTTCTAATTAATCCTTATAACACTGCACTTCTGAGAGGCAAATTAGAAGCAGAAAACATCTCCATTTTATAAATAGGAAGCAGATGCAGTGACTTAGTGGTACTCAGTGAATCAGTAACAGAACTTTAAGTCAAGCCTAACTTAGGTTCCACTGATTTATCTACATAGCATAGCACCAAATGTAAACTTTAAAGGACAAAACCAAAAACAAAAACAAAAATGGTCCTTCCCTTCTTAAGACACTGAATAACCTGAAGTCTCCAAAAATTCTTATTCTGTGAAATTCTGTAAAACAGGCAAAACTGTGCCAGTTCTTTCTCTAGGATTAATATGTTTCTTCTGAAATGCAAAATTACTAGACAGGAGTCTTGCCCATTAATCCTCACAATTAGCTTTAAAAGTATCTGAGATCAGACACCAGGAAGTTGCAAAAGATATATAACTCATTTGACATTAAGAAAAAGTAAAGAAGGAAATTATATGAAAATCCACTGTGGCTAAAATAAAAGTCATGGATTAAAGGCTTTATGAAAAACTGCCTTATTAAATTCTACCCTTCCTTAAAAGAATAGAATTAGTATAATTAATGGTTGTTGTAATTACTTTCATAATATACTTCTTTTCTTGACATAAACATTTTTTAATCAATCCAAAATGCAAAAATGCTCATTAGTGAGTTTATTTTAATAACCTTTATTAATGCATGTCTAAAACTCACACCTTCCAGTACTTGAATCAAACTAGAATAAATATTTTTCCCCATAAATTCTACATTTTTGGTAACTGTCAGGCATAGATTCTTAATAGAAGACAGACACAAGCTAAACATAACAGTGCACATTTTCTGACCTTTAAAAACATATCAGAACTTTCACTGTTCGGATTGCTCTACCTTCAAATATGAGACCCACAAATAATTCTTCCTAAGAGATAAATGCAGTATAAGAACAGTTACATGAAACTTAAAATCAACCGCATGATTAATTGATGTATTATGTGAATAAGAGAAAAGAGAAATGTCACCATTCCTAGGTCACTTTTGGCTCATTTCTTAAAGAGAAATCACTGTTTTTTTACTTAACACTTGTATTCATAATGATCCCAAGATATTTATATCTGCTCACCATTGTGTGTGTATACTGCCTTTCCATGCCTTTATAAATCATGAAATCATAAATATCCAAATTCCTCAGTGCTGAGAATCTTTCTTGTGATTTTGATGACTGGGCCACATTGTGTTTCCAGTTACTAAGATTCATATTTTTATTAAAAATCAAGTTTCTTCAACATGCATAATCTAAACACATACCACTACCCTCTAACATAGACATATAAGAAAATGATGATTGCAGCACATAAACATCACAGATTTCTATTCCGTGGCAATAGAATCCTTTAATTTCTTCAATTCCATGATGAAGTTTGGAAAATGAGGACTGGAACATCATAAATGCTGAACATCCACATGGCCGAGTACAAAAGGTTAGATCATTTGCAGCCTAACAGCTCATTCTGTTCTCCCAGAAACAATTCATAATCAGTGAGGAGAGCTATGACTCCTAAGAGAACTGGGGAGTTCACTGGTGCTCCGTTCGCTGCCCCCAAAGCGACGCCTCAGGAGCAGCAAAAGCTAGCTCAAGACAGTAGCCCATGCTGAGTCAGCACTTGTCCTTGAACCAGAAATTCCAGAAGGGTGGGAAGCTGGCAGGGAGAGAAGGGAAGAAATAAGGAGGACTTGGAGGAAAGAACATATCATATACTGACAATGGGTCTCCTGAGTGTATCAGTAATAAATTGGCTTTCTTCCAAAATGTTTTTCTCTTTCTCCCTCTCTCTCTCTGCAATAAAGGAAACAGTACATTAAAGTGTTTTGTGGTCTATGGACAATTTGGAAAATCACACATTTGCAACAGTACTGCTCTATGAATTAGAGTTAAGGTCTTTTCCTTAAACAGAAGTAGCATTAGCTACATATTCAACAGAAATCTAACCCTCAGTAAAATTTTATGCCTATTGAAGCAGTTAAAGTGTTTCCAGAATAAGAGAAATGAACGTTTCTTTTGGTTTCCCTAGTGTAATATAACTGAATGTAATTATTTACCAAATATACAGAATGAGAATGTTTAAACTGAAATTTAATTTAAAGATTTAAGTTCTTCCTAGGGGAAAAAAATGCTACCCAAACAAGAAATCAACATGTAATAGATGAGCTGTTTTGAAGGGATGGAAAACAGTGGTTTGGATAACTTCAGGAAAGAGGTATGGGTAGGGTAGAAGAAATAAGTCACCATCCAGCTTCACTTACCTGTGTGTTGTTTGAGATTGTCAATGAGCACCTATAATTTTAGTAACTTAGTATTTTGAGAGAAGAATACCCAGTGTCTCTCCTTGCTATGCCTGACTAGAAGAAAGAATAAATCCCTCCAGCTTATGGAAACTTTAGTATATCTTATAAAATGCATTATGGTTATTAGTTATAAGGTAGGTACAGGAACAAAGAATCAGCTAGGAAAAAAAAAAGAAACTTTGCTAAACTAAAACACTTTCTTGGAATTCTCAGAAGAGGATAAACACGATTCAGCTCCTGGAAACTAGGTTAGTTTTGAATGAGCCCAATGAACAGAAAAATTGCTTCTATCTGCAACATGTTACAAAACTGATACCAAATATAATTCTTCTGCCATATTTCAAGTAAAATCAATTTATCCATCAAGAATTATAGACCCAGAAATGCTCTAGACACCATGAGAATAAGTAAGTATAAAGAAATCACCCCAGGGGCACCTGGCTCAGTGGTTGAGCATCTGCCTTTGACTCAGGTCGTGATCCTGGGGTCCAGGGATTGAGTCCCACATCAGGCTCTCTGCAGGGAGCCTGCTTATCCCTCTACTTATGTCTCTGCCTTTCTCTCTGTGTCTCTCATGAAATGGGTAGGAAATATCAGAAAGGGAGACAGAACATGAAGACTCCTGACTCTGGGAAATGAGCTGGGGGTGGTGGAAGGGGAGGAGGGAGGGGGGTGGGGGTGAATGGGTGACGGGCACTGAGGGGGGCACTTGGCGGGATGAGCACTGGTGTTACTCTCTGTATGTTGGCAAACTGAACACCAATAAAAAATAAAATTATTAAAAAAAGAATAAATAAATAAAATCTTGAAAAATAAAGAATAAATTTATTATTAAAAAAGAATAAAGTCTTAAGAAAGAAAGAAAGAAAGAGAAGAGAAAAAAAGAAAAGACAAGAAAAAAGAAAAGAAAGAAAAGAAAAGAAAAGAAAAGAAAAGGAAAGAAAAGAAAAGAAAAGAAAAGAGAAAAGAAAAGGAAAGGAAAGGAAAGGAAAGGAAAGGAAAGGAAAGGAAAGGAAAGGAAAGGAAAGGAAAGGAAAGGAAAGGAAAGAAAAGAAAAGAAAAGAAAAGAAAAGAAAAGAAAAGAAAAGAAAAGAAAGAGAAAAATCATCCCAGCCCTTGGGAAGTATATGCTGTGTAAATGATAAAGCAAAACAAATAAGTAAAAATTGTTAGCAATGTAGCATATAATAATTTTAAAATGAGTGGGACAAAAAGCATTGTAGTAAGTAAAGGAAGAAATTATTCTTTGAGAAAAGAACGTGGAAATCTTCAAGAAGGAGATGAGACTAAAGCAGACCTTCGAAGAACTAGAGACTTAATTTGATTAAAGTGATAGGGAGAAGAAAGGCATTGGAGAGAGAGGAAGGGAAGGGGAAATAATGATTCTGAAATTTTCCTTTTGTCCACAGCAAATGGGAAGCCTCTGGAAACTTTTGGTTAAAGGGAACATGCTCATGAGTTAGTCACCAAAGTTACTTTGGTAGATAGATCACTAGAGACAGAAAGTGGGTACTGAGCTCACGACTATGTGGAGGATCACTGCACCAGAGCCTCCTGTGCAGTTCTGAAAAATCCCTTTTTAAATTTTGAAAATGTAAATGAGAGCTAAGGAAATGAAAGTATAAGAATAAAGAGAAGCTAGCTTAGGGACAGCAGCAAATATCGCTCGTCCCCTCTCCTCTACCCTACCACCAATTTAAAGTACAGCAAAGTCACTAGAGGTGCGGGATCTCGTGTCAGACTTCATGGATTCAAATATTAGCCCTGCCATTTATTACTGGTGTTTCGGGACAAATCACTTGATCCTGAGTATTGACCATGAAAGGAGTATTTTTTCTTCTTCTTTTTTTTAATATTTCATTTATTTATTCATGATAGACACAGAGAGAGAGAGAGAGAGAGAAAGAGAGAGAGAGGGAGAGAGAGAGAGGCAGAGACACAGGCAGAGGGAGAAGCAGGCTCCATTCAGGGAACCCGACATGGGACTCGATCCCAGGACTCCAGGGTCACGCCCTGGGCCAAAGGCAGACGCTCAAACCACTGAGCCACCCAGGCTGCCGGGAGTATTTTTTTCCATGAATACTGACTGTATGATAGGTCCTTTACTTAGACTATTTCATTTAACCTTCCCATTCTTGTGACATGGTCTCCTAAATCAGTTTTCTCATTCAGGATGATTAGTGAGAATACATGTGCCTAACATTACAGCTAAACCTAGCCCTGTTGATTCTAGAGCCTGTGCTCTTAACTACTAAATGATATAGAGAGGGAATACCTGAAGATAGGATGTACTTGCATGGTACCCTGTGTTGGGTTCCTGAGCAGAAGCACCATAAGCAAGACATGAGCACCTAGATCCTTGTATCTAACAGCTTTTATTTAACATACATTGAAACCACAACAGTTTCATGGTCAAAGTCAAAAGACAGCAAATGTCAGTTAAGTAACACATTTGAGTTGAGGAGGCTAGAGAGATCACCCCAATTGCAAGATGGTTCTCAAGAATTAGTCACCATTCAGTACCAGTCAATGGTTGCCATGGAAAAAAAGTAGGTCCACATTAATGGATTTTTCATTTCTCAAAATCACATGGAAGTAAGGATCTTTATGCTGACAACTAATTCAAAATGTTTGAAAATTCCAATGTAAGGTGAACAAAATATTAAAGTCCTTTGGCCTGGGTCACTACCTCAGCATGACCAGACAAAGGTTCACTTCTACTCTAGTGTCACTAACAGAGCAATGCTTTTCATGTCTCTTGCTGTTTCTGGCAAACGCAAAAGGTACTCAGAAAATGGTATGTCCAGGGAATGGTGCCTAAAACAGTAAATCCTCTGTTCCTTAAGAAATAAGTATCTTGTAGCACCTGCAGACACATTTTGTGTTATATTCAGCTTAACAGAAAGCTTGAGCGATGAACAGGTACTACTGAGAGCATTACCAGTACTGGTATGTTCTCCATATGTGCCAAATAGTGTTCTCAATGCTTTCTATACAACTCTTTCAATCATCCTGAGAACTACATAAGATAAGTGAGTTTATTATTCCCATTATACAGAGAAGACAACTGAGAGGTTCAATAACTTGCTCAAGGTCACAAAACTAGTAAGCTTCAGAGGCAGGATCTGAACCTAAGAAGGCTGCTTCCAGAGTCTGAGCCCCTCACAACTATGGGCAGTACCTTCCTAAATCTAAATAAGGGCAGTAAGAGGTTGACAATGCTTTGGAGTTACTGTCCTCTTGTCCCTCACAGGTGCTGCCATGAACATACATGATACTTTTATTTTTAGCATTAATGCTGCCTTACCCCCCTTAGCAGGAAGGAATTTTGTGTGGTAGGTATATAAAATATCCCAAGTGTTCTCCATATCACTCTTACTCACATCAAGATCACCAATATATACTTATACAACTGTTAAGCAGTATTCACAAATGTGTAAGTTCTTATTATTTTAATTTGCTACTGAAAAACTTTAAGCATTCATGAATGTATGCTCCAGTGACTGAGCCAGCCGGGCACCCCCACACCGACATTCATGAATGTAAATATATACATATTTGTAAATGCACATTTATAAAGTCTCCTGGGGGTTATAATATTATTCAAAAGGTGGGGTTTTTTAATGTAAGCCTCAGTAGTCCATTATTGCATTTGATTAAAAGAGAAATTCCTAACAAAATAAAATTAAGGGATATATAAACATACCTACCAAGTTCTCAATGTTCTCATCTACTCCTGTATTTCATCATCAATTTTTAAAAGTTTCAGCCCTCAGAAAGAGAAACTCTCATTTGAGGACGTTGGGATTGCCTTGGCTTTTTACAGTCAATGTCAGTTTGCATAAAATTAGAAATATAAGTTATTAATGTTTCCAAAAGCACTTTTAAATATCCTATGAATCACTAATCTCTCAATGTAGTCACATTTAACAAGCAGAAAACTATACCTTTAAAGAAAAAGAGCTTTTTCTTCTATTCCAATATGCAAGTAAAAGTCAATTGCAAAATCATTTTAGTCTAAATTACAATAACTGTCTTGCAAATTTTCTTCCATATTTACTTGAGCCCCGGTCCAATACGGCAGACAGAATGATACTTCCGAAAATTAAATGAGATGATGTCGTCACTGGTTTCCTTTTGCCATTTAAAGCAATCACCGAACCTAGAAACAAATCCAAGCTTCTCACAAAAACCTTTTGGACCTGCCCCACCACCCCTCCCGCCATACCTTGGCTCATTTTCTTCATTCACGGTGAGATACTGAGACACATGTTCACTTCGAAAAATAAGCCAAGCTCTTTCCTGACTCAGGGTCCTCTCATACTGTAGTCCCCTGATAGAAAGCTATTGGCTGGGGCCCTGTGAAATAACCTCCTTAGAAACATTCTTCCTGACTACCTAGCTTTAATTTGTTCCCTAGGGTTACTCTCACTGTCCTCTTCCTTCTTAGAACTGATTTTGATCCACAAAATGTGTCTGCAGGTGCTTTTCCTTTTTGCTAATATGTTGTTTTGTCTGTCTCTTCCACTGGCTAGAATTGCACAAAGGCAGAAACTATGCTTGTGTTTTCACTATTGTATAGGTGGAACCCAACCAAATGCCTCAAACACAATTAGCATGCAATCAAAGTTTGGTGAGAGAAATGAAGAAAACAGGAAGAAGGGAAGAAAAAGAAAGGAAAAAGGAGGGATGGGAGAAGAAAAAATAATTGCTATGTTCATGCAAATTGAATTTTTTATGATTAGACAGGCTGTTCAGGCTGTTCTGAATGTCCAGACAATTCTCAAGGTATTTCTTACTCTTGTCTACTCTTTTCACATGCAAAATAGGGTGAATATGTAGGAAGAATTTCAAAGTAAAGATACAGTGAGTGGGACCTAAAATTGTTTCAGATCCTTATATCAAAATCAAAGCTTATAAATTTTGTATGCTGATAAGATCCTAGAAACAGAACAGTTTGTAGGTCTGTTTTTATTTTATTTCAAAGACTAGTAGGGAAATGCCATTAGTTGTGCATAAGAAGGGGCTAGTCATTTCTTTAAGTGACCCAAATGTATAGAACCTACTGCTAATTAATTTAATCTTTCAACCGTAAGTATTGATTTCTACTATACATAAGACTAACAATAGTTAAATGGAAAGAACTAGGGGAAAAATTTACATTTCACAATTCAAAAAAACATTCTTACAGTTTTTTTTTAATTCTTACAGATTTTTTTAAAGGTTTATTTATTTATTCATGATAGAGAGAGAGAGAGAGAGAGAGAGGCAGAGACACAAGCAGAGAGAGAAGCAGGCTCCATGCCGGGAGCCCGACGCGTGACTTGATCCCAGGACTCCAGGATCGCGCCCTGGGCCAAAGGCAGGCGCCAAACCGCTGAGCCACCCAGGGATCCCTCTTACAGATTTTTAAGTCCTGTATTCCTAATTATCCATACATTGAAGAGAATGCTGGCATTGCACTTGTCTCTTGTCATAGCCTAATTTTTCCAGTGTAACTTTATTCACTTAGGAGGTTTAGGGATTCATATCATAGTTTCTTGGATCCCCCTGCTTCTCTCATGTGTAAATACTGATTTTGTTCCTTGACTCTTGTCTTTACCTTAAAATGAAGCTTCTGGAGGAAAAATGCTGTGAAAATCCTAAGTGAAATTCTTCCTACATACCACTATAGGTTAGGCCAGAAGATGTTTTCTAAGGCATAGATATTCAGAGGTGGGACAGCTGACCGAGAGGAAGAGACTACTAATTCCAAAGAGTTGCTGAAGGAAGGGTCCTCATCACCTGTCAAAGTCCTCAGCACATACCCCTGAAATCAGAAGGTTCATCTAAAGCAATGTGGCATCACTGATACTTTCAAGTCACTGCAGTTTGTTTCAGGAAGTTAAGGTTTCTGAGAAGATATTAGTCTTTCTAATAAAAACACATGTGCTGCCCTCTAGAGGCTACAAAAAAGAATCAACCTGAAAATTCTGAAAGAAGGAAAAAGTAAAGGGAAAAAGGACACAGGAGGCACTTTTCTGCTTTTCTGACCTATTGTATTACAATTAGTGTCAGGCGTTTAATTTGAGAAGTAAATTAATCATCTAGAGGAAATTCTGAATCTGATGCAAATAGCTTTCTCTGAAAACACACCTGTGGATCTTTTTAAAAAATATATTCATTTGACAGAGAGAGAGAGAGAGCAAAAGGCGGGGAGAGGAGGGAGAGAAAGTCTTAAGCTCGATGAGGCACGGAGTGTGGATCCGTCTCACCACCCTGAGATCACGACCCGAGCTGAAATCAAGAGTCAGACACTTAACTAACTGCACCACCCAGGCGCCCCTTTTATTAATTTTTTAACATGCATTTTAAAACAACTTTATTGAGTAAACTTACTCATTTTAGGGGTACAATTCAATGATGTTCTTTTTTAAATTAATTTATTTGAGAGAGAGAGAACGAAAGCATGGGGTGGAGGAGGGCAAGTAAAACAGAAACTTAAGCAGGCTCCACACTGAGCACAGAGCCAGAAGTGGAGCTTGATCTCCTGACCCTAAGATCATGACCTGAGCCAAAACCACAAGTCTAACACTTAACTGATTGTACCACCCAGGTGCCCCAATTCAATGATTTTCTAAAATAAATTTAAACCGGGTTGTACAACCACCACTGTAATCTAATTTGTGAACTTTACCATCACACCCAGTAAGATCCACCCTGCCAACTGAAAGCTAATACCCATTCCTGCCCTTGACCCAGGAAACTGATAATCTGTTGTGTATCTCTACAGATTTGCCTCATTTTATTATTGAAATATGAAAGTCTGGAATTTAATATTCCCTAACACAGCAATCAAGACAAGTCTTGCTTTTTGTAATGTTTCTCCTTCAAACTATCCTGCTTTGATCAATTTCATTCATTAGGTGGGGATTGAATCCCTTACCAAATGAAACTTTGGGGGGAAGTACTAGTAAATACTTACTACTTTTCCATGTCTCAATGCAGTGTATGTTTAACCTTCCACAGTTTTGAAGATGATGTTAAATCTGTCTCTAATGTCTATATCAAAAAAAGACCATGGGGCAGCCCCAGTGGCGCAGCGGTTTCGCGCCACCTGCAGCCCAGGGCGTGATCCTGGAGACCAGGGATCAAGTCCCACATCGGGCTCCCTGCATGGAGCCTGCTTCTCCCTCTGCCTGTGTCTCTGCCTCTCTCTCTCTAGCTGTGTCTCTATGAATAAATAAATAAAATCTTAAAAAAAAAAAAAGACCATGAGTATACTTTGCATGTGCTGCTCAAAGGCCCATTTCAAAATAAGATTTCACATCCTAAGGATTGATAAGGGATTAATAGTTATTATATTTGTTTTTAAAAGATTATTTATTCATTTAACTTATTGATTTATTTTATTTATTTATTTATTCATGAAATACAAAGAGAGAGGGAGAGAGAGGCAGAGACACAGGCAGAGGGAGAAGCAGGCTCCACACAGGGAAGCCCGACGCAGAACTCGATCCCGGGACTCCAGGATCATGCCCTGGGCCAAAGGCAGGTGCTAAACCGCTGAGCCACCCAGGGATCCCCTATATTTGTTTTTATTATGTCTGAGCAATCAATTTTTAAATGACTATTGAACAAAATCCTAAATTATTCCTTTCTTTGGTAATAAGCTTTTTTAAAAAAAAAATCTCTATTTTTAATTTGTCAAAACAATTTCTATGGGCAATTAATTTAATTTTCTTTTATGTGTATAAAGTTGGCACACAATGTTACATTAGTTTCAGGTGTACTACATAGTTATTCAACAAGTTTACATATTATGTTATGCTCACTATAAGTATAGCAAACATCTGTCACCATGCAACGTTATTACAATACCACTGACTATATTCTCTAGGCTATAGCTTTTATTCTTGGGACTTATTCATTCCATAACTGGAAGCTTATATCTCTCCTTCCCCTTCACCCATTTTGCCCAGCCTCTTCTGTCTGGCAACCATCGGTTTGTTCTCTGTATTTATAGGTCTAGTTCTGCTTTTTATTTGTTCAGTCATTTGTTTTGTTTTTTAGACTTCACATATAAGTGAAATCATATGACATTTGTCTTTTTCTGTCTAACTTATTTCACTTGACCTAATATCTTCCAGGTCGAAATCATTTTAATCCTAGTGGTGTAACACAGATAGAAAGTAACATTCTCTCAAGAGCCCAGACTCTCAGGAGGTAAGACCTGGAACTCTAGTCCATCCTCTGGAGCAGGAATACCACCTGAAATATAACATGTTACTGTAAGCAGGGCACTTAATTTGTCTACCTCAGTCCTCAGTTTCCTCATCCATTCAGTGGAAATAAGAATTTATTTGGGGTTTAAAAGTGCTGAGACATAGCCCATTGTGACTGTTTACAAGCAATATTACCTGAAAGTTATTTTATCAAGGATAATTATCATCATTTAAAGGTAAAGAATGAATTTGTGATTGGGGGCAGAAAAATAACTAACAATGGGCAGAGGGAGGATTTTTAATCATCAATTTACAATTACTTATATCACATGCTTTGTGGATCTTTAGGACCAGCCTGTAGTTTGGGTTCATTTCTGAGCCTAAGGACCAAACCAAGAGGAATTCAAAGGCTGATCCAAAAGAAGGCAATAACGCATATCAGAGCATACATGCCACAAGTGTGTTGATGCCCTTTAATGCTTTTTTGTATTCCATTTTTATTGCCTTAAGAGTTTTTCCCTCACCTGATTCAATTGATATACTGCCTACTTCACAAGAATCAGATTATGTGATAATAGCAAGGTAGAAATGGAATAAATTTAGGTCTGGATAAGTAAAATAAAACAAACCAAACCAAAGAAGAAAGCAAAGATACGTATTAATAGTTTGATTTTCAGGTTTCTTTTTCTTCTAAGTAATTTATACTTTAAAGCATTATTATGTTAGGAACAGTACATATCTTAGCAAATCCACTTTAAGGCAACAAGGCCTGCTGATTCACCTCCACTACAGGCAGTCCCTAAAAGCACAAATCTGCACATTAGTTGCGATTAATGCTTCTCTCTTCTTTCAAGCACCAAGGAGCAGAGTTTTATAAACAGCAAAGTGTGTTAATTTAAACAAAGTATAAAAAACCAATTCTTTCTAGGTGGTAAAGCTTGGTCTGCATATTTTCATTATTACATAATGGTTACCTTTAGGTCATAAACTGTAAGGTCATAATAAGGTCACAATGAAGTGGCAAATGTAATAAGTGAGAAGAAAAGTAACTAGAGACCATACCTAAGATGATTTTTTCCATAGTTGGGTAAATGAATGTTCTTTTCGTATAGCTCATTCAGGTAGAGCTGCTTTAATATAGGTTTTCTTTTTCAACCACTCATCCATACCCTGTATTGTAAAATTTCTTTAAAATTCCTTTTTAGTGCTTTCCCTCTCTCTCTTAAGACAAACAACCAAGAATTTGCTATGGCTCAAGTGGTGAGACTTAAAGATTAAAGCCATCCTTGGGGTTAGAATGTGCATGTACTCTAATATACAAAAGAAAAGAATTATGAAATAAGTCACTGTTCTGATTGTGAAGAATACATTAAAATAAACAAAGAGGAAGAAAATAATAGTAAGTACGGGCTCTGTGTTTCTAAAAGACTTATCCTTTGAACCAGGTAATGGTAAATTAATAAAAGGCATTACTAATTTTAAAAAAAGGTGTGGGATCCCTGGGTGGCGCAGCGGTTTGGCGCCTGCCTTTGGCCCAGGGCGCGATCCTGGAGACCCGGGATCGAATCCCACGTCGGGCTCCCAGTGCATGGAGCCTGCTTCTCCCTCTGCCTGTGTCTCTGCCTCTCTCTCTCTCTCTGTGTGTGACTATCATAAATAAATAAAAATTTATAAAAAAAAAAAAGGAGTGTACCTACTACTTCACTATACAAAAGTGCAAAGTCTGTGTAGGCAGGAAATAGCTTGGGATTTTTCTATCCAAAAGTGTTGGTCAATGTGATAACTGTTTTTCATTTATATACTGTTGATACCCAAGATACAGCAAATAATGTCATCAATTTCCTACAATTACCTCATAAAGGATTCATTTGCACTAAGGGAATAAAAAGGTTGCGACAGTAGCTTCAGGATCACTCAGCAGCAAGAATCAACATTAATAACTATCCTCAGAGGCACAGAGGGAGGGAAAAAAGTCATTTACTTAACATTCTTTAATTCTTTGTGGTATAACAAGACTATGTCATGATTTAGGGTTGAAAAGCACGGTTCTTTCGCTCACGAGAAAAGCCTTTCATAATCTACACATTTTTTCTGACACTTGGAGTTATGAGACCTCAGCCAACCTTCAAATGTGGTATCCCCCTGCTGAAAGCTCTCAAACAGCCTTCAGAGGAAAAAGAAAATCCCAATGTTACTTTACTCCTGAGACTTCAATAGCCCACGCCTTACTGAATAAAGATGTTTCTTTATACAATAGTTAGATAGTGCTGAAGAAAATAACTTTTGTATGCCTATATTGTAACATAGGGTCATGTATAGCTAATTAAGCATTCTTCCTTTGGTTTGATTACATAAAGAGTTGGTTTTGTAATATAATAGCACGTGAAGGTCAGTATGGTTATGAGAGAAACCTTAGATGCTGTGACAAATCCAATAACTATCAGGGTATTTTGTTCATAAAAGTAAAGCATTTCTCAAAATATTTTGCTGATTTGTTAAGGTACCGGGAGATATTATGCTGGCTGCTGGGCTGACCTTCTACTATACAATGTCAACAGGTTTGACAACCATACAATGTCAACTATCTAGGCTGTCAACAGATTTTCTCAGAAGACAGAGATTTGTCTTTTGGAGTAAGGCAAAGACCAAAACAAGAAACTGAAAAGCTGAGGTACACAGGTATCTGAACCAAGCTGGGGAGGTGGGGGAGAAATCCCTGTCCAGGTGACCTACTTATGCACCCAGCTTCCTCGATTCAGTGTAACGCTGACACACTTTGCAGGTAAACCTCCCATCCCCAATCTAACAGTTGGACCATCTCGGCAGAAATGACTTTCCTTTCATGTTTAGGTCTCCTCTGAGTATTTAAAGCGGACAGTGATTCGCATCTTACAAGGCCAGGAATCTTTGAAAGTAACTTCAGAAAAATCTGAAAGCTACCTGAAGCTCCAGCGACAAATATAGAACTGCACTGCCCTCCAGAGGTGACTCTTTGGCAAATACTTGTCATCAGCTAAGGAAAAGACCAAGGAATTATGCTAATGTAATCCTCATTGCAATTTTACTTCTGCCATCTCAAATGTTCTTTTAAAAATATGCCTAAAAATCAGTAGCAATCTACTGTTTTTCCTTAAGTAGAATATTACATTTTCTTGGCTCTTCCCTCTCCTCTTCCTTCCTTTTGTCCTTTTTGAAAATAATATTTGCCAGAGTTTCTGTTAAATGGTAAATATTAATTTTTTATGCTAGGAGGGGCCTATTTATTCATGTACGTTTTTCAGAAAAATCAGACTAAATAGGCAGCCTAGGAAAACCTTAACAGATTGGAGAAGCTGAGAGATTACTTGAGGGCATCAAAGAAGCTCCTAAGAAACGGAATATTTTGCAGTCTAATTATATTGTCATCACTTAACTGAAACCTGAAGGGTGCCCACAGCTACTGTAAGAAATACATAAATTTAATTTATTTTGAATGCTTTTCTTCTTCAGCTTTTGTTCTCCGTAGTTAGGTAAACTACTTCTGTTCTGTCTCACAGGCCACCTCAAATAAGGGATAATTCTGTGGATTGTCATTTTTCCCTTTATTCACTATCAGTTCAAAATTTTTGAGATTTAAGACAAAGCTAATAATTTCATGATAAAATTGTAATAATCAGTATGAATGACTCAAAGCACAGAAGTTAAAAGTATGAATTCTCAACCACTTAGTTGGGAAAATTAAACTTTATCTCTTTGTAGAACACATATTTATGTAGGGATTTGCAAATATTAGCTTAATCATCATAACACATTTGAGATAAGTATTATTGTTATCATTTACCTTTTACAGATAAGACACAAGAGGTTAACATTGCTCGAGATCGTGGAGCTGGGATGTGACAGAGCTGAGATTCAAACTCAAGTACTTTGACTCCTCAGTCCTGGTTCTTAACTTCTTGAACTTAAATAGTAACTTAAATACACAGATTTTTTTTTTCTCCCACATCAAAAAAAGCATTAATAAAATTTGTAAAGTTAATACTTTAAAATAAAGTTAATACTTTTCAGTTATGTTTTTTAAAAAATCCAGGGTATATAAAAACCTTTAAAAATATTAAAACCCTGGTAGGGGGAAATACTGTAAGAAAGAATGATATTGTAAATCAGTTTTTTGTGATGACTTGTAAATATTTACTAAGTCACTAATCTTTAAGTGGTGGAATGAAGAAAACATTGAAACAACATGGAAGAGCATTAACTATCTTCTCCTAAAAATAAAAGTAAAATATATAAGTAAATTAGCCATTGACTTATCAAAGTCAATATCAAAAACATATTCTAGTTTATAAATATCAAGTAATTATTTATCATTTTTCAGATAAATGTGATTATTTTTCTGCAATAAAAAAGAAATGCAAAAAAAACATTATTGATAGTAATTACTAAATCTATTTTTTAAAAAAGACAGATAGTTAATACAAGACTTTAGGTTCAATCATAGAGGAACCATCACAAATTGACAGTCATTTAACTTAGAGAGGGATTATAAAATACACTTCAGGTTGTATTGAAAAACAATGTTCTTGTACCAAGCACAGGCTGGCCAGCTACCCAGCGGCTGGGTTCAGAAACTTAAAAGCCCCTGAGAAAGCAGCTCGGTAACAACAAAGCAAATGCAGTCAATGCCCAGTGTCGTTATGGGGATTAGATGGGGGTCACCACTTCATGGCAGCACCTGCACAGCTATGACATAAGCTTATATTCTACATAAATCATACCCCCTCTGTTTTGAAAGCAAATAATAAAAAAAGTTGTTGTATGTCTTTTGACCCTTATTTCTGGGAAACTTAGATTTTTCCCTTATAGCTGTGGAATGTACTAACCATTCCCAGTGGAACACACTTAGAAACCCCTATCACAGAACACATGTATAAATATTCACCTTCTCACTTCCAAAGTGATTTGCATCTTAAATGTCACTAAGTTATTATTATTTTTAAGTAGGTTAAAGTGAGGAAGAATGGGAGAATGAAAAGGAAAGAAAAGCAACAGGCGAGACACCTGAAAGAGGAAATTAAAATACTAGTACTGATGAGATACATAAATGACTAGCTATTGATAAAGGGAGATGCATGTTGCAGCTGACAGTTGCTAAATACTGCTGTGCACAAATGCTGTGAACCTGGTGCACAATTAGTTCCTGGGTTCCTTTTTTTTTTTCATGGAATCCAAATACTCAAAACTACTGCCTCCCCCAAAATATACTACTTTACAAAACTTAGCATTAACATTACTTGAGATCAACGAAATGATGTTGCTAAAACTTACTTGAGAGGACACGGTGATTGCCTTTATTTTTTTTTTTTTTTTTTTTTTTTTTGGTGATTGCCTTTAAATCACTATGTTACACACATGTACAATAATTTGAACAACCTATAAATCCAGTTTCCCACAGAGTAAACTTCAAAGTAGAGAATAAAAGAATACCAGATTAAAAAAAAAAAAAAAAAACCTAGAAACCTATTGAATTAGCATTACCACGCTTACATGATAATACCAATACTACTACTATTACTAATGAATGATGACCAGATACACAGACCTATTGCATCATCAGGTAGATTACCTCCTAACACAGAGATAATCCTTAGTCTTGATGTGCATTCTAATGCTCTAACTTCTAAAGGGAGGAGCAAAAGAAATGTGCTGAGTATTAATACTGAAGACCTACTAAGTGACTGAGTAAGGGGTCTTTTAAAAACCTCTTTTGTTCTAAATATCCTATCTAGAAAGATATATTTTATTTTCTTCAAAGTGATGATATTCCTGTTTGTACAAAAAGTGAAATCCAACAACGTACTTTTTGGTCAGAAACTTTGTTGTGAAAAATATAGTGAATACGAATGATGTTAGGATAACAGCCAAGACATCATCTATGAGGCTTTAATGCTGTGAACATTATAAAAATACTAATATAAAGAATACCAAATATGTCCCCCCAATTCAGTGTTAAATATTTAAATATTTATTGGGTCCCTGTTCTTGAGGACTTACATTATACTGGGGAGAAATAAAAAAAAATTTTAAACCCATAGTAGATGTTAGCTATTGATCTCTGCTACAGAGAAAAATATTAGCCAGCAAAGTGAAGGAGCTGTGTGTGTGTGTGTGTGTGTGTGTGTGTGTGTGTGTAAACTCTAATATAAAGTAAACTGGTGGGAATCCCTGGGTGGCTCAGTGGCTTAGTGCCTGCCTTTGGCCCAGAGCATGATCCTGGAGTCCCGGGATCGAGTCCCATGTCGGGCTTCTGTGTGGAGCCTGCTTCTCCCTCTGCCTGTGTCTCTGCCCCTCTCTCTCTCTCTGTGTGTGTCTCTCATGAATAAATAAATAAAATCTTTAATATATATATATATATATATATATATATATATATATATATATGTATATAGTAAACTGATGAGGCATCTCTGGTGAGATGGGGAGAGCTGTGTGTTATACCTGATGGAAACAACAAATGGAAACATCCTAGAACATGTAAGGCATATCATGCGGCACTTTGTTGGCCTTGGTAAGGACTGAGTTTCACTAAGTGAAAAGAAAGCCATTGAGCAACCAGTATGAGTACCATATTTTCCAATTTGGGGGAAAAGTAACTGTACTTGAGCGATAGGAATAGTATATAGGACACAGTGGCCAGTATTTGGGCATGGAGACTGACATACCTGGATTAAAATAATTTCTGTTCTTCAATATCAAAGGGGAAAGACCTTGTCTTCATTATTGCATCTCTCAACCTCCATTTAAATGATCATAATACCTATATTGTAGTACTACAGTAAGATTACATAACATAAACAGCACCTAATAATAAGTGCTTAATAAATAATAACTGATGTTTGAATAGTGTTGTAAGCAGCGGGAAGATGTGTTTGATGTGAACTTAGGAAGGAAATATGAAGATATTAAAAGGTCTAAAGGAAGATGGAGGGAGAATGTTGATGTTAAGACAGGCTTTGAGTCTTGAAAGATGCTAAGGGGTTCTTGAGATATAAATAAATCTCCAAAAGGTGCCAGTTCAGAACAACAGAAGTTCCTAAGGGGAGCAAATACAAATACCTAATTTGAATGACTGAATCATTATTCCTAGAGTAACGATGAATAAAAAGTGGTACTGCTCAGTAAAAATTAAGCATTTTGTAGGCCATATCTAATTCAATCCTTCCAATAGCCTATGAGTAAGATATTAAACTTCTATTTGGGGAAGGTCAAGAAAATGCCCCAAATCACACATCTAGCAGGTATGTTCACAGCCAGTCCACACTAAGTGCTCAATAAATGTTTCTCAATGAATATATGAAGCTTTACTCCAAATTCCACATCAAATTATTGATATTGCCTCTACAATTTATTAAACAGGATAAATGTTTTCCAAATTCTTCTGATGATTCAGAATAATCTAGGGTGCTTGTGTTTCCTGCCCTGTGTCCCACTGCATGACCCAGAATCCTTTATGGAGAAGTCTAGAAATCAATATTTTTAACAAGTAATCCAAGAGATTCTTATGATGTAGAGAATTTTGAAAAACACCCCACTGGATATTTACTGTATAACGGCTCTTTTCTAATCTATAACTGCCACCTAGCTCTCTTCTAAAAAGTAACAATATGTGACCCTTTCAACCCTTCACCCATTTCAAAACCCAATACTTATTAATCTCTCTACTTTGCAAAGATTGAGGACGATGAAATACAGATTTAAAAAATTTTGCAAGCTATCACCTTTGTCTAAGATCCCTTTGTTGATTTTAGCTGAATGGGAATAAACACAAAATATACATGGAAGTTGTAGTACTGTTTTTCCATTACAGGCTACAAATCCCAGCAAATGTCTAAGGAAGGATTTTCCAGTATTGAAAGTTTTTATACAGATTTCATTATAAAAAGCATCTCTCCCCTAGCCCCCTGAAGGGGGGTGGTGATCACGGTCTCATAGGAGCTAGAAACTTTTCTTCACGTTTTCTTTCTTGGTAACATAATTAAGAGTGTTGCTGAAATGAAATGCCCATTTCCGTCACTTTCGGGTAAGAGTGGGAAAACAGTCTTCATTTGGAAAGTCTTCATTATGCTTTAAAAAATACATATTGCTGTGTGTTCTGGCAACCACTGAGTGGTATGCACTCTGCAGGGCTGGTAAGTAGGATTAAGTTAGACACATTAAATTGGTGAATATATTTTTCACAAAGTTTTGTGTTCTAAAAAGAAGTTCTGTAAAATATTTATTTGATGTGGAATATCAAACAAGAACAAACAAGAACAACTTTTTTTAAACTCCCCAGCTATGGTATGATAAAGAAAATGACTGATAGGTATGACATTGTCTTTGCCAGCAGATCTTCCCCTGAATGCCATCCTCAGGAATTAGGAAAAACTGGGGAACACTGTTTAAACCTACAAAACAAAGTAAAGTGGCAGAGTGGTTGTTCTATTCTCCTTGGACCAAGAAAAAGGATATGAATGGTCATCCTCTGGCTCCCGAGAAAGTAATGGGAAACTTCCATCTTCTCTTGCTTTGAGATTTCAGTGACTATTAATGATGAGAGTCACTAATCAAACATACATACCAGTGTCTACCATATATATAAAAGATAAAAAAGTCTTCAAATCCCAGTAACCATTAGCTATTGCAAAGCAGCAACATCCTACAGATTTTAAGATGATGAAGATTCTGAATATTTGTTTACTAAAAAATACTATTTCATGGTCAAATGACTTTTTCTTTTAATAACAATAAAAGAACAATGTGAAAAATTACAACAGGTCTCAGGAAATACTCATATTCTTTTCTTAGGCCAACATAAGTAATAGGAAAAATTGAAAATTATGAAATCAGAGGTTGTGGCAGCCAACAAAAGCATGACTACAGAATCTAAAAAAGCATATGACAATATTTGAAATCTAAATATACAAATTCTCTCATAAAGAAATAGTCATAAAGATTTAATGACAATGAGTGATACTTGTTTCAAAGCACTGTCAAAGTAAATTACTCTGAAATCATCTAGTTTCACTTATTTGTAATATCATACTATCAATTTCAAAGCTTTTACAAATTCTTCTAAAATGAAAACAGTTGTTTTCTCTTTTGTTGCACAATTAATGCTATCTTGAGAGGGAGAAAGAACCTTCCTTCATTATGAACAAGAACATAACTTTTCTTCAGCAAATGATTTTTCATTAAACTAGATTAAATTTAACTTCATTAAATTAGATTTAGCATTCAGAAATTCACAATGTCTTTTTTATTTTCTCAGGTTGCACTGGTGTACTCCAGTCTCTCTAGAAAACTTTTATGAAGAGTGTGTAAGAACTTAAAACATCTAATATTAGATGTTTGCTGCCGTGTTTAGAACATAAATATTATTCTACATGAGACTTTAAGAGAAACAAGACAGAACAATTAACTAGTCTTTGGAAAAGATTCAACTCTAATGCATGCCGGGGGCCAGCAGGGGGAGTAAAACCCCCAAAATATGAATAACAGAGAAGAAAAATGCTAAATGGAGTTACAGGTGGGACAACCTGGAAAGAATCAGTCACCCAATCAAAAGAGGAGGATGGAAAGATTCTATAAGGCCTTAACCTAGAGATAAAATGATTTTGAACTATATCTCATCCACCTGGTGAAAAGTTCACCTCTTTCTACATATATTCCAGACGGCCAAATAAACTAAAGGAATTTCCTCATCAGTCCACAGACCTCAAAACCTTGTCTTTTTTTTCATCTCCTGTTAATTAATAAAGATCACAAACTGCCCTACTGCTAGCAGATAGCCATATACTTTTACTAAACAAGAATTCATTAAACTAACAATTTCTTGAATTCCACTGTCTCGTCAGCAAGGAGAGTAATGATTCCTATGTCAATGACCTCTTAATCAGGCATTTGTTCTAGTACATGAGAGAGATTGATACTTAACATGATTTGTGTGATTTAACTCTGGAAGTACAGATGAGGGGGTAACTGCCAATGGCAATGAAGAAAATTTTTTGGCAATAGGCTAAAATATATTCCATGTTCATAATGTTTAATTTGAAGACATTTTATGCTAGGAACACAGCATTATCTAGAAGAAAGGAAATTCTGGCCTTTAGAAACACAGCCCTTTCAGGTCACAGAATCACCAATACATCTAATTAAAATAATACCTATCAAACCTTTCAGGAGCATCTACTACCACCTAACAGGTGTTTGCTGGCTGGTTATTCACTCAATAAGGCAGTGAAGGGTTACAAACTTCATCCTCTATTATTTGCATTAAGATGTAAGGCCATAAAAAAAAAAAAAAGATGTAAGGTCATCAGGTTTAAGCAGAGATGCCAGATCATCCAAGTTCTGATTATGTAAACTCTGCTGAATGACCTCACTAATTACCCTTTAATAGAAGACATTCTTCATCAAAAACGGTTATCTTTTTATGGATTTTACTTATCAACCCTCAGAAGTTGGTGAAAGAATTTTTTTCAAGTTAAAAAGAGAAAGAGTTTTGCTAGAAAATCTTCAACTGTGCAGTTAACACTGAATTTGATAAACAGTACATTCCCAGTAACAGCCACCAAAATTCCAAGTTAAATCTGTGCCCTTGGAACAACGCCAAAATGCCACAGCATATTTGCACTTTGAACAAATTGCACATTTTTAACTCCTATTTTTTTCTGCCAAAACAAAGGCTCAAATATGCAGATTCTATCCTCTCTGAAAACTTTACAATGGTAATTTTGGATGCAAAGAAAAATGCTTTCAAGACCAACAGAGTGATAGATTGATTTGCAATTTTAGTTTTAATACTACCTGAACTATTTCTGGAAATCATATGTGAAAACAGATACCATGAAACTGTCACTATTATCATCTGGCTTTGAAATCAGGCAGCTTTATTGTATCTTTCTTTGCTACTTGGCCAATATCCTTGTCCTCTCAGCCTCAATTTCTTTATCTGTCAGATGGTGGTAATAATACCTCATAGGCTTGTTGGAAGGAGTCAATGAGATAATAAATGTGTCTAACGTGGTTCCCACTACAGAGTAGCTAATCAATAAATGATACCACTACCATTATATCTTACTAGACCTTTGCACCTACTGGATTCAAGACACTAATCATGATTTGCAAAAGGAAAAAAAAATTTTAAAAAGCCATTTCTAATATTTCACTTATAATCTGAAAAACGCCCTGATTTAGGGCATTATATTAATGAGAAAACCCTATTAAGAAATTGAATATTTTCTGTCAAATCTATCATTCTTCCCCCCAAAATAATTACTCATTAAGATTCTACTAAAGGATCTTCCTCCTGAATTTTCCATGACACAAGATTTGTTCTAGTAAAAACAAATATAATTTGATCAGGACCCAAAAGAGTTGAGTTACTGAAAAAATAAAGGTTCCCCACGTTATTTCTGGATATATTTGACTACTTTATTACCTTAATGAGTATCCTATAATAAACATCATCCATTCCTACTTTTTTAAAGATTTAATTTATTTATTTGACAGAGAGAGCACAAGCAGAGGAAGCAGCAGGCATGGAGAGAGTGAGAAGCAGACTCTCAGAGCACAGAGCTGGATGCAGGGCTTGATCCCAGGACTCTGAGATGATGACCTGAGCCCAAGGTATACACTTAACCAACTGAGCCACTCAGGTACCCGCCCTGCCTCCTGTCCTATTTTTTTTTATAAAAGAATACTATACTTCTTTCTGGTGGAGGTAAATACATATATAAAGATAAATTTGTTAGAATAAAAATAATTTTTCTTAGCAATAAAGATTAGTACATATAAAATCTATGCTAAAATGGTTCTTTTATTGAATTCAAATAGAGAAAAGAGTCTTCTAGCTAGGATCAAGGTAGAAATTTATTTCTTAGGTTTTAACTTTTGCTATCTTTTTTAAAAGAATAGATTTTTGGGGCAGCCCCAGTGGCTCAGTGGTTTAGCGCTGCCTTCAGCTCAGGGTCTGATCCTGGAGATCCAGGATCAAGTCCCACATCAGGCTCCCTGCATGGAGCCTGCTTCTCCCTCTGCCTGTGTCTCTGCCTGCCTCTCTCTCTCTCTCTCTCTCTCTCATGAATAAATAAATTTTAAAAACTTAAAAAAAAAGAATAGATTTTAAGGGCATCTGGGTGGCTCAGTCAGTTAAGCATCTGCCTTCAGCTCAGGTTATGATCTCAGGATCCTGAGATCAAACCCTAAGTCTGACTCCCTGCTCATTGGGGAGCCTGTTTGTACCTCTCTCTCTTTGCCCCTCCTCCTGTTTATGCATGCTTTCTCTCTTTCTCAAATAAATAAATAAAATCTTTAAAGGAATATATTTTAGTCGTATTTAAAAACAAAAATGTGCAAATATTAATTTGAATTTTAGTTTTAATTTTGATTTAAGGTATAGCTCCTTCTCCTCACTGCCAATACTTTGCAGATACAGCTGAGCAACATAAACCGTACACATAGGCAATTTTTCTGTAGATAATATGAATGCTATGATGATTTGAAATGTGCCTAATATTGTTTCCATTAAATTGCATCTAATGTATTATAACTGTGCATTAAAAATTTATATGTCATAAATTCCGTTGTAGGTTTTAAATAGCAACTTACTAATTACCTTCCTTGCAAAAAGTTCGTAAGACACAAAGTATTTACTATTAAATAGCTTCTATATTTCACCTTAGGGAATGCTAAAATGTTCCCCAATGCATAACTTTAGTGACCCAAGCATTTAAAAAATGATGAGTAAGATACCAGAGAGATATGTAAATCCCAAGCTGCTGAGTTTGTTTTGGTTAAACAGCCCAACTTTTTTTTTTTTCTAAGAAAGACTGGATTAAATATGTATCTCCCTTTACAAGGGAAGACAGTATGCAATTAGAGTACAGAGATGATTCAAATCACAAACAAATGACTTGGTGAGTTGTTACTGGAAATCTTATCTGGATAAGGACTTTCATTCTTCGAAGAATATTTTGAGCTCTATATTAAGTGTCCTTGACAAAACTTCTCCCAGGAAAACCCAATTGACTATATTAATAGTTATTATGTTTTTCAAGATGTATAATTCTTCCCACTTATTCAGGAGATCCACTTAACCCTTTGCTTACAGATAACATAGATATTAAGCTTTTTAAACAGAAGTAGAAAGTAAATAAATTTCAGTGGATATGCATTTAAAATTGAGAGATTGTGTTGTTTGATTTGTAACAGAAGAGAAATGATAACAAAGGTAATTTATTAGATAGAAGCTTTCTATGTGTTTATTAAATGTTTTACAGTTATCTCATTTAAATTTCTCAACAACCTGGAAAATGGGCACAAATTACAATTCTAATTTTATAAATGAGAAAATTGAGGCACATAGAGGTTGGGAAATCAGGCTTCTTAGTTAAAAAGAGAAAAATAAAAACTTAGGACATTATTCTTATGATACAAAAATTACTAGGAATCAGGGATCCCTGGGTGGCTCAGTGGTTTAGCACCTGCCTTCAGCCCAGGGTGTGATCCTAGGGTCCCAGGATCAGGTCCCACGTCAGGCTCCCTGCATGGAGCCTGCTTCTCCCTCTGCCTGTGTCTCTGCTTCTCTCTCTCTCTGTATCTCTCATGAATAAATAAATAAAATCTTTTTAAAAATTACTATGAATCATAAACTTCCATTTCCTGTCAAGATGGAATAATGGACTCTTGCACCTGAATCAACCAAACCATGGACAAAATATGTGAAACAATGGTTTTGAAACACCAGAATACAACGCAACAAAGCATAGTGATCCCTTAAGAGATGCAAAATATACAAAGTAGGTCAAAAGACTGCACAACTTCATGTCTTGAAAGGGTTTTTGGTAATGGTACAGTGAGTGGAAAACCAGAAAGAACTCAGCAGGATCCCTCAGGTTAAGAGAATAAGCTGAAAGTCTGAACACAGCAAAGTATTCATAGGAGAGAGTACTAGAAATAAGAGTGTAGCACCAAGCAACAGAAAGAATTCCAGAGCTATAAAGAAAGACTTCTCTTAAATAATCAGTAATTTCAGTACATATGTGTAAGGAAACCACTACAAAAGATTAGAAGAAAGAGTACCCAACAGTCACAAAGGACTAGAAACAGTGCTTATTTTTACCAATTAGAGAGGAAAGTCTCATGAATAAAGGGGAATTGAATATAGTAAACTGAAGGGGCTTCCCACAAAAGTGAGAAACAATAAGCCATAGACAGCACTACTCCAGTCATGTCTAATTGGAACCAAAAGGATAAAACTGTTTTAAATAACTGTGTCCTTGAATGAAGTTCAAGAATACTTAGAAGAATACAAAAAATATTCAGCATTCAAGAAGGTAAAACATACAATGTTTGGCATATAACAAAAATATGACCCCAACTAAGGAGAAAGGTCAACCAAAACAGACTCAAAACTAATAGATGCTTTAACCAGAAAAAAAAAAGCACCATATTAAGACAGTTATGAAATGGTATTCCATCTGTTCAAAAAATTAAGTAATGACACAAAGATGTTTAAAAAAGTGAAAGTTCTAGAAATGGAAACTACAATGTGTCAGATGAACAATACATTGGATGGGACTAACAGCTGATTACACATTTCAGAAAAAAGTATGAGCAGACTTGCAGATGTTGCAGTAGAATCTACCAAAATGAAACACATAAAGAAAAGAGACTTTTTAAAAAATAACAGACTCATCAAGATGTGGATCATTTCACATGGCTAAAGTACATGTATTTGAAACGCCCAAAGGATGGATGATATTTGAAGAAAAAATGCCCCCCGAAGTGTCCTTATTTGATAGAAAACATACCCTCGCAGATCCAATAAGTTCAATGAACACAGAATAGAAAAAACATGAATAAAATTAGGCCAAAGAATATTATAATCAAATTTTCACAAAATATAATAAAAGGAATAAAAATCTTAAAAATAAGCTAAGGGGTACAAGAAATGGGAAGATGGGGAGAAGACTCAATTAAAGTACAGAGGAACAAAGGTAAGAATTACGACAGAAAAAAAAAAAGAATTATGACAGCATACTTCATGCTAGAAACACTGTAACCAAGAAGATAATGGAGCAACATCTTTAAAGTACTGATAGAAAAATAATATCAACATGGAATTCTATATCCAGCCAAAACATATTTCAATATTGAAAGTAAAATAAAGACTTCAGACATAAAACACTGAAAGAAGTCATCACCAGCACATCTGTACTTCAAGAAATGTTAAAGTCCTTCCCATATAAGGAAAATGATATCAGATGAAAAAATCTGATGATTTACACAAAGGAGTGAAAAGCATTACATGGAAAAATAGAAATTTTTCTTATTATTTAAATTTATTTAAAAATAATCTAATGTTTAAACAAAACTCATAACAATGCAGTACAGGGCTTATAACTAATGTACAAGTAAAATCTAGGACAATAATATAATGGTAGGAAGAGGTAAACACAAGTATACTTTTTTTTTAATTTTTATTTATTTATGATAGTCACAGAGAGAGAGAGAGAGAGGCAGAGACACAGGCAGAGGGAGAAGCAGGCTCCATGCACCGGGAGCCCGATGTGGGATTCGATCCCGGGTCTCCAGGATCGCGCCCTGGGCCAAAGGCAGGTGCCAAAATGCTGCGCCACCCAGGGATCCCCACAAGTATATTTTTGATAAAGTTCTCATACTATACATGGAATGGTATAATATTATAGGAACATAGCCTATGATAAATTAAAGATGCGTATTACAAACCATAAAGTAGAGCTAAATAACAGAGTTGTAGACGACAAACTACAGATGAGAAAAAATGGAGTCATTTTAAAAATTCAATTATTCAAAAATAAGGTACTAAAGAAAAGAAATAAAGAAGAGATAGAAAAAAAAGCAAATAAATAGCAAGGTGATATATTTACACCTAACCATATCAATAATCACACTAAATGTAAACTGTCAAACACTCTGATTAAAAAGGAAATCTTACCAGATTGAATACAAATCAAAGTTCAACTATATGCTGTATACAAGATATTTATTATAAATATGACACAAATAGGCTAAAAGTAAAAGGATTGGAAAATATATACTAAGATTAATCAAAAGACAGTTGTGTCAAAAGCAGATTTCAGAGCAAAAACTACTACTAAAGATAAAAACTGTCATTTCATGATAGTGAAATCAATTCATCAATAGCATATATTAATCCTAAATATTTATGTACCTAATATTAGAGCTTCTAAATAGAGGGAAAAAAAGCTAATAGAATTTCAAGAAGAAATAGACAAATCCACAATTATAATAGGAGATTTCAATGCTCTTCCTTCAATAATTGATAAATAGAAAAATCATTAAAAATATACAAGATCTGAATAGCACTATCAACAAACTTGACTTTATTAATATTTAAAGAAAACTAAACATTTATGTGTAGAATACACATTTTCTTCGAGTACATATGAAACATTTGCTTATGAATGTGGTACCACATTTTGTGTCACAGGACAAATCTCAGTATATTTAAAAGGATTCAATTTATTCAAGTTATATTCTGACTCAAATGTAATAAATTAGAAATGACTAACAGAAAGATATCTGGGAAAATACTCAAATATTTGGAAAATAAAGCATTTATGAATGATCCACGGGGCAAATAATAAATCAAAAGGGAAATTAGAAAGTATTCTGTGATATCAAAAGCAAAGATAATATAAACTAAAATAAACAAGGGTGACTTCATCAAATTAAATAGCATCAAATTAAATAAATAAATAATTTTATTAAATTAAATAAAAAAGGCAACCATTTTATGGAATCTGAGAAAATACTTGCAAAATAACATATCTGATAAGGAGTTAACATCCAAAATATATAAGGAACTCCTACAACTCAACAGCAAAAGTACAAAGAACCCAACTTTTAAATGGACAAATAGCCTGAAGAGACATTTTTCTGAAGAAGATATATAAATGGTCAACAGGTTCATGAAAAAGTGTTCCACATCACTAATTATTAGCGAAATGCAAACCAAAACCACCCTGAGATATCACCTCACATCTGTTAGAATGGTTATGATAAAAAAGACAAGGGATAACAAACGCTGGTGAGTGGGTGGAGAAAGGACAACACTGTACTCTGTTGATGGGAATGTAAACTGGTAGTCTCTAAGGAAAACAGTATAGAGGTTCCTCAAGAAATTGAAAATAGAACTATCTATGATTTGGCAAATGAACCTGAAGGGCATTAGGCTAAGTGAAATAAATCAGAGAAAGACAAACACTACGTAGTATTACTTCCACGTGGAGGAAAGAAAGACAAACCCATAATAGTTCCCTGGGACTGAGGTCTAGGAGGAGGATAAGGAAAGGGCAATAAAAGAGTAGTAACTTTTAGTTTTGATATATTGTTGTAAGATGAATAAGATCTCAGGACCTAATGTATAACATGTTGACTACAGTTGATAACACTATGTCATAATATTGAAATTTGCTGAGAATAAAACTCAAATGTTTTCAGGAAAAAATGGTAAATATGTGAGGTGAGAGATGCATTAATTAATCACATCAACAGGAAGAATTCTTTCTCAATGTATATGTATATGAAATCATCATGGTATATACACTTTTAAAAAAAGAAGCTATTCTAAACCAAATGAAAATGAGAACATAACATATCAACATCTGTGGAATGTAGCTAAGGCAGTATTAGTAATATTTAAGAGAAAATACATATAACTGAAAGCAGAAAGATTTCACATCAATTACCTCAGCTTCCACATTAAGAAACTAGAAAAAGAGGAACAAATCAAACCCAAAGCAAGTAGAAGAAAGGTAATAATGAAGATTAGAGTGGAAATCAAAGGAACAGAAAATAGTAGAATAATTCAGACTACTGATGAAGCCAAAAGCTGATTATTTAAGATTTATAATACTGATAAACTTCTAGCTAGACTGATGATGAAAAAAAGAGAAAAGATATTAATTACTAATATCAGGAATGAAATCTGTGACATCACTACAGAGTCTACAGATAGCCAAAGGGTAATAAGAGAGTATTACCAGCAACTTTATGCCTGCCCATTTGAAGTGGGCAAATCTCTTGAAAAATACAAACTACCCAATTCAAGAAGAAATGGGTAATATGAGTAATATTTTATCTATTAAAGAATTTGCATTAGTAATTAAACATATTCCTCCAAACAAAACAAAACAACTACAGGCTCAGGTGAAGTTCACTATTGAATTCTATCAAATATTTAGGAAAAAAAGAATGCCAACTCTCCACATACTCTTCCAGAAAATTGAGTTTCCCAGCTTTGTCCCAATATGAGCTAGTATGACCCTGATGCCAAAATCGACAAACATATTAGAAGAAAATTACAGACCAATATTCCTCAAACAGAATCCATCAATACTTCATAAAAACTATTTTTATACCTTGACCAAGTGGGATTTTCCCCAGTAATGCAAGAATGGTTTACTCTCTGAAAAGCAATTAATGCAAGGCACCATAGTAATAAATGACAAAACCACATAATCATCTCAAGAGAAGCAGAAAAGTACTAAACCAATTCTTGATGAGCTATGTGGAAACAGGTGCAAATTCTGAATGTATCTAACATAAGTGCTGTTCATATCATCAAAGATTTATTAAGTATCTATGCACTAGAGCCTAATTTTTGGCTCAGAAAACATTAGGGAAAAAAGAGACAACCCCTAGCTTCAGTACAGCTTATATCTTTGTAATTGTTGTCATTATCACTGTAACATCATCATCATTCGTTTTACTCTGTTCAGATCCCTCTAAGACTAATAATGGCACTCTACCACACACTTCAACTTGCCAACATAGTAAGTTGCTATTGCATATCCAACTGATTTTACATACATACTTTGTTACATCAGAGGCACATTGTTTCTATTTTCTTAGGCCTGAACTACCCTAAATACAATAATTGTCTACTTCCCTTCTTGTTTAAATAAAATAAAGGTACTTATCTCTACTGGAATTCTAGATTACAAAACAATAATGAAAAAATAACAATCCCTTACACTTGCATAGTGCTTTACATGTTTCAAAGCATTTTCAGATTGATTGTATCATGATCTCATTTGAAAAATTCTGTGAGGTCACTGGAAAAAGTAAGCAGTACCTTTATTTTACAGATGAGAAAACTGAGGCCCAGAGACGTTAAGTAATTTATCCATAATTCACAGCTTTATAATTTCTTAACAGACATAGATGCTATTCTTCCAACGCCTTCAAGTTTCAGAAAGAGCAATGGTTCCATAAATATGCACTATCTTTCTTGAATACAGTGGCACATGTCCAATTTCCTAAACAGGCTCCTTCAAAAATAACCAATATGGCTTTTCCAATATGGCTACTAAGCTTTATCCAGTAGTAATCAAGTCTACTGTGGAACATAACACACTGCTCAAGTCTTACAGTTTTACAAAATGACCAGATTGGCTAAAGAGTGGGCAAGTGGCCTGTGTGAGAAAAATTACAGATCAAGGAACTAAGAATTCCTATTATTCTAACATTAGAATCCAAAATATAAATAATATTAATTACAGTTCCACGAAATTCATCTGTAATAATAAATTCCTCTTACTGAGAAAGCATGTTTTAAAGCTTTATACAGAACTATTAAAAAAAACCTGCTTTTTAAACTATGTATCAACTTAACTAGAAAAATAATCATCTCAATCCTTTTATTTAACAGAGATGAACTCAAAGTGCTAAAAAGTATTTTGGATATTCTTTTACCCAATTTCAGTAGAACTGCCTCTGCGCAGCTGACAGGAAGAAATGAAGAAAGGTTTCCTCTTCTATAAATAAAATACAGAAGTATGAGAAGGAGGGGGGCATTTGAAGTTGGTTGATTTGCTGTTCCTCTTTTAAAAATCACTAAATTGAATGTGAAAATAATTCAACATACTAAGTTGTTCATGGGTTTCTCCAAATGATTACAATCGCTGGAAAACAACCTTACTCTGTTACTATTTCTGCAATAAATTATATACGTTACAGAATAATGTCATTGGAGAAAAACCAACAAAAGCATTAAGAGATTATGTTTCTAGGCACATGCAGAGCTCATTTTACTTTAATCATACAGTTCTTTAATTTGGTAATTATAAAATATTCCCTGACAAAATTAGTTTAAGTTACAAACTTAGGAATGTAAATTTCATAGAGCCACCACTTTCTCTGACACACTGTCAGAATGTCACAGTTTTTAAATAATGACAGTACGTGGTATGGCACCACTACTTTTTAAAGAAATACATCAACAAGAACTTAATGTTCAGTTGGCTTCCTCAAAAGTAAACACATGAGGAATAAATAAGCAGGAATAGTTTGCCTGCTTATGAAACATGAAATTAACATGATAACATCTCAAATTTCACTCATCATCACCCCTACCGTGTATATCGATACCCATCTCAACTTGAAGAGTGACATTTTAGAACTATTTAACATGAAACTAAACTAGCAATTATAATTGACTATCTCAAATGGCTAGCATTGCAACCAAATTTCTACCAGTTTTATACTTTAAGGTATAGAGAGAATGCCACATACATTCATAATGAAAATTGCCTATGTTAAAGTGAAAATTCTATTTATATTCTTAGATATTGTTATGTTAACAAGCTTCTGTTTACAGAATTCACTGCACAGCCCCTTGTTTGCTGAGCTGTACTTAAATATGTGGCTACATTTGCATCAGTGTTTGAATGTGAAAACATGAGAAATGGGACGCCTGGGTGGCTCAGTGGTTGAGCATCTGCCTTTGGCTCAGGGCATAATCCTGAAGTTCTGGGATTGAGTCCCGCATTGAGCTCCCCACAGGGAACCTGCTTCTCCCTCTACCTATGACTCTGCCTCTCCCTCTGTGTCTCTCATAAATAAATAAATAAATAAATAAACAAACAAACAAACAAACAAATAAATAAATCTTTAAAAAAGTAAAGAAAAGAAAACATGAGAAGTAAAAAAAAGGGGGGGGGTAAGATACAATAAGTGGATAACCAGAATTAAATAAATATCTCATGGAGAAGCCAAAATGAGGCTATACGAAAATGTGAATAAAAATAATAGTTATTTGATCCTGATACAATATGTGCTATGTGCTATTATTATTCCCATTGTTCAGGGGGAAACTGAAATGCAGGAGATTAAAATATTTGTCCAAGGTCCTATAGCTAGCAATCAATTGAGTGAAAACCTGATCTCAGCCATGCTGACTAGAGAAGGTGAATCCCTGATTTTCCTTAAAAAGACGGTTGTTTTGAAACACAGATTTTTCTAATTATAAAATTTATTTAATTCAATTCATATGAACAATAAAATAAAAAAGTGAAAAAATTGCAAGCCACAAAATGTTTATGTGGCTGAAAAGCTTCTTGAATTATACTGTTTAACAACCAACTGACACTTGTCCCTGACATTTGGATTAGCCTCCCAAACATAAAACTCCCTACCCACCACCACATCTGGCATGAACCCTTCCCCACGCACTTCTTCTGCTGATAGAGCGGGAAAGTAATGATCTGGAATCATCCTACATACAGCATGGCTCAGAGTCCTGCCCTTTTCTCCTTTAAAAATCCTAGGCATTCTTAGACCAGCAGCTTAGCATTTATCCCCACCCCTTACCTGAGGATGCATCTACATTCCCTGTTAGTGTCTTCCACAATATTCTTCCTACATTTTTAACATTGACATGTCTCATTCTCACTCTTATCCTCCTCTAGTCCCTAGTAGAATCTTGGAGCCTAAGGAATTAAAAACACCCCAGTCTTCTGCACTGGATCAGGCTTAGCAGCAAATCCATCTTTATTAACAATGTCATGGGCCTGCTCTGGCCTTGGAACACATTCCGAGCAATCCAGGATGAACCAGGAAATGGGATCTCTCAGTGTCAGTCCTGCCAGCAGAAGACAACTAGAATCTTGGTGGCATAAAGACTGTACAAGGCTAAAAAATGGAAAGAGTGAAAATGAACAGAGTCCAAGAAAAAAAACAATAGGAGGAGAAACTGAGTCTAAGGCAAAAAATAAAATAAAATAAAATAAAATAAAATAAAATAAAATAAA